>NC_056691.1:33240000-33872500 GCF_018350215.1 Panthera leo | reverse complement strand
TTTGTATTATCCACAGTTTTTATTTATTTTGTTTTTGGAAAATCCACAATATGTTTCAATTGTTTAATTGTGTTTGTACAGTGCATGTCATATGTTTAACAAGCCACTTTACCTTGCCTTGTATGTTTTATCATCTTCCCTGTGTTTTGTTCCAGTTCGCCGTGTCCCACCAAGATTCTCTATCCCACCTACTAATCATGAAATCATGCCAGGTGGAAGTGTTAATATCACCTGTGTGGCCGTGGGGTCACCAATGCCTTATGTGAAGTGGATGTTGGGGGCAGAAGATCTGACACCTGAAGATGATATGCCAATAGGAAGAAATGTACTAGAACTGAATGATGTAAGACAGTCAGCAAACTACACCTGTGTTGCCATGTCAACACTAGGTGTCATTGAAGCAATAGCACAGATCACTGTCAAAGGTATGCTCAATGGTTCTTGCTTTGAGGGTCTGGGTATACTCAACTCACCTGACTAATGTCTTCACAAAGTCTATCCTTGGAATTCTAAAAGGAATCAATTCATCATTCAGTATTTCAGATGCCAAAGTCTAATCATATCTATGGTACCATATAGGATACACATGTCTAGCTAGGTAGGCAGATTCTCCATTAAAAGGATTGACAGCCTAAGTAATGATAGTCATCAAAATATTTAACAATAGGCTGGGCCCATGCACTAGCCAGGCAGAATGAGGAATGTTAAATGCAGTCAACCGTTTTGGTAGAACTGATGCATACAGGTTTCATATTAATCCAGAATCCTGGTAAGAGTGACATGATAGATGGGCGCCTGGGTGGCTCAGTTGGTTAAGCAACTGACTTCGGCTCAGGTCATGATCTCATGGTTTGTGGGTTCGAGCCCCATGCCGGGCTCTGTGCTGACAGCTCCGAGCCTGGAGCCTGCTTCAGATTCTGTGTCTCCCTCTCTCTCTTTTCCTCCCCTGCTCATTCTCTGTCTCTCTCTGTCTCTCAAAAATAAATAAACATGAAAAAAAATTTTCAAGAGTCACATGATAGAAAAAGCCAAAGAAGTATTAATAAATGCTCAAATCCATGCAGACAAAAGAAAAAGAAAGATAAACAGTTAAATCAATGTGGTCTAATAATAGATGTTTTAAATTTTTGATGGTTCCTATCACAAAAATCAAAATGTAAGTGGCATTATATTCTATTTTAAATTTATCTCTTACCTTCTGTGCATGAAGTGCTCAAGAAATGTTATTTTCTTTAAATGAATGCACTAAATATAACTAAAGTTCTATATTCCACAAATATTTTTGAAACAAAGAAAACAGAAGTGTGTGAGCCACTAATCGGTTTTTATCAGTGTTTGTAGAATTCTACAACACTTTTGCAAAAAAGGGAAGACTGAAGATGCCTGGGTTCTTGCAAAAGTCTGGAGCTATTGCAAAAATGAACACAAATTGTCTTTGCTTTCCAGGAAGTATGATCCTAAAAAAAGTCACGCACATGTTATAATTGGTGTCATACCCTCACCAAGAATATATATCAAACATATGCCATATTAAAGCAATAATGCCATGAGAACAAAGATACACATCAGTGTCAACATTTAGTCATTTAAAAATAGTGACATTGTATTGCCTATCCTTAACTGTACTAAGCATACTCACACTTCTCCATACATTATAGACACAAAACCTATACTGTACAGTAAATGTGACAGAAAAACTAATGTCTAAGTATCAGTAAACACAGTTTTAATTAGCAATATTTTCACTTGCCTGAATAATTCAGAAAGACATCTAGGGAAAATTTGGATCATCTACTCTTTTGAAAAATTCCCATCCAGAATATTTAAACAAATATCTTTTTATTATTTTCAGTAAAATCCCTTGGCCAAATATTATCATGCTAGAGTTCTTAGAGTAAAATGCAAACATTGAATCACCTCTCCTATAATAACTATTTCAGCTTTAAATATTTGAAGGTTTAGTGAAGACCTTCAAGAATTTAAAATCAGGAGTCACATAAACGAAATTCTTGTTCAATTTCTTATCTTTGTTTTCCTGACTCTTGCCATTCCTTACCCTCCACACCTCAAAAGTAAATAAACATAAGGGTAAATCTTGAAGGCAAAAAGTAAATCAAAACAAAAAGAACAACTGGAAGATAGTGACTGACTCATTCATTCAGTTAGGCATTCATTTGCTTAACACTGCTGGGCTTAGGTATTGAGGATACAGCAATATTCAAGTACAAGTTTACTACTCTTAAAAAGCTGCCATTGTACTTGAGTATTGTACTTTTTGCCTTTATGTTGACAAGGGAAAAGGGTACTAAAAGGCTAATCATCTGAGTGTTATATCCTAAGCTTTTTCCAAAATGTTAGCTAATGGGATTGTCCTTTCTCCCCTACTAAAAATACCTTTCAAAATCATTCTCCAGAGTGATATGCTTAAGTATGAGGTCACCAGTGTGGATGGTTTGTATTGTTAATCAGTAGCATTTTGAGTGGGGTTCTTCTGCTAAATGTCAAGAATTGGAGCTCTAAAAGATGGATTTAATTACGAATATTTGCCAGGTAGCTATAATTTCAGATATTATTGGTATTGAGTATAGAATACATATTATGACCAAAACTGCTTTAAAAAGTTATTTGTGAATGTACTGTAATTTAGTTAAGCATTTTTAAATATTAACTAAAAAACCTGAATTTGAAATTAATCAATTTAAATTTACTATTCTTTCTTAAAACTCTTGGTTAGGTTATATTACTATATGTAAAAAAATAATAATCTATGCCTTACAACTGGAAAACAATATGGATATTATTCTTCCATAGCAATTTAATGCCATTTCAATATATTCCAAATTGTGTTCTTTTCAATGTTGGTATTTAGTTATATCATTTATTTCTTGAAGCAAGGGGCTAATTGGCCAAGGTCATGGTTATAATAATAGTAATAATTGCAACTAATGTTTTTTGAGGGTGCTGGATACATTATAAGAGCATTACTGGAGTACCTCATTAGTCTTTCCAGCAAACCCATGAAACAGTTCACCAACTGTACCATACAAGTTCAGTGATACAGTTTTTCCTATTTCTCACATGAGAAAACTAAAGCAAAGAAGAGGCTATGCAGTGCATCCAGGATCACATAGCTAATAAGTGATGGACGTGGATACAAGCCCCAAAATACAGTGCTGTAATGTGCTTCTAGTAAAATTTGTCCCCTATGCATCTGTCCTACACATGTAGAAAACTATCTTTTGTTTTAATTTATTCTTCAGTAGATACATAATTCTGTCATTCCAGTAGTAGAGTTTATAGATCTTTTTAACACCTTAGATATGGTGGATACTTACTGTCCCTTTTTCTCCCCCTAAGCCTTACCCAAACCTCCAGGAACGCCCGTAGTGACCGAGAGCACAGCCACAAGCATCACATTGACGTGGGACTCTGGGAACCCTGAGCCTGTCTCTTACTACATCATTCAGCATAAACCTAAAAATTCTGAGGAACCTTACAAAGAAATTGATGGGGTGGCGACCACACGCTACAGTGTCGCTGGACTAAGTCCCTACTCGGATTATGAATTCAGGGTTGTTGCTGTTAATAACATTGGGCGGGGACCTCCCAGTGAGCCTGTGCTAACACAGACCTCAGAACAAGCACCATCCAGTGCCCCACGGGATGTCCAGGCGCGGATGTTGAGTTCAACCACCATTTTGGTACAGTGGAAGGAGCCTGAGGAGCCAAATGGACAGATCCAAGGATACAGAGTTTATTATACAATGGATCCCACACAGCATGTCAACAACTGGATGAAGCATAATGTAGCTGACAGCCAAATCACTACTATTGGCAACTTAGTGCCCCAGAAAACATATTCTGTCAAAGTTCTGGCTTTTACCTCAATTGGAGATGGTCCTCTTTCAAGTGACATACAAGTCATCACTCAGACAGGAGGTAAGTCTGGTTTGGATGGGGAGTAGGGAAGGAGGGGAGGAGTTGGTGCCAAGATGTGTGAATGGTGAACAGAGAAAGAACAAAGTGAATGTGAATTTTAATTTTGGAGACTTATAGTTTCTAAATGAGAGGTTAAGATAAGGCATCTGGAAAGAAACAGGCATGGACACCTGAAAGACTAAATAAAGTTTTAAGTAGAGGGATGCATTTAGCATATTTTTATTTTATTTTTTTATAATTTGTACCTAAACGGCTTGAAGATTTTTCTGCGTGAGATAGATGAATGCATCCTCCATGCAACATTTTGGAAACAGGACTGTGGTGCTTTATAGTAGTGACTCTGATGGAATACTTTTACAAAATTATTTAACTTGTGAAAGATTGGATGGCTCAAGATAAGGTTAAAAATAAAGTCATTTGCCAGGGGGTCTTGGACATTTAAATGTCTTATAAATATAAGAAAGGAAGCTACCCACTAAACATAATCTCCTAAGGGTTTTTTTTTTTTCTTTGTATGACTTCATAGATAGAGAAAGACAGTTATCAAGATCTGAGATCAAACTTTGGGACCTCATTGACTCATTTTATTGGGCATTAGAGTAGACATCAAACTATTTTGTGGAAAAACACTCGGCCCTTTCAGTGGTTTTATTTTCATAAGCAGATATTAAACCTCTCTGGTCTTTGATTCAAAGTGATCAATTTTGCCTTGGCTTGGGAATATGACATAACAGCTGTCTTCTAAAGTTTATTCTTGACCATCTGAGAGCTATTAATTTGGCTTCTTATTGCGCTGATGCCTTATAACTTGTGTCCATCTGAGTGTTTTGGCAGCATGCCATTGGTTTGTTCCGAGACTCTACATAGAAACTATATTTTTGGAGATAGTAGCTATAATCTGTAGGCGTAACTCATTGGTAATCTTGGAAATGATTTTTTTTCAGGTGTCAAAACTAGATAAACCTATGTTTAACCACTGAGTTGTCTTCATGTTTCATGCTTTATGAATCATATGACTCAATGTGTTTACTTATTTTCCCTGGCTACTAGAGATCTCAGAACATATTTATAGCCTGCCTGGCTTTGTTTTATTTTTATTCTGTTATTTGGTTCTCACTGGTTTGTTCATAGATTTATTATTTTCTCTAATAATATGAAAGATAACTAAAATAATACGCTTTATCACAGTTATACCTAAAAACATTCATATGTCTTCCCTACTTGGCTCTTGCAGTTTTGTATTTATTTACTATATTAATATACAGAAAAAACACTAGATTATTTTTTCCACATTATTTTTCCTCTCATTGGAATATGTAGAAAACAGAAAAACACTAGATTATTTTTTCCACATTATTTTTCCTCTCATTGGAATATGTATAAATCTGTGATTCTTCTTCTTTTTGTTAACTAAAGCTGGTCAACTGTTATGAGATTGTTTTTTACTGCACTATTTTAGCAGCTCCATGGCCATTTAGAGATAAAATACACAAGAAGAACATATACCCATGCATCACCTTTAATTTTTCTGATTTTTAATGGTGATATTTTAAAAAAAATCTCTGGTCTTGGAGTAATGTAACCAGAGTTTGAATGCTAGTCTATCAGTTTTAGCTCTATAACCTGGGACAAGTTACTTCATTTCTCTGAACGTATTTTCTTATCTAAAATAATAATGACCTGGGGCGCCTACGTGGCTCAGTCGGTTAAGCATCCCACTCTTGATTTCAGCTCAGGTCAGGGTGTCACAGTTGTGCATTTGAGCCCTGCACCAGGCTCTATCTACCCTGACAGCACGGAGCCTGCTTGGGATTCTCTCTGTCTCCCTCTCTCTGCCCCTTCCCTCCTTGTGTGCTCATCCTCTCTCTTTCAAAATAAGTAAATAAACTTTAGAAAATAAAATAATAACCACCATTGGAGTTTAGAGGTTGTATTTGGTCTAGGGCTGCTGTAACGAAATACCACAGACTGGGTCGCTTAAACAACAGGAATTTACTGTCTCTCCGTTCTAGAGGCTAAAAGTCTGAGATCAAGATGTCCATAGAATTGGTTCTTTCTGAGAGCTGCGAGGGGGCTTCCAGGTCTCTCTCCTAGCTTCTGGTGCTTTGCTAGCAATCTTGGCTGCTCCTTGCCTTGTAGAGGCATAAACCTTATCTCTGCCAGCATTGTCACATCAAGTTCTCCTTGTGTGTGTGTCTCTGTGTCCAGATTTCCCCTTTGTAAGGATTCTTGTCATATGGATTAGGGCTCAACCTAGTGACCTCACCTTAAACAATTACATCTGCAACAATCTTATTTCCAAATAAGGTCACATTCTGAGGGTTAGAAATTCAACATATGAATTTTGGGGGGATACGCTTCAACCCTTAACAGGGGTATAGATTAGGTAATGGATAGAAACATTACATAACTTAATAAATAATATATAATCATCCTCATAATGAAAACAGCGAACATATGCCAGGCACTTTTCTATGTACTCTTAATGTATCAATTTTACTACCCAATTAGGTAGATGTGGAATTATCCCACTTGCCAATAAGTCAATTGAGAATTGACGAAGATTTAGGAACTTGTTTTGGGGTCATAAGGTTGGTAAGTGGGAAAGCAGAGTTTATTACTATTTTTTATTTTTTGGGGGGAGAAGCAGAATTTAAACCCAGGCACCCTAGCTACTTTAAGGCATTATTACTTTTAAAATAATAATTTGGTTTTTTTTGATAGTTTTAGTGCCTGCTAGATGTGTGTGCCAACCAGTTGCTCAGTAAATAAATAGAGGCAGGAAACATATATTCACTTACTCCTGTCTTTATTTAAGAATTATATGTAATTTACTTCTGAAATACTTGAGGTGAATATTAGATTATCCCAGTGCAAAACTATTTATATGTAAAAATATTTAGATGTAAAAAAAAATATTTAGATGTTAAAAAAATAAACTTATCTGAAAGTAATGAAAGGAATACTTCCTTTCACGGGTTATTATACTTGATCACTAAATTTGGTTCTAAATTTTCTAACTACAAAATTAAGCAGAAATCTATAATGTTTTATAACTTTTTTTCTGATATGAGGAAGATTTAGCTATCTAAGATACCAAATAGTTCCTGAAACTAAATTTCAACCAAAACATCAGAATCCTTGGGAATCATGAGAATCCTTATATTCAGAACACAGAGAAGACAGACAATAATGACTTTGGTCACAATTTTCTGAAATATCTAGACTGATGTTTAAATAGACCATATTTTGGTTTTCTATGTCCCTAAGGGACATAATATAACATGAGTTACTGTGATCCAGGGACTCTGAACTCTGGATGAATGGGTTACAGATGCATTAGAATAGTCGTTCCCAATGTCTAACTATTTTTACATGATTTCCAAGAACTTTGTGTAATAGTTGTACTTTTCATACCTATTGATTGAGAAGATATGTAATGACATAATGACTAGTGCCTGCCAAGATCAATAGGCTAGGAAAACCTTCCAAAATAGCACAATGATTTGATCTGTTCCCTAGGTTTAATTAACAAAGGCCATTTGATGTTGGTGGACACCTGCCAAATACAGTGATGTTAGTTCTAATATAATTAATGCTGAGCTGCTCCTTTTTTTCTTGCTGACTAGCTATTTCTTAGGATCATAGCTGGGCAAAAACATAAAATCATTATGAAATATTATTTTAGAGAGGTTATATAAAACTTAAGGATATTATTTTCACTGCAATTTTATCTTTCCCAAACCTATGAAAATTTACTGATTTATATGTATGAATCCCTCAAGTATATTTTAATTTCATATGTACAAATATATAAACTTCTATGTCTACTATATCTGAAAGATGCTTGTCATATTTCCTTATCTTTAATTCCCTGGCACTAATAATCCTATTTTTGTTTAAAATCAGACTCTGAAGAAACAGTGTTTAGTAACAAACTGAGTTTAAGAGGAAAGTTATCTATCACTTTTGATCGCATCTAAGATTATTGTTACACATATTGATATAAACAGAGGATTGATATAAATTTATGTATTTCTGATAATATAGAAAATCAAAATATAATCTATTTTATAGTTAATAATATTTCCCCTTAATAGTGATATTCATATAGTTGATAATATTAAGTAATCTTTAGATGGCTTTAAATATGAACATATTTTGCTTAAAATAATTATTTTCTAGAAACACCGATTAATCTTCCAATTTTTTCATAGCTTTAACTCCTTACATTACAGTCACTTGCCACTAGTTCACCTTGAAAATATGGAGAATGCAGTATATGGCCATTGTCTAGGGAAGAATTTATGTTGTGCTAGAAGATTTCCACTATTAGAATACACATTTTGGAAAGATGACTTTTTATATAGTTTTCTTGTATAGGTAATTACAACAAGAACAAACAGTAATTATACTACATAAAAGAAGTGCAAATAAAACTGTGATAGAGAATGTAGTAAATTATATCTCAAACCTAATACACCAAAATGTTGCCTGATGTTCATGCTACTTGTAGGCTTTCTAAATCTGTTAAATCTTAATGTCTTTTTCATTTTTTAGAAAACACATCTGACCTCTGATTTTTCTGTGCATTTAATTGATTCTTGGGAAAAGTCTACTGATTTATATGTGTATATCTTATTAGTAGAGGTCTTTCGAAGGAGAAGAATTATGTATATTTACTAAATAAATACGGAGTAGTCACAACTTTAAACTTTTTCAAGAAGCAAATTCTACTCCAAATTCTGGGCATTGTAAAAATGTTATTAAAAAACTATGACATTTAGAGAGATTATGTTTTAGGTTTCCAGAACTTAGTAAATCATGTCATTAATATATGTTAGCAGGCCTGAATAAGCAAACTAGAAAAAGACTGATTTCCAATTGCTGAAGTTATGAGCCCAATTTAAATGCTTTCTTAAAATAGTTTCTGCAAAGGAGCTAAAAGGAGTCCAGGAGCTCTTGCCGTAAATACAATTATAATAAAATTTTACTTTTTATTATTGATGTTTAATGACAATTGATAAGATTTGTGCAGGTGTTTGTGTATTAAATACTTATTTTATCAATGATATATTTTTAGCAATTACAAATCAGACTCTTTTTTTTTTAATTTTTTTTTTAACATTTTATTTATTTTTGAGACAGGGAGAGACAGAGCATGAACAGGGGAGGGTCAGAGAGAGGGAGGCACAGAATCTGAAACAGGCTCCAGGCTCTGAGCTGTCAGCACAGAGCCTGACGCGGGGCTCAAACTCATGGACCGTGAGATCATGACCTGAGCCGAAGTCGGACGCTCAACCAACTGAGCCACCCAGGCGCCCCCAGACTCTTTGTTTTAAAGTTTGTTTTGTTTTACCATCACTATAATCCTGGCAGCTGCTTTTATTGTTGTTATAATTTATTAAAATGCTAGATACATTTTAAAATGTGTACCTTATTAAAATACTAGGTATTTTAGCAATGATAGGTTTTCCAGTCTCTGTGATATTTCATGTTTATGATATGGTTAAGTGAAATTGTTGTTTAGCCTTTCAATACATGCTGAACCCTTTTCTTTTTAGAGATATTTCCTAAATTTCCATATTTCCTAATATGATCAGCATTTCAGATGACATAGAGATTTGTCCTTCATTTCTTATTCATTCTACATTCTCTGTCTTTGAGTTGCTATCTGATATTTAAAATGAAGCATCATAGTGGTACTACTAAAATCCTTTGCATTTATTAATGGGGTTCTAATCTTATTTTAGGGAACTGATAATTCATATTTGTATTTCCTTATGGACATTAAGTAATCAAGAAGAAAATTAAAATGTTGACACCACTTTTACAGAATACAATGATTTCTTAAATATAATTTTAAGGAAAAATTTAAGTTCTACCTCCATTTCCTCTTTCCACACCTAAATTCTATATTTGGTTTATGGTCAGTATTATCACATCCCCCCCCTTTTCATGTAGCATAATTGCCCTTAAGTTTCTGGGTAGGATCTTTTTATTTTCCTAAGAGTTTTTCAGAATCTCAGTTTCCTATAAAATCTTGTTTAGTCAATTGGTGAGGGAAATATACACTACATTGTACATTACAACAAACATTACAAATGTTTGCAAACATTTCAACAAGCATTTTAATGTTTCCTTCTCTCTCTCTCTCTCTCTCTCTCTCTCTCTCAGAGAGAGACTGGACCCACAAGTGCACAAAACAGCAAAAGCATCAATCTCCTGGTGCTGAATACTACCAACTCCTTCAGGTGGGCCAGACACTCTCCCATCAGCCCCAGGCCCCACCTGGTCTCCGAGACCAGGACTCGGGAGAGAGAGAGAGAGAGAGAGAGAGAGAGAGAGAGAGAGATCGAGAGAGAGAGGGAGAGGGAGAGAGAAGGGAAGGAGGAGGTAGATAACGTAAATGTTAATAGAACCTTGGTCACAACATTTGGCATAAAAGGTCTGTCTGACAGAGGATGAAGTGCTCCCTGTGTTTGCAAATAGTACAGAGAAATAAGACCATTTGGAGCCCCCCTAAAGTGCTTCTTTATATACATGTATTATGATCATTAGGGCTACTATGTTTGAGGAATGCAAAAATAAACCCATTAATTTCACAGCTGTTTTCTTTTACTTTGATGCCTCAGTTTCATTGCTGTTGTTTCGACTATGACTAAATGCCTCTAAGGAAGAAATCTCTTTAGGTGAATCTCTAATTCCCAGGGGGGTCTGAGTAGTTACATCCTAAAGGTATTTATGAACATAGAGCCTGATATAATAAAAGGTCTCTTAAAGCACTGGCCCATTTGCTAGATTTTGCCTGTAGATATCATTTCCCCCTATAGTGTTTTTCAATTAATTTCAATTGCTTCAATTAATTTCAAATGGTTAAAATCGGAAGATTTTACCTAGAATTTGTTATCAACTTCAGTTTTGTTCAAGCAAGTGCACAAAAGAGCAAAAGCATCAGTCTCCTGGTGCTGAATACTACCAACTCCTTCAGGTGGGACGGGCACTCTCCCATCAGCCCCAGGCCCCACCTGGTCTCTGTACTCGTTTGCCTGGTGCCTCTAGACATTTGTATTTCTACCATAAGTTTAAAATCTAGTAAATTAAGTTACCCTCCAGACTACTTCAAAAGGACAAAGTAGAAGCAGAGAACGTTGTATATATCATTTGAAGTCATCTGACCATTATTTATTTTGTCTAAGAGTAGAATGGACAGTATACCTCTGAAACTGTGAGCCTATTTAATTCACCATTTAGGAGAGGTGTCTTAATAGAATTGGAGGGTCAGATGAAGCTTGTGTTACTAAACAAGGATGAAACATTGAGACCCACTGGGAATCTGTTCAAGACAAATTAAAAGCAAAAACATAAACAGTTTAAGTAAGAAAAAGTTAATTAGATTCCCAAGATGTTTTCAATCAATGTCAGTTCATTATTAGCATTAGGCAGGGAGGAAATACATAACAAGCAATTATTATTTAGAGAGCAGGCCTTCAGTTCTGTCCATGTTTTTAATTCTTGACAAGACCAGGTTCTGGTTTGGCATAAGTCAGGAGTTATCAAAAGGCTCTTCTTTCCCAGACTTGTAGAAATTGAGAGAAAGAAAAAAGGAAACAAAAGTAGAGAAAAAGAAGTGATCACACTTGTCACTGTGTGTGTATTTTTAGGCTAAGAACTCCTTAATCATCTGAATATTAAAATCCAATCATAAATTCCCTCTCTGATTGTTCTTGGCTTCCATTGTTGCTCCTGCCAGTGCTTTTGGTATGTCCCTTTTAGAACTAATGTGTTCTCTGTTTGCTTTGCTATTTTCCTGTTTATTACTTCCCTCTATCCCCCCTTCTCTTGCTCTTGATCTTTTTTAGCTTCTTTTGTCTCCGTTTCTCAGTCTGGATGATTATGTAAGTAAGGTCTCTCACTGGGCAAGTACTTAAAGAGAAAAAAGGAAGAAAAAAAAACAGATACACTGTTTAAAAAGTATGTTCATGGAGGCATCAAATTAATGAGAATCTCAAGGCCTGTGATACAAAAAAAAAAAAAAAGAGAAAAGGTTATGAATGCACTTAGAAATAAGAAGCACTATTGGCCACTTTATGCATCAGTCCAGACATGAGTGTGTATACTTGCACGTGCAGGTACACACGCATGTGCACACACACACACACTCATAGGTTAACAGACCAGGCAGAGGAATAAAATAATAATTGGGGTTCCTGGAAACCATTCTGGTAGATCTGTTTAGACTTTCTCTTTTTAAACAAAAGGCAATTTTTTAGTCGTACTACAAGAGAGATGACTACAAAAGAAAAAGTAATACATTTTATATTTCCAAAGATCTTCTTACTTATGAAAATGATGCTTCAAGTATTATTTAAGAAGTTACAAAGTATATTATTTTTCATGTTTTTCAATGCTTATGCCCATTTGCCAAAAACCCTTTAGGTGTTCTTTCCCTCCCAGAATAAAGTATTAGTGTTCTTGCTTTTTTATTAAATATACACAAAATTCTCATGTTTACTTCTGGAAATATGGACCTGGGGTCAACTATGGTGCTTTTAGACATGCCACAGTATCAGGGGTAATGATTCAAATATTTAGTGGCCAGCATGGCATGGCCAACAACCAGTCAGAGCAGACACTGTCCAAGAGCAGTGTAAGGGTAGCTGGGCTAGTGATGCAGCTGAACTACATTAACCTTGTGTACAAGGGATAGAGGACCAATGGGATTTGGTGTTTACCAGGATGTTAACCAGGAGTTGGGGTTAATAAAATTTATTCTAATACAACATTTGGGTGAAGTGTTTTAAGCTAGATAGAAGTCTTATTCTTTATTACATCTGATACATAGCTCTTCCAAATTGTCTATTCCATGAGTTATATGACTAATAGGAGAATTATAGATGACAGCTGTTAAATTACTATTTTTCTGATAATAAACATCTAAACTTTTTGATTTGTGTGGTAATTTAACTCTATCTCACTAGGGACAATATTAAGTTTACATTAGGCCTTGTATGTTGACTCATTTAAAGTCAATTAGGGATTAGAATTATTTGAATGTGATGGGTATTTTGTGTCTTACTTCACCTCTTTTTCAAACTGTGTGTTGGTAAGAAAAAATATTAAGTGATTCTGGTTACCAGTAGGTTTTGTTAATGGAGTGAAGGTGGGATTTTATAGACCTAATGGCAATAATTTTGAAAATTAAATGTGGTGCTAGAGAGTAAGTTCTCAATTTTAAATAAGAATAGGTTTTTATGTATTCAGCACTTGTTATGATTTAGACAATATTCCAAGTGCATGATATAAATCATCTTGCTTAGTACAACAATATTATGAAATTAGTTTATTCTTGAGATCAAATTCAGAGACTGCTCTATTTTGTATTTTATAATTCTACTATATCTTGAACAGATTTTATACTTCTCAAGGACAAGTACAGTGTGAGCTAGCTCCATTAAGCTGACACATGTGGATATATTTTGAGAGGTTTAAGCAGATGCACTAATGGAAGGGTTTATGAATACTCATGGTGATGGTGAGCTCAGTCCTTTGCTTTCCTGTTTTTAGTACCAGGGCAACCACTAAACTTCAAAGCAGAACCTGAGTCTGAAACAAGTATTCTGCTGTCTTGGACACCTCCACGTTCAGACACCATTGCCAACTATGAACTGGTCTACAAAGATGGGGAGCATGGAGAGGAGGTAGGACTGTGCTTCTCACCTTCTGACCATTTACTATACTGGGGCACTACTCTAGTTTGTGTATTTGCTCAAGTTCTGCTGAAAGTTCAGATATCGATAGAGAACTTTGGTGGGTCAGATTTATTCATCAAAAAAAGAACTTGCCTGATAAAAACAGAATATTAATTTCAAGCCTTTGGGAGGATGGAGTGAGGCAAACAACAACAACAAAACAGCTGTTGTTCCTATTTTCAGGTTTCCAAGTTTCTTCTAAAAGTATCTAAAAGAATATAGCCCCTGGGACTCAGGGACTTCCTTTATTTCTCTTCTGCCTTGTAGTACTTAAGTCACTGCAGATATGTGACTAAGTGAGCTCCAAGGCTTTAGGTGGATGAATTTGTCCAAACTGGTTTCAGAGAAAGAGGCCCCATAGCAAATGTTTATTTGTGTGCCAACAGTTATTTGATATTAATGTGAGCACATATAATGTTTGAGTGTGCTATGCAAATAAAATAATTGTGGATTGCAGAAGGCTGAAAGTTGTTGATAGTTCCTGAAAAGAGGAGAAAATTAGTATAATTAATACATATGGTAACAGATATAGCAAGGGGTTCACATATATTAACTCCTTCAATTCTTACAATGGTGCCATGAGTCAGTCTCTACTTCTAATCAATTTCATGTATAACAAAACAGAAGCACAGGAAACATTAAACATTTTCCCCCAAATCTCACACTTCTGAATGGCAGAACTGGTATTTGAAAATCTAGGCAGTCAGGTTCCAGAATCTATTTTTTAAACATTAGCATATACTGCCTCTTCACTGCACTTTGTATAAATTATAGAAATCAGTAGTAAGATGCATCTAACATTTTGTTATTGTGAAATCCAATCCAGGAGCATTAGGACAAAAATCTTAGTGAAACTACAAGTGACAACTCAATCCACACAATTCATCTTATTATACTGCTTAGCGTTCTTTATCTTAAAAAGATCTTCACGAAGCTAGGTAACCCTAAATCCTAACAGAAATACCTTTTTAAATACATACTAAGTGAAATATTATCAATTAATTTATGGTATATCATTCTGAATGCTATAGTAAATTAATATGTCCCTATAAACTTTTATCTTATTACATCTTTTAGAACTGAGCAGAATTCCCAAAACCAAACTCTAAATGGAATGCTTTTACACTTAGCTAACAAAGCCAATATGAATTAAGCACTCAAAAGGTTATAATTGAAATGCTGCTATAATTTAAAGGATTTATGTTACTGCAATAAAAAGACCAGCTTTTATTAAGGCACACAATTCAATGTTAATTTATTTTATATCCTTACCACTACCCAACTGAAAAACAAAAGAAAACAAAATAACAGCACAGAAGAGTGGAAATCCTTTGAGAATGCTATAGATGTAGATGCTTGAATGTTGGTACACCAACTCTGTTCTACAATTGTTTCTTTGGGGAATCCCTTTTTTTCTTACCATTTGGGAAATCTACAATTTCTAAAAGCTTTTCTATTTGTGAGCCAGAATCCCTTAGGGATGTTTTCTCTAGTTTTATATTTGAATTCCCCTTGAATGATTTCTGTTTGTATGAACGGCAAACTCTATTCAATGAAAAGCCTTAAGATTATTCATGCCAATACTAGATTACATATCAGCGTGTATTTTAAGGCTTACTACAGGCTAATGTTCAATATGAGATTGATTATACATAGCTATATTTTTGCTAAAATGCAAGTCAAATTTTAAACATGAAAAGTAAGAATTATAACATTCAATTAAATAAGCCTTATTTCAAAAGCCCTTTATGATGGTAAAATTTGCAGAAAAGTTTCTGACTTTTTTAATGTGTGCTCTATAGCCACAAGGAAAAACAAGTTTTAAAATTGTTTTAAATCAACATAGAATAATGATATGATTTCACATAAATTATCCAGCTTTCTTCAGTAACTAACATCATTTTTATCCCATCAGGACTTTGCCATTTCAGATCTATTTTGTAGCAACAGCATATAACCTGTACACCAGTTTCTGATGCTACTTCTGGTCATATTTTCTTTGCTCCTGTTTAAATTCAGAAGGTCATGGGTGATGAGCTAGACATCTCTTCAGTTGAAATTGCACATGTTGGCCATACTCCACCATCAGGGGTGGGTGTCAGTTTCTATTGTGGGCTACATCACAGCAACACATGCACCTTCAATACAACCCATTTATGGGTAGTGGCCTTTCAACCTTCCTTTTATCTGATGCACTTGGTAACTGGATCATCATTAGAAAGATCTGTGGCTTCCATTATTCCGGTTACCTTATTTGTTGTAGAAATTCACCATTAAAACACTGATATTTTCATTGTATAATTCCCCTGATAGAGTCCTAGATACTCACTGTGGATTCTATTTGTGATATTTTGATGCCTTTCTAACCTCAATAACAGAAATCTGAGGTTCCAGGCAGTGTGATAAAAATGTTTGCATGAATCCTAATGGAAATGACCCAGTTCTTCTGTTACTTATCCACAGCAACGAATTACCATCGAGCCAGGGACATCTTACAGACTGCAAGGACTGAAACCAAACAGTTTGTACTACTTCCGTCTGGCTGCACGCTCTCCTCAAGGCCTGGGTGCTTCCACAGCTGAAATATCAGCCAGAACCATGCAGTCAAGTAGGTGTCTCTCTTTGCTTGTTTTCTGTCCTTTTTTTCACTAGCAGGTGTTGCGGCCTTTTATCCCCACCAATAAACAAATCAGCTAATTTATATGTTTGCTAGTCAGTAGTTTCTATGCTAGTAAGCATCCAACTTTGAGGATTACAACCGTGACCTGTGTTGGTCTCCAACTTGGTCCAATAGCAGATCCCATTCTCCCACTTCCTAAACTGAAAGAAGTCTGAGAAGTTCAGAGAGCTCCATGAGGAAAATGAGTGAAAGTTTTACCAGGCCCTGTATAATGATTTATAAGGCTACAAAGCAAACTTCTGGTTGAGAACACTGCCAAATAATCACAAGAGGGCTTAGCAAACTAAAGAGGCAACAGAGACCATATTTGTATGTTTTTTAAGTACAGAGGTTTTAATTTTGCTAACAGGTCTTTATTTCATGTATTTGTTTCTACTCAGAGAAAAGCTCAGCTCTTGTGACTAGTTTATTAAGTCCGCAAGTAGTACATGTGAAAATTTGGAACATTCATAGAAAATCTGTATTTGGACAAATTTAGGAACAATGGAAATCACAAGTACATTTGCAATCCTAAATTGTATTTTATTTCCTCAGGTTTAATTTCTTTTTGGAACTCGTAACCTAAAGCATAGTTATGTTTATCACAATGGGGGTTCATTGTATCCAGGGAAGATTGCTTTGTGTAAAGTATTATATGGAAGTTTATTTTTGATGGAAAGTTTGGTTACTCATAATAATACAATTGTTTGCTCTTTATTAGTAAGTTTCCATAATTAGTCTATTAAACAACCATTTACCTTGAACAGTTTTATGGAGTTATTCCTTAGGTATTTTTTTATACTTTATATGTGATTTTCGATAGTTACATATGCAATAGATATGTGTGATCTCAATACATTGAATTTTGTAAAGTGGATGCTCTGTTGACCTAAATTTTAGGCCTTTCAGCAAAGACGAAATTTACATTTTCTAAAAAATGAATTTTCTTTCACATAGGCAAGTTTTCTATTATTTCATTTTCTTATAGAAATTTAAAATCTTCCAGGGTTTTTTGAAGATAAATATATATTCTCTCTCTTTCTCAAAACATGAGTGTTGGTACAAAAAGTATTAGGGCTCTGTTACTTAATCCATTAGGGATAATAACCTATTCCCATAAAATTCCCTTTCTTTTAAAAACTGAAACATTTAAATTAATGCAGTTTTGTATTCTATTCTGAATGCCGAGCAGGCTAATAATTAATATTGTAGAACATAATTCTTAAATTCAGGAATTTAATTACAAAAAAATGTGATATGCTTCAATATTGTATTTTGCCTGGTTTACAAATGTATGTATGGATACATACATTCATACACATATATTTAAATATACAGAGCTAGAATAGACATTTTATAACCACATCAAAAGCTTATCTACTACTCTTTATTTTATTAAAGTAAAAGTTCCAAATAATGTTGAATATATTCTCATGGAATAGGAGGTCTGAAGGTAGCAATGCAGTAAAAACCAAGTCAGCTTTTTAAAAAGAATTACAAATGAGTCTTGCTGTTGCATGAATGACTCAATTTATTATGAATACTGATAATGCATATGAAATAGTTTCATAATTTGAAATATAAGAACCTGTAGACAGAATCAATAAAAATGATAGATATTCTAGTGATTTTGCAAATCTTACTCCAAATTTACAAGATTTTCTTATGAGAATTTCCCTATGATCAGTACAGGGAGCTTTTCATTTTGATTCACTATGATGAAGATCACAAGACATGTAAACTTAAAAAGACAGATAACCCTTTAAACAATTAGATACACCTGACACTACATAGTATTAAGACCCACAAAGTCTCAGGAAATAACCAAACTCCATATTTAAATACATAAAATTAGAAATGATTTACTGATTCATAAATAAATAAATAAATAAATAAATAAATAAATAAATTTTATCCCTCTTATTCTAAGGAATTACATATTATTAACTTCCAAATATTTTTGATAACATTTGCATTGCTCTTATTGCTTTTTAAATTTTTTCAAGTAATGATATGTTTGGGTAATTTGATGGAAACTAATCGCTCATAAAGTGACCATTTTATTTTAGAATGGACAATAAGAAAGTTTCTCTTTTAACTCTTATGTAAACTGTGTGAATAACTATGTACAAAATGAAGGAGATTTTGCACATAAGTCATATCTTTTCCAGATGGTTCTCAGGATTTTTTTAAACAATTCTTTTTAATGGCTTTGTTACTGACATTTTATAAAGGATAGATGATTATTATTGATTTTACCAAAATTTGCTGGTGGAATCTAATTCTTTACTAGTAATGATGTCTCAAGAAGAGTTATAATAAATTCTTTTAAAAAGCTGAAAGCTGACATAGGGTAAGTACAAGTTACAGTCAGAATCAACAAGCCTGACATTACCCTCGGGTAGGTAAATCTTGGACTATGCATTTTCATCCTTTATTGATTCTGCATGCTCACTGTATATGGGCTACAATCAATGCTAGATTAACACCTTTCATTAAAACTGGTCAGGCTGGCTCCGTTTTTCAGATAGTCAGAGGGAACACTTTTATATTTGGGCTTTTATTTATTTATTTATTTTTAAATTGGAATTGCTGGAAGGGCATCCAACAATTACTGCAACTTTTTACACTTGAAAACCCTTTCACGAATGAATACTGTACATGAATCACCCTCATTCTAGAATGTAGAAATGAAAGCTTGAAACGGCATCTGTGAAGCATCATCTGACTCTCATGTAATAAATCTTGCCATATTTACAGCTTTTTTAAAGTTGGGTAGTCTGTGCAGTAGGGCTGGGAAATACTGAGGGATTGGTTTAGAAGAAGAATTTAAATTGCAGGTAGGTAATTTTATTTGAGGCTCTATTATCTCAAGGTTTCATGTTCACATATTCCCCCCACCCATTATTTAACAATTATTTCTGGTCATTTATTCATTTTTTGGTTTATTCATATTACTAAGCCAAGGTACATATACTTAAATTTTTATTTTGAGTTTCAAAGCCTTATTTTCATTTTGTTGCCCTTATTGTTCGTTTATTTATTTTTGCCTTTTCTTTTGTTTTATCATTTTTTTTTTTCCAACCACTCCTGCCCTTTCACTCAAACCTTCCTTTAACTCACTACCAAAATAAGAGCCGTCAGCTCCTCCTCAAGACATTAGTTGCACCAGCCCAAGTTCCACTAGTATTTTGGTAAGTTGGCAACCTCCACCAGTGGAAAAACAGAATGGCATTATTACTGAATACTCCATCAAGTACACCTCCGTGGATGGAGAAGATGACAAACCTCACGAGATTTTGGGAATTCCTTCGGACACTACTAAGTACCTTTTGGAACAGCTGGAAAAATGGACTGAGTACCGGATCACTGTGACAGCCCACACAGACGTCGGCCCTGGCCCCGAGAGCTTCTCCGTGTTGATTCGAACTGATGAAGATGGTATGTTGCCTCTGCTACGTCAGTTTGCACCCTTCTGACACAATCTTGGTCTGCTGTCTTTTGATAGGCTAACGGTAATCCGTTTTTTGTTTTTTGTTTTTTGTTTTTTGTTTTTCTGCTCATCTTTTTTACCCAGCATCGCTATAACTTCGTAGTTTTTGCCAAAGACCTATCTTTGCTGCAGCCTGGGCATTTTTTTTTTTCAATCTCCACACAATAATTCGCTTCCCTTTAAAAGAACAGTTTGCTGGTATGACCTTGCAATCCAGGCCGTTCTCTATACTTCCATCTAAAGTCTTCTGCACTTTTTGTGGCCTTTTTGAATAACTTCTTTTACATTTTGAAGTAAACTTTTCAAAACTGTCTTCTTATCTTCTTGTTGCCTTTTTGTTTTGCATATTTCAGAGACACTGATGCTCGACATTCAATTTTTGGCATCTGTTATTTGGAAACCTTTGATACGAGAAAAAAAGAGAAGAAAACCCATATAATCAAGAATCTTTTTATTCTGCTAAAAAGAAACCTTTAAAAAAAAACACACAACAATCAACAACCAGTTTTTGTTATTATTTCAATGCTATTCCTCTTTGTGCTTTAATGCTTTGAGCCTCAAAGCATCTTCCTTGGCTTTTGTACATTTTTTACATGTTTTTCTATTTCTCTGATACTCTTTTTTTCTTCCATTTTTTTTTTTTTTTTGGCATCGGTCATGTTTTTTGATCTTTTCTTAAAAGGTAGAGCAGATTGGTTGAGCATTTTCATTGCTTGAAAATGTTTGTATTCCACAAAGGAAACATAGTGTGTCTGCCCATTTTTTTTTTTAAACCTAAGTAAAGAAAATACTCTGACTGGGTGGGACAAGTGCCTATAATTTTCTTTTATCCAATGATGTTGTTCCAGTTCCTAGTGGTCCTCCTCGCAAAGTCGAGGTAGAGGCTGTCAACTCAACATCTGTTAAAGTCTCATGGCGCTCACCTGTGCCCAATAAACAGCATGGCCAGATAAGAGGATACCAGGTGCATTATGTGAGGATGGAAAATGGTGAGCCCAAGGGCCAGCCCATGCTGAAGGATGTGATGCTGGCTGATGCACAGGTAAGCCTCTGAAAATATGTTTTTATTTATTTATGATACTTTTATTTTAGTCCATACCTTGAAATGGACCCTGTTTGTTTGTTTGTTTGTTTGTTTATTTTACATTTAAAAAATCCTGTACAAAATTCCAGTTTTTAAAGCACATGATGTGTATTTACCTTCTCAGAGGTGACAGCAAGTGAGGAAGTAAATTATAATAAGCTGACACTCAAGCCTAATTAAGAACATGTAACTGGTTTCTTAAAATAAAGATAGTCAACTCTCTATATTGATATCTGAGTTTACCTTTCTGTCTTCAAAAAAATTGAATTGATTTTAATCAAATTAACAGAAAGAATCGTAAGCAGCTATGCTAAAACTACTTGTAACTAAGTTGATCTAATTTCTAAGTGTAGGACTTCTTCTGTTGAAGAATACACATCCTTAATTGAGGAAAGGTATCCAGATAGTATTTCATTTAGTACTTAATCAAACCTTGTATTCACAAGTAATTATTTGATTTCCCGGAAAATGAAGATAATGACCATAAAAATTAATTTACAGTTTCCCAGGAAATAAATGAGAATCCTCTATGTTAAGCCAAGTTAAGAAAAGTATGAAGAAGAGTTGAGTATGTGAGAAACTCTATTGATCCTAGAGTGATGGTTTATAATCATGCAGTCATAACTGGCTTTTGTAATCAGTTGTTTAAAGCAGAGCATTAAATGTTTCCATTTTATTTCCGTAAACTAAAGTGTTTCAAAGGATGATACCATAATACATTCACCTGTATTCTACATATTTACCTGAAAAGAAGAGGAAGATTTCAGTTAGTAACTTATGCTGGGATTTACATATAATCCACAGATAGCTTACCTATACTGGCTCCAGGAGTGATGGGATGTTATGAATAGATTGCTGTGCTTATCTAGCAAATTGGTCGCTGGGCATGGAAATGGATGGGGTTTGGAAAATTTGAAGTTTATTTCAGTAAAAAATTCCTTCCTTTGTGTGAAAGTGAAGTAGACTGTGAGCCAAGTTGAGAAATACTACGTCAGGTTGCCAAATTTTGCATTCTTGTCTCTGTGCAGACAAGAGAGCAATACATATCCCTGTGGCTATAAGGAAAGCATTGACCTAATGTCTTAATATAATCAAGTCACAAAAACACTTATTTAACTAATGGGATCTGGATGAGTGGCTTAATCAGCTCCAAATCCAGTTACATGGTTTTGAAGTCTACTTCTGTAAACTTATATTTTAGATTCATATTCCTTTAGACTCTGGCTGTTGACTTGCTTTTTCTAAATGTTTATTTTGTGCTATCTGTGAAACAGAAAGTACTCACAATCTGAAATTAATAAAGCCATTGTTGCCTATGTTTTCTTTTGTAAGTCTGAAATTATGAAAAAAATTATATGGCCACCATGCTCTGATAGCCTCTTTCATGTCCTAGATATTTTTACATTATAAACCTGTAGTTTTGCCAGTGTTTTCATTTTGGTTAATGAAATTATATGATACAAAATGCCTTAAATGTCAACATTTTTCCCGTCTCTTCTACTTTGTCTTTTATTTGTTAATGTGCTAATTTTGCTTATGTATATATGTTTTTGGTTGTGTTTTGTTTTTTGGTTTTTTTTTTTTGTTTTTTGCCTACCTCGTATGCTAACTATTCATTGAAATTCCATTGCACCTTGCAAGACTTCTCTGGGGCTAGAAGATTCCAATATTTTATGAGAGGTGTTAATCTAATTACTGACATAAATTAATTGCATAACATAAGGAAAAGGTCAAAATAAATGTGATAAAGTAGTGTATGAATAGAAACATCAGCTTTACATTATGCCTTAATTGATTCATTCCAATGAACCACACATTGAAAAATATGTATTATCTGATTTTAATGCTATTAATACAAAGCATATTTACTTTTGACCTCTGAATTAGGGGTGAGGGTGACAGCATACATACTTTCTCTTTGGAATTTTGTTGTACACACTGTTCCAATTGCTTATTTTTTCAATTTTTTTTTTTAATCTAAGGAGGGCAACATTGCCTTTTAAGTCTGCAAATTTCTCTTCATTTCTTTTTATTTTGTTTTCCTCTTCCCCAACCTTCTTAATCTCAATCAGTGGGAATTTGATGATACTACTGAACATGTGAGTAATTTTTGGACGCTTTGTCAAAAACAGATTACAAATGCTTGTTTTTTCTACACCCCTCTTTCACTTATGTGTGATATGTCATCACAGGTTGCTTGGATGCATGAACTAACAAATTATTTTTAAATTATCTTCACTCTATGGTATCCTTTTTATTTAGGCTTTTATTTTGTGAAATTGGCATGTTGCTACTGATTGCCTAAGAAAATCATGAGCTCATGTTGTTTTTATGGCTGCTACTAACTCTGCCTTTTGACACAGTTAGAGGAGGCATGCTTCAAGTGGAGACATCCCAGATGAGAGATATCAGGCTGTTTGATATAGGCCATTCATCTATCCTACCCCAGGGTTACATTTTAGGTGGATAACAATGTAGATCTGGTACTAATTATATTTAGAAATGGCAGCTCTCTGTAATACCCACAGAAATTTGAGTAAAATTGAATGAGTCATGCCAAGAAGCAGAAAGTATTTCACTGAGAGAGGAATTTTTAAAAATATTTTGATGACTGGATTATGTTATTTATTGAGAGCTTATTCTGTAAAGGTTTCCATGGGAGTCATAGGATGTATCTCTGCCTTCTAAGTGCTTACAATAGGTGGTTAGGAAGTATGTAAAGTTCAGAAAAGTTTCATAAAATACAACAAAAGCAATGACCTCAAGCAATGTGTAATTAATTAATAAATGAGTGACAGTGTCAGTAAGAGCTGTAAGTTTGGAGGCCATGGACCAAGAAGAGGTCTTAAAATGTAGTTGAGAACTTGAAAGATAAGTAAGGATTGAAGAGTTGGAAAATGTGTGTGTGTGTGTGTGTGTGTGTGTGTGTGTGTGTGTGTGTATTGGGGAGTTGGAGGTAGAAACATATTTTTTAAAGTACAGGAGAAGCAGTCATTGGGACAGTCAAGAATGTCATATAGTCAATTGATAGTGAGCTTTGCCAATTTAACATGAATGAAGGGATTCAGGCTAGTAAATTAGCTCTAACTATGGCTAAGAAATAACATTTAATATAATGTTGGGAAAACTTGAAGTGTCAAGCTAAAGACGTGGCTTTTAACTCTTCAGTACTGGAAAGATATAGAAAATTAAAAATAGAAACAAGAGACAAACTGATAAGGGTATTCTTTCATTTTATTTATTTATTTATTTATTTATTTATTTATTTTTATTTTTTGCCAAAACACAGGGCTCTTGTTGGGAATGTTGGTAAATATGGTGGGCAAGTTATTAGTTTTAATGAAACTAACAGTGTTTTACAAACTTTTTTGACTGTGATCCATAGTAAGAATGCATTAAATATCATGACCAATGCATTCATATGTTTAAAATAAAGGTCTTACAAAATGATACCTTATTTTTAAATATATGTAAAATTTAATATTTTTCATTAAAGTATATTATATTTCTTTTCAAAATGCTGGTCATTGATTTCATGACCTACTTAAATGGGTTATTACCTGCAGCTTAAAAATGACTTAGTGGATAGATTAGAGAGAAAGAAGAGAGTAAACAGGGACACAAAAACAACGCTTTCACTAAAGCAGTCATGAAATTATAAAAAATCCAACAAAACTGAGACAGCAGAAATGAAAAAAAGGGACAGTTTTTGTCACCATTTTAAAAACAAAAACTTGCTGAATAGGAATTTGAAGAAGAAAAAGAGATCAAGATCAATCATAAGTTTGGCATATGCTCTACCATTCACTAAAGTATAGAAGCAAGGGAGTTTGTTTCTGGAAATGACATTTGAGCTTTAGTTAAGTTGAACTTGAGGGAACAATTGATTGTCAAGGGAAAATGTTCACATATTTACAATGTACATGCCATTGGTGCCCTGATGGGAAATCAAGACAAAATGAATTTAATATATAGATAGAAAAAATTCTTTAAAATTTGTAAATGTGTTTTTTAGGACTAAAAAGAAACACAGCAGGCCAGTAACTGTTTCAGAACATCTGGGAATGCCAACTTTTAAGGGACAGGGACAAGAAGTTGAATGGAGATGAGTTGGGGGAGACAAAGAGAATGAGGAACTGGCCAGGATATCAGCCACACCACCCCACAGAGGGTATGGAAATCCCTGAGCGAGTATGCACACAGTTTCAAAAAAGAAAATATAATGCAAGAAATGATGGGATCCAGGCAGATAGAGGTGTGTCCAGCTGTGATTATACCACTGCAGAGGGTTTGACCAATTTCAAATTGCATTACAATTTATTATCCTGTAACAGTCTGTGTGAGAGGAAGGACATGTGTGGCTAATCTCAATTTTATAAATGAAAAAGACATATATAAGTCTCAGAGCATATAAATTTCTTCCACATATAAATTTGGTGATAGAGGCAAGCCTTGCTTTTTTCTTCCCCTAGCCTTGCCTACATTCAGCAGAAATCCAATAGCATGTGAGAGGGACCTTGGAAGCAATAATGCTGGTGTTTTCCCATTATAATTTTTGGAATACCCATTGTATCTACTGCTACTCTTGGGTGATTCGGATGGTTTTTGTAGTCTCTGTAATGTTAGGGAAACCATTCCAAGGTCCTGAAAATAAAATCTCTCTCCCAAATTTAGGCCATTCATCTGGCAGAATAATTTTTCCAGTGGCTCTTCGGTATGGTATCTGAAATTCTTGAATTTCCACTCTGATGACATTCCTACTATTTCAAGAAAAGAAGATTGTCAAAAACTGTCATATTTGGGATAAGATTCAACAATTGAGTTCTATGATGCCCCTTACAGCCTTATACAGAGAAATCCTCTTGTCTTGTACACAATCCAGTCCATTCCATGAACTCTCACTTGCATTGTCTTCAGATGTGGAAGTCAATGGCATTGTACATTTTCTTAACTCTAACTATATTCAGTTTGAAAGCAAAGCTATCCCGAATATCTGAAAGGTTTTTTTGTTTTTATTTTTGTTTGTTTTGGTTTTTTTTGTTTTTTTACTCTGTGTGTGTGTGTGCGTGCGTGTGCACACGCATGCACGTGCTTGTGCAGCAGCTCTGGAGAAACTAACAGAACAAATTAGTAACCACTCTATGTAAAAAAATCATATAATCTCCAGTTTGGAAGAACAGATCTAAGTCATAACCATCACAGTTTGGGGCCCTAACTTAGAGAAAACTAGAGTTTTAATAAATAGTTTGTGGTATTTAACATTTTCTAAGCAGAATTAATTGAGCCCACATTCATGATGTGGTAGAAAAAGTATTGTTCTTTGGTTTTATGGACGACTCCAAATCACCAGAAAATTCTCCTTATTGGGTAATGATTTTAGTCCATAATCTATATCATTAACCAGTATGTTACTTGAGTCCTAAGAAACTTCTCTGGCTGTCAAGATATCAAAGTCCAACAGATCAGCCATTTGGCAAAATGGTGATAAAACAGGCTGCAGTGGCATCAGTACCATCACTGCTCTGTGGACCAGGCTATAGAGGACGCATGTACAGAGCTACTGGCATAATATGAGTGCTGGTGTCTGGGTTGCTTGCTATGAGCCAGACATAGCCATAAGTGTTTACTGGATATAACTCCTTTAATCCTTCTATTATTCCAACCTTTACAAGAGAAACTGAGGTGCAGAGGGGTTAACTCACTTTCCCTGGATCACAAACCTAGTAAATAAGGAAACGCAGGTTTAAATTAAAGAATTCAGGAGTTCCAGCTCCAGGTTTCATGTTTTTAACTACTACTTCTCAGAACTACCTCTTAGGATGGCTGAAGTCCCCACTTTAATGTCAGCATGAACACAGATCATCCATAACATGAGCTCCAGGCATGAAACTTCCAGTGCTTGGCATGGCTACAGGGAGTAATGAAGCATGCATAGAATGAAGATGGATGTTTTGATTTTTCCCCAGGGTATTTGTAGCATTTTGAATCAGTGTCATTCCATTGTGTCATTTTAGGACATGATTATTTCTGGGCTACAACCTGAAACTTCCTACTCCCTCACCGTCACAGCCTACACCACCAAAGGAGATGGTGCACGAAGCAAGCCCAAACTGGTGTCCACCACTGGGGCAGGTAAGCATTATCTGTGCTTATATGTGCCTTGAACATCTTCCAGGTGACAATAATATTAATTTTCCAAATAGTATGTTGAATTCTATCAGAAACAATAAGTGGGCTGTGGTCAACTTTTGTGTTTTTTGATATATAGTTCAGAAGAAGCAAAGCAAGAACATACTTTTCCCAAATTATTCGATCAGTTATTCAACAAATATGTTTTTGAGCACTTAGTAGATGTCAGGTACTACCCCCAGTACTGGGGATACAGCAATCAACAAAACAGAAATATTCTTTCCTCCTGAAACTTATGTTCTGAGTAGGGCTAGATAATTAATAAATAGACAAATGGAGATATATATATATATATATATATATATATATATATATATATATATAAAACATCAGTAAGTGACATTTTCAGAGAAGCTGAAAAATAAAGGTGTGTGGGCATTAAGGATAGGATAGCCCCTAGGGGCCTTTGGAAAGAGTGATTGGATAAGGTCTCTTAGAGGAAAGTTATTTGAGCTGAGATACAAATGATGTGGAAGAGCAAGTCCTATGAATGTCCAGAGGGAAGATCATGTGGACAGAGATGTCACTTGTTAGCTTCAACACCTCTCAGCAGCAGACCCTTTTAGAAGAGCTGCCATCTTGAACTGGGTTGATGACTTATGATTTTGTGTTTTTTGCCATTTTCACCTCCTCAGTCCTTGAAGTGGGAATTCTAAGGGGCGGGGGGCGGGGGGGGGGGGGAAGCGGCAAGTCACATAAAAGATCGGAAACAGAAAAATGAAAAGCAAAAATGCTACAAAATGTCAGATTGCTCCTCTCTGAAGAACAAAGTTTCTTAATGCTCTTTAGAGTTAGTTTGATCGGCTCCCATTAGGAAAAGCCAGCATGAAAGAAGACCTGACATTGTAAAACCAATAAATTAAGACATAATTACAAAAGGATTCTCCTCCAATCCCTTTATATAGCAATCTCCCATGGAACATTTAAACTATGATTTGATTTACTCCTCCTGAATCGCTTCTCACACAACTTTTTAGGAACACACCTCTATGTAAAGGCATAAAGCAAAGAACAGCTGTGATGTTGAGTACCCTCCTGGGTGCCATGCTCACTGCCAAATTTGTCTAAATGTCATAAGATTTGCCTCACTTACATCCTGCCACCTGGAACTGCCTCAAGCAGCAGGATTACAGATGGCAAAACTCCTTTAAGGCAATGTCTTCTGGGCTTTTTTTTTCCTTTTTTTTTTTTTTCTTTCTTTTTTTTTTTAAAGAATAGCATTGTATCGAGCTAATTTAATGCCATGCTTAGGAGATACATGTTCAGTGGGGGCATGCTAAATGACGATGGAACCAGCCTCTATTGAAAGGTAAACAGCCAAGGGTAAACTCCTGAAACTGAATCCCAAAATGAAGAAAATACACTTCTTTCACCTATATTTATAATTGTGTCTTAATGAGTCTGAGATGTCTTACATAAAGTATCAAACTCCTGTTGGCCATAAGATAGGGATACCATAATAAGGACAAGAAAGTACAGAATTTATAGCCAAAGGATGTGACTCCCAGAGAAAGAAATAACATTGTCTTTTTTAATAGCTAAGACTGGCTCATCACTTTTTAGTGGCTATACAAAAAATTATTTAGAATCGTGGATCTTATTCACAGAGAGGATTATTTTGGTGTTTCCATTTACAATTTTAGGTCTTTCTTAATCAACAGAGACTTGAATATTGAAATAGGTGATGCTTATTTTAGATATCTGTACATTTATTGTGTTTATACTGCCCAGCCGAGCCTATGCTGAAGGTGTGCAAATCCAGATTTATAATCTCTGTAAGAGAAAAGAAAAACGGAGTTTTGTTTTCAGCCAACCTACTAGTCAAAAAGCATTCCTTAGTCATGGTTTCTCCACAGGTATAAAGTATAGACAAAAAGTACAAATTATATCCATAATAACTCAAAGCAACATGATTTTGTACCTATTAAAAAAAAACTTATAAGCAACATAATAGTATCATTAAGTATTTGGGCTATGGATTCAGATGAACCCAGGGCTGTCTTAGAGCTTTCTCATTTATTACACATCTGACTATGCAGCTTTCTATCTCTCTGGGTGTCATTTTCTTATCATAGAAAATTAAGATAATAACTAATCAGAGTGTGTAGTCAGGAATGAAAAATGTAAATCAAGTGAGATCCTTCATCTTAGCACAGTGCCTGGTACATTACAGGTACCCAGCAATTAAATATGTTATGACCATGATTCTTATTAGCTGTATGTATCTAATTAGCTAATCTTTACTCACCCTCATTTCTCTGTGACATGAACCTTCATATGTGGGAATTTTTTTTTTAATTCCCTTAAATTATTGTTTCAATAAATCTATTTGTGTCTGTTATCAAATTCTGGTATTTCAGCCTACCTTAATAATTAAGTATGGGGGCGCCTGGGTGGCTCAGTCGGTTAAGTGTCCGACTTCGGCTCAGGTCACGATCTCGCGGTCCGTGAGTTCGAGCCCCGCGTGGGGCTCTGGGCTGATGGCCCAGAGCCTGGAGCCTGCTTCCGATTCTGTATCTCCCTCTCTCTCTGCCCCTCCCCCATTCATGCTCTGTCTCTCTCTGTCTCAAAAATAAATAAAAACTTTAAAAAAAAAAAAAAAAAAAAAAAAAAAAATAATTAAGTATGAAAAGAAGCATATTTCTACAAAGGTATATAGACCAAGGCTTTTTTTTATATATAAATAAAGAAGTGGGGATTCCCATAGAGTGGTGTTCCTATTCAGTAGTGATTAAAGTGTGAACGTCTGTGTTGGTTGGTCTCAGCACTCCATCCCATGTGTTGCAGTTCCAGGGAAACCCCGGCTTGTGATTAACCACACTCAAATGAATACTGCTCTCATTCAGTGGCATCCCCCGGTGGACACATTTGGACCTCTTCAGGGCTACCGTCTAAAATTTGGCCGGAAAGATATGGAGCCACTCACTACTCTTGAGTTCTCTGAGAAAGAAGACCACTTTACTGCTACAGACATCCATAAAGGAGCATCCTATATCTTCAGGCTCTCAGCCAGAAACAAAGTGGGCTTTGGGGAAGAAATAGTGAAGGAGATTTCTGTTCCAGAAGAAGTCCCAACTGGATTTCCTCAAAACCTCCACTCAGAAGGCACCACTTCAACGTCTGTCCAGTTATCCTGGCAGCCACCTGTCCTGGCAGAAAGAAATGGCATTATCACCAAGTATACTCTTCTGTATAGGGATATCAACATCCCTCTTCTTCCAATGGAGCAGCTTATTGTTCCAGCTGATACTACTATGACACTCAGTGGCTTAAAACCAGATACCACATATGATGTAAAAGTACGTGCTCACACGAGCAAAGGGCCCGGGCCATATAGTCCCAGTGTCCAGTTCAGGACACTTCCTGTGGATCAAGGTAGGATTTGTCTGCTTATGGCCTTCCTCCTTTAAAGGAATGTCGGTCTTTGGAAATCAGTATTTTGAAGCTATAAATAACTGATCGGACCATTCATATTAATAGGTTCAGCAAAAGCAAAACAGGTAAAGTATGTAAAACTTAACATGTTTTGGATGCCTTAGATTTCGGTTATAGAATGCCAAGCAAGTCTGGCTGACAGCACCCAATGTTCTCAGGTAAGGAAAATACAATATAGTTGACTGAATTGGAGGTAAAAGAGAGATCTTTATGAGAATGGGATAATAAAATGAATAGTGTAAACAGGTAGGCAAATCACACTTGTCTCTCTGATCAAAGTAGACAGCATCTAACTTAAACCCGATTGTCCATGGTGGAAAAGGACAGGTCATATGTTTTTAGGAGTAGTTTAAATACAGTGTTTTTCCTTTTCCAGCAGTGTTTGCAAAAAATTTTCATGTCAAAGCAGTAATGAAGACTTCAGTGCTGTTGTCTTGGGAAATTCCAGAAAATTATAATTCTGCCATGCCTTTCAAAGTAAGTTCTTTTTCTAATTTGTAAGATATCATGGTTGTAAAAGGGGGGTGCAGTTCATCTGGGTAAGTTACTTGGAAAGCATACACACCACTTTGATTCAGCCACACAAACTTGATTTTCTCATTTGTGGCTTCCACTCAAAGGATAAAGCAGGAGCCACCTAGGGGTGGCATTACTTGTCAGTCATCTTATAGTTCCAAGATAAGTGTTTTACATCTAAGCTAGTGCTTTTGTTTTCCTACCAGACACTGAAATTTACATGGTTTCTATCTCTTTATAATGCAGTATCCTGGGATTTTAAAAATTTGTTTATTGGCCTGAATTCTTTGTAACTTTTAAACTCTAATTTGCAATTGAGAGCTACTGAGAGATGTTAACAAGAAGTACAAGTCTATGAAATGCAGAGAATAGAGAAACACTTTTGAAAACAAAAATATACTTAGGAACAGGACTAGAAATATTTAGAAAAAAGAGTGATGTGAATAATACCTTGAATATCTATAGCATATGTGCCTATTTTCCATTAAGATTATATGCAACCAACAGGTCAAATATTGAAAATACTGTACATTTTTGTGTATTTTTGATACACTTGGAACCATTATATAATAATGAAGTGAGAACCAAAAGAGAAATTGATACAAACTCTAGAATTTATGAAGGCTTCCAAGCTTAGGAATTTCCCCAAATTAAAATTGACCTGATATACATGTTCTATAAACAAGTACACATTAGTTGCGAAAACCTACATTGCCTCTCTGAGAAGCAAATCTCCCTGACTGGTTGTATGTCTCTAGATTCTTTATGATGATGGGAAAATGGTGGAAGAAGTGGATGGCCGAGCTACACAGAAGTTAATTGTCAACCTAAAGCCTGAGAAGTCATATTCATTTGTGCTGACAAATCGTGGAAACAGTGCTGGTGGGCTGCAACACAGGGTAACAGCAAAGACTGCACCAGATGTACTTCGTACCAAGCCTGCCTTCATTGGGAAGACCAATCTAGATGGCATGATCACTGTGCAACTGCCTGAAGTACCCGCCAATGAGAATATAAAGTAAGTTGACTGAAGGGCTGAGCTGAAGGATAGAAAAGTAAGGAAGTGAGAAAACTCAACCTCAGTATTATAGAGGTTATAAAAGAATCTATTGCTGGTAGAGTAAAAGATCCTTCTGTGAAAGATCTCAGTTATATTCAAGTTTTGTTGCACCATGTTCTCATGTTCATTGTAACACAAATTCTCATTAATTTAACATTGAGCATTTTTTCTTAATGTCTCAGGAATGATGTAACTTAGGAGAGATGGACAAATAGAGTACGGTCCTTGCTATAAAAAGGAATTTATGTCATAGAATACAGAATAAGGTGAATAGTTGAATAACACTGGTATTTGGCAAATATTGTAATAGTGAGGAAGTCTTAGAGTATGAAACTTAAAGACATTTTGGGAAATGAGATAGCACTGATACATGACACTGTTGTTTTAGATGTGTGCTGAAAGGAAATATTTCAAAAGTCAATGTTCAGAACGACATTGGAAAAACAAAATTAAAAAATGCAAGTTTTCTGTTTTAGATGGAGCACAGTGTAGAGGTCAATGGGCCTGAATTGAAAAAATAAATCTAGTCAATAAAGTGGTATTTATTGGTTGTATATAGCTAGTTGATTGTAGCCAGTGCATTTTATAACCAGTATACCTAGCTGGTTGTAGCCAATAGAAGAAAAAAAAAATATTTTCACTGCTATCTATTAAGTATGAGTATTGAGGTTGATCCTGGAGAACAAAAGAAGATGTGATCTGTTTTCAAAGAACTAACATAGACGTGCGTTGGTGGCTCAGTTGGTTGGTGTCCAACTTGGGCTTAGGTCACGATCTCATGGTTAGTGGGTTCGAGCCCCACGTCAGGCTCCATGCTGACAGCTCAGATCCCAGAACCTGTTTCTGATTCTGTGTCTCCCTCTCTCTCTGCACCTACCCTGCTCATGCTGAGTCTCTCAAAAGTAAACAAACATTAAAAAAATAAAAAAAAGAACTAGCATAGAGTGGGGGATACCCAGAAATAGACAGACATAATACATGCTAATGATAGAGTTATACTCTATTGTAAGAGCAGCTAACCAAGAATTAAATGGGTCAAGGAAGTTTCTCATTTAATCTTTAAGGACAGGTAGGACACATACAAAAAAAATCCTTCATTAGTGAAGGAAGGAAGTTATTTTGTAAGGTCTAGAGAAGAGAAGTGAGAGAAGTATACAAGAGTCAAGTTACACTCAGAACTTGGGACTATATCCTATAGACAATGGGAATTCATTAAAGCTTTTTATGCAGGAGAATGGCATGTACCATTTTATATAATACCTAAGTTTCCTTTTTTTTTCCATTTTAGGAAATATATATTGAGTACCTGCTACATGGTAGAGTATTGTGCTGCCTGCTTGCTTTCTCATTGCTTCTATCCCACATGATCATGTTTAGATGAAACTTAATATAAACGATTTGAAGGTCAAGAAGAGCCATTTATAACATAGTTTATGGGCCATTGGGATCTTCACATTTAGCAGCAATATGGTGACATAATTGGGACAGTTCTTAGGGAAGGTGGCTCCTGAAAGCATATGTTGGAAGGATCGGAGCACCATAGAGAAAAGTGTTGGGATGTCATTGCATAGTTGGTTGATTCTAAGTAAATGACAAGATTCTGAAATCAGAAGGTGATGAGGGAAATAGGATGCAGAGGCAGATGAGAGCAGTAGTGTAGTAGGAATTGGTAACCAATTTAATGAGGGATCAGTCAAAGGAAAATGTCATAGATGAGAGTTGAGCTTGGATGACAAAGTGAATGATGATGCCACCATTCATCGAAAGAATGAAAAATCAGGAAGAAATTGATGACTTCAATTTTGTGTATGTTTTACATGAGGTATCAGTGAAATATCTAGTTAGAGATGTGGGTTTAAAGAAATTGCTATGATTATAGGTAGAAAGTTGAGAATTGTTAACAGAGCAGCAATGGATTCATGGAAAGAGATGGAATCACTGAGACACTGAGGTGAAGACATGAAGCAAAAGGCTAAATAAAATAAAGGTCTCAGGATGAAAGAGCCAGTAAAGGACACAGAGTGGGATTTGTTACAGGGTTAAATGGAGAACCAAGCCAGAGCAAGTTCATGGCAAAAGAATTTTCAGGAAAGTGTATACTGTCAAGAATTTACAAAGGTCCAGAAAACTTAACGAAGATAACTGAAAAAAATCAGCAGTTAAAAAGTACAATTATAAACAAGAAGTTTTTAATGTACAGCCATGGTTGAAATTTAGGAAAATCTAATAATTGGCTACTTTAGACTTAGCTAAAACCAATTCTTCCAAAGGAAACTTTTTGTTCTTATTTATTTGGTGAAATAATTGAAGGATTTCAACCAGATGGCGGATGTTCCAAATGATTATGACTAAAATAAATTCACTGAGAAATAAGATCTCCTGTTTTTCGTCCACCCTTCTTTTTCTATCATTCAGAAAACTGGAAATGAGAATGGATTGTAAGTGTAATTTTTATCTCAACAAAATTGAATATGAAAGTGAGATTATGTTTATCCATTTTTGTTTAATCTATGGATTCTTTAAAAATCTCCCACCCTAGTGCCAAGCAATGTTTCAGGGATTTAGGAGAGATAATGCTGACTTTCTCACTGCTCTGACAAAACATAGTTAATTGGGGAATTTGGGCAAGTAGAGTCAGTTAAAGTGGAGTTTTAGGATAACAAGATGAGATGGATCAGGGAGGCCAAAGGAGGAGCTCCCAACCCCAGGTTAGTAGCTCAGGGAGGGTTCCCAGAGAAAGTGACATTGAAACTGAGGCTTAAAGAATGACAAGAGCCTATTGGGTCCATGGGAGTGGGGTTGAGGAGACACCATTTCAGGCAGAAGACAGCATATGTGACACTGCAGAAGCAAGAGAAAGACAAGCACTTGTCATTTGTCCACCTCTTACCCATCCACTAAAACATTCCATGTGCATCCAACAAACATGTATTCTATACATAGTGTATTGCCAGTGCCAGGTCTGGAAAACAAAAACATGACTGAGATAATATGGCAGAACAGATTTTTAAAAAATCATGTGAATATAATAGAGTCAGTATTGCCAGAGTTCCAGCCCAACTTGGGTATCAGGGGAGACATCTAGAAGGACCTGGTATTTAATATGAGTCCTGGAGGATGGGAAAGATTTAGAAAAGGTAAATAGTTGCAAACAATGGAAGAACAGGGGGAAGATACATAGTATAAATTTGATCCATTCAAAAACATGAACTGTCTATTCAGGGAAAGAGCAATTGAAAGATGAAAATAGTATAGTATAATTTGTAGTATTTGTTATTAGTTTGCAAGACTTAAAAAAAAAAAAAAAAAAACTCTAGTGGCTGTTAACCAAATTGGCTTGGAAGATTGTGTTAGACGTTATTGAGAAATGGTATTTTTGTCCTTTGATGGTAGATCTCTGGTTCATTTTCCAATTTCTGAATGAGTTGAGAATATTGCAGAATATAGTCTATCTTTCACTGCTTTTCTTTAGCTTCAATTTTTCTCTCTGTTTAATTTATATACTTCCTCCTCCTATATTTGAAATGGGAGTTGGGGAAAACAGATAAAACTTTGGTAACAAAGAGAAGAGACAATTATGATACATAAAAAGAAAGAAAATGATTTGGGGGTGGGGATGTGTTCTAGAAATGAATTAAAGATTCCCAGAAATATATTCTAGTTTCTCTGGGAAAAAAGAGCAAAAGACAAACTAGGAAAGTGTGGGGAAAGTGTCAGAACAGCAAGAAATCAAACGCAAATCTCCTGTTAGAAAAACAAACAAGCAAAAAACAACGCTAAACAACCTATGCACATTGGATTTTTTCAAAGGATAACACAGTTACCCGTCCAGTGTTCATGTGGCACAGCCCATTATCACAGGCAGCTGTGTGCCATGCTGTGCTGCTTGCCGCAGTTGGCAAGTTATGCAATGAGAAAGGAATGTGGCTTTTTGTTCAGTATGCCATGGGAGATATGAGAAGAGGAAACAGGATTGATACCACAGCTGTGGGCTGGGGTTCTAACTTTCATTTAGGTGAAAGTTATTTAGAAAAATACTTCCAATTTGTTTTCTGGTGAAATGCAGTTTTGGTGATTGAAAGACTGTTTTATCAACAGAAACCATGATTTTCTCATTTCTGGCCAACCTCACTTGGAAGTCTTGATCCCTACCCCCAACTTCTCACCACCCAGAAACAAATCTGTCTCTTGTAAATATAACACAGTTGTGGCTCATTGCCCCTGCATTCTTTCTTACTTGGTTTTTGCCTGGAGAAGTGCGGAGCTCCCTCAGGGAAAGGCTAAATTTCTTATGAAATAGACCTGTAGGTCCTGCAGGTTCTGATACCAAGAGTCTAGGGTGTTTCAACCTTCTACTTGGATAGATGTTTAGGGGGCAGAATGCCAGTCAAAAATCTAGCAACTCCATCATTCTCCTGAAGCAAGTTGTAGTGACAAAGGGAACTTCACTGACTTTATAGAGAAGGATTGTACTCTGGATGGTAAGGGAAAATGTACCACACAAATTTCACTAACACATAAGCTGCCAGAAGTTACTGAATGTAAGTTAGTTTCATAGTAATCATTTTATATTTATGAAAAACAGAAACAAATAAGAGCATTTTATGAAACGTTAAATGTCTTTGGTCTTACTAATTTGGCTTTCAGGTTGGCCTACTTTTTCTTCTTTTAAAGAAGATATTTTTGGAAGCATGGCTTATAAAGGTGCTTCATAAAACATGTACACCATTACTAGTTTAATGTATTTATATTATAGTCTGTTTAATATTTAATGAAAAATAATTTATTACACAGTTGTCAACTGCAGTGGTAAAGACTTAAATGTGTATAGTGCTTTACAGTTTACCAAAGACATTTGAATGTTTTCTTTAAGTCACAAAACCCTGTGAGGTAGGTATTCTCCTCATTTACAGGTGAGTAAAGTGAAGCTTAGGGATACTAAGTCCCCTGGCCACAATCATAAAGTTGATACTAAGAACAGTTATAAAAGTGACAGGGGGCTTGATAGTTGCTGTGCAAGGGCACTACACACATTAACTGGTGGAATCTTCACAAGAAGGCTGCTTCTCTTTTTATAGCTGAGGAAGTTATGAGGTTTACTAACTTGCCCTGGCCACATAAGAGCATAAACAGCGAGGAAAGATTTGAACCCAGGCAGTCTGGCTCCAAGCCCACATGTTGAACCATGCACATAGAATTTATTGGTCAGACCAGGACATTTTTTCCCCCTAGGGCAATTGATAAATAATTAAGAACTCAAGGACAAACCAGACACAAAGCTTAGAACCAGACACAAAGCTTAGAACCAGACACATGTGCCTGGTCATAGATAATGGAAATGTGTGTTATGGAACAATAAAATCAGTAGTTTGCCATGACAATTTAGATGATGAAAGGTAAAGGGAGAGGCTTCCCAGAGGTCAGCATTATCTTCCACCATTTTACAAAAAAGGAAAATGAGGCTTGAGGTAATTAAGGAACTTTAACTTGTCTGACAACTAGCTGAAATGATTGAAAACCTTAATTTAAACATAGAGTCTGGAAAGATCATTCAACCTGCTTTGGTTTTTCTATGGTAAATTAATTTGATTTAAACAATATATGCCCAAATAACCATGGTAAATTATACATATACGTATACACATACATATGTGTGTATGTGTGTGTGTATATATATATATGTATATATATATACATAATTATTTAAGGAATGACATTCACCATTAAATTCTGAGACAGATTTTGACCTCCTAGTTAAATAATGAGTTTGAGAATGCTAATATATTCTGCTAATAAAAAAAGCCTGGCTGAATTTGAAGTGGGACTGCCACAAAGAACAGAGCTTGCGTTCCCAAATAATTATATGGAGCTGGGCCCCTTGGTGATAACATATTAAATAAAATTAGTAAAACTTTACTTAATATAATTAAAATTCTGAAGGTTAGATTTAACTTATCTAATTAAATCTAATATACTGGGAAAACACAGCTTACTTTATAAGTAATCAGGGCATTTGCAGATATATTGATTCTGAAGTTATTTATTTTTCTACTAGTTTAATAGTTAAAGTCTATGTCCAAAAAAATGTGTTTTGAGCTTACACCTCCAAGCTTGACTTAAATTGGCAAAACATAGTATAAACTTTAATTTTATCCATATATAATAAGCTGATCTATATCCAAATCTTTTTTTCCATTTCAAGCAGGTTCTTTCAGATCATATGATTTGCTTGATTTGAACTTGCAGAGTACATCTTAGCTCTCCATTTCACTTCTCCTATCTGAATCATCTTTTTTCCCCCTTATTATCCCATGGGATTAGAACAAGGATCACTACTACATTGGTGAAGAAAAAAAAACTTTTGCAGTAAGAACTATTTTCTATAAACAGCATTTGGCTATGTCATTGCTGGTTTGGAGAAAGGAAAAAATGATGTATTGAGATTGAGAGTTGGAAGTTCTTTTTTTGTTGTTTTGTTTTTAAAGTTTATTTATTTTAAGAGAGAGATAAAGAGAGCATGTGAGTGGAATGGGACAGAGAGAGAGGGAAAGAGAGAATCCCAAGCCGGCTGTACACTGTCTGCATGGAGCCTGGCATGGGGCTTGATCTTACAAACCATCACGGCCTGAGCTGAGATCCAGAGTCAGAGGCTTAACCAACTGAGTACTCAGGTGCCCTGAGCGTTGGAAGTTCTAATGGAAGAGAAGGGCTCCGAATGTGTTTGCCTGACTGATTTAGAGACATATAAGTTCCCAAGAGCCACCTATCCCACCCACTTACACTTTTCAGTGGCAAAAGAAATTAGTGATCAAATGGCAAAGATGAAAAACATTTCAGGGAGGTTATATGTACATTTGCTTTAGCAATACATTACTTTTTTAAAAAATTTTTTTAACGTTTATTTATTTTTGAGACAGAGAGAGACAGAGCATGAACGGGGGAGGGTCAGAGAGAGAGGGAGACACAGAATCCGAAGCAGGCTCCAGGCTCTGAGCTGTCAGCACAGAGCCCAACGCGGGGCTCGAACCCACGAACTGCGAGATCATGACCTGAGCCTAAGTCGGATGCCCAACCGACGGAGCCACCCAGGTGCCCCAATACATTTCTAATATACATGTCTTAAATAGTATAAGAAATACAATAGGGTAATTGATCTAATCATCTAATCAGAGAGGTCAGAAAAGGTTTTTATTAGAAAATAAAAAGTAAGCTGCTATTTGAAGAAAGAGAGGAGTTAACTTTGGACTTGTGTAAGTGACAGAAGGTTCTAGGCAATTCCGTTTTCCTAGATCAGTGATCAAGAATGATCAAGGGTTTCACAACAGAATAGACCAGAGTAAGTTCAAGAAACTGAATCAGGGTTTATTTAACTCAGAGGGTGTGGAGAGATGTATTTAGTCAAGATTCAGCTGAGTCTTGTAATACTGTGTGGCCTTTATCCTAAGAGCAATGAGAATCCATTGGAATGTTTTAAAAATAGTAGTGGTACAATCAGTTGTCTATTGCAAAGTATAAATTTCAGAGTCTGGACTAAAGGGGGTTAAATTCAAAGACGAAAGAAAGTCAGGAGACCAAGATAGTAATCCAAGCATGAGACAATGATAGGAGGCTGGAATGGTGGCTGCAGAGATAGGAAGAATTGAATGTACTATAGATAGAGTATGGAAGTAATAGGACTTGGTGGCATATTGAATATGAGAGTGGGAAAGCGTTAAAGCAAATTGTCAATGATAACACCTAGGGTTATAGCAAATGGCATGTGGTGCAATGGTAGAAGGTTTATTTTGGAGATATATTCTTTGTTTTGTTTTAACCCCAGTAAATTTGTGGTAGTTTTGTGACATAGAAATGGAGACATGGAGTTGGAATTGGATAAACCTGTGGAGTCAGAGGAGCATTCTGAGATGAAGAGAAGAATCTGCAGATAATTTGCATCTAGGTCATAACTGATGCACTGAGCTAGAATGAGACATGTAGGAAGAAGGGGAGTAAAGAGAAATCCTTGACCAGATCTTGAGGGATTCCATTATTTAATAAGCTGGGTAGTGGATAATAAATCCTGTTGAGGAAATAAGGTTAATGTGGTGAGAGATGTAAGCAGAAAACCAGGAGAGCTGATTACAGAGAAATGGCTGAGGTTTCATGGAGGGTCTTGTTAACATTTACAGATTCTGCTAAGAGACCGCCTAGGACAAAAGTTAAGAAATGTCCTTTTGATGCAGTTCTACCAAGGTCACTGAGGACCCTGACATGGACAATATGGACAATGAGATAGGCTAATGAGGCAGAAGCTAGAATACAGTTGGCTGGAGACTGAATGGAAGACAAGGTAATGGAGAACACAGGTCTCCTCAGAATTTGGGCAGTGAGGGTAGGACAGTGAGAGAGTTGACTAGAGTGGAATATGGTTGGTTTGTTTTTTCAATGGCAGCTATTTATACAGGGTTGGAAGCTAATGGAATCCAAAAGGCAGGGAGAAGTTGATACACGAGAGAGAGAAGGGGTACAACATATAGTCAACTTTCTAAGACACTGGAAAATGGGAACCAATTCAAGAAAGTGATTGGTCTTAACAAATGGAGCTATGCCATCTACTGTGCCCAAAGGACAGATTATGGTTTACGGTCAGATGCAGGTAGCCTTGTAGTTCGGTACATGGAAGATGAGAGAATTTTAGTCTGAATGTTTATATTTTCTCTTTATTTAGATATAAGACCATCTTCTAGTGGGGAGGTAAGAATGTCAAAGGTTTGAGGCCAAAGGAGAAAGTTTAAAAACCTTGTACAAAATAAAAGGACGAGGCTATTAGAGGGGTTTGGGTGGAATGGCCAGGCAGCACTGAAGGCCTGAGTTTGCTGAATATGAATTTATGGAATCATTCTCCCCTGTGAATTATTTCTCAAGCTGTATGCTGCTCCTTGGGTTCAGGCACAGACAAGGGCAATTGCAGGTTTTAGCTAATATAGAGTGGAAGATGTGGGTTCTGGAGAAAAAGAGTCAAAGGTCTGAGAACCCTGGGTGGTGCATGGGTCAGCCCTTTGGAGCTTGAAATCACCCAGGATGATGGCAGAACATGGGAGAGAAGAAAGACTATTGAGTCTGGCTGTCAGGGGGACAGAGAAAAAAGAAATAGAGGGGAAAGAAAGGGGATTCTGAAGAGTTTTGTAAATGGCAAAAATCAGTGAGAGAAGAGCATAATGTAGCTGAAATATATGAGCTTAAAAAAAAAAAAAGGCGCTTGTCTTTTTACTTGCTTTTTGTTTTAGCTAAAGAGTGGAGGGGAAAATGCCTGTAATAAGCACCAGTGAGCCAGGAGGGAAACCCTAGGCCCTACATTTGAGGTTCATGGGTGGAAGAGGAGCATGAATAAACGGCCACCACATGAGAAGCCTGCGAGGGAAGCAGGATTGTCAGGGGAAAACCAGGTTTCAGGCAAGGCGAAGACATATGGGTGTTTACAAAGCCATGGTTGCAGAGAACACAGCTGAAATGTGTGGATTTAGTCCCAGGCAAGACTTTCTTATAATATGAAGTTCCAAACTCCCTAGGCCACATTTATTTCAATTTATTCCACCTTTACTGCTCTAGGTGAACGCTTTGGACATCAGAAGACAGAAAAGTCCATGCATATCCAGCCACACTGTTAATTACTTGCTATAGGGGAGGCTGTTCACTTCTTATCCCAGCCCCAAGTTAAACACATAGTTGGGATAACACTGGCAGAAGAAAAGAGCGGATTCTATTTTTGTGTACAAGAATAGCAATTCAAGTATGAAAGCAGGATAACAATTAATAGAATTCATCATCTTAACCTTGATTTTTAGGATTCTGAATGGCGACAATGGGAACTCTTTGGTAAGGTGTAGTATCATTACTTTAGGTGAAGAGAAACTGTCCTGACTTAGTGCAATTGGTAGTGAAAAGCAAGATGTTCTCTGATGAGTGTGTTTATCAAGTACATCTGCAGTGTGATTTTGTACGCTCACTTGCAGCCCGTCATTCTTCTCCAGGCTCATTTAACATGATGAACTTGTTTGGCAAATCCTTCAGGTGGTGGGAGGATGGGAAGGGGAGGAATCTTACTCTGGATCATAAAGTATAAGATACTGGCTTCTCTTACACTCCAGCTCTTCCTTCTCCCCCTCCTGGATCATCACTATTATTGGTAGGAAAGAAAATGATTGTCTAGGTGATGTGATTCTGGGAGACTTCTGATGAGTTGCTGAGAGCACCATAGTTGTCTGATGTGACCTGAATTCTTGATTAGGGAGAGAAAAAAATGTTTGACAAGTTCTTTAACTTGCGTCTCAGGGAATGTCACTGAGTTCCACTGAATAACGTCGTTCAGATGCATCTCTCCCACCATGATGGTCCATACTAACAATAGCAGCTTGCATCAGGTTGGTGCCATACCACATACTGGGCTCTCCTTTTTCAGAGTATACAATTGAGATTCAGGGATGTTAAATGATCAGCTCAAGATCACACAGCGAATTAGTGGCAGAGCTTAAATTCTGGGCCAGATATTCCAGATGCCACATTCTTTACCAAAACACTCTAAAATAGCACCGTTCAGTATTATGAAAGCCACACCTGAAATTTTAAATCTTCTAGCAACTATAGCAAAAAGTACAAAGAAATGGGTAAAAATAATTTTAATAACATATTTTATTTACGTAACATGTCAAGAATATTATAATTTAACATACGGTCACTATTAACATTTTATTGCCGTGATATTTTACATTTATTTTTCACACTAAATCTTCAAAATCCCATGTCTTTTACACTTTGAACACATTTCAGCTCAGATTAGCCACGTTTCAAGTACTCGATAGCCACAGAGGGCTAGCGGCTACCCTGTTGGACAGTGCACCTCTAGCCTGTGTTTACGGAAACAGAGTTATCACAGGGTTTTACTGAGTTTATTGCAGGTTTTGTTTTGATACAAGTAGAGAGAGGCCTTCCTGAGCATACTGTTGGTCTCTGTGATATAATGTAATGCAAGGCTGGTAGTGCCTATCCTGCAGTCCGTTTCTCTGTGTGGCAGCCTTCTCTTCTAAAAGTGTGTGTGTGTATAGCTGCACCTGGGTGGCTCAGTCGGTTAAGCATCAAACTCTCGGTTTCGGCTCAGGTCATGATCTCACAGTTTGTGGGATCGAGCCCCATGTCAGGCTCTGCACTGACAGTGTGGAGCCTGCTTAGGATTCTCTTTCTCCCCCTCTCTCAGCCTCTCCCCTGTTTGTGTGCTCTCTTTCTCTCTAAAAATAAATACATTTTTTAAAATAAAAAAAAATAAAAGTGTGTGTACATGTTAATTTTCACAATGAATCTCCACAAAATAATGGAGTCCTTAAAAAGTACTTTATAATACAAAGTAAATGAAAGAAAGAGCCAGACTATTGCCAAGGTTAAGATATATATAGGTTTGTATCCCCTTAATGTTTTCACTTGGGTCATAATTTAATCTCTCTGGATTTATCTTTTTGTTTGTTACCTGTCCTTATACAATTTTTGAGAGGTCAAAACTAGATTATACATTTGATGAAATACTTGAGAAGTAGGAAATAATTGATGTGTTAGCTATTATTACATACCTATGTTCTTGTATGGTTACTGCCAGAGATCAGTATAATCAGAGTCACTAACCATGAATACCAGAGCAAGGTACACATTTTGTGGAAATTAAAAACCAATTTTTCAAATAGTCCATATCTATTTGTGAACAGGTACCATTACATGTTACTTAAATTTTGGTTGACTATTCTTAATGTGAGTAGTCAGTTACTTTTGTCTTCCTTGTACATGTTTTTTTTGAGATCTGTTGTGAGGGCCATCGAGTAGTGATGCCTCCAAATTTCTGCAGTATTTACCTTAAGGTTTGCAATTTGATGGGTAGAAAACAATTACATCCTTATATAACTGTTGTGAAATTATGGGTCATTTTTATGCTTTTAAGCATTTTATGCTTTTTTGGCTTTCCTCAGCCAAATAAAAGGTATTTGAGGGTTATATAAACAAAATCATTGTCATCATCATCTAGGCATTTGTATGAACTAAAAGTAATTTTTATTATACATTTTCTTTAAAAACAATTCCTCTTATAAATTGTAGATTCATAGAAAATACTTGGTTCAGCAGCTTGTGATGCTGGATTTCAGTATACCAGCCTCGCATGTGTCCAGCACCAGGGTCCTAACAAACTGTTTCTGCTCTGTTTATGATACCTAATAAAGAGTAGTCAACCATGGTGATAGTACCATACAAGAGCATTGAAGTCATGCATAAATGTCTACCCGTGTTGTTTTTAAAATTGAACAAACAGGTGGTTATTTCTCATTGATGGACGAGTCACTCCATATCCATAATTTCCGTTCATTCTCAGTCACTAGTCTATAGAAGATTTAAGGACATATCCATTTTCTTTTCCCTTTGAACTAACCTTATTTTTGTCTGCCCATTCTTGTGCAGAGGTTACTATATAATAATTGTGCCTTTGAAGAAATCTCGTGGGAAATTTATCAAGCCATGGGAGAGTCCAGATGAAATGGAATTAGATGAGGTAACTATGTGTTTGTTGGCTGTGTCCTTCATTAATTATTTAATTTATTAAACATCCTCTTCCTCTATATGGAAGCAAGTCTAATCCAGGTGCTGACTTTTGTATGGCTGGCTGGTCAGCTGGTTGGCTGGAAGGTTCAGTGCTATGGGTCTGAAAACCTCCAGCGATCCCAGGAAAGAACATTTTGCTTTAATTAAAAGACATTTAGCTGAAATAAAGCTTACAACCTGTCTAATCTTTGTTGGCTTTAATATTTTGCCCCTTGCCCCTTGTAAAACATGATGCAAGGTGTAAAAGGTGAAGTGAATTGTCAGCAAAGACTTAATCATCATTGTTATGAATTCCAAGGTCTGCTTCATTAGTATAGTAGTAGCTGAAGCTATTACAAATGCTAAGTCGCAATTTGCACCAGAGTTCAACATTCGACCTACTATGCGTTCTTCACCAGTTTCTCACAGAATTGTGCTGGTTAGCACATGTTTGCCTTATTCTATATTTTGTAGAATTTCAGAATCAAAAATGCATTTAACTGCAGAGACAAACAAAACACATCATAAAATTTTGAGCCAAGCAAGAAATATAGAACAAAAATACAGAGCAAACACTAAATAGTATGATTTTAATTTTTGAAATCTTACAACAGTAGGTACATTTTAATTAGTACTCTTTTTGCAAAAAGAACATTTGTTTTTGGGTTTTTTTTTTTGGAAATTATTACATACCTAATATTACCTTATTTTATTTAGATGGGAAAACTGTGATCAGAAGTGTTAGGCCATATTCGTAGAGGGCCAAGCATGTTAATGGCTGCAATTCAGTCAAATACAGGAAAGACTGCTATTTTAACATGAGTCTGGTTTGAATCACTTCAGAAGGCAAATTAAAAGGGCCCCACTTGGGAACATATAAGATTTTAATTTGTTGGGTTTATTTACAGTAGACCCATCTTATAGCCAAACTTGTTATTTCCAGGTATTTTCTCTACCTTGAATTAGTGCAAACAGAGCAAGAGAAAGCAGAAATTTCTTAGTTGCATTACAGGGAAGTGGTGTTTATTTCATACATGTCAGCACTGAGGAGACTGTGATCTGACAGATAAAGGCTGTTAACTTCTTTTGGCAGACATATGTCCTCTCTAGACATATGGTTCATCATCACCGACTTCATTTATCTGAATTAAATTTGATCAAGTTCAGAACGGGAGATGAGTTCAAGGTTAGGACTATGCTTTTATGTCACTGCTTAATGATTAGATAAACATTGGAGGGGTGTAAAATGAGATACCATTTCAATAATGTCAAGTAATTTACGTTATATATTTTTTTGTTGTTGGTAAGGAAGGAACAAATTTGTTTTTCTATATTAGAGGAATAGTCTTGCTCCATCTGCATATGCAAAATGTCAGTTGGTCTTTTCTAAACATTTGAACAAGGCATGCACCTACTTGCAACTATCAGTTAATCTTGAGATTATTATTACTATATTATTATTGTTACTCATTATTTAATCAGCTTTCTAATAAATTACTGAATTCAATTGGAATTGGATTTAAAATGCAGAGGTAACTTGTACAATCTATGAATGTTTCTTCCTGTTTAAAAAAAAAAAAGAAATTAAGATCCAATCCAAAAATGATGTCAAATACTTTTAAGTAATAAGCTTTCCTTAGAAGCAGAACCATTTGCTAGTAATAGGAAGCTGATTCTCTTTTATAGCCAGGTTTTAACCTCCAAAATGCACAGCAATGCTAATGGATTAAAGTATAGAACTATATGACATTGAACTTTCCTGCAATTAAATTCTATGGGTCTGTGCTGCTGATTCCCATAACAAAGGGTCATTTTAATCATCCCACAAGTTGTGGTGCATTAATCTGTATAATAGTTTGATAAAGAACATTTATTAATTCAAAATTTTGGGGTCAGGATGGGTTGTTTCCCACTTTTCTTACTGATATAATTGAGACCACATTGTAGAATTAATGGTGGAAGAAATAAGATATGCATTGACTGGAAAATGAAAATTATTTCTGATAAAAAACTGAATCCCTTGATATATCTTCTGGAATTACCTCCAATACATTTTGTAACTATTGTGTAGGGGAACAAATGAAAGTAGGCTATGGCCTCACTTTATGCTTACTCATCCAGTTTCTGATCCCTACAGACATTTTCCCCCCTATCATGGATAATAAAAGCATTGTTGTAATTTTATCTATAGCTTGGTACTGCCAGCTTTGACAATGCAGTGTTCCTCTCTTAAATGTATTTGACCAAGTGATTTTTTAGAAAGGCCTATAATTCAAATCATTGAAACTGTATCATTGAATCAAATGGTGGCCTAAGGGGATTTCTGCATGTATGCCTCACATTTAGGACCATAAAAAATGGAAAGAGGCTTCCTAAACAGAGTGACTCTCAATATTATCTTCTGAGCTCATTTATCCTTTGTGTGGGGATAATCTCCACATAATAAATTCACGTACTGGAACTTCTGTTGTCAAGGTCAGACTGGGCAGAGCAGACATTGATAGTCAAACTGAATTTTGGACAGAATGACTCATAAAATATTAGTTATATTTTATTCAGGGCAGGACTTATAATATATCATAACTTTTTCATTGCATTGTAGTTCAAAGGCTTGCTGCTAAATAATGTGGTCATTGGTGGTTATAACTTCAACATACTGGGCAACTTTGGTGTCCTCTGAGCACACTTGACCAATTTAAAGAATAACGCAGGAAGCGTCCTGCAGAGATTAGAGCAACCTACAGGGGCAGAGTTGATATTCCAGTTTTGACCTTAATGAATAGCTGCATTGGATCTAAGGAGCACCAAAAACCCAAATATTTTATTCTAAAGTGCTTTCCCTAAGTCTTCTAAAGAAAGCTTAACAAAAGGTACTCATGGGGATGACAGTGATACGGATGAATTATGACAGTTTCATATATCTGAAATATGAATAAAATCAAGGTAGGGTTTGATCAGTGAAGTGGAAGAGGGGACACAGTCACATAAACAACTGATGGTAAATGTTTCTGATTAACCAACTTCAAAAAGCTGTTCTGCTCATCTGCGGTACATTTGTCCTTCTTAAAGTAATGGTCCATCATTTACTGCATAGCAATAATAACCTTCATAATGACTCTTCCAGTATAATATTAAATATTTGGCATTAGAATTTTTAAAAAATAACATGTTAAAAGAATCCAGGTAAAGGGAATCTAAGTACATATTCATCTGCATTAATGAGAGCAGATTCACAAAAGTTGCATACGTTGAAGAATAGACTGAGTTAAAACAATTTAGGTTATCAATTTAGCTTAAATGTTGCATTTGTGTTTTCTTGATACTGTGCAACCATTAAGTGAACAAAAATATAGTTGAAAAAAATCTTTTACATGTAATTTCATTTTATTTCACCAGTTGATCAAATTATATATTGCCACTTTCTGTTATGCCTTAGTTACCTCATTTATAAAATGGGAATATAATAGTAACCTAGTTTATAAGGTTTATTATAAGGAGCAAATTAACTGATAAATATTTAGGCTTTTGAGAACAGTGCTTGGCACTAAGTGCTTAATAAATATTAGCTATCATTGTCATTAGCATTATTATAAGTAAACCTAAACTTGACACAGGATTGAAAGATAGTACTAAGTTTCTGGCCTTGTTTTATTACTACTTCATTGTTGCATAATTGATCAGCCTACCTGAATTTATCATCAGATAATCCACATTTGCCCACAGGTGATGCCCAGTCCATTGTGGTTTTTATAAAAGAGCTTACATTTCACATAATTTTAACTGTATCGATAAACTCAAATTTAAAGAAAATTAATTAGAGCACAATAACTTAAATTCAAAAATAACATTGGCACCGATTATCTATATAACCAAAAGAGTGTTCACATGTTTAAGTTACATGTTGACCAGCTGAGCACATTTACAAATCTTACGTAGGGAACTATCAGGTTTCTAATATAAGGATTTGATGTTTGCCATGTGTGGAGTCTGCAAAGATTATTATCACAGAAGCCTGGCCTTGAAAGTGCCAGGGTCTCCTTTTGCTAAACAGATATCACTACTTTGTTTTTTTTTTCTTTACCATTTCCATTTATGAAAACAAGAGTAGCAAATAATTTTGCCATGATGTTTACATTAGTATCTTAATTTTATTTATTAAGCTGAAGACAAGTTTCATTCCAAAAAGGCATCGCAGACTGCTGTAAACATTTTTCCCCATTAAGCCCTGTGAAATACCAATATTCAATGGAAGAAGACAAAGCTAACTTCAACATCACTTGTCAAAAATGTCATAAAATATCATTAACATGAGTTGCTAATAAAAGGGTGAATGCAAAATAGGAATATCAAAACATGATTTCTCCTTTTGTTTTTTTTTTTCTTTTAGAGATACATGAAAGATTTTTGTGTGCATGTGTGTGTTTGTTTTCTTCAGGGTAACACTAAACAATGTTTATCTACCCTGCCTATATCACCTAGGGGGATAATTCAACCTCCCCAGGGAGCTATCAGCCCCAGAAAAGTTAATGTCATGATAAATGTGAGGAATTGTAACCCAAATACATATTCAAGAAGCCGTCAAGCCAAAAATTGTTAAATGAGTGACAGTGTCTATTTAATATGTTAGTTAAAACTTGGTCATTGGATTCTATTTCTACTGACTTGAGGGAATTTGTATCATATAAAGGATCTCATTACTCAAAACAACCTAAAATGGTACTAACTTCTCCAAAAATTGATCATATTTTATGGCTTTATCTGAGGTTACTATTTGTTTAATAAATAACAACAAATAAAGCCGCTATTCACAGGCTTTTGTGAATCAAGCTTTTTTTTTTTTTTTTTTTTTTCCACTGAGACACTGTTGCCCTTTGAGAAGATTCCATTAGGGTGGACAGTGATATGAGGTCTCATTTTCCTGTGTGTATAGCTCGTGTTTTGCAATAGCAATCTAACACCTTACTTTAACAGCAAGACAAACATTTGAAAGATAGAGCTGAGAGTTAGTGATGCTGACATGGTACATGAAATGTGGACAAATTGTATTTGAGTTGTTCTCAGTCCTGAATTAATTTCTCCCATTAAACAGTCTTAGGTTATTGTTGTTTACATTTCTTTTTCTGTTTCCCACTTTTTTTCCTTAAGCTGCTTAAAGAGATATCTAGGAAGCGCAGAAGCATCCGTTATGGGAGAGAAGTTGAATTAAAGCCATATATTGCTGCTCACTTTGATGTCCTTCCCACTGAGTTCACCCTGGGGGATGACAAACATTATGGTGGATTTACAAACAAGCAACTCCAAAGTGGTCAAGAATATGTCTTCTTTGTGTTAGCTGTGATGGAACATGCAGAGTCTGTAAGTTAATTGTGCTGGCATCTCCTTCAGTACTTTTGTATATTTTCACCAGAATATGTCTATTTTGGGGGATATGTAGATATATCTATCCTAATTCTCATGAGCTATTATTAACTTAAATGGAGCAACAGGCTGCCTACTCTTTAAACATTGCTGAGTAATCTGCTTGGGATTTTGTTATAAACAAGGCTGTGTCTCTAATGACATGGAATTTAGCTGGACTTTGGTTATATGAAGTAATGAATTGATAGGACATGGTTCTTGAAACCGTGAGGGTGACACATATAGCTAGGAGCGTGATAGCCTTAACTGCTCAAAGTCTCCTTCCTCATCTCAGTTCACTTGATTGCAAGAGGAATGATCAAGTTCCACAGTTAAACACACTATATATTTCCAAGTATTGGAAATATTATGTCAATATTGATTGAGAGTGATTATATTTTATTCTCCTGTAACTGCCAGTGAGCCCATAATCTCTCCCTGGATTCACAGGGAAGGTCTGTCTAGGAAAAGACAAGGCAGCTTCTTTAATTAGAGCAATTTACCAATGACTTTATCAGGGAAAAGCCAAGAATGTTAGAAAATAATTCAATAAAACAGACAATTCCTAAGGTACTCTAAATAATGAGTTGTCTTCTTTTATGTAATTCATCTTGCTCTTATGTTGTTTTATGCTTCAGTTGCTGTGAATGTTAAAAAAAAAAAGAGGAGAGAGAAGAAGAGAGAGGAAGAGAAATTGTAGATGTGAAGGGAGGGTGGATTTTGAAGTGGCAGGTTCACATTAACATTTAATATACATATTCTAATGGTGTCTTTCTAACAAGGGCCTAAAACTGACAGGCGTGGTAGCTCAGTGGAGCCAGTCACTTCCCATATATAAGAAGCGTGAGATATATCAAAGATTTCTGCACATCAGGTGTTAGCACATGCAATGGGGCTTCTCTTCAAATGGCTGAAGGAATTCCCCCTTGGAAAATCAAAACACAAAGGCAGCCTTTCTGCCTGGTTTACCTTTGTGCACAGAATGTCATTTGAAAACAAAGTGAAGGGCTCCCTGGAATTTTAATGCACGGATATGCTTTCTCTTTTTAGTTGAAGGTTTTAAGGCAGAACATCAAGGGAATAGAATGTTGGAAATCATCTTTCTCTTTCTTGTTCTTAATGACTTTTAGATATTTGAAGTAATTTTCTTTAAATAGCTCTAAGATGTTTCAGAAAAGCCCATTCAGACCATTGAGGTAGATCAGAGAATTCGCTAAAGAAGAGAAACCTCAGCAGACCCTGCAGGCTGACGACACCACTGTCAGAGACTCTGGTTTTAATTCTCCGAGGTGTTTCTAGTGTTTAAATGCATTACCAGGAATGAAGAGTCTACCCCTTCCCTTAGTATGTCATTTCACTGTTTCATTAGGACTTTTTCCAAATACATAATATGAATTGCCCCTTTTCTCCATCATCTTTCTCAACATTGCTCTTTATATGCTGTGTATGTTTTCAGGCCTTCATCTAGTAAGTAGATAAGACTTGTATCCAACTAGTGTAATGTTCGCACTGATTTAGTCACTTTGTAAGCCTCAAATTTTTATGACTAATTGTTGTTAAGCACCTAACCACTCCCCGGGTGGGCTGATAATTTTTACAGAGAAAATAACCACCCCCTACAACATGAGCTTTCCCCACTCTCCTTTTGCCTCATTAAGAATATCAAAGGACTGGTTTAGAATGACCAAAGGCTATTACCCCCACACATTGAACAAATGCTGCTTTTCATCAGGTTGGTATCATTTTATGGTTTTCTTCTCTTTCCTTTTCTTTTTCACATGTCTCTGTATCCTGATTTGGGTTGGAAATCTGTGCGCTTTGGGAAAACCTCTGTTTAGATTTGTATCTTGGCTGACCAAGATGATTATCTCAAAGCCTCTTGGTAAAGAATTTGAAATCACAGAGTTTTGTTTACTTTTGTCTGCCAAACAGTTTGAGTGTGACCTACAAAATTGAAAGGGGAAAGTATAAACCAAAACAAGCAATTATACTTATATAAAGAATCATGTTTCTTCGATATTTAGTATCTTTGCCAAGTCCTTACACTGTACATATCTTTTTTTTTAGCTGCTTCTGAGAAGGTTGGAAATGTACTGAATTTTTATCTTATGACCCATTAGAAAATCTGAAAATATAGTCAATCCCTTTCCTAAGAATGGTGAGGAAAATGGGAAAGAAGAACAATATACAAGCATTTAGTGGGGCATATACCCTCCAGATTGACTACTAATCTTGTTGTACTTCAATTCAGAATATATGCCTTAAATTAAGTTTTAATGTGGATTTAAAAATTAAATATACTTCCTAATCATGGAAAAATGAGACTATTCTCTCATGCCTTGATAATGTCAGCCATTTGAAAAGACAAACTTTTTATTTTATTTAACAAAGATTTGCTGGGAACTCACTAAGTGCAAAGTTTTGTGCTAGCTGCTTTAAGTATCCAAACACAAATGGTATACAAATCCCTACCTTCCAGAAGTTTACAGTTTCATTAAAGAAAATAAGGCATATGCACAAAACAGAAAATGGAGTGTGATGAATACCATTCAAAGAGGAATAAAGGACAAATAAAAGAAATAAAGGACTACCTAATTTTTTTAAAATTGTTTTTACCTATAGTTTGTGAAATGATTGATTATTTCCAGTTAAAGATAGTTAACATCACTGGAAACCATAGGTAAGTGGAGCCTTGGAAAATAGTTGGATTTCAGGAGACAGATGTTGTGGAACTTTTGAGAGGGTTAAGAGAGAGAATAGAGTCATTGGGGAATAGTGGCAAGAAGCTCACTGTGATGGAAAATGTTGTATGTGGTACAGAAGTTGAAAACAAAATCATGGAGGCCCTCAAGATACATGCTAGGATGTCTAGGTTTTATTTAGGAATCACCAGAAAGCCTCCTGAAGGTTTAACAGCTGTGGTTTAGGATAATAACTCTAGCAGCAGTAGAGAATATTAGAGGAAGGAAGAAACTCTTGCTCTGGTTTGGATAGGCATGAATGAGGTCCCAAAAAAAACAGTACCCATGAGACTGGAAAAAGGGTAGATCGACCTAGAGGGTCATTGGCAAAATAATATCAGTAGTTTTCATTCCTAAGTAGAGGGTGAGAAAAATTAGCAAGTTAGAAGGACGGTATATCTAGGAATCAGGGTAATAACACATGCGATTCATATCTTGCAGGTAAATGTAGGAATCTCTCAAAATAATTGAAAATGAAGGTCTGTGACTTCCAGAGTTTCTGAGTTTACGAACATTAATCAAGTAGTAATCTTCATAGAAGTTGGTAGTTAAAGCTAATAATGGCCTTGCCAGATAAGGGAGAGAAAGACTAGCAGAAAATAAACCTTAAGCATACTGACACAGGATGAATTCAGAGGTTGTCAGCTCAGCAGGACATGATCAGTTGGCAAGATTAGGATGGGACCAGTTGAGTACAGAATTAGGAGAACCAGTGTAGGGAGTTTTAAAGAAGGCTCAGTCAACTGTGCCAAATCTAGAAAAGATGTCTAGAAGGGACTGAATAATGACAATTAGATTTAGCAAATGAAATAACGGACCAGTGGTGGTACTGGAGTGAGAAGAGATGAGGGGCTAGTGGCAGGAAAGGGGGTCAGCCGATGGCTATGGATTGGTCTCTGTTGGAAAAGGAAAAACTAGGACCCCTACATGTGGGCATAGTCAAGAGAATACTAAGAGAGCCTTGAAATGGGACAGAACGAAATAGGATGTTATAAAACCAAAATCAATTCCTTCAGCAAGTATTATTTTTTCCCAGCTTCATTGAGGGAAAATTGAAATATATAATTTTATGTGTTTAAAGTGTAAAATATGATGTTTTGATACACATATACATTGTGGGATGATTGCCAAGAACAAGATAATCAGCGTATCTATCATCTCACATAACTGTGTGTGTGTGTGTGTGTGTGTGTGTGTGTGTGTGTGTGTGTGGTGAGGAATACTTAAGATCTACTCTCAGCAACTTCCAAGTACATAATACTGTATTATTAACTATGGTCACCATACAGTACATTAGGTCCTCAGAACTTCTTATAACTGAGGTTTTGTACCCTTTGACCTACAGGTCTCCATTTCTCCTTCCTGAAATACTGACATTTTCCCTGTAAATGTTTACTTTTTAAATTTGGTCTCCTTGACTGGGTGATAATGCTTTGGTGCTGGAGCTATAATATTTCTGTTGATTTTCACACAGCACATAACACCTTGGCACAATGTAAATACTCACTGAACATTTTATGAGCAGTTAATTGCTGGTACTTTATACTTGGTAAGACCATTTAATATGCCATCTATAGATCCCAATGAAGATGTGTCTGCAGACTAATTTATACCATCAAAAACGATTTTATTATAAAATACTTCACTCTGCAAGGAAATTTAGGTTGCAAGACCTCTTTACTTTTTCCTCTTTCCTCATCTCCCACCTCTTCTCTCATCCCTTTCCCTCCCTCCTTCTTTTACTGATGTTATTTCACACACTTAACATCAAATCCTAAGTTCTAAATTTTTGCTTCTTCTAATGCTAAAGATATACACTAGAAAGCCATTAGTTTATAAGTAACAGACTCTGTTTTTCCTCAGAAGATGTATGCAACCAGTCCCTACTCTGACCCCGTTGTGTCAATGGATTTGGATCCACAGCCAATCACAGATGAAGAAGAAGGCTTGATCTGGGTTGTAGGTCCAGTCCTTGCAGTGGTCTTTATCATCTGCATTGTCATAGCTATCCTTCTTTATAAAAGGTAGGTTTGCCCAATATTTATATTACAATCTTGGTAATTCTTCTATGGACATTATGTGGCTGGTTGCTGTTAATGAAATACTTCAGTGTAGCCCCCGTAATCACTGCAAAATGCTTTCATTAGATTAGAACAAAATGTAAAGATTGCACTTTTTAAAATCTCATTCAGTGTGTGATATAGATTTTGTTGCCCAGCATTCATGGATCCTAGCCTCAGTCTTCTCAGCTACTTTATGCATTAGGAGCACTTTGTATGGCTTTTGAAACATGAGTACATTCATAGGCAGATAATTCCAAGCTTGTATTTAATTGCTTTAGATGATTAATTGCTCTTTTTTTTTTTTTTTTTTTTTTGCTCTTTGGGATTCAAATGAATTTTATTTTTTCTAATTTACTTTTTCTTTTTTATTTTAATATATTTATTGTCAAGTTGGCTAACATACAGTGTATACAGTGTGTTTTTGTTTTTGGGGGTAGATTCCTGTGGATTAATTGTTCAATTTCAACATGGTTTTACAAATAATATTACAAATTTGCACATTTATGTCCATTTCATAAGTCTAATGGGCACCTGAGCTAAAATTTTTTCCTGTAGCTATTTCTCAAAACCCTGAAAGTTGCTAAAATTTAAAGACAAAACAAGGAAAAATAAGGAAGAGAATGAATTTTTTTTCTTCTGTTTTCTATAACCTTTGTTCCAATAGTTAATTCTCAATTGTATCCAATAAGGAATGTGAGGTACCATTTTCCTTTAAAAAACTAAAAGTAAAACCTCAGTCCTTCTACTCCCAAGTACTGATCTGATTTAGTGTCTTTTCACTACAATTAGGATGCAAAGAATCCACATCTACTCCATAGTTTCTGATCTTCCACTCTTTTTCAATTCTATTTCTGCCTCTATTACGGTAACCAAGATTTTTTCCCCCCAGTCATTGCCTAGTCAGTTGCAAAGAGGACATTAGTAATTATTTCCCTAAATCCTTCCAGACTTAAAAAAATATGTAATACCTGGGTGCCTGGGTGGCTCAGTCGGTTAAGCATCCAACTTGGCTCGGGTCATGATCTCGCGGTTTGTGAGTTCCAGCCCAGCATTGGGCTCTGCACTGACAGCCGGGAGCCTGGAGCCGGGAGCCGGAGCCTGGAGCCTGCTTCAGATTCTGTCTCTCCTTCTCTCTCTGCCCCTCCCCCTCTTGTGCTCTGTCTATCAAAAATAAATAAATGGTAAAAAGTTAATAAATATATATAATACCAAAATATATAAAATTGTAAGTATTAACATATATAATGCAAACTCATAAACATGTAGACTGACTAAATTCTAAATTATCTTCCTTTGTGTCACTTTTTATTTTTTTCCAATCCAAATTTTATTTTTATGAAACTTTAACCTATGTTCCCATTTTTCTTTGTGGTGTATCACCTTTAAGAACGCTCCTGTGAAGATGACCACTTCCCTGTACTATAAAGTAGTCCCTCTGTCTCTCTCCCTCTCTTTCTCCCCTCTCATAACCTTGACTTGCAAAATCAAATGAGAATGTCTTCATTTTGATTCTTGCTGACATACTTAATCTGATAATCTTACTTCCATTATATCTTTATCCTATTTATCTGGCTCCCTTCACTGGGTTTACATTAATTATTTCTACCTTTATTCTTCTGTTAAGTATGTTCTTATGTTCCTGGAATAATCTTTTTTTTTTTTATAACCTCTTCTCAACTCAAAAAAATATCCTTCAAGACACTTGTCCTTTGCAACTTTCTCTTATGAGACTGTATTCTATTTCAGTGTGAAGAGAGCATTGAAAAGAAAAAACTAAACTAAAGAAAACTAAAGAAATTCATAACCATAACCTATTAAATTGCCTATTCTATTTTAGAGTTAGAAAGAAAGAAAGAAATACCCATCATTATTTGGTTTCCTGATCACTGCCATCACTCCGTTATCCATGCTATAAAATAGCTTAAAAGACAGGTAACTGAAGGCCAATCTCTCCTCATAGATAATGGTTTCAGTCTCTCCATTCCAATCCATATTCTATCAGTGTATATTTAATTGCTTCTCTTGTGTAAGAAGTAAGCACAGAGAGCACAAGCTACCCACATGCCCTGAACAATAACATCCTGAGTGAGTCCAAACAGGAACTGGTATCCTTTGCTGCTCATGTGCTACACTTATTACCAGAAGATAATACAATAATAAAAGATTAAAAGTAGAATTATCATTGCTTTCTGTGATATTTATTTAGGTGGCTAAATCTTACTGTAAGAGTCAGATCAGAAAGTGCTTGTTTATGGTTGCATTTCTAGATCATGGCACATGACATTTTGTGATTATTCAAAATGGACAAAATGCTTGCCTTATTTTTTTTAAGTTGTGTTTCATTCTGCTATATCTGGCTATCATTATCATGTCACTTAACAGAAATGTGCAGGGCATTTGTGAGTTATGTAAATATGAAGAAATAGGATTATAACCTTGATAATTTTTTAAAGATCTGTAATTAACTGTTCCTTTGCGCATGTGCATGTGCTTGAAGAAAAATTCAGCTCGGTTATATATTTTTTTATAATCCTTCAAAAAAAGGCATCACATTTAAAGATTTTATGACTCTGTTAAAATAGAGTTGCATTTTAGTGTGTGCATATGTAAGCATCGTCTAATGCAATTGTTGGGAAATGCACACATCCTCGAATGCCAAGTATATTTAGCTAACCATCTGAAGGCCCATGAAGCGTTTCTGAAATAGAAATGCTTGCTTCAGCAGTAAAGAACATTCCTGACTTGAAATTCAAGTAGACCCAACAATGTCCTTCTTGATTATCATGAGGCAGTTCAAGAGGAAATCTTCTGCAGGCAATGAATAGTGTCTTTTATAGCTTGGATTCTGAACAAAGTTAATTATATAATAAATACTTCATCCCTCTTTTTGGCTGCCTTTCATTTTACACATAGGTTGTTGGTAATGACTCAGAATTGAATATACAATTATTATTATCATTATTAATATTAAATATTATCAACTCACATTATCTTGATAATTCCACCTAATCACATACACCTGCTTACAAAACTACTTGCCTTAAGAGTAGGTCTATAGCTATGGATGGTTTGTCCATATAAAGAAGAATATTTTATAGATCTGTGTGAGAAGACTGAGACTTATTCCTATTAATTATGTTAATGTGGAACCATTACACTCTTTTATCTCGCATTGTATTTATTTTACTTTATTTTTAATCTAGTAATTTGTAAACCTATAATACATTGATAATCAATGACAAAACAACATCAACTGAGGCTTTGTAAGGACCCTACAATACCCACTGAACCATCAGAAAATTAAAATATATTTGGTAGGTCTTTAGTGTTATGGATTATTTTGCCCTATTTTTTTTATTTTGTTGTCTATATGTGATATATGCAATATTTCAAAATGTAAATTACAGAGATAAGATGGTATCAAGGTTTAAAAAAACACTAATCAGAAAATCAGGAATCAGGAAACTTAAGTTCCAGCTCTGTGAGTAGGTAGCTAATTGTGATAGAAAGTCATGCTAACACTCTGGGCCTCAGTTGCCTCACTTATAAAGTAAGTGGGTAGACTAGATAATTGGACCTTTTAATAATGCTCTATAATCTGAGAACCTAAAACACCACCTAATAGTTCTATTGCTATATTATTTCTGTGTCCAGTATGTGTATGTTTTTTTTTAATATGACTCCAGGTTGCCCTTCATTCATCCACCCCACAAAAAAAGAAAAGAAAAGAAAAAGCAAATGAACACTCTTAGATCTCCCTCTACCCTGTACACTTGTTACATGTGTAAGGCTTTTTAGTTATTAGTGTTAGAACAGTCCAGGAATTACTTATATAGAAGATACTTAAAATAAAATGTTAACCTGACTCTATGGAAAAGCATTTCAAGATGAATGAGGAGTATTTACTATGTACCATGGAAAAAAAGAAAATATGGATTAGGAGCTTGTAAAGATCTCAGGCACTATCTAGACGAAACTAATATCCTTAAATAGAAATAGTCTAACCTAAATAGATACTATAGACCAAGGAAATCTTTTCCATTCCCACCTGAAGATGTTTATGTATGAAGGCCGTGGAATAGATGAGACTAAAACACAGGCCTTAGCTTTTCAAGCTTTTCCTGTAGATCCAAGATTGCTCTCTGTAGTCTGTGCTTTGTTAGTCTTCTCTTTTTGTATCAACTTTACATATTTCCAAGATGTAATCAAAGAAAGAAATACAGATCAGGATATTTTGAGATGCTATGGAGATATATGCTGCCATGCCCAACCACACTGGACAATTGATTGTCCAATTGTTTCTGCCTTCTGGCCTTTGAGTAGATCCTTCCATATACCTGAAACACCTTTCCTCTGTCTCCCCAGCCTCTCCTCTTGGCCTGACTGACTCTAAAACATCCTTTAGTAGTAAACTAAGATGCCCACCTAAACGAAAAGCTTTTCTGGGTGCCTGCTTCTTGCTCTATTCTCTCTACCAGTTCAGGCTGCCCTAGGGTTCTATTGTCTATGCTGTTAAAGCACTTTCCACTTATCTAATGTTACAGAACCTACCACATTACTAGATTTTCCCATTTTCTTGTCTTTCTTTCCACCTCTAAACTAGAGGTCAAGGATGCTGTCATTTCCTTACACTTAGCCCTTATGCCTAGTAAAGTGCATGGCACAGAGGAATATTGAGTAATCAAATTTATACAAATCAATGGCATTAAACAAATTCCAAACTCAATCCCCTCCACTTATTTACTCCATCATGCAATATCACCTTCATCTTGACTGGCAAGAGCTTTAATAAAATCCTCAGCCTATAATTTAAATTTATAAGCTTCCAAAGCCTTCAAACTTAGATACTTGCACCAAATATGTACCTGGGTGTGTGGTGAGTCTGACATTTCTGTGGAAGAGGGGTGAATCACGCACTAGCTATGCATTTGTTCATCAGATTATTTAACATTTTAATATACAAAACTGATAATTCACTAAGTAGTTCTCTTCCATCCAAAGAAACAGATTATCCTATGATGATTCACTAAAGATCTCCTTGATTAAAACCAAGGAAGTTAGAAACATATATACATAGGATTTTTAAGACCCACAACACTAGGTAAATCATTTTAAAATTAAGAATAAAAAAAACAGTATTTTTGATATCATTTTCATTATTCACCTTGTATGTGTGTGTTTGTAAAATTTAAATGTGGGTTTTGTATTTTTGAAAGGAGATAGACTGGATTATCTCTAAGCTAGATACTTTAGCAACTTGGGTATATATTTCATTGACATTCAGGTAGACTCAGTTCTCTATTTTGCATTTGAGAACTCATTAAAAACTCTGAAATTTGCCTCACTGTTGAGATTGTTCAGATTAATTCTTTTCAGGTAATAGTTATGCTCTCTGCGTAAAGAACATAGTTATCTAAACAATCTACATATTATCACATGAGCATGAGTTAGATGTGTTCACAGACAGGAGCACCTCTTTGACTGGGAAAATATCTGTCATGTCAATGGCTGGTAATAAAATACTTTCAAGATTAGCCCAGTGATATATATGGGTCATGCTCTGTAGATTTATAATGATGAGTATTACTTTTTCCAAAACTGAAAATGTATTTGATCTTTTATTGGAGAAAAGATTTATAATAACCTTACTCGTCAAAAGGAGTTTGAAGAAATCATTTTTGCCACTTTATTACCTCATAGTGTATTCTACCATTGTGCACATTTTTGTGCAGTTCAGTGGATTTGCAGATACCTTATATCATTAAAGAAATAACACACCTCTTAAGACTTTGTTTTAGATGAACACATTTCTTACATGGAATTATGTTGTATTTCCATTAAGTACATTAGTAGTTTCCTCATGGCATGTTTTATAAAAGTCAGATTATATCTCTATCATCACTTTCTGGGATATAATTAATTGTGGCAATATTTTGTAGCTTGGTAGATATAAGCGAATGTGACATTAACATGTGCACAAAATGCTTTATTTAGTTACATACCCTCATATCCTCCATTCAACTCATAATTAGAGTCCTTTAAATGTTTTGATACACTGTCATTTCCTAATGTGTGTCAGTTAATGTGCCCTGCTTATGAGCAGTTTTTCTTAAATCTTCGTTGTCATAGTTACTCTTGTTACCATTGGCCAACTAACATTGAGCCTTTCTTTTTCTTTTTTTGCTGCATTAAAATGGAGCAGTAAACCTGACAGGTGAGGAATAGAGAACAAATCCCTTTAATGCTCAGTAAGACACTGGTAGCCATTGGAAGTATTGAGGGGGTGAGGGTGGAGGTTGGATATAAAAGGCGTCACCTGGCAGGTGGAAGATGGACAAAGCCTAGATATACAAAATATTAAAATATTGGTACTGAAATGATTCTGAGGGAAATAAATTAGTTTCTCTATATAAATATAAATAACAAATTATCTTTATGTAAAGCCAAATTTAGAAGGTAATGAAACCAGTCTGCATTTTGTATGAGCATTTGTATGTGTTAATGTGTCTACAGAAAAGAAATGTGAGGTGTTCCATTAAGACATTTGTTTTGTTTTGTTTGTTTTTACTTAAGATTGGCTTTTAAGTTTGGTCTGAGGTCACCTCCCAATACAAGAGCACTAATGGTATTTTAATATCCTGTAAATATTGACGGCCATGCATTTGTGAAAATTCTGACATCATTCCAAATTATTTCCATGCTTTCCAGACTCAAATAATAACAGCAGCAGCAGCAGCAGCAATAGTAGTAGGAGGAGGAGGAATAATAATAATAATAGCACTAGCTATCTGTGTGATTATTGAAGGACTGGTCCAATCAAACCTACTTTTCTAACATATCTATATGTATGTCTATCTTCATATCTATATTGACAGGTAGAAACTTCTGATGAAACTTAAACTAAGAAAAGGATCTCAGTGCTCATCTCAGTTGTCTAGTCCTCCCAGTTCTATATTCCACTTAGTTCCCAATGAGTGTTACCTGGACCAGCAGCAGAATCATTAGCTTCACCTGGAAACTTGAGAGAAATACAAATTCTTAGACTACCTACCCCAGACCTAGTGAATCGGAAACTCTAGGTGTGAGTGCAACAGTCTATAGTTTAGTAATCCCTTCCAGGGGATTCAGATGCATGCTAAAGTTTGAGAACCATGGCTGTATCATTTTCCCCAAATCACTTAATACTGGTCAGTAAGCTACATTACACTTCTACTCATAGGTAACTTAGTACTTCTGTAGGGTATCTTTTTTTAAAAATTATTTTTAATATCACTGGTTTTCATTAATCCACCTAAAAACACATGCAAAATACGTTTTGTTTTTCAGCCAAAGTAGGGATTTCAGATAGATGCATCTTTCTTCCAAAAGCCTTTGCCCATATATCTGAATATCTTTGTTCTAAGTAAGTAGATTCATATCTCATCCTTAGACCAAGGTGAAATTAAGTGAAGATAAAAAAAAACCCTTAGACCACAAAGTAGCATCTTTGTTATATGTGGTTCCCATCCCAAACCACCACATATTTTCATGATGCTGTTTCCACCATATCTGAAATGTCATGTGATCTTGCATTTCCTTTTCACCCATATACCTCCTGCATGTAGTACATATTTCTCTCTGCAGAAAATAAGCTTATAACAGGACTTTATAATCTTAACAGGAAAAATAAAATAGCAAGGCAAAATTCAAATATGCTTGTAGTCACTATTCTTCACTTTTTTCTAGTTGAAAATGAAAATGTGAATAATGAGACTTCTGAAAACCTATCGGGAAAAATATGACCACAGACGTTCCTGTTGGGCCTGATTTAGACCCTCATATACTAGTTAATCCTTTATGGCAGTAAATTCTATTTTTAAAGCTATTTATCATTATTACCAATGATGACCAAACTCTTCATCTTGCAAACATTTCTTAGAAATCCTTTCTGTTAGAAAACAACCATTTTAGCACATTTGTGTTTAAAAATAATGTGATGAAAGTGTGGGCAGCCAATACCCACGTTGTGATCACCAGAACTAAACTAAGCAAAAAAGAAATTTAAATAGCTGGTTTTCTGAGATGGCTATAGGATTTTTGAGTCTGAGATCATGGAAGTAATTTATTTGAACAGATAAAGTCAGGGAAAAGTTAGTTATTAAATGTCAGGACCCCCCCCCCCCCCAACTTTGTCACAACTATACATGGCAGTTTTAGTCCCAAGCTTTGGGTTTTCTGAGATTCATCTGGGCAACAAGATGTGACATTCACCTTTCCTGGCGCCAGAGAAACAGACTAAATTTCTTTAGAGAGTATTCTCTTCTGTCCCTTTGTCTCAGTGTCACTCAGCTTGGCCTCAGTGAAAAGATAAGGAGCATGTTCCACAGTACCTGCAAGAGTGACCCAGTTTCCTTGCCCAGGTATTTCTACATCTGGCCCCATAATCCCGCAAGAAAGACAGTGGGGCCACTTTGAGAAAGGATAAAAATTCAGGGTTTAATCATTATGTCTGGCACATCAGTAAAGAGATGCATCTGTGCCAGCTCATTTGGAACAAAAGAAGTTTAAGGAGGGCCACTGGGTCCCTTGAATTAAGAAGGCCAAGTGTATGATTGTTACACATGGGACTGACTGACTAGCAGTCCATGGCATTTCATGAGCCCATTTAGCTTCTATACCTTTGGTGGTAAAATGAATCTCTATGAGTCATATAGCCACAGCCTAATCATAGTGGCATTTTCCATTCTGAAACTGGTCACCATGTCCTTCTTTCACATGGTCTTTTGAGCCACTCTTTCTCTTTCTTCTCACATATTTCTTGTCAGCGTCAGCCCTCAGCTCTGCTTTTACTTTGCTTCTCATTTTCCACTCCATACAACTGGAACTGCCAGTACATTTGGCACACCTGACATTCAGTGCTCACCTCTGATTCGTGGCATAGCTTGGCAATGCATTCTGTCCTTAGGCTATACCTGACACCTTCAGGTAGAAACAGGAAATCCTGAGACAGGTTAATCCAAGGTTCTGAGAGAGCAAGGTGTCTAACAGAACTCACCCAAGAAAATTCATTCCATTAACACACTTTTGCCGAAGGCATTGCACTTGAGCAAATCAAGTGTGCTTTCCTTTTGCATCAATCTTCCCTTCATCCCCCGGTTAGTTTTATTTTATACAGATGAGCAGAGATGGAAAGAAAGGCTATTTAACAGGAGCCCTCTGGCTTACCATGGAACGACCTGGGTGGCACTCAATGGGATCCCATTGCCACAGCAACACTAATGAGCTGTGAGACAGTCATATCAGAAAAACAAGGGAGTGTTCCTGAGCACCGCTGTGCCCCTTTCCCCAAAAAAGAATGTCTTTGTTTTAAACAGGGGTGGACACAAGGATTACGACTGTAGCCTGGAGATTGCTGGAGTCAGTATTTGAATAAATACAGAATAAAGCACTGCTTGAAAAGGTCTCCATTTCTTGAGTTTTTAATCTAGTTTAACCTTAAAGAAAATACTTAGGCAGCACTCTGCGTTTTGGAAGGTTTGAAAAAAATGAATAAGAAATCTTATGAAGAAAAACCTGATGTTCCTTGCATAGACATTTGTTACTATTACATTATCACACCCTAAACAAAGTTATTTAATAAAACTAGTAGATAGTAATTAAAACAAGGATGAAATGCATTGTGTGAAGAATTACTTATAACAAGGCATTATTAATGGTTCACATATGCCATGAATGATCATTGGAAGAGTGAGACTACCCAGTAGGTGAAATTACTTTTTCTCTGATCTTTCTGTGATTGACTTTCATTAATGAAATATTAATCACAGCTTAACATCATAAGCAGCCAACACTATTTTTCTTTCTTTTAATTTGAAAGAGAAAGGGGATGTTGGTCTTGTGTAGTGCTAATTCTCCTTCTAGGTGCTAGCTTGGAATCTTAGAACACACTTACTGCATCTGTCTGTCATATGGGAAAATTCAGTGCAGACCCACTTTGTAGCCATTAGGATTCAAGCATATCTCTCCAACACCCCCTTAATGCCTAATGGCAGAGGCAGTGAAGAATTCAATTCTAGAGCTGAAGGGGGACTTTGAGATCATTCACTTAAGCAAATATTTTAGACTTGAGGAAATGGTCTAGGCCAAGAGAGGTAAAGCAACCTGAACAGGGTCACAAAACTGACCTGTCAGATGGTTGTAAAACAGAAAGTTGGGAGCTTTTTAAACGTTTCAATTGTTTTTTTATTGTATTCTTACATTTTTAAAAAATTTTTCTCCCTACAGGAAGAGGGCAGAGTCTGACTCTAGAAAGAGCAGCATACCCAACAGTAAGGAGGTCCCTTCACACCATCCAACAGACCCAGTAGAACTGAGGCGCCTTAATTTTCAAACACCAGGTAAGAAGCAGGGCTCATCTTGTCCATGAGATAGTATTTACTGAAAGCATTTTGGCCGACTGATAAATGCTTTCAGAGATGAATGTCACTTTATTTAGAAAAGTTTTGTTTATCCTGCTTTTTAATTGTAATATTATTGAGAGTCACCAAACAGAAGTCTGGAAAGGAAATAAAGTTTGTTTTGCAAATCTGAGGTGGAATAGACAAGAGAAAACAAGTAAATCATCTTCAGATTTTGGAAACACTATAGTCTTATAAGAATATCTACCATTGTGGGGGATTAAGAGTTTATTATTTTTAATGATACCTATCTGTCAAGAATTCAGTTTCTCATCTTATAAAAGTGAATGGATGGATCGATGGATGGATGTCACATCATTCATTCTATTGGGAAATAACAAACTTATTCTGTATTTTCCTATTGATTTGTGTCTATATGAAGAAAGTGAAGAAAGGAGGATGGTGAGAGGGAAAGAAACAAAGTGAGATAAAAATTAGTTTCTTTTAAAATATTACCTATACTAAATGTCACTGGCCAAGTTGAGTTTCTTACTGGGGAGATACATAAAGTAACTGAGGATAAGAATACTTGTTTCTAAATATTAAATGCTTAAGAAGAAACCTATCTTTACTACTGAGGGGCATTTTGTACAGTACTGTTAATTCAAGACTAGCTCTATTTTGCTTTCTTGAAAATAAATTTTATTTATCCCAAATGAATGGAAAATAATAAATGATAAAGAGATCTAAAACTGAGTGGCACAGTCATAATGCCCAAGGACAACTAAGAAAATAAAGAGTTGATCTAAGAAGTGTGATTAAAATTTGGTTGTGTTATCATTCCCCGAGTTGTTGGCAAATGTTGTGTCACATGGACATGCTAACTCACAGTAGTATATACCTCAAATTTATCAAACTACACACTGCAGTGACTTACTCTGAATTGAAAATGTAGTCTATTATATTTGACATGTTTTCTTTTTTACCTGTGAATGTATCATGGTAACTAGTAACAAGTTGAAAGAAGTGTCTGGCATTTTCAAAGTGGCTATACAAACCATCATCATAAATGTGAGTTGTGTGTAAAATGCTATTTCAAATGAGGTTAGACTTTTTAAAAATCAGTTTTTACAAAGCAAAGATCTACCTCCATCAGCATAAAAGGCAGTAGAAAATGTTCATATAGCCAAAAATCTCCTGTGTGTATTTTTTAAAGGCTGATAAATGTATACTATGCACATGTAATGATGATTGAATAAACTCATAGAGTCCTTTGGGTCACTGTAATCCCTTAGGTGCTCCCTGTTGAGTCTCTGTCTAGGTGTCCCATTAAGGCATCTTGATACTGAGTTTCTTGTAGTAAACCTTCTCGGTTCACTTTTTGAAATAGTAGTGTACTGACTTCTTTAGGCTGTAGGCAACTTCTTGATAATGGGCCCAGGAATTCATGTACTTTTCAATTTGACTAAACCAGGGTATAGAGGACCTAAAAGCCACAGAGATGATGCATTACATGATTCCTTTGCAAGAGCAGCATGTTGTGGAAATGGAGAAAATGATTGTTACTTAATACCTTGCTGCTCAGCCCTGCCCCCATCTCCTCTGGCTTTTATGAAAAGTATGATTTGTATTGGAATCAACCTTGGTCTTCAGGCAGAGATAGAAGCATAGTATAGGATGAGTGAAAAGGCAAAGATAGCTCCAAAAGAAAAAAAGAAAAACGAAAAACAATAGGAGTGCTATCCTTCATCTACTCTGGCACTAACAGAATATTCCAGGCATAAATAGGAAGTAGGAAGGATGCCTGGGTGGCTCAGTCAGTCAAGCATCCGACTTCAGCTCAAGTCATGGTCTTACAGTTCGTGGGTTCAAGTCCCATGCCGGGCTCTGTGCTGACAGCTCAGAGCCTGGAGCCTGCTTCTCCCCTGCTTGCACTTTGTCTCTCTCTCAAAAATAAGCATTAAGGGGCGCCTGGGTGGCGCAGTCGGTTAAGCGTCTGACTTCAGCCAGGTCACGATCTCGCGGTCCGTGAGTTCGAGCCCCGCGTCAGGCTCTGGGCTGATGGCTCAGAGCCTGGAGCCTGGAGCCTGTTTCCGGTTCTGTGTCTCCCTCTCTCTCTGACCCTCCCCCGTTCATGCTCTGTCTCTCTCTGTCCCAAAAATAAATAAAAAACGTTGAAAAAAAAAATTTAAAAAAAAAATAAGCATTAAAAGTTAAAAAAAAAATAGGAAGTATGAATGAGAACTGTGTAGACAGGATTATTAGCAGAGTACAGGCAACTACAAACAAGGAAATAGAAATGCCTTCAACCGAGACACCTCCATCTAGAAGTACTTCTCACTTTTACAGGTAATTTTGCAAATATGGTCAAATCCAAAAAAAAGTCTGTAAAGAATATAATCTCCCCAGTATATATGTGAATATTAGATCCATTTATGGAAAGAATCTATTAAATTTCATATAAGTCCTTGGAAAGGAGAATGAATCTTACATTTGAAGGGACATTGGTTAGCTCACCAATAGCTTTACAAAATCACAGTGGGGACCTGAGTTTATAGGAGGTATCATTTAACTGAGGTTAGACTTATTACATCAAATGGGTAATGGAATAAAGTGGGCAAGATGAATAAAGAGGGAGAGGAGATTTAGTAGAGGAAGAGAATAAAGCAGGAGAAGTTGTCCTAAGGTCCTAGCACTTCTGCTCAGGAAGAAGCACTGTGTTGTGCCTTTTAGCTCAGGTAAGCAATCTGCATGAGCTTGGCTTGTTGAATCAGTGTATTTCCCTCCCGTGCTCTCTGATATGGCCTGCTGTCTTGAAAATTTCACCAGTTAAGGAAAAAAAAAAAAAAACTAGACCCAGCTGTCAATGTGGAATTCATAGAAATGTGACCATTTGTTTCAATCAGTAGAGATTCTAAGCAATGGCTACAAATTGTCTAATTACTTGCCAAGGGGATTAGGGCAGAAGGCAGGGTTGTTAACCAAACCTTTCTGTGCTTTTTCCTTGCCTCTTGTTCACAAATAACCAAGGGCTCTCCTGGATGATGCAATAAAATGACCCTATAGTAGGGGTTACACAGCAAATGATATGACGCTCCTTAAGTTTTGGATTTTAAACCATTTCACTGTCTGAAATGTGCTTTTATATACATCATACCTTTGGAAGTATAATCATTTATCCACAAACATAAAATTTGACAATACTTATTAATGGTATTCCTAAGTAGAGGATTAGCCATCCAGATTTTAACTTCGAACAAATGACTTTCAAAGAAATAAAAAACCTGTGATTTATATAATGAGGCCCTAGCACTGAACTTGTTCATGAAAGCAAATTTACTTCCACTTCTGATGGATCTGTTGAGGAAGATAAAATACCAAACATTTCCATTTGAAATTCAGTAGGTATTTCAGAAGGTAAAGGAAGCACATCAGTCAGTTCACTAATTCTATGAATTCTCCTTTCTTTTCAAAAAATTCTTGGGGATGAAAAAACTATTTACTTTTAAGTATTTATTCTTGTTGAAGAGCCTAGATATAAGGAGGCAGACATTTTCCCTCAATTCTACCCAATACTCCAAAGGTATTGAAAATACATTCTAAATTTCATATAAATACAGAATTCTGAACATGTAAGTACTTCAAAGAAATATACCTTGAACCTCAGTACCACAAACATCCCTATCTCTGGGTCAGGAAAAGAAATGTCAGAATTCTGTCCACTGTGTCTCCACTAAGGCAAAGTAAAGGCAGAGAAAACTGTTGCATTCAGTATAAACATCTTTGCAAGGTTGTGGGATGTGGGGAAAAAACATGGTTTTAGTTCACTTTCCAAATTTCAGATGACAATATATTTGCTGTATTAGTGAAACACTATATCCAAGCATTTGAACAGGGTGAGGAAGACTCACATCTTCCTGACTGAGAGCAGGTACCTCTGCTCATAGGTATTTTCCATGAATGTGTTTATTAGCCAGAATACTGTGTGTTAAAGTTCAGGTGGCAGTATACAATAAGTTGTATTTAAAACCTGAACTACCCAATCTATTAAAATAATGTATAAGTCATCAGTTATTGGTGTACTGGCTCAGGCAGAACACGTATGAAACGTGTATTTCAAATACAATGTTTGTATCACCCATAGCCTACAAAATTAGAGTACCAGTGGGCAAGAAGGTATCACTTAGCTAAGGTTAGACTTATCACCTGAAATGTAAGATTGGATAAAATGAGTAAAGGAGAGAGGAGATGTTGTAGAAGAATATGCTAAAGTTACTAACTGCTAACCAAGTTTTACAAGTCTTTAAGGTCTGTAGAGGAAGGGGAAAATACTTAAAGATGATTTTAAAAGAATGCTGTATTAAACCTCATAAATCTTTGTGGATGGCAGAAGCTGGGTATGCATCAAGATGGATTCACAGATGAGTTACATGTTAAACAAAATTGAACTGAACTGTGCCCAGTCAGCCTAGGTTGGGAGGAAAAGTTCCCTTTTTTTCTCCAAAATTTCCCAAGTCGTCTTACTACCCTTACTTCTCAATAATTATTTTTCTTGATTACAAAAGCAGCACATGTTTATTGGGGAAATTAAAATAGAAAATAAGCTTGCTAACAATTTTGTAGATAGGTTGTAGCTACACAGGTGTGCATTATAGCAAATATTTTTTATGTTTCAAAATTTTCATAAATTGGAAAAGGTGAAAAAAGCGCTTTTAGAAAAGAAAACCTACTCTATGTCCCCATGCTTCTAAATTTTCTTTTTTTTTTTTTTTGGACATATTTAAAATATAAGTAAAAGATTTCCTATAACTGCTCCAAATTTGCCCTTTAGAAATAGCCACCATAAGTATCCTTCTAGACTTTTTTACATGTATATACAGTTCTTTAATTGATAATAATTGTATAGCAGGTATATAGACAGATAGAAAGGTGCAAATACATAAAATTGTCTGGTTTAAAATTTAACTGTAGGGGCGCCAGGGTGGCTAAGTCGGTTAAGCGTCCGACTTCAGCTCAGGTCACAATCTCGCGGCCCGTGAGTTCGAGCCCCGCGTCAGGCTCTGGGCTGATGGCTCAGAGCCTGGAGTCTGCTTCCGATTCTGTGTCTCCCTCTCTCTCTGCCCCTCCCTCGTTCATGCTCTGTCTCTCTCTGTCTCAAAAATAAATAAACGTTAAAAAAATTAAAAATAAAATAAAAATAAAATTTAACTGTATAAACATAAACCTTTTCCCAAGTTAGTGTGTTAGATTTTATCTCCTTAGCAGCCAATGGTATTGATGTTATTCTGTTCTACAGATGACACAAAATGTAGTGGCTCATTCCTTATTAATGGGGGCTATTTTCCATGTTTTACTCTTGCAAATGATACTGCAGTGAGCAGTACTGAGCCCGCATCTTTTCACCTCTTTGTTGCTACCTCCAAATGTTAGACACCTGGAAATGGCGATTACAGGGTCCTAGGGTAGGCACATTTACTATTTTCATAGAGACTGCCAATTACAGAGTTTTCTGAAATATTGTAAAAAAGCCTTTACTTGCAGTGTAGCAGCCCCTCTGAGCCACAGCCTGCAGCATTGAACAGAATGATGAAAATAAATATAATATCATCCCAAGATGGTGATGAATAAGAAAACCAAAGAAGCTACTGATATGTGTTCATATATCTACTTTTTCCCCAACAAAGCAAATTTAGAATTTCAGCATCTCAGAGAAATAAGCCTTCTTTCTAGTACAAAAAAAAAATGTATGAGAACACATAGCTAGTGGCCTCATATTGTATACCAGCCACCACCTTTCCCTGTGCCTGTAAAATTCTTCCTCCCTGTGCCCTTTCATTGATTTGTCAGTTTCCATCAGAAATTTTCTTCATTTTTTCCTGCGAATTTCATTCTTCCAGTATCTGTACTCCTTCTCACATGCCTCTCTCTGCAAACCCCCCACAAAAAAAATAAATAAATAAACTTCAAACAACAACAAAAACTTCTAGTCGTGTACTTGCACCTTTTAAGAAAAGAAATTTAAAAATTGATGGTCAGATGTACAACATAAGAGCCTCATTTTCATTCTGAGGATGACCTTAATATGTTTTTCCCTAAAGCATACATGGATGGTAGGTGATTGATGGGCTATGAAAAACAAAACCAAACTGGTAAAAAGTTACCGTATCAGAAATAGCAGTTTCAGCAGCAGAAATGTCTGCACAGCAGCTGAACGGGCTTTAAAAGCTTCTGAGGCATCTCTTCTGATCCATTAGTGCTATTAATTGGATCAATGCTAACAAGATCCATTTTTATACATATATTTATCTTCATATTTTGTACCATAAGAAACTTACATATACGACCTTGCTTAAGAACACCATGTGTGTTCTTTGTATGTTATACCTCAAAAACTATGGTTCATTGAATAGAAATAGTACATTTTTGATATAAAGAAATACAGTTTGTTCAAATTCTCCATTTTGAGAAACCTATGTAAAAATGAATTTTATTTATGCTCTCCACTGCTTACCTGCAAAAGCACTCTTGGAACACCTTTCCCTTAATGATGATCCTAGTCATGGATTAAGTCAAATTCTCATTATTGTCCTGCCACATAGCAATTATATCTTATAAATCAGTGTTCTCTTTTGCCTTTAATTCATTATTCATTTGTGAGACAAATTGTAAACATAGAGTATTTGTATATCATTCAGAGTACTCTAAAAAGTACATAAATTATGTTAAAATCTGACCATTATTTTACAAACTAATTTTCTCCCTGTGACTGTTAACTTAGTGAACTACATTTTTGACACAGATGCATCACTGATTTGATGAACAAATTATTTTCTCCCTGTTCCATGACCACAAATTGTTCTCCACACTTCATCACAGTTTTTTTGGAAAGGAAAACCATGAAGAGAGTAGTATTGAATCATCACACATATATCCTAACATAAAAAAAAAAAATCATCTAAAAGATGTTCACCATTATTAGTGACCTCAAAATCATTACTTAGCAAAATAATTATACAGTGGCTATTGGTATTAAATGCAAGATTTTAAAAAATTTAAAAATAAGGCAAGTATTTGGTAACGTCTCTCTCTAGATAAAGTTATTTGAAGATATTATTGATTAGCTTACTTAGCAAAATAAAACAACTTTTAGAAGGCAAAAGCATTGTAAATTGAGCTTTTGAAGAAATCTTCCAAATACTACTAGTTTTTTAACACTTTTTAAAATGTATTTATTTATTTTGAGAGGGAGAGAGAAAGAGCACAAGCAAGGGAGGAACAGAGAGGGAGAGACAGAATCCCAGAGTCACACGGTTAGCACAGAGGTCCATGTGGGACTCAAACTCGTGACCATGAGATCATGACCTAAGCTGGAGTCAAGAGTCAGACGTTTAACCGACTGAGCCACCCAGGGGCCCCTACAGTTTTAACATTTTGAATGTATACCGTTAGTATATTTTTAGTTCCGGTTCTCATGGAAACCCACAACATTTTGACAAGAGGTGACTGGAAAATACAGGTGTGTGTAGGAGTGCCTTTTACCTCTTCCCGACCATGGGACATATCTTTAAATGAAGCTATTATTGACACATTTTCTATAAACTGAGGATGCTTGAGATCTCTGTGTCAGGACATAAATAGCCCAAACATTCTCACAGACCAATATTTATGTACATGGCACCACTCCTTCAGGATGTTAAGTGGTATAAGAGACAGTATGGCATAATGAAAAATGTCCTAAATGAGAAGTGACAAGATCTAGGATCAAATCCTCCACGTAGCCTTAGTTTTACTAATAGTGATGACCTTGAAGAAGTCATTTTCCTAACTGATAAAATTAATATGGAAAAGAAGAAGAAATAAATGAACTCCCAAGGGGTGACCCAAGCAGGAAGTATACATTGTCACACCCCACTATACACACCTGATGTCTAGCCCATGATCTTGTGGATACAAGCATGATGTTACTCTCAACCTACTTGGATTTTAATTTACACAAGAAAGGAACATTTTGCTGTTTTAAAACAGAGGTCACAATTTAGTTAGCCAAATGTGTCCTGCAGAGGTCCTGTCTTTGACTCCCACTGGGTTTCAGCAAAATTTTGAGGCAACAATGAAAACATATCATAATCTGTGTTTGCAGTTGCTACTGAAAACCTGAAAAGTCTTACCTCATGGCTCTGCAATTCTCCCTGGAAGATATCGACTAGAGCTGAATAGTTTGACCCTTGTACAAGTTCTCCACAATTTACACCAGCCCTAAACATGACCCTGACATTGAGACTGAATGTCAGTTGCCATTCATCTCATGCATATTTTTATTTTGCATATAATAGAAAAATATTCTTTTCTAGAGCCTCCTTTGAAAGTAGGGAAATGAAAGACAGTCATAGAAGGCTGCTTGCTGCAAGGAAATGAGTATGAGTGCATTTGTTTGTGAAGGTGTTTGCTATGCCCTACCTTGTCATCTTCAGTCATTTACCTTACCAATCTGTCCCCTTCAGCCCCTGAAGACTTTGCGCCCTGCTTGAGAAGATTGTAACTGCCATTCCAGAATTAATACAGTAGTAAGATGCCAAAACCACTTAAGATTTTATTTACTAGATGGACTAATGCATGAGGTCATTTATCTTTTCTGGACTTCAGAGTCTTCTTGTGTAAAATGAAAATGCTGGGCTTAAGTGATCCCTAAAATACCTCTCAGCTTAAAATGCCATGGTTTTAAAGTTCCAGTTCTTATAAGGAAGCCCTCATGACATTACTATCACAAATATGTTTCCTATTAAAAGTAGCCATCATGGCTTTTCCTCCAACCTAAGGCAAATTTCAGTGACTACATCCATTTTTCATGCTGACAGAGTATATTGTGGATATCATGGCTCCAAAATGAGAACACTGTTCAGTTTCAACGTGTGCCTTTAAAGTGCACTTATGTTGTGCATTTGTAGCTTTGAACTGATAAGGTCATGACCCAGGCAAGTCCTTATCAGCTGTGAGCTGCAATTCAAGTTCTTTGCTACTAATAATAGCTGAAGTATTAAAGCGTGCTCAATAGAGAATCAGAGCAAATTCAAGGTATTACTGAAAAAAAGCATATTGCATTCTTGTAAACTCCAATAAAGTTTTTGAGTGGAAAAAAAATGAATACATGGAGTTACAGCGCCCCCCCCCCCCAACAAGATAATTTCCATTGGACTGGGAGCCATGGCTTGAGAGCTTTAAAAAGATCAACACCTGGTTCACACCCGCAGAGATTCTGACTTAATTGGTCTGGTGTGTAGCCTGGAAAAAAGGAATTTGAAAGCACCTCAAATGATGCTAATGTAAAAAAAAAAAAAAAAAAAAAAAAAAAAAAAAAAAAGATGCTAATGTAAAAATTCTTTTCTAATAAAATATTGGTTTGTAGACTGTGAGAAATACCCATGTTGCCCAGACAAGAGATTGAAAAGATACTATATTGAGGTCAACATCACAGTTTTCTTGGTGTCTGCTTATCTATTCAGACTCTAACATGCTTGATTATATCATATAAAATTGTTTCCATGATGGACAATGGAAAAGTTTGGGGGGGAATCAAGATCCTTGGTGATTCTTTCCTGGTATGAGCTGGAGTTTCATGTTAGAGGAATTTCATCCTTGATTTATTACGTAGCATAATTTTTATGATGCTGTTTATTTGTTTCAAATACATGACATAGCATCATACTTTTTGGTTAGCTAAAGAAAATGGTATTGAATTTAAATAATTCAAAAAGTAGACAATTCAATTGCATGCATTTTCTGTTTTGTAGAAGTAAATGTTCCTTAGATCTCAAAGAGAAGTTACAAGAACTTTTAGAACCTTTGCCTGTGAACTGTGTAGATGAGACCCTTCTCTGTTCCATATGTTTAGAAATCCTATCTACATGAGGTACAAGTGGTAGTTATAAAGAAGGAAGTGACTCCAGAATTTACCTAGCTCTGCGGTTTTATTTTACAGATTAAAAAAAAAATGAGGTTCTTGATAATGAGTGATTTGTCCCTATTAGGAGATGGCAAAACCAGAAAGAGAACTCCTACCCATATTCTAGTCTAGGATGTCTTCTCCTATATCATCAGAGTCCTACACGTTCTCCTCCCCTTCCTGTGAAACATCCATTCTGGCGTTTTTACTTGTCAAGAATTTTGGTGCAACATAATACATACTTATGTGTCTTAAATGATAGTTCTTGAATGCTAAGGTATCTGTATATTATATATACGTCCTGATTTAGGTGATGAGTCAGTACAGGCTTACTTGCATTTCTGTATAACTAGCTTCCAAAGTAAATATGTTGATCACATCTTTGGTTGATTATTATGGTCTTCTACTGCTGTTATACTAATACTTTTCCCATCTCCAACTGGCTTTACTTTTTGCAGCTTTGAGCAGTAATTCAGTCCCCTACGCCTCCCTGATTGGCTCTGTGTCCTCCCTCTCTAGCCAAACCACCACTCAGTCCATATATGATAATAACTCTCTCCCACGATTCGCTCGAAAAGGTCTAAACATCTTTGTCTCTTTATTTTCTCTGTTGAAGCACTGTAATGGATGTCCACATCATTCCATTTCCATTTCCAGATAAGCCTAGAGTCTCTTGTGCCTTCGCATTTCCATTCTTGTCATTGGGGGTGCCTCATCTGGATAAGATCACTTTAATTATTAGACCACTGTCACCCATCTCCTCCCTCCACAGAATGCAAATTAGTTCAATTCTACCATCTATTTGGAAAAGTTCCAGAAATGGCCTCCAACATTTTGATCCAAATACACAATTATATCAGCAACAAAGAATTTCTACTTCTCAGCCAACTCATTTTTATTGGATCTTCCACCAAGATTTTAGTTGACTGGAAGCCATAAATGCTAAAACACCACCTATCATAGCACTGTGCAAAAATGATGAAATTGTCTAGAAGAAGCAAACTAGTTTTTTACTTACCAGAAGTATTGATAATTTGGCATTTGAGATACAGGAACTTACTGGGTGGCTTTCAGTAATGGCATAATTCCTAAAATGCCCATAAAGTAATCACATGTCATGTTGACTTAATGGTCACCATTCCATAGCCTAACACCTTCCAGAGAGTCTCAGGACAGCAGAATGTCAACATGACCTCCAGTTTGAGCTCCTCCCCCATTCCTTTTCAGTTTCAGAGGCTTCCCTGGGGGCATGCTAGTTCAAGTTTTTCTAGCCAGCTGGAATTTGTATCCATAAGACATGAGTCAGCGATGCTTTCTCATGGTACTTATAAAAAATTCATCACAAAGAAATAAAATGTAAATCACATGAAAAGCGAGAAAACATTGGAAAGACCCAGGAATCACCAAATTAGTGATAGATTATTTTTAACGGAATCTGTGAAATTAATCTCACTTCAGCTGGCAGACGGAACTAAGATGTGCCGCCCCTGTCACTGCTTTCTTTCTTTTTCCATCCTCTTTCACTCCTTGTCCTTTGACCATTTGCTCACTCTCTTGCATTCATTTCCCATTCATGGACAAAGATGTTTACACCTGAAGTAGATTGTAGGTTTGCTGGGAGTTGAAACTTGGGGACCTGGGGCAAATACCATAAAGCTGTTAGTGTGTGGCCATTTATAAATGTCCAGGTGAAGGCCACGGCCCCAACCTCTACAATCTGCTACTAGTGGAAACATTTTTGAAACTCAGTTTGGTGTCTGATTTTGTCATCAGTGATTATCGTCTATGAACTGTGGTGCATGCCATTCTTTGTGCCCATGTTTGCATGTGAATGTCAATCACCTTCAGGTATGTGAACTATTAAAGCGATCTTAATCAAGTCACAATGTATAGTGAATCCTGTAAAAACATGTAGTGTTTTTATCAGTCCTTTATAAAAGTATATCAGACTATCCATTTCATTTTTTTTAACAAATCCGTTCTATTTTATTTTATTTACATCATCATTTCCTTTGCAGGTTCAGATGATTCCGGTTACCCTGGTAACCTTCATTCTTCAAGTTAGTTTTCCTTGATTATGCATAAGTCACTTTATGTTTCCTATCAAGCTACTATACTCTTTCCCTTTTAGGCCTTTCTCAGTGTCTGTTTTCTTAGTTCACTTTACACCATTTAATTCCACACGATTTCCATTTCATACAGTGCAGGAGAAGGAGTTTGAAATGACATAACAGTCATTACTCAAAGCAGAAGTTGACATCAAGCCTGACTGTCAGTTTTCTCCGCTAGCTAACTGCATTAATTCATAGCACAATAACGCTTTCTTTTACACTAGGAGTGTTAGTTTGGGGATCATGCTTGGTGACTTTTCATTTGGCTACAAAATTCATCCTTCCAGAGCATGTCCTGCTTTGAGTAACCAAACTATCTGCCTGCTTCCTCACATTAAACATCTTTACTACTCACATGTCTTCAGGCCATTTCTAACTATAGTATTCTCTATATTTTGGAATAGTTAGCATCGTTTTCATTTGTTTTCAAATGTGTTTCTTCTTTCCTTTTAATAGGTATGGCTAGCCATCCTCCAATTCCTATCTTGGAACTTGCAGATCACATTGAAAGGTTGAAAGCAAATGACAACTTGAAGTTTTCCCAGGAATATGAGGTATTTCAGTGTGTTTATACTTGACAGTAATTTCAAGAATTGCCCCCCTCTTCTTTTTGACCATATTCTTAAAAAAATAACTTCATCAGTGCTTTTTCTTTTAAATATGACTCCAAATAGGATATAAAAGTTGATAACAAATAGGCGACGGAAAAGTGTCTGTACAATCAATATAGTAGTTGCCCTTTTAAAAGGTGTTTATATCCGGTGTTAATGAGGTTGATTTTTCTTTTCTGGTTTTAAGTTCATATACTATATTGTATTGATAAGCTTCCTCGTATATCAGATAGGTGCCAAATATATTGATTCATGGCCAGAGGCCTCCCTGAAAAAGCATGATGACAGGGAGTAAGTTGATATTTCTCCATACACTTAGTTTTCCATGGCCTGAAAACCCTTTAGTTATGTCCATGTTCATGTCCATGTCCATGTGTGTGTACATGATTTTACCCTTCAGCCTTAAAATAATGCTAGACTTAATATTAAGATAGCCATATGTTCCTGGAATATTGCCTATTTTTGAAACAATGGTGAACTGAATAGTATCTTAAAATTTCAGAATCCTTATAGATTCTGTGTGAATGCTTGATGAAAGTGAATGAAAAGTCTTTGTATATTTGTGTGTATTTGGATATTGTGGTATTTATCAAGCAGAAAGTTTTAAAATTGAATTTTCTGATATTCCCCACCCAGCAACAGGGACTCATACTGAAACCAACTCATGAATTGATAACTGAACCATCATTATTCTTTTAGGCCAAGTTTGACTTAGCATAAGATTAAAAAGTACAACTCAAGCCTTATTGTGCCAAATAACAACAGATTGTTGGGTGCCTGAGCAGTCCAAATACCACCATGAAGAGTTTCTACTGATTTACCTAATGGGAATCTTAAAACACATCCCTGTTATCTCTCTTGGTTTCTGTTGTATCAACTCTTTTCTTTCTCAATATTTTATTTAAATTCCATTTAGCTAACATACAGTTTACTGTTAGGTTTAGGTGTAGAATTTGGTGATTCATCACTTACCTACAATACCCGGAGCTCATCACAAGTGCTTATTGTATCAACTTTAAATGCAGCTGTTGGACTAGATGAGCTCTCAGTCCCTACCAGTCCTAAGATTCTGTCCTTTCAGTGAGAACTTCTAAGAGGGGCCCCAAGCTCTAGTGACTACATGGATATTAACTACATGAAGAAGCTCCATGTAAGAGAATGTGGAGCAGTGGGATCTGTGGTAATCTGGATATTTGCATGGACTTTCTGAAGTCTTCAAATCTTTAGTTTTTGATTATTTTAAAGTACTATGCTGACTAAATAAAATGTGTCAGTAGCCCCATGGTCCTCCAGCTTTAAACCACTAGCAATATTTGCATCACTCAAACAATCTCAGTTGTATCCATGGTCTACAGTAACCGGCCTCCTTTAAAGTGGAATTTCTCTAGAAATACTACATGTAAAGATACTATAATAATACTCATTGAGCCATTAGATCAGAAGTACTCCTTGAAAGTAGTTATGAACTGCATGCTGCCAATGTTCCCATTAAAAACTCCCCTAGTAGCCATTGACATGATAGCCCACACTGACTTTTCACCATTTATCATGACGATGGTCTATGATTAAAGCTCCCTGGGCATGAATTGACTCTACTGTGCCTTAACAGCCATGAAGGAGATAGTTAAGTGTTGTATTCATCTGTGATAATAGGATAAAGACCTCTATGTAATATTTTAGGCCACAGAACAACATTTTGAAAAAAATTATTTTACTTGTTATCTTTCATATAAATTTGAATAAATTTTTTTTACTAGCTTATAGTAAAGAACATGAAAGAAAGACAAGGCACATTACCTTCAAACATCTAATTATTTTGGCACAATCACTATGAATTAATGATTACTCAGACTTCTCAAGAGGCATGAAACAAAATTTGCTACTCTGACTCTACCACTGAAACAGAGGTTGAAGACATGGAAGCTGTTTGTACTTATTCTGAGGTCAGAATAGGAAGAAGTAGGTTTAGATTATGGCCCAGTGTTTTTATATCATGTGAGAGACTTCCTTTATTATAAAGAAAATTGGGCTCAGACATTGGATTTAATGACAGCTGGAGGAAGGGACCTGAGAAATTAGTAGCAAGAGCACTGTATATTAAAAATAATTATAAATACTTACAGTTTTCACTTTCTGATATGAGACTGTAAAGTTTTACTTGAACTTAAGTAGCCATGATTTGAGGATGGCATATAGAATGCAGGGAATAAAGTTCTCCTGAAAGTTGGTATCACTCTCAAAGCCATCACATTAGCTGGTGAATCTTTAGACTGATACAGAATAGTATGTATAGGGGCACCTGGGTGGCTCAGTTGGTTAAGCGGCCGACTTCGGCTCAGGTCATGATCTCGCGGTCTGTGAGTTCAAGCCCCACGTCGGGCTCTGTGCTGACCACTCAGAGCCTGGAGCCTGTTTCAGATTCTGTGTCTCCCTCTCTCTCTGACCCTCCCCCGTTCATGCTCTGTCTCTCTCTGTCTCAAAAATAAATAAACGTTAAAAAATTAAAAAAAAAAAAAAGAATAGTATGTATAGATCTTACCAGACAAAGTCTTAGCTAATGACTGTGAAAATTTTGGAAGTCTAATTAAAATTCACCAGAAATGCTGGTTTAGTAGGTCAGCCATGATAACCAGGAATGTCTGTTTTATTTTTTTTTAAGTTTCATTGAGTTGTGATTGACATATAACATTGTACTAATTTGTAGTATACAACATAATGATTTGATATATGTATATATTACAATATGATTACCATAATTATTTGAGTTAACATCTATCACCTTACATTTTTCTTATAGGAACTTTTAAGATCTACCTTTTAGCACCTTTCAAATATAAAATATTGTTAACTATAGTCATCATGTTGTATATTACACCTCTGGGACCTATTTGTAACTAGAAATTTGTAGCTTTTAACCACCTTTAACCTTTTCCCCTATCTCCCACCTGTTCTCTATTTCTATAAATTTGTTTTTTTAAGATTCCACATATAAGTGAGATCATACAGTGCTTATCCTTGTCTGTCTGGCTTATTTCATTTAGTATATTGCCCTCAAGTTCCATCCATGTTGTCACAAATGGCAGAATTTCCTTCTTTCTTTATGACTGAATAATAACCCAGTGCATATACATGCAATGACCTGAGCTGAAGTCGCATGCTTTACCAACTGAGCCACCCAGGCACCGCTGTTTGTTTTTTGATACTTAGTTGTATGAGTTCTTTGTACACTTTGGATAGTGACTCCTTATTAGATATATAATTTGCAAATATTTTCTCCCAGGGAGTGTCCATTTTAAAAGAGCACTTCAGGGGACTTTGATGCAGGTGCTCTGAAGACTTCAATTTAAGAAACATTATTGGTTTAGGATAATATATGACAGAGTATCATCCTCCAGCCTTCATTTCACCATCCCCTGAAATGGCAAATAAACCAATGTATAAGATTCATTTGACAGGCATCACAGTCAACATTACCATTATCAATATCATAGACATAAATCCTATTTGTAGTAGACTCATTGTAAGTCACTACAGCTCCTATAGTCTGCTTAAGGGGGGAAAAGAGGACTTAGCTTTATTTATTATAAATTATCTACTTATTATGAATTTATTTTTTAGAAATTGTCTATTATAGAGCCAAAGGCTAAAAATGTAGCTATGCTTCAAACACTGTTGTCTCTAACTGAGGTATTTTGGAGATCACCCGACATCCTCTTTGAAATTTTTATTTTTGTACTTTTACCTGGACTGACTGCATTCTTCCCATTGCATGTGCAAACTTCTTTTGTTTCTCCCACCCATGTATAGAAAATGTGGCCTTTGATCATATTTTCATTAACAGAGAGTCCCCCTAAAGAGGCAACAATTTTCTTTCCAGTAAAATTCCAAATGTAAGAGAACAAACTCTGAACTCCAATTGACTCATTTTGTTGTGGAGACAAACATGAGGACATAGCTGCTAGCAGTGCACCTATTTAGATCTTGCTTCTTCCTTCAGTTCAAAAAAAGGAAGTTACTATGGAAAGGGGCTTGTGAGCTAGGAGGAGGAACCAGTAATTATCCACCATACTACCACAGGAAAGCACTATGCTAAGTTCTGGGAGGAATGTAGAATTTATAAGAAACCTTTACTTCCAGGAAGTCTAGCAGGCAAAATTAATGTATACATGCAAAAATAATAAAAAGGATACCAAGTTGCTAATTTGAAATACTAATGGAATGCTTTTGGGATTTAGTAAAGATCAGAGTGAGATGAGAAACTGGGCAAGGTATTGAAGAAAAGGTGGTACCAGTAGTGGAGCTAAGAAGAAAAGGAGTGAAGAGTATTTTGTGGTAGGAAGGATCAAAGGCACTTTCAAGGATGCTCTGGACTTTTACATTCAAAGTGTGGACTACAGAATAGCAACATTAGCATCCCTGGGAGCTTATTAGAAATGCAGATTTTTAGGCAGTATCCGAAACATACTGAATCAGAATCTGCATTTTAACAAGGCATCCTGGTGATAAGTTTGTATAAGTATATTTGGAGGTGGGGGAAGCACTAAGTATACGTGTTATGATGGATCAAATTGTTTCTGGTGGGGAATTGGGTGAAATGAAGTCAGGCAATGAACAGGGCCAAGAATTGTAATGAGCTTTCATTGCCAGACACCATTGGCAAGCCTGGGGTGGATTGATGGTGGAAAGAATATGGACTTTGGACTCAGACAAATTTGTATTCTGATTTGAACACTTGGTATGGCTGTAACCTTGCATAATAATATAACCCTATGAGTTTCTCATGTGTAAAATGTGTTACTATGAGAATTAGAGAATATGTATGCATATTTGTATGAATTTCAAGACATACTTGTAGGGTGTGTGTGTGTGTGTGTGTGTGTGTGTGTGTGTGTAAAATAAGGGGCTCAATAATGGTAGCTGAAAGGTTGCACTAATTTTACGTAGCCAGTGAAAGATTTTATAGTGAAGTAATTGTTTGTATTTATTTATAAATTAATAGTGTTAAGCTCCTATCATACCTACCATCAAGTACTATACTTTCTCATTGAACAGGCCTGTCAGTGCAAAATTATAATAAAATATAATCAGTCCTATGCCCAAAGTTCTTCAAAGTATGATGAAAATACAGAGCACACTTAACGTGGTGGTTTCTTAAGAAATTAATCTGTCATCCATGTACATAATGGAAAAAAAAGAAAACGGAGACAGGAAGAATAATTAGGGGACTGTATATCAATTCTTACATGTTCAAATTATTTAAGCATGCAAATAGCATTGTTAGAAATGGAGATGTTTGGGGAAGCTGGGTGTCTCAGTTTGTTAAGTGTCTGACTTCAGCTTGGGTCATGATCACGTGGTTTGTGGTTGGGCCCTGCATCAGGCTCTGTGCTGACAGTGCAGAGCCTGCTTGGGATTCTCTCTCTCCCTCTTTCTCTTCTCCTTCCTGTCTCTGTCTCTGTCACTCTCTTAAAATAAATAAATAAACTTAAAAAAAGAGAGTTGGTTCACTGTTGAGTGGATATATTCACCCCATCCCCACTAGTCAATACCTCAACACAAAGGCATCCCAGTGGTCACTAGCAAGAAAAGCTACAAAGTCAGAGAAGATGTGAAACCATCTCCCAATTTGGTCTTCAAGTTGCATTTCCCAGTATCCATACTGTAGATAGAAATAATCCCAATATCCATACTGTACTTCAGGCACATTATAGACTTCATACATGGGTTGAGATAATAACCTCTTTTTAAATACAGTTACAACTGCACAGTTTCTTCCAAGTTCCTAACAGCTGACTTATAAATAGATGTAAGTAGTTATCTGCCATCTAGCCTCAAATGAGTGATAACTATCTCTCTCAGTAATGTTATCTTAAACATAGACATTAAAACTACTCTAAGAGCAGTCTTTTTGTTGGATCAGAGCAGAGTGAGAAACTGTGCTGCTCAGAAGGCCTACCTTTGACCTCTTCTGTTCTCACCATAAAACCCAGTACCAATGTCTTTGCTACCATCTGTGGATGTGTATTATCTTTTATCTCAGCACTCAAGTGTCCTCCATCATTTAGCATCCAGATGGGCTGAGGTTTTCTTCCTGTACTCATGGCAACACTCTCACATTTCCTGTCTATGCAGATGATAATGAGCCTCTTATCTGAAACATTCCAGATATTGGTGTCCTGTCTTTCTGTTTTAGTAACAGCATGTATGTGGCATCTTTGTCTAGAAGGCTAAATTTTTCACAATACTCTAGTGGGACAGGTAACAGAAAAAGATAGAATATTTCCTTCATGAATAAGGAAATATATCAAGACAGTGCCAAGACATATAGAGATATCTAAAAATGCTGCTTATATCATATTTTTACGTGCTTAGAGCTGAACCTCTGTAGTTGAACCCTTTCATCTCAGGGATAAAGAACAAAGTTGAGAAAGGAATTACATGCCTAGAACGTGGCTGAACCAGATCACAAATTTATTCCTTCTTTTTTCTTTTTAAAGTTTATTTATTTACTTTGAGAGAGAGCAAAATTGTGAGTCAGGGAGGGATAGAGAGAGAGAATCCCAAGCAGACTCCCTACTGTCAGCACAGAGCCCAGTGTGGGGCTCGAACTTAGGAACTATGAGATAACGACCTGAGCCAAAACCGAGAGATGGGTGCTTAACTAGTAGGCCATCCAGGTGTCCCAAATTTATTCCTTCTTATTGTTAAAAGGACGCTGTGCCTCAACCTATCTGCTCTAGAGACCTAAATATTTTGCTGTTTTCTTCTTACTATGGCCTGATTTTCTATAAATCTAGTCCTAAGTCCCCAACTAGATCAATATTTATACTAAAAATTTCTATGAAAATATCATGGTTACCAATTTGTGCTGCATGACTATCCCTGGGAAAACCCAGTGGTTTTCCCGACATGCTTCCTATGACATTTATTTTCTCCATAGATAGTTTCTTCATTCCCAGAGGTAAATATTACATTTCCTTGTAAAAGGACAAAACTGTCATCAAAGCAATAGACGCAAAAGAAAAAATTTCTATTTTCCCAAGGAATAGGCTCTTGGTATATTTGGCCATGTGTGCCACAGTGCATCTGTCGGCCTAAAGCATTCATTACTAAATGTTTCATAAATCTCCAAGCATTCATAATGTAAAACCACTTGTCAGTTCTGCTTTCAATTAGTTTATAATTTATCTGTAAACTCACGAGGATGGACATGCATTAGAGCATTACACAGATACAAATAAGAAACCAGACACACACAGATGATTTTTTTTCCAGCTTTGAAGGTACTGAATTTTTTCGAAGTGGCTCCTCCGACTTACTTTTCTGAAGGAAGAAAGTAGTAGATGACAGAGATCTGTTTTCATCTCTCTCTCTCTCTCTTATTTTTTTTAGTTCATTTATTTATTTTGAGAAAGAGGGAAAGTGGGGTAGGGGCAGAGAGAGAGAGTCTGAATCCCAAGCAAGTTTCGCACTGTCAGCACAGAACCCGATGCAGGGCTTGAACCCATGCATGAACCATGAGATCATGACCTGAGCCGAAATCAAGAGTTGAACACTTAACCGACTGAACCACCCAGGAGCCCCCTTAGTGTTCATCTCTTAGGCAAAGTTGAAGAGTGGAATAGACCAAGCAAAAGCCTTAATTTTTAAATATTGATACATGAGCCACATGAGATAATAGTTTGCTTTTTTTTTAATTTTGAGCAAATATGGTAGCTTGTGTGATGTAATGAGAAAAATAAATGATTTCATAAAACAAAAAGTAGTAAGAACTACTACTTTTAAAAACTACTACGTTTTTTATACTGGGCTGGGTAAACCAGCTTCCTTCATGGGGGATGAATGGCTAAGTTTACTATTCCAAAGCACAATCTCCTGATATTCTAGGATCAGGGGCTTGGGTGAGGAAGCCGTTACCTACATCCTTGAGTACGCAGCTGTTTTACTGCCTGGGCCCAAACCCCTCTGCCTGCCATTCAGGGCCCTATGGTCATTGAGCTAACAGTGAGACTAGGGTGGCACAGTGGGTAAGGACATAGGCACTGGATTCCAGCTGCCTAAGTTTGGCTGCTGGATCAAGCTGTATGACCTTATGTAAATAACTGAACCTCTGTTTTATTACTTGTTTCGTGTCTGCAAAGGAACTAATCATAACACCTCATATGTAATTAAAAATAAATGGATACATATAAAATGCTTAGCAGAATCCCTGATAAAAGTGCTTACTTAGTAGTCTCAGTAGCTATTATTTCATTAAATACAGGCCCATCACTTGTAAGATGCACATCAATTTCAGAGATGTTAAAATGTGAAAAATAATGTATGTATTAGACTCAGTGAAACCCTGGCCTCTTCCCATCCCTTTCATTGGTCAAATCCATAGTACTTGGTTGAATTCAATAAAATAAACAATACTAAAGGAAGAAGAAAGAAAATTTGCTAATTTGGTGCACTGTAATCGGCACTTACTATGTTGCCTTTTCTTTTATTCTGATCATTCTTGGTGTTGGAATAGAAGCTTCTCCTGGTCAGGTGTTAGGCCTTCCTTGTGTGCTGCTGGCCACCTGGTGGCAAGCCCACCACTGGGCATGCAGCAGATAATTAACCAAAGTGTGTGTCTGGATCGATTTCTAACTAAATTTACAGTTCACAGAAGCTCTTTGTTGTGATCAAAATTGCTAGTACCAACAACAGGAGTGAATAGAACAAAGAATGTCTCTCTGTAAAAAGAGCTGCTTTCTCAGTTGACATCCCCACCTGATTTATCAGCAGTGAAGCCTTATTTTCAGAACTTTTCTCTCAGAAAATAGACAGTTATTATCTTTAGACAGTACAGAAGTGAATACATTTTAGTACAGACCCCTCAGATTTAACTCAAAAGTACCTACTGATTAAACTCCCAGTACAGTTTTTATAGTCAGGATGGGCCTCCCAGTTGGCAATCCGAGAAGATGGAGGGGGGCCGGGGTTGGATCATAGCTAAGAACCAGCATCACCGAGTAAGATATAAAAGTACAGAGAGTCTCTTCCCAGCTGGCTGCCATTCTGCACCTTGTAAACAAATCTGGTAGGACACAAAGAAACAGCAGCTCCCCTCAGAAGAAACACATCCAAAACCAGGGTGTGTCTATGTGTTTATAGCCTTTTAATCTTTTTGAACTTGTGTAGTTGTTAGAACTCAAACTTCAAGCAAATTCTCAAGTTTCGAAACTTATTTGTATTTGAACTTTTAAAATGTTCCTGTTCCCACTATCTTTTTTTAACCTCAAATATTTTTTTCCCTTACTAACCTTAAACTCCATATGGTTTATCCTTGATCCTTTTATTTATTTTTTTTCTTCTGGGAGTCATACTCATCTCGGGGGAATGTCCTATAACTCCTGTCTTGTTTCTCAATCCCTGTACTCATACAAGTTCACCATAACTAATTGGCCCTTGACCATCACTGGATGTTGTCCAAATTGTCTTTCCACCTGCTCCCATGTGGAGCCCAAACCTCTCAGGAAACAATTAATCCTGAAGTGTTTCTAGTTCCAAAACAAGCTTTCAACTTCAAAGAAACTATAGAAAGAGGAAAAAAAAGGCCTATTTTCTGAGTTTTGTTTTGATTTTAAAATGAAGTTGGGGTTTTAGGGCCAGAATGATGTCCATGTGGAGGGGAACAGTATCAGATGCTGGGGAGAATGTCAGAAGTCAAGAAAACCGGGGCTCATATTTGGACTTTGCCAATTAGTCACTGTGCTGTTTGACCCTGAACCAGCTACTTCACCTCTTGTAGCCTTGGTTCTCTCTCACTTAAGATGAGAATATTAGCATCTACTCATAAGGTTGTTATGCAGATGAATATATTTCAGGCGCCTAACCTCTTTGCCTTTCTGTACAAAACAGGCACACAGGAAACACATATGCCCCTCAGTATTGTGAACTTTACACTCGTGACCTACCAATTAGTCATCTAATAACACTACATTTTTTCCATAAGTTGTTTTATTTGCATAACATCCCGTTCTCCTTTTTCCAAAAATGGGTTCTATGAAAGCAATGAGAAGGTGAGCAGTAATGAAAATGGAAGGTGGTTATGATGTCTGCAAAGTTCTTTTCATATTTTGTATGTAATAGAATTTATGGATATTAAATCCACACTAAGTACCCAGTAAGACTCATTTTCACTGAAGAGTAGAACCTGCCTTAGGTCTTTGCTGTGAATCTGAATGTCCCTCGACAAGCTGTTTAACTCCTCTGATTTCAGTTTCCTTATTTATAAGAGAATCAGTTAGTTGGAATGCCTTCATCTGTTTGATGAACACTTACTAGAAAGTGGAAAAAAAAAAAAAAGAAAAAGAAAAAAAGGTCAAGAAGTAAGTTTTTCCCTGGATAAGTCCATAGTTTTCTAAGACATAGTGGGTGATGGTCAGAAGAGGAGGTTTAAGAAGGAGCGGTACCTAGGAGAGGCTTCTCAGAGAGCATGTGAGTTGGAATCACTAAAGTTTGCTAGGACCAAAAGACCCCAGTGTGAGGGAGATTGACACACAAAGGCATGGAGATGAAAAGGGGCATGGCTTGTTCAGGGGACCCCAATGTGTTCTGTGCCTGTCACTGCAATGTCTGGGTCATGCTGCTCAGAGGTGAGGTGAGAAAGGTGATTACATTCTTAAAAGGCTGGGACACCAACACTGAAGGGTCTGCACTAAGTGATCTCAAAAGTACTCTCAAATCATGGAAATGATTTCCTGTTTCTACTCCTAAAGCCGTAAGTACTCCCAGGGATCAAATGAATGCATCTGTTTGTATGTCACTTCTGAGTACAGCTTCGGGGAGAATTTTAATAATGCTGCTAAAAGGGATTAGGGCAAGGAGAGCCTATCGCTGCCCAACAGAATAAGAATGTCTTTACTTGTTTATGTATTTGGTGTTTAGATGTAATAAAAGTAGTGGGAATATTATTTGCCATGATTTGTCTACTGTGACTAAATAGTTTGTCATTCTACATGAAAAGTAATTGTTGGGCATGCCACCATGTTGGGGAGAACAAAGAGGATAAAAGGGACAGTTGTAAGCATTAAGACAGTACATGAACCTGTGGATTTAGCAATGCCTTGGGAACCTGTCATCACAGATACAGCACTTGGAGTATTTGGCTTTAAAAAGTTTAGGCATGTGGTATAATCAGAACTGTGTTATTTCTCACTTACCAAGTAAGTTTCCTTAATGGTGGGCATTCATCTTTCATCCAAACTCCAGTCAGAGGCTCATGGAGATTCTTGATTTCATTCACTCCTCCTCCCCTCATCCACTCCCCCTCATCTCTTCTTTCCTCCCCCCCCCCATCCCCACTCGTCCCCATCCTCTCCTCCATCCCCTCAATCTCCTTTATCCTCTCCCCCTTATCTCTCTCTTCCCCTCTTCACCCCATGTTCCCTTTCCTCATCCCTCTCCTCCACTCCTGCCTGCAAAATATCCCTTCATACCTTCTTCTTTAGTATTAAACTATGTAACATTTAGTATTAAATTTTAATTAAATTAAGTTTTAATTTAATTAAATTAAAGGTGGTAATATTGCCTAGCTTTTCTGTAGTGCTTCACAGTCTAGAATCAGCTTTATAGAGACAATAATGATAACACATGTGTTTAGCACTTAATATGTGCCAGGCAGTCTTCACAACATGTTACATATACTAACTCATTCAGTCCTGCCAAGCAGGTGCTATTAGTACCCCCATGTTATAAAAGAAGGGACTAAACCGAAAGAGAGACGCTAGGTAATTTGTCAAAGGTCATGCAGCTAGTAGGTGGCAGAACTGGGATATGAACTCACATGGCTTGGTGTCAGAGTCATGTTCTGACCACTATAAATAATTCCCTGTGATGGTTCCTTCCACAATTGTTTTCATTATGGTCTTAAAATAAAACACATTTTATGTGATAATCTATTAAGGTAGTTTTGTAATATTCATGAGTATTTTCTGATTCCAAATAAGATGTGTTGATTCAAATTTCTGATTGATATAATTATATTTTATTTTTGTTTTTCAATATCATGGACATTCTTTAAAACAACAAAAAAGGACTTGGTTTCTTTTGGGTAAGAGCTTTTATAACCAGCCTTCCCCTTCATGTTCTTGTTTATTTATTTATTTTTTATTTAGCAAGTTTAAAGATGATGAAAGATTACAGTTTATACCTGAAAACAAATAAACTAGCACTGCACTCTAACCTTGCTGAACATAGACATATGTGATTAGTTGGACTAGAAATCCTCAATCCACCAGGTTGACTCAATGAATTTTCTTATAAAAGGTGACTTCATGTGTTTTCTGATCTTGACCAATTTCCTAGGAAAATGAGCTGGAGAGAAAGCAGAAGCAGAGGTTGGAAGGATTGAAAGGTCTAAAGACTCAGTCTTAACTCTCAGAGGGAATAATCGGTATTGACTTATTCTTGTCTTTTAAACTGTAGACCAGAGTCTACCTACTTGTTTAAAACTAAATATTGGGGCTCCTGGGTGGCTCAGTTGGTTGAGTGTCTTGCCTCTTGGTTTCAGCTCAGGTCATGGTCCCAGGGTTGTGGAATTGAGTCCCTTGTCGGGCTGTATGCTGAGTATAGAGCCTGCTTAAAATTCTATCTCCCTCTCCCCCTCTGCCCCTCTCCCCTACTTGTGTGTGATCTCTCTCTCTCTCTCTCTCTCTCTCTCTCTCATAAATAAATTAAATTAAATTGGAGATTAAAAGAAGCGAAACATGCTGGCAAAATGCCTTCCTCTCTGCATATCACTAGATTCCAACTTTATTTAGGTAAGACCCATGATGAAGGGAAAACTTGTTCACTACAATACATTAAGCTTCATAAGTATATTAAAATGATATAAAGTGACATTTTGCCTTAAGATTTTTAAGGCATTCTTTCATCTATGCAAAGTCCTATTTTAAGTTTCCACAACTTAATTTCATATAAAAGCTGCTAAGTGTTTTTAAAAGATAGAAGCTATTACTTCCCAATCAGAAGTTTGCCATATTTCAAGTTGGCAGGAATACACAAACTTTTTGCCTATATACATTTACTTCCATTAGTTTCAGGGCCCATTGTAGTTGTTTTGTTTGTTTTAGCTCGAGCTTTTATTTCTGTTAAATTGAACAGTATGTGAAGTGGCATATAATTTAATGAGCTGGATTGACGAGGCAGAAGTTTAGCATCAGATGGGTGATTGCACTAGGTAGGTAACCTTTGTAGATTCTCTCTCTCTCTCTCTCTCTCTCTCTCTCTCTTTCTCTCTCTAACCCTGGGATTCTGGTTCTCTGATTATTATAAAACACAATTAAAAGTAGATGTTATAAAGATGAGGTTCTGGTACCAGGTTTCCATTTTTGTTTTCTCATTGTGGTGATGCCTCTACCCCTTCCTTGAAAGCTTAACTCCAATCTCTTCTATTGGTGTTCTATAACTTGGGAGTGCAGACATGGCTGGAGTGATTGAGAAACCATAATTAGTATGGTTAATGAACAGTGAAATGCTACCTCCCTTTGTATTAACAGCAGTTAGGGTGCTGCATTAGCAAAGGTAGGAGAACTCAGTCTCGTTTCCCCCCCCCCCCATGGTAATTAATTGACCTCCTTGTCATCAGCTGAGACATGAGGAGAATAAAAATTTTCAGCCTAAATATTGGAGTTGGTGGGTGTTGCTGTGCAACTGGGCATTGATTTCCTTTTTTGTTCCTTTTCTATTCCTTCTGTATTGATCCTCCCTGTCACAGCTCAAGGATTCTCCCATTATCTTACAAAAGAAAAAAAAAAAAAAGCTGTCCTAAAGTTTCAGAGGTTTGAATTCTGTGTCATAAAGTTTCCACTGTGGAGTTATATTTGAAGATTTCTAAAATCTTTGAATCTAGTCCAGCCCTGTTGTTTCACTGAAGAAAATACATTTTCTGGGAAGTTGACCGATGTGGTTGAAGTCATTCAGCCAGTTTTTGTATCTAACATTATGCAAAAGCTGATGGGTTTTTTTAAGTGGACTTGCTAGACAAAAACAAACTGATGAATAAAGGGGAAGGTTTTCTGAAACCAAAACTGTAGTCATCCATGTCAAAATTAGGTTAACTTGAAACATCGAAGAAGTTTTGCTTTCTATATGAGAACCCAAATAGGTAGCTATCCATGATTGTGATAGAGGTAATTTTTTATTTATTGACAGGAATAGTGATTCCTGGCAAAAAATAAATGTATTTGATATATTTCCATGTGTTTTTCCTTATCATTTATTAAGATACAATTAATGGGTTATGAATTTCACCGTTTAAAAGTGTACAATTCAGTGGATATACTTTAGATATGAATATTAAATGGGTATATTATAAAGACTCAAGAAGACCACTAGGCTTTTTTTCTCCTACATTTTGACAAAGATTTACCTTTCTTTTATTTGCATTGTTTTTAAACCACTGATGGAGGGAACTAGTGATACTGGGGCATTGTTTGAAATTGGTTATGTCACAGTCTGGGGGTAGCTAGAGCATGGAAGGCCAATGTTACAGGTGAGACAAGTGCCTGTCACTATGGGGAAGATTTGATTTGCTGTTTGCTGTACTTGAGTCGCTGATACTACAAAGGATTGCAGTCTTCATTTTACACTATAATAATCCAGGTTTCTTCAGGGCAAGGAATGGATTATTTTTATTGGGATATCCTTGTGACTAGCAAGCTAAATATTTCTCAAATAAATGGAGGAATAACATTCAAAAATGAAGTAGGAAACTGGTTTGCTCTTTGTATCTCCCTCTTCCCAAGCATAACATCATATCGAGATGGACACCATTCATCAACCCATGAATAAAGATGCTTCAATATGTTATAATGTTACTGTACTGCAGCAGAGGTCCTGTGGGGAAGTCCTCGGGACAGGGAAGCAGCAACTTGATGGGCAATGGTCTTCTAGGTGGGGAATCCACCTTTGACTTTCCTTGGTAGGCCTCCCTGGGACAGTGTATTAGGACAGAGCAGAAGATCAAGCTTCCTGCTAAAGATTCTGTGCACAGATAAGGAAGCCCTTCATTGCCCTGCCTGAAAGGAAGCAGCAGAAGAATGCTGATTGCAGAACTCACTTTTCTATGCTCAGAGTCTATGAAGAAAAATGATCTGGAGTATTCATGTCTCAGGGCCAACTCTAAGGGGAAGAAAAATCACCTTTCCTCAAAGCTAAAAATCTAGCAAGTTTCACACACACACACACGCACACACACACACACACACACACACACACACACACACACAAATGCTAGTAGTTTCAGTATTTATCTCCCTGCTGCAGTTTTATCATTAAAATATTTGCATGAAAAGAACATCTTTGTTTCCTCAAGATTTCAGCTGCTCTTGCTACTCATTTGCTCTTGAAAAGGGATATAATCTTTTTGTTTTTGATCTGTAATCATTCTACAGCAACCAATTGTAAAGGATTATAATTTTCATTAGAGAATAAACAAATGAACTCTGTGAGGCAAAGCTGCTCATTTCTTCCAAATATCACTGAGCAGAATGGAGGGCCAATTATAAAACTACTAGCTACTTCTAAAAAATTTTTCCAAAAACATGAATGTCCACTTCTTTAGAGGTCTCTTCTTTCCCAGCTTTGTATTCTGCCATCTCATGCAATAACCCTTTAGTGAGTTCTTACTATAGACCAGGTACTTTACTAGGCTCTGGGGGGGTACAAAGATGAAGAATGCATAATCCTTGCTCTTGAATTCTGAGCCTAAAAGTTCCTTCAGTTTTTAGGTAAACATTAGGCCAAAGCTGCACTAAATGGATTTTGTTGGCATTCCCATATTATGCAGCCATAAGTTTTACTCCATTATAATGCAAGTTGGATTTTGGTCTGTACTTGTTACATCCGCCATGTTGAGATGTTTTTTGCTTTCTAATATCCAGTATATTCAGTGATTTAGAAATCCAGTTAGAGTGCTAGCAGTTATCTAAAATCTGTTCTTCAAAGTCTAAATTTACTAGTTTCTTAGACAGAAAAAGAAATCCTTAAAACTTGTAGCACATTGGACTCATTTTAGAGAAAATTTCTATTTTTCTTTCTCATATTCTGTTACTTGAGTTAAGATTAAGGAACATTTGTTCTTTATTATGTTTCTGTGGCCAAACGTCTGAACGTTTCTCTAGGCTATGGGAGCAGTTATCAAGCATAGCATTTTGTGTTATGATATCAGGCAAAATTTTCTAACTGGATGTAGTCTGTACATTCAGAAAGAAATACGAGATGCTCAAATATCATAGAGATCTCCCTCTCTCTCTGTTCTTCCCTTATTACAAATCATTGGTTAAGGTAACCTATTTGTATTTTACTATTTATATTGATAAAAGAGGTTTGTCTGTTAGAACATTTTTTTTATATTTGTTACTTTACCCATATTGCTATTTATATATTGTTTGTCCTCTTTTTATTTTGTTTGCTGTCTTGTTGAATTATCAAAGGAATGGGGTGCCTGGATGGCTCAGTTGCTTGAACATCTGATTCTTGATTTTGGCTCAGGTCAGGATCCCAGGGTCATGGAATCGAGCCCCATGTCAGGCTCCATGCTGAACATGTAGCCTACTTGAGATTCTCTCTCTCTCTTTCTCTCTCTCTCTCTCTGTCTCTCTCTCTCTCTCACTCTCGATCCCTTTGCCCCTCTCCCCCACTCACCTGCTCTCTCTCTCTCTAAAATAAAAATAATAATAATAAAATTTAAGAAAGTATACTCTCAAATTGGAATAAATAAGACTTATGCTGCATAAAGCAGAGCTATAATCTAATAATTATTCTTTTTTTAATAATTATTCTTAATAAACAAAAGGTATTTTAAATGAACTCAAATGTAATTATATTTCTTTTCCAAAATAAAATTCCATTTACTTTTATTGAATAGCTTTATTGATAATATTTTCAATTTTGAACAAAGAGAGACATTTTTACATAATACTACTTGTAAATAAACATAAACATACTACTTGTAAATAAACAAAAATAGGGTATGCCAATTCAAATTTTTCCAACATTGGCTCTGGGAAAGGATATTTTTATTCCTCCAACATACTCTAGGCTATATTCAATTTGTGCAACCTCAACGAACTATGGCTTAGCCTGTGGGTTATTTTCAGTAGTCTTGATGATCAATACAGATTTCAGTAAAGTCAATGAATTTACAGCAGTCAGCATTATTGAGGAAGATAATCTGAAGAATGCATCAGTCTATTGCCATCAGGTTTAAAATTTTGTATATATTTTAAGACTCAACTAAATCAGGGAATGAAAGTATAATTACAAAAGAAATGAATTTCCCAATTTCAAAAGACATTCATGGGAAATGAGACAAAGCTCTGAAATTGTTAAAATAACATCTATATATTTTATTTGCACCTGGACTGGGCTAGCCATTTATAGACTACAAAGATATAGTAGACTGTATTTTGTTCAGGAATTTAAAATAGAGTTGAGGAGTTAAGGAATTATCAGATAAAAAGTTTATGATGATTTTAAGCAGTTTTAAAAGAATAAATGTTATAAGTTTAAACCTAACTGTGAAATAGATGGTCCACACTGTGATAACATGGTGGTAGGTACATACGAAAGCAAGTGGCAGAGGTCTCTAGGTACGAGTGGATTAGGACCATGGAATTTAAACCTTGAAAGAAAGGTAGGATTCAGAAAAACAGAAAGGATAACAACGTTCTCTCCAGACTAGCAATATTCCAGTGTGAAAAAGTCAAACTTGAAAACCGCTGACATGGGCAGACTAAAAGGGAACAAAGGGCTGGAATTTAGGAATATCCACTAAGACTGACTGCTGCCAGTTCAACTTTTATATTGAAGTAGTGTGCATGCTTAAGAACATAATATGGCAATCCCTGACTTTAAATAACTTTAAGTCAGTACAGGAAACAAGACAATGTAAACAAATATGGGGCAAATGTAGAAATGCTCTGGGCATTCAAAACCTAATCACCCAAAGCATTCAATATGTTATTCAAAGAGAACTCCAGTGAGTCTTTCACGTTGCAATATTCACAGACACCTATGTGTTTGGATTACAATGACTGTTTCTACTTTTGTCTTTGTACACATAAATTGATAATTGTGAGCTTTCTGTTGTATTTCGTTTAATGCCTACTGCATCCCCTTGGTATAAATATGCCTCTTTCACTGGCAGCCTACATTTTGAGCATGGAGCCGTCTCTCCCACAGTAGTTAACAAAATACTTGAAACCAGGCTAGTAATACAGGCTGACAACTGCCATAATTTTGTTATGTTCAGATTCAGTAAACTATAGTTATGTGGTGAAGCAATTCAGCTCTTTGTTAATGACAGATTTATTGAAGACAAGCTTTCAGAAGGATTGTACTAGAAATCCTATTAAAGTGCCATCCATTAAACCATTAGGATAGTCATTAAAACTGTTAGTGCAGACTTGTTATTCATGAGTTATTGGTCTGTTTCCATTCTCAGTGGTTTCTGTCAATACTACTCTTCCCTTTGCTCCATTGTGACTGTTCAGTTCCAAGAAATGAATGTATATCAGCTTTCTCTCTTTTCCTGCAAAATTTGTGGGGAGGAAGGTGGGTAAGAGAGGGGGTTTGGTTGGGAGGGTGTAAATGAAAGAAATTAAAACACTGTGCCTCATTTTTCCCAATTATATAGGATAAAGATTATACTTAAGATCCCACCCTTTTTATTTTGATAAGAATCATGTTAAAAATCTAACCATATAGAAACGTATGGCTTGTCTTTCATTTTCAAAAAAAAAAAAGAAGAAGAAAATAAGAAAAAGATTTGGAAGTGGAAAGTACTGTACTGTGGGATTAATGCATCCTTAAACCAAACTGACAGGAACATCTGGTCTTTAATCTGTTTTCCTTTCTCTTCACAGTTTTGAAATAAGGAATTGAACTTTACGATAGTAAATTTAAAGTTGCAACTTAATATACATGCATTAGAGTGTAGTAAAGAGCCCAGACTCCAAAGTCAGAAAATTCTGGATTCACATCCTAGTTTCACTGCTTAATGGACTACCAGGGTGATTTGTGCAAAGTGTCTTAACTCTCCTAGGCCTCAGTCTCTTTATTTGCAGTATGGAGATAAGAGTATCCATCTAAATTTGTTTTAAGGGTCACTGTACACACGAGACTCAGTGCATCATGATGATGCACTCATCATTATCATCAAAATCAGAAGTAATTTATCCTGATTACTTCTCAGTTCCATTCTTTGATAAGGTTAGAGGGAGACAATCTAATTTAGTGTTGGCTCGTTCAATATTTTTTCCTGGTCATAAATCTACACTGAGCTTTATCTCTAGATGACCATAGAAGCCAGTTGAAAAAGTTGACATGGATTTCACAAAATACCCTCCAAAGTGTTAAGTCCTATAAAGTGTTCGAGTGACTCAGTCGCTTAAGTGTTCAACTTCAGCTCAGGTCCTGGGTTCAAGGTTCGTGAGTTTGAGCCCTGCATTGGGCTGTCCGCTGTGATTGCAGAGCCTGCTTGGGATCCTATCTTCCTCTCTCTCTGCCCCTCCCTCGCCTATGCAGTCTGTCTCTCTAAAAAATAAATAAAAACATTAAAAAATAATAAAATCTTTAAGAAAATATCAACTGAGCCGTATTAAATATTTTAAGAGTTTATTCAAGTGAAAACTGACTCAATTTGGGCAGCATCAAACCAGAAGTGTTTGCTAGGGCAAGGACTCGTATAAAGAGTGAAAGCAAAGAAAAATTATTGATTGGCTATAACTTAAAGCCTAGTTGGCTGTTTATGACTGGTTGTCCTTAGGGTTTTGATTTTGTAACCCTGAGGCTTTTACAGACTTAGATTCTGATTTACCTCCATAGGCCATCACAGCATTAGGACCCCCTCAGTCTAATGGAGTCCTTGTTTAATTAACTTAATGTTATCAATCTCTACTTCTCAGAGATAAGTACTGGTAGTGTTGATGTATAATATTCTAGCTTTCTGTATATACATATGTATGTGTATATATTTATATTTATATCTCTAAATATCTAGATATATGTATATGATATAGTGTATATAATATAATAAAATACAGGTATATATTTAATAATTTTTTTTTTTTACTTAACAGGAAAAGTGGATGTCTTTATGTCAGTAGATACACAGTTTCAATAGCTTCATAGGTTTTTTCATACTCTAAGTCACTTAACCAGTCCCCACCATTATAATGGTTCTATAATGGTTATTATATACATTTGTCCAGGGGAAAGACATGTTTTTCACTTTCAAGGCTTTTAGGCAGAGTTTAGTGCCTGACAGAAAGTCCACAGTCTAATCTTAGGAGATGATAAATTTGAAGAAGTCGCAATCTTGGATGAAGGTGTGTCAGGTGAAAGTATCTTGATGTGGTCACCTTATTCCAGGACTGATCATTAGTTTTGTAAACTTGAGAGGTAATTGGGTTCTGAAGACCTCACTTTTCATTAGTTTTATGATCTTAATGGCTATGTCATCGATCTGTGATGACTGGATGCCACTGTCTTTCTTGGAGGGCCAAGTAATCATGCTCATAGTCCTTTCTGATCCTCCCTTTTCTGTGTGTCTATGAGTTACTTTTCTCCTTTTGAATGACCTAGCTTCTCTTTAGGTATGTTAATGCAGGGATATTTTAAAAAATTGTTAATATCTTTAGAACATATTTTACTTGAAGACATGTTTAATGCTTGATTTGTGTAATACTCAAGCAATAGAATGAGTCTATGGTTCCATTCCCAGAGCATTAAGAAAAAGAAAAGGATAGAAATTATGGCATAATTCTACCTAGTTTTTCAGTAATAATTTTTAAAATATAAAATATTAATTAGACACAGTAGATTAAAAATTGGTATTATGCTAAGTGAAATTAGTCGGAGAAAGACAAAAATCATATGACTTCACTCATATGAGGACTTTAAAAGACAAAACAGATGAACATAAGGGAAGGGAAACAAAAATAATATAAAAACAGGGTGGGACAAAACATAACAGACATTCAAATATGGAGAACAAACAGAGAGTTACTGGAGGGGTTGTAGGAGGGGGGATGGGCTAAATGGGTAATGGGCATTAAGGAATCTACTCCTGAAATCATTGTTGCATGATATGCTAACTAATTAGGATGTAAATTTAAAAAATAATAATAAAATTAAGAAAAAAATGTTTTTATAGAATGATCAACATGTAAATCGGTTCTTTAACTTTGTTCTTTTCTTCCATAACTGAACACGTATCCAACTAGCTTCTGCACCACCACATTCTTTCCAGCCTCTACCCTGCCCCAGAAAAAGGAAAATATATTTAATCTGAATAGGTTAAAATTCTGGTTTAGTGGAGAATAGGGTAAATGTGTGTTAAGAATCACATGTTCTGTTCTTTCCCTTTCTCTCTTTTCTGTGCAGCTCCATAGACAAGTTGAACAAGGTAAATCAATGAGTCAGGCCAGTGCCTCTCTTATTCTGGCTTTAATTCTACTCTTATGACAGCAGAGTAGATAAGTGGAGGCAGATGTTGTTCTTCAGAAATTGGTGTCTTTAATTTTTCCCACCCTCCTCTCCATGTGATAGATTTGTAAGTGAACTTAGTATCTGTCTGTCTGTTTCTCTTGCCCTTTTTGTACATATACATATTCACCTGGCTGTGTTACTGAGCATGAAGCTCACCTAGATCCCAAGGTATAGATATGGATACAAAGAAGTTAGAGTCTGCTTTAACCTTATAATTTATTGTCCAAACTGGGACACTTTGAAAGATGGTGATTTGATAATGAAACGGGGACAGAGGTGTAAACTGGGATATAAGCCCCCCTAACTTAAACCCTTTGCCGGTGCTGAATCCTGGGCTGTTTTTCCTTCCATCTTATCAGGACCCTCCCAGTCTCCCCACAACAGCCAACAAGTGGCCTTGAGACTTCAGAGGAGCACAATTGTTAAAACAAACTCCCCAAAATAAAGGGAAAATCCACTGTATTAAATGGTTAATTGTATACACATTGGTAGTATGTCTAGAAAATTTGGTAATATGAATTGTTACCTGGCAAGCAGTCACTGTGTGATACTTCAGAATAGTCAGTGGATATGTAAAAGTTGGAAATCATGGCACAGAACGCTATTATACATGTTCACTTGGAAAAATTTCAAAAGTGCCAAAGTCCGAGATGACTCTTATTATGAATCAGAGTACAGACAAGTGTGAGCCTGGGAGCCATTCTGATTATTTTTAAAGATGATTTTCTATATTTTTGGTCTATTCCAATATATGTTTACTTAATAACCACATGTTCTGCAGGGAAATTTATTTAACTATTTCTAAGGCTCTGGGGAAAAAGTCACTGTTGCCATATATCCTGCCTATAATGCATTTCAGCCATTCATTCTATAAATATATTTTAAAATAAACTATAAGCTAAACACTGAGTATAGAACATCAGATGAATCACAACCACTATAGTGATATCCTCGAGTGATTCTGTTTTTTTTTTCCCCAAAGGGCAAATATGTAAAATTATCAATTCATGGACATTTTTCTAATATATTTTACCTAGAATAGTCTTTAATTTTACATTATAAAGCCAATATACATTTTAAAGAAATTAATTTCTGAAATTAATCTTTTAGCTTAGAAATAAACTCTAAAATTCTAGATTTGGGGAGTTCTAACTTTTCTAGTTTGCTTGTCACATGTAACATAGAAGAAAGTAAACACGACACTTTAGGTTGTAAATATTTTCTAAGCTACTTGAACACCATGGGTATAAGTAGTAATGATCAACCTGTGTGTCTTCTTTAATTAGAAGCCTGTATTTAGTATGGTACATTATGTCCGTACCTATAAGGAGTAATGATATGAACAGCAAGGGGTTCTTAGTATGTACTTAATATATACACATATATACACACTGTACCCAAAAGACATAGGTGGAAACTCTTGTGTTTCAAGTAGATAGTTCTATTAAATACATTTGGGGATGGAACTAGATAGGGGAATTTTTTAAGTGATTACTTGGGATTTTCTCTATTGTGTCACAGACTTGAAGGAAGCATCATGCTTTTTCATTTCATTTCAGATGTAAAAATCTTATTTTTTCAACCAGGAAATGAGATGCGAAAGGCATTGACTGAACATTAACAAACGTTTATTCATGTTTCAGTTTGGAAACTCATCTGTTTTTCCTCTCACATCCGAAAATAAACATGGGAGAGGAAACCGAGTTTTAACAAATTTTTAATTGAATAGCAAGCAAGGTAATACTGAAAACCTAAAAACACATCTGTCTACAGTATGCAGAGTAAAATGAGGGAAAATTAATGTTTTATTTTAATTTTTTAACATTTTTAAATTTATTTTTGAGAGAGAGAGAAAAACAGAGCTGAGCAGGGGGGAGGCAGAGAGAGAGGGAGACGCAGAATCCTAAACAGGGTCCAGGCTCAGAGCTGTCAGCACAGAGGCCGATGCCAGACTCAAACCCACAAACCGTGAGATCATGACCTGAGCCAAAGTTGGACACTTAAACGACTGAGCCACCCAGGCACACCCAAAATTAGTGTGTTTTAAAATTAGATTAGAAATTTGTGTATTTGATAAAGAAGAATTAATGTTAATCACTTAAAACTCCACTAATCAAACTCTCAAAAACCAAGATGATGATTTATCTTTCCTATTTCCTTATATTGTTGTTTATAAAATGCTGTTGTAATAGAAGTCACAAAACAATTACAAAACCACTCCATTTATTGATTGGTTTTTCTTTTGAATCTACTTTTACACTGTATTTCTGAATGCTCAGGTCTCCAAGTATCAAATGAAATGAAAAGCTGAGAAATATATGTGTTTATGTTCTGTTGTTGTTGTTATCTGCCATACAAAAGTAGATCAATTTTCAAATTATATAGATGGGCACAGTGTTATAGCAAGTGGGAGGACAGAGTGGATTTCTTTGCCTAAATTAACTGGGTGATTGCTTCAGTGTCAAAGGAGATCCACTTAGCATAAGGGAGAAAGCAGACATTCCTTACATGCTAAGATTGTCTTAAATAAGAGATGTTCTTGCACAAGTCAGATGGATGGAGACAAGAAAGGGAAGACATCTACTGTTCTTTTACTGAGAACTTTTCATCAGGTGTTTTACATGTATTATTTTACTTAATACTTTTGAGTCTATGCAAACGTGGCAGTGTTTACAGAGGGGTAAGGAATTAATGCATTCATTTTGTTAATTTGGGGCCAAAATTTAGGGTTGTGCTATTCATGGAAAAGGAAGCATGCCACTCTGAATTTATTCAGTTTTAATGCTGCACGTAGACTGCAATCAATAATTTTATTTGTTACTTATATGCATTTCTTTTTATAAACACTGTAATTACTTTCTATCAATCCAACTTTATCTCTTTAATCAGAGCAGTTTAATAAAATTTTAATAACATTTTTCTTGCACCAATTGTCTAGAAAATTTTTAATTCCTTTTGCTTTTCCAAATAACATCTGAAGTCCTAGTCTGTGAATTATACTTGTAAAAATGACTATCCATGAAGCTCTAGTCTTTAATAGGAACATCAACTAACTTCTGTCCATTGTTTTCTTATTATGTACTTTAATCTGATAGAGGAGAAAAATAGCTAAAAACTAAAACATTAGGATTAAAAGGTATCACTGCTGTCATTGTTCTAGAACACTGCTTTTGAGAACTAGGAATTTTTCTTTTCTATATTCAGTATCATCTAGGAAAATGTTGAGACACATTAAACAGGAGAGTATAATAAAAAAAAACTGGCCTTTTAAATCTTCAGATCTTAATGTTGTGTGTTCTCTTCTGAACTCTCATTTGAAAAGATCTGTCAAAAATAATTTTTTTTCAGTCTCACATATGAAGTAGTAAAGTAGCTTATCTGCATTCCAGAGATCACATGGCATTGCCCTACTGAATTGAAAAAGAATCCAGTGTTTGTTGCTGTTGCATTATTGTTTTTTTGTCATGTTGAATTTATGGTAAATTAGGACAAAGTGAAATATACTTCTATGAGTAAATGGGATTCTCAAAGAAATAAACTATCTCCTCCTTACTTAGTGCCTAGATATAATTTAGGAAAAAAAATGCTTATCATGTGGTTGCCTCAAATATTTACTCACCTCATGTGGCTGAATGGTTTACAATGAGTTTTGTCTCCTGTTTGCTTCTCTATATATCAATTCAAATGTAAGTAAAGAAATCATTAATCCAGGTACTTTTTGTAAGTGTTTGTTACACGATATGTTATAATCAGGATTACAAATGAAACCATTAGACAACAGATAAAGTTGATGTGATTTCATCACTTACCTGAAGAATAAAATTAACTATATATAAAAATACCTTATTGAAAAATGTTTTAAGTTTATTTTGAGAGAGAGCAAGCACAAGTGGGGGAGGGGCAGAGAGAGAGAGAGAGAGGGAGGGAGAGAGGGAGGGAGAGAGAATCCCAAGCAGCCTCCGTGCTGTCAGCCTGGAGCCCAACGCAGAGCTCAATCTCAGGAATTGCAAGATCATAACCTGAGCCAAAACCAAGAGTCAACCGAGCCACCCAAGCACCCCTGCTTGAAATATTTTTAAATGGCTTTTCAAATTGTTCATCTTTCTACTTAAAGGTGGAGAACTCCTGTGTGTGTTCATTAGTTAACGCTGGGAGTCTTGAGAAGTCTCTATTCCAGTCCTTCAGACTCTAATTGTGGCTTAGATTAGAGGTACTTTTATAAGGAAAGACTTAGAAAGTTTTGATACTAATTGGATAAAGGAGAACAGGAAAGGTGAGGTTGCCAACCTGACACTGGGAAGACATTAATAGGAAAAACGAACAGAGCAGACTGCCAAAGCCAACGAGGGGCAAAGAGAAAGCCAACACCTGGGACTCAGGGACTCCGACCTCCAGACTTTGCTCATCATCATACTTTCTACTTGATCACATTCCACTTCTTAAAGCATCATTGGATTCAACTAAACTCATGTTCTTCTCTTTGAAGAAAGTACTCATTATGCCAATTGCAGCCCTCGGCTAATTGTGCAAAATACAGCCCTTCTCAACTATGCAAACACTGGTCTTCTTTAAAATGGATACATATTAATTTACCATTTCCATCTTGGAGAGACAGAATATGAATGAATGAGAATTTTAAAAAGCTTCATTGCAGAAATACAGTCAATGGCAGATTGCTCCTCTAAACCTCAAATAGGGCCTGAGAATATGTGTGTGCAAACCACACTAAGGAGTAAATGAGCCTACTGACTGGGAACTCTGTGGAATGATAGTCTTTCTCTAGAGGTTAAGGTCATTGAAAGTTCAATTCCCTGTAAAAAGGATGGTTAGTCTGACCCATAGTTTGCCTAGTCAAATAGCTGGTCTATTCCTTCTATATAATTAAATTTTTGTTAGTTGTTTTAAAACCCACACAAAAACAGGATGTATCTTTTTTGTGGTTTCTCTTTGAAGAGGTTCTAAAGGGAATATTTTGAGGTTTTACTCTTAGTGGACTGAAGAGAAGTTGGACGCCAAGCAGCTAGTATTGTAGGGGGATTGTACATGTGAATTATATTTTTCTTCTTGTAGAGAAGTTGAAATTTTGCAGAACCATATTTAAAGGACTTCAAGTTGATGACTTCAGCTTTATCAAAAAAGGTCACTCTCTGGATACAGTTTTATTCAATGACTGTAATCAGATGTGCAAGTTTATGAGCACTCCCTTGTTTTGAATTTACAATTATAAATATAGATTAGAAGCACTATAGAGATTTTTGTTCCCAAACTTCCCATTGTGTTTCAAGACAATAATTGAAAGACATAAGTAAAACAATCAAGGAATCTTCTCAAACTTGGTGAGAAAAGAAGCATAACATCGTGGCGAGGCATTGTGACTGGGTCCAGAATGCCTGGACCCCAAAACTAGCTTACTAACTATTTGACCCTGAGAGGTTGTTTCACTTCTCTGTACCTCGCTTTCCTCATCTACAGAATTGTGATAATAATGGTATCTACTTTTAGGCTCTTTGTGAAGATAAAATTGGTTAATATATGTGAAGCACAAAGAAAACACAGCAAATGTCATATAAGTGTTATTTTAACTATATAACTATTGGATGTAAAATATTTCTTTTAATCTGGGTTTTCATCACGAATATAGTGCATGGGACACCTGGGTGGCTTAGTTGGTTAAGCATCCGACTACAGCTCAGGTCATGATCTCATGGTTTGTGAGTTCAAGCCCCGCATCGTCTGGGTGCTGACAACTCAGAGCATGGAGGCTGCTTCGGATTCTGTCTCCCTCTTTCTCTGCCCCTCCTCCGCTCACACTATGTCTCTCTCTGTCTCAAAAATAAATAAACATTTAAAAAATAAAAAAAAAGAATATAGTGCAAAATTATAAATCCATCAGTTATATGTTGCTTATTTTCTACTTACCTATTTTAAGACAAAGTTCTAGTTGCTTAAAAAAAATGAGAACTTTCAGACCACCAAGTTAAAGACTACATAAATGCAAAGTGTTTGATATTAGCAGCTGTCTAATCAAGACTTTCTCTTTCTTCTGTACGTTACAGAGAAGTTTTTCTTTGGGCCCTCTTCTCAGTAAGGCAAAGTCATTGAGGTGAAGATCTGTTAGTATTAGAATTATTTCAGTCACAAGTATTAGGGTAGGAGGGGGAGTGTGTCATGTGCCAAGTGTGCAGATAGGGAAGCAATGTAAAATGGTTTGGCATCTTGGTAAAGTTTAGGTGCTACATATTCTTTCTTTGTCCAGTAAAGGGCCTTGTTGATTTCCTGGAGAAACAAAAGTAAATATGAGGAAGTAGCATTCTTGTTTACCATTTCTGTAACAATGCAATGTGCAAATGTCATATAGCTTATTTTTTTAAGTCTATTAATCAAATTTGGGTTGAATACATCTAACTTGCTTTATTTCCAAATTGCAAAGTTTCCTCCAGGGCAACTACAGAAGATCCGGCCAGGTTTCCAGCTCAGAGGGTAGAATTTGGGATTGAGTTCTGGGGAGGAGGGGGTATCTCGCCAAAACATGTTTGGATAAACAGTGTCAGAAGGATGAGAGGAGATACATGAGAGTCAGGCTGAGGAAAACCAAACACCAACAGCAGGAAGAACAAGAAGAAGTCATTAGAAACAAGACTGCTTATTTCAAATTGTTTTGAATAATACTGGGATGGCCTCAGCTTAACTCTATAGTAGGAAGATGGATGGTCATGGTGTGTGGGCCAAAAATATGAGACTAGAGTGGAAATGAACTTCTCAAGACCAAGGTTGCCCTTTCTCCATGTTGACCATTTCATTCTTCCTTAAGAGGATCTCAGCAAAAGAAACCAGAAAACAAAGAGGCAAAGCAAATGTGCCTGCATCTTGCACTAAGGACAACATAAAGAGCGGGTTTTGAAAATTAGGGTCTTAGTCATCCATGATACCTTTGCCTCATTAACATGGATAATTGAAATTTGATTTTTCTCAACCAGTTTTATTTTTTTTTTCTAAATAGAAAAGATCATCTTATACCTGACCTGCTTTCAGTAGTTGCTGTTCTTTACTGTGTTTACTGCTTTCAGCATTCTGACAAGCTCCAGAATAATGACCTATGCTGTGTATTGTTAAACGTTCAGTCAGACAGATAGATACAGATAGATGAGTATGTGTTGCACAAAGACAGTTTAGCATTATTCAATCAATGTTTGTTTGATCCCTGTAAAACAAGTATAAATGTAAGCTGCATCCCATCTGTTTTATCATCCATGTGAAGCCAACCTCATTTCTAAAACTTGATTTCTTATGTAATTGCCCCAGAATGACAGAGGATGATCAGTTGGGAAGAAATATCTTTCAGACTGGCAAGATAAAGGATAGTTTTGTTGAAGTGTGTTTCATATGTTGGGCTTCCTCATTTTGCAGTGGCCTTCGGGATAAGTAGTAGCATCTTGGCTTGGTAATTACCAGCTGTTAATCATCAGTTGGGCTTTGAAATCACACAGACCTGGGTTTGAGGGTGAATGTATGAGCCTAGCTGTGTGAGCAAATTACTTAACCACCAAATAGCACAGTGCCTGCCACAGAGCAGGCCCTCAGTAAGATTTATTAAATTAATTTTTCTTTACTTCAATTTCCTTGTCTGTAAAATGAACAAAATAAAAATACCTACCTCATAGCATTTATGAAAATTAAACGGGATACTGCATGACCTGGCAGCTATTATAATTATCCTATTACTATAGGTCTTCTTCTCATGGGTCATACTTTAAGTCTAAGCATATTAACATAATGTGAAATAAAACTTATGTTTCCATTACTGGTTTTTAAACTCTTCAATGTGTAGGTATCACATCGAGCATTCAGAAGGCTGAGAATATGTGGCAAGAGTGGAAATGGACATGAGTTAACAGTGTCTGCATTGATAGATGCAATTTCATTAGTCTAATTAAATGCTTGCCACTTTACACATCTGTGAGTGATCATAGTCTGAATAACGGCCATCAGAGGGAGTAATACCTTCCACCAAAGCATTGAACATCAGCGAGCTTAGCCGCTCCTTGGGATAGTTTAGAAAATAATGTGCAAGAAGCTTATGTACTCAGTAACACTCATCAGTGTAAAGTGGGATATCAGTGGTAGTTGTAATTTCTGGATCACATACTTTATTATTAAACTGTATGATAATGAGTGTTAAAGTTATTAATCATAGTGCACTTTACCTTGCAGTCTCCATTGTCTGTTCTCTAATTGCCATGATATAGGGAAGAATCACTCCATGATTTCTCTTTATGAACTCTTCTCAACAACATTTATCCATCAATTCAATTCATTTAAGAAAATCTCTTGAACCATTTATTGAGCCATCTTTGTCAGTGCAAAGATGACTGAAGGTGTATGGGTAGGACTGTGGCTAAGGACTCTAGAATTTAAGCTGTAGGTCATTCAGAGCCAGTGGAGTTCTTAAGCAGGAACCTAACCTGTCCAGAGCTGATCTTCAAAAAGACGACTTTGGTATGAAAAGTGACTTGGAGTTAGAGGTTTGAAGAGAGAGTCCAAGCAGACATCAGATACTGAAGGATTGAGTTTAGGGAGTGGCAGTGGGCTGGTGACTTGGGGCTGATTTAAGAAAAAAATAATGTATGGCTTGGTCACCAAATAAATATGCTTTGTATAGAGAAGGTTCAAGGTTGACTTGAAGGCTTCTACCCAGGCATCTGCATGTTTTAGCTCATCAGATACTTGGAGAGAAGTACATTCTGCAGGGGAGATGATGAGCTTCCCTGGAAGAACAAGCTAGAAAGACCCCTAATTATATGATTCCTTAGACTCTAAAGCATAGATAATTATTTTGCTGAATATTTTTTCAACGATAGGCTACTTATATATAGATTAGCATTGGCTAAGAAAAGATAAGGGTTTTATAATCCTTGGTAAATTAGGGGCTAGAATCCATACTGCTAAGAATTTTAGAATGTTTGGAGGCTATTCATGAGGGTTAATAGGTCGACTCTTTGCAGTTGTGAGTTTTACCAGCCCTGTTAAACACAAAATATACACATCTTTAATATTGTCACTGCTGTTGGATATGTTTTACTTTCCAGTTCTACATATACACATAAAGGCATGAAAAATGCCCAGTATCAAAACTAACTGCTAAAAATTCTATTAACATAACATAGTGTCTTTACTTTTCACAGAATTTTACCTGCATATAACCCTTACCATTATTTCTGAAAACTTGATTTTAATCATTTGAAATCATGTTTATGTAATTACTGAACTCATGTTTCCTTATACCATGAAATTATGTCTTAAAAAAGTGCCCATGTCCTATGATAAAAGAAAAGAGGTTTTGATTTCCATAACATTGCAGGAAATTAAAAAGTCCCTCAGAGTATTTTTTTTCTATAATCAGATCCTGAGTTCAGTCTCAAAATGATACTGCTTTAACTCTAAGAAAACTATGTATTATTTTATATTCTGTGTAATATTTATTTTAGATTATTGAGTAATGGGTTGAATGAAGGTATCAAGAAAATGCATTATAAATCAGAAAAAATATGTTTAAGTTAAAGAATAAAAAGAAGCAAGCTTTGTAAATATAACACATAATAATAGGAAACATAAGTAGAAAAGCAATTAGATCCTATCTGCATTGGGTTATAAATTAATATTTGAAGATAAACATTAGATTTACCAACTTCCCTTCTTTACTGTTATTCTTAACTGTTTGAATTGTACAGATTGCTTGTGCTACTGGCCATAGTGTGTTATGAAGAAACAGACAAAATTTTAAGTTGCCATCAAAGTGGAAGCCTAGAAGTGAAGAAAAAACAGGGAAACCTGTGCCCAGTGAAGCTAGTGAATGGCCAATAAATTTAAAGGGTGAGGTTACGTCCTGACAGGAAAGACTAGGGAGAATAATCAAGATAAAATAATGTTCACAGAACCAGAAGGAGTATTGAGCCAGATAACTTATAAACTACAGCTGCAGAGAAGGAAATGGAAAACTAAAACAATTTTTAAAACACTGCCTTTCCAATATTAATGGAACATCATATCGATTTTTTTTTCATTTGAATCAATTGTTGGTGACTATCACTGTTTTTTACTATGATTAATCATTTCATGTTAAGCTGGGTATATTAGTGTTCAGCTTCATAAGTAGGGTCATCTTGATAAAGTGTGGCTTCAGACTTTTCTTTTTAAATCATGTTTGTTACTTGTGATAAATGCCTATAATCTGGTGTTATTCAGTATTGATTTTGTGTGTGTGTGTGTGTGTGTGTGTGTGTGTGTGTGTGTGCTGTTTTTCTTTTAGTCAATTGACCCTGGCCAGCAGTTCACATGGGAACATTCAAACTTGGAAGTAAACAAACCAAAGAATAGATATGCGAATGTAATCGCATATGATCATTCCCGGGTTCTCCTATCAGCAATAGAAGGTAAGGAAATTCAGACATTATTTATACTTTTATTTTTCATGAATTTCTAAGTGTTTGCATGAAAATATAGTTTTAACTAGGTTTTTCGCTATCTATGGAAATAGCTAATTAATATTCAGGCACCACTTGTTCTCACATTTTCTTTACTTCATACAAGTATACTGTATATGGGTACACAACATCCCCAGCACCACATAGCATAGAAGCATCTCTCCTTACCTTCTTACCTCTATTCTAGGTGAAAGACTTCATAAGGTACATGATGCTTGTAGAGGGGAAGCAAATTGAGGTTGCCCATTTTACTGATGGTTGCTGATATAAATAAACAGGTGATTGTCAGAAGATGCTCATAGACTATTATTTTTAAATGGGTGACGGGTTTGTAAATAAATCTGGATACCTCCTAGGGACAGTAGAAAGTTTAGGAGTTTGTGGCGTGGTGATTTATAAAAATTAAGTATATCAGAAATGTCTGGTACAGCTAATTTGTGGACTGCTTGGTAATCTATCTCTCGCAATTGTAGCAAGTAGTGCATTCCAGAGGGAATGGTTGCTCCTAAAAGATGAGGAATACACCTCTAATATACCTAGCTTCTTGTAAGGAGTCATGAGGAGAGTATTTTCCATTCATCTCTTTCCAGTAATAAATCTCTTCACATGGCATATTAAAATCATTCAGGAGCGCATGTTCAACACTCAGCATTTTGTTAGTTTTTTTGTTTTTGTTTTTGTTTTGTTTTTTTTTGCTATGGCAGCACATTGGATTGCTGTCCTTACAAAATAGTTTACAATATCACTTAAATCCTTCCTTCTGTCATAGTAGCTAACCTGGACCACCACCTTCCACATACCACATTCATCCTCACTGACATCCAGAAAAGCTCTGTGGCCTTTACATACTTGAAGGTTCACCACTTACCCTCTTCCAGATGTCTTATTAAACCTTGAATAATACCAACTTCAGACCCAGTCATTTTCAGAACCTTACAGTTCAAACATTTTCATCTACACTTGTTCAAATATCTTTCACATTTTTCTGCTTCCCAAATCTGTGATTTAGGAGGTACCACTTACCTCCTAACTCTGACCAAGCCCTACATGCCTTGTTTTATGCCCAAAATTAATTTGAAAGTGAGACACTGATTTCCCAGTAAACACAAAAGGCAATCAATACATTTATTTCCAGTGTTTGGGGAACAAGAACTATCTTCCAGCATGTGAGCAAGCCCATACCTGCAGCCTCCTTTCTGCAAAATGGTGTTATAGGACGTAGATATATTTTATAAAGTTCTCATAGTCAATTTTACTTTTGATGTTGGAAAATGTTATAATCCATTTTTGAGGCTATTAAAGATCCTAGGATCTTGAGAGTTAATGTTTTTCCACACAGGAAAAAAAATATCATGTTTATCAAAATTTCACCAATGCTAATTCAAGCAAGATGGTGTCAGACAGGTAATTGCTTCAAGTCCTGTTTGAAAACTGTAATTGATTTATGTGGATGATTATTTGCATATAGCGTTTACATTTTATCTTTGTATTTCCCACTTTAAAATGTAAAAAAAAAAAGCAATTTCTTGCCTCAAGTTTCTTAAATCAACTCCATAGGTAATAAGAAACTAACCCAAGTCACAAGTGGAGGAAGGAAATCTTTTTTTTTCCATTAGCAGAACAGGTAAATTATAGAAATTAGATGAATATAAATTGAGAATCTATTTGGCATGATCTTGGATGGAGAACTTGTCAGTCTGCCTTTGCTGTATTATAACATTGTTTTCACTCAGAATTAGGTCATTCAATACTACTGTGTCCCTGTACTTTTACGCACTTTATCATTATTTTCCTTAACCTGTTATTTTCCACCATCTTAACAGTAAAGTATGTCGAAGGACAAAGAATATTCCTCTTTGTACATTTATTATGATAGATGGAAACTATGTACATTTCATTCCTATGCTATTTTTACAGTACAAAAGCCAAAGCACTTGAATCAGACTAAAACCTGCCTTTTTATAGCTCTATGCTCATAAATATACCCTAAATCTAGAGCTGACCTAGAAACCAAAAGTGTTTCAATTTTAAGTCTTATGCAAAAGGTTAGAAGCATTTAATTGAAGTTTATAGGCTATAGAGAAAGCTTTAATCTAGATTACAACCATGAACAGTATTTTATCTAAGACTAAGCCCTAATCAGCAGATATTTAAGGGGGTAAGCAACAATCCTATATCTTAAGCACAGAAAGGGAAATGCTGGAGACTGGAACGATAGAACTGCTCACTGAGGCTTCCCACATAAAAGGAGCTTTGATAATACACAGCCGGATTTTTTAAGAGCATTTAAATGTTAAGAGACTTGGGGCGCCTGGGTGGCTCAGTTGGTTAAGCGGCCGACTTCGGCTCAGGTCACGATCTCACCATCCGATCTCACCATCCGTGAGTTCGAGCCCAGCGTCGGGCTCTGTGCTGACAGCTCAGAGCCTGAAGCCCGTTTCAGATTCTGTGTCTCTCTCTCTCTCTGCCCCTCCCCTGTTCATGCTCTGTCTCTCTCTGTCTCAAAAATAAATAAACGTTAAAAAAAATTAAAAAAAAATAAATGTTAAGAGACTTCATGCACAATTTATAAAATTTAACATGCTTGTTTTAGGCTCCACCTGTGGTGATAACTTAAAAGACTTTGGTCAAAGGTTTTGTTTTGGACACTTTTGCTGCTGTTTCCCCAGCGGTGCTGGCTGCTCTTCATGTTTACTTTGCAGAGTGGTCTGACCTACAATAAAGGAGATCTGGAAAGTCGCCACAGTGATTCCTAGTATCCTTATCTTGTTTCCTAGAGCAAAACTTTTACATGACTTCCGCCAAGCAGTGGCAGGGGAAATAAACTAAAGAATGGGGAATTGTGTGTCAGCACCAGTGTGCTTATTGAATTCTGTGAAAATAGTGATACATCATGACATGTTTCCAAATTACAGCCATCTTATTTATGCTGGGGAAAATGTGGAGCAAATTCAAGACAGTTCTAACTACAGAATGCTTACAATTATTGAATTGCAGAGCAAGCAGTGTGGAAACTGCTTTTGACCAGTCCACTTCCTGTTTAAGCTGTTCTTAAGAGAACATAGTAATTCCCGAGGAAAAGAGGTGATAGGATTTATTTTCATAGTTAAAGCTAAATATTGTCAAAGACTAAATGGGAACTAATACTTATATTACAATGAAATAGTATATAATAATATGCGTGATCTTATAGAATTCAGTTATTCATTACTTTTACTAACATAGAAAAAAAGAAATTGATAAACCAAAAGATAAGAGCAAGGAAATCTGGGTTTGGGTCACAGCTCTGTCACTTACTAGTTATGTAACCTGGTCTTCTCTCAGTATCAATTGTTTCAGCTGAAACCTTATTTATTTACTTATTTATTTAATTTGAGTATACTTGCCATACAATGTTACATTAGTTTCAAGTAAACATCCTAAGTGTTAAGCAACTGATTCACCTTCTCTTAAGTTATGCTGTGCAGAAGACAAGTGTAGCCTCCATCTTTCACATACAATACTATTAAAATATCACTGACTATATTCTGTATGTTGTGCCCTTTATCCCCATGACTTATCCCTTCCATAACCAGAAGGCTGTATCTCCCACTCCCCTTCACCCATCTTGCCCATCCCCCCCACCCACCTCCCCTATGGCAATCACCAGTTTGTTCTCGGTATGTATAGTCTATTTCTGCTTTTTATTTATTTATTAATTTGACTTATTTTTTAAAAGCCACATGTGCGTGAAATCCCTTTCACTTCTGACTGGTAGGAGTTAACTCTATGTAGCTTTCTTATCAATTGTATCATTTACTGTATACACTACAGTTTGATGAAGCAACAGCATAAGTACCTTACTACATACATATCCACACTTGGAGATGAGAAGAGTGAAGCTCAGAGTGTCGGCCCTAAGCCATACCACATATGAGTAACAGAGCTCAAACTGGAAGTGAGCTCTTGTGATTCTCTGACCCATGCCTGCATAGGCCCACATATTCGCACTGCTTTCCTACTGATAGAGGATTTATCTGTGACTAAGTCACTAGCTTGAATCTCAATGCCAGACCTATCACTTTACCTAAAAGTCCACTTTATCACTGGGCTGTAATCTATGGATAACATAAACATTACATTTTAGTATTTCATTTCCTATTTTATGGCAGAACTAATCTGAGGCAATGACACAATACAGGGACTCAGTAGTGATCCCAATGCTTAGGTTCCTGCAGTTGTAGAAGTAAGGTCAAGTGTATCTATCCTTAATTGATTCCAAAAGTGATCTACTTACCTCAATTCTTGTATGTATCTTCAACTTCTTATAAACCCAGGAATATCAATTAGTGGCAGATTATTTATTGTAATGTCTTATAACTAGCAAAAATTCAATCTATTTCAGTTCTAGATAAAAACATTTTTTTTTTCTAAAATTTAATTACTCTTCACTGCTGCCAGTATTGTATTTCTATTAGTAGAATCATAATTAACATTTCACTTTAAAAGCCATATTCAAATGGAATTATTTTAATTGTTGGCCAGGACTAAATATAAAGCAAACTTTTTAAAAGCCTACTTTTTATGTCAATGACAAATAGATATGATTCTCTGGGTATCTATTGTATGTTGCGCACCATGTCATAGATTTTATATAGTGTATAAAATCATGGATAGATTTTATCTATAATGTTCAGAACAACCTCAAAAGTTAGTTGTTACCATCAATTTTAAGGATGAAGAACTGTTAAAGTTTTAAAAACAAAGTAACTTATTTATAATTAGTAGCACGTTCATGGCAGAGCCAAAATTCTAACATGAATCTTTTGGACTCAAGACTGTTATTCTCTCCAATTGGCCACTCAGAACTAAAGAGGCTTTTGAATTCATGAAGACTGTGACTATATATGGCACACCTAATTCAAACATGATATCTTTTTGGCTGGGAAGACTGTCTAGGAATTTTGAAATATACATTTTCAAACATTTATGTTGGAAATCTGAGAACTAGAGGTCTTCAATTGTGTCCTTAGAGTAGCCAAAGTAAAGTTTTCCAAAGAATAAATCATATATAAATGCTTTCAAGTGGAATTTTTTGTTTGTTCAATATTATTTTTAAAGTTCTATTAGGAAGAACACTGAATAAGAAAACAGAAGACTGGACACTAAAGTCTAGTTTAAACCATTCTGTGACCTTGCTGTTCTGTGACCTTGGGCATGTCACTTAGTACAATTCACCCTTTGGGGAAGCTAGATCCTTTTTAGAATCTGACCACCACACTGGGTGCCTAGGTGGCTCAGTTGGCGAAGTGTCCAACTCTTGGTTTTGGCTCAGGTCATGATCTCACAGCTTCATGGATTTGAGCCCCACATCGGGCTCTGTGCTGGCATCATGGGGACTGCTTGGAATTGTCTCTCCCCCTCTCTCTCTGCCCCTCCTCCACTAATCCTGTCTCTGTGTCTGTCTCTCAAATAAATATACTTAAAGGAAAAAAAAATGAGCATTTTAAACCCCACTTGAAAACCAAAAGCACTTACCCAATTTATTTGTACACTTTCAGAGAGTTCAAGGACACAAAAGCCCTTTGAAAGCCCATTTGTCAATTGAGAACCCTGACTTAGTGTGTTTAGTTCTGTTTGAGAACAGAATGAAAATGTGTAAGACCCTTCATGCTCTTCATAAAATTCTGAATATTGATTCTACATCTAGAGATCAATAGACACTGAGTAAAATTTATTAGATAAATATTAAATCTTGGACATTAAGAGATTCTGAAACAAATAAACAACAAAACAAACACTCCCACTTAAGCCAGAGGGTTTACTCCAAGTTGAATTATTGGCCTATGTGTATGTCTCCTGCCAAGGCAGATTTAAATGATTCTATCTATGAGAGAATTAGAAATGGCAAAGAATAATCCACATCATTTCACATGCATTCTGTAACACTAGTACTTGTTAATCTGATAAGAGAAGCTTAGTGAAATATGAGTTTTATTTTTCTGGTTTTGAGGGAATATATTTAAAGTTTCAAAACCTAAGTATATGTATTCACTTCTCTTTAATGGGTACATTCTTGCAAGAGCCCATATGCTTCTCAATAACTTCTTTTCTATTCAATCATCAATGGCCCTTCCTGGCTCTGAAGAGTTTGTGCCTTGATTTCCTCATCTGTGCAATAGGATTAATATTAGTACCTGCATCCTAGAATGACTAGGAGAATTTAATGAATTAATACCTGTAAAGTTTTTAGGAGAGTGTCTGGCACAAATAAAACACCAAATAAATATTGGAAACTATTAAAATTATCATTGCTGTTATGAATTCTATTACTACTATTGAAATATCCTATAATTTTTCCTCAGATGGTATTTCTTCTGTATGTGATCTATGGAAAAATTAATAATATCCAAATGAGAAAGCTGCATATATTTGGAGTACTCTGTGAAGCAAAAAAAAAAAAAAAAAAAAAAAAAAAAAAAAAAAAATATATATATATATATATATATATATATATATATATATATATATTTGATAAATGGAAACCAGACCCACAATACCATTGCAAAATTCAAGAGGGGGAGGGTGTGTTCTCTTATTAAGTGGAAATCCAAAATAAATCAAACAGATAATGTAAGCGATTCAAAAAAATCCAACTGTAAATAATATACATGATGTTGCAATAACTTGATTATTTGTGAGATGGGCAATTTAGCACCTTTAAAATGAGAAAGTGACTCACGGGAAACCACTGCCCCTAAGATAAATCATGTTTCTTAAAAGTGAAGAGAAGAAACTAAGGATGTTCCCCTGTGGTGCTGATTCACCTTCTACTACCACACTAGGGCCTCACATTGAAGTAGTGTCTTAGCTTCTCTTCTGCAGAGTGTTCAGTGTCTGCAGATTCATTTCACACAGCTGTCAGCACGTGATAACATATTCTCCCTTTCACATAATCCTCATACTGTGAGTTACATTTTATTTTTATAGAACCATCTGATATTTTTTTCAATAAGTAAAAACAAACCAAACAAAAACATAGGGAAATAAGTTAATACAATCTCTCCAACATTTTTCAATAAAATGTTAATTATATTATAGTAAATATAAATGTTCCATATGAAGCTCTGACACCAAAGAATTTATTTTCCCCAGTAACACATCCCTTTAATAGCTGCCATGTGCTATTTCCCACATCAATTCAATAAATATGATTCTTTTTCCTCCCTCTTGGTTCCTGTACCCTCTCATTCTCCCTCTCCCTCCCTCTCCCCCCTCACTCTACCTTCTCTTTCCCATTTCCCCCTCTCACCCGACCCTCAAACACTAATGACTAATTTGTGAGTATGTGTTTATTCATTTTATTTTGCTCTTGAAGTTCTATTTGAATAAGTGAAAGAATTTTGGTAGACTATATGCTCCATCTAAGAAAAAACAAAACAAACAAACAGAAAACTTGTCTAAATCTCATCCAACTGTTGGTTGAGTTTATTCTTCTCACCTTGCTCAGGACATCAATCATTGATTTAGCAATCAATGATTAACATTCCCAGTCCTTCACTTTTCAAGTTCATTGCTTACAAGCATGACAAAGTTTAATCCTTTTATTTCAGGGTAGTTTACTTTTGTTTTATTTTTTTTAATAAAAGCATTTCTTTTTGAGGAGCAGGGCACAAATTTTCCTGGCCTAATTTGTATTAAATAGAGAGCTGGATAGGAGTTAGCCTTTGGAAACTTGGAGCAGTTTTACAAGGTGCTTGCAGCCTGCCTAAAGACTAATTAGAGCTATTTAAATGGCATGTTTCTCCTGCATGTAGCCAAGCAAATGGTGTGGGGATCTGTTATTCCCCAGCTCCTATCTCAGCCTGTACCTGTGATGTTTCTTATCTGGAAAAGAGAAAAAAAAAAAAGAAACATTTTTAAAGGATGGCTGGTTGTGTTGATTTTCTTTACTCTGTTTCCAGGAAGCCAATCAAAGAATAAATCAAAAAGGTCCGTGAGTTTATTTTTATCTCCATTGTCTTTAGTTCAGTTATTGGGATTTCTTTTCATTTTTAATGTACACCTGTGAAGATTATGCTAATGAATCTACACTTCATTGCTCTGAGGTTACAGAGAAACTTACATCATCTATGCCGTGGTTCTGTTGTTAAAATAAAGGTGAAGGTTGTATATTGCTGGGAAGTCATAAAATAATTATTTTTGTCCTCTCCATTATTTTTTAATACAGAAAATGGAAAGGGGCCTTCCAGGTTTGGAATAACTTTTCATCAATAGAATATTAAAGAATGACTAGGCTTATTTAATTACTGTTTATTACATTCATCATAAGAATAACTAATATCCACTGGTATTTTGGAAGTTTCAAATGCATTGACTCATTAGATTCTCAAAGAGGTATTGGGCAAAGACATAATGAAAATGCTGCTCATATTTTAGGATCTGTGAGGAGGCTAGGGCTCTGTGTGTTTCCTACAGACAGAGCTCCTGTCGCCATATTCTGCCTTTGATTCAGACTACCTCACTGTTGAATAATAATAATTTGATCTTTATTAATAAAAGCTTAGTAGGCCAAAACTCTATAATTCTGTACTGGCCCAAGCTTTGCTTTATTTCAGGGAAAAGTACTCCTTAACTAGAAACGAGTCCATTCTATCACAGGTGCTGATAAGTTTCAATATATGTAGCTAACCTTGGGATGCATTCAGTGACAATTCAATCACCCACTTCCTTCTCTCATAACCCAGCCTCTTCAGCAGTGCTGAGGAATAGAAAACCAAGGGGGAGAGGACATAGAATCTTGAGAGGATGGAAGCTGGCTTCACAAACTCTTTGAAAAGTATCCATTCCCCCATTAACTCATTGTAATGGTGAGCCCACAGAGCAAGATATGCTTCTAAAATAATCATCCTGTGTACCATAGAAACATTGAGGGCAGCTTGCCAATGTGTGGTACCTCTGGGACACTGTGTCAGATAACACACTGTGCCTTTGCAAGAAGCACTTGGGTTTTTTCTGCTGTGTTAGAAAAAGAATCCTTCATTTTGCTAGTTCTGATGTGGCTGTTGTGGCTGTCATGGTGCAAGTGAAGGGGAAAGAAGGCCTGTGTCATTTGGAATTAAATAAATTTACTAATAAATTATTATAGGATTTCATTTTTTTATTCTCTCTTCTCTAGTTTTGCCAATGTCAGAAAACAAAGTTAATACTTTTTTTTCTGCATTGTGGGTAAAACTGCAATCTAGGTCTTTATCATCAATTCATTCTTGTTAGGGAGTGTGTGTGTGTGTGTTGAATTGGAGAAGGGGACATTGTTTATAAGTAAAAAGTAGCTTTTGTACTCCATTAGGTCTTAAGTACTTCTGTCTTACAACATGGATTAAACTGGTTTACCAAAAAGCATTTTTCTTGACACAAACTTCACTAAGGATTTGTAGTAGTGAACAGAAATAACAGTACCTGGATTTTGGGGCCCTGCTGTGAATCAGGACAGAGGCAACCACTCAGCGAAGGCCCATCCCCAGCTCTGTGGTAGGGCAGCAGTTGGTCCAATGGAACCAGGGATGGGATTCTGCCTTCCCTCTAATGCTGCCTCTCCCTCATTCTCACCTCCACAATCCAGGGACAGCTTCTTTCCATGAATAGACTGCCTACTAGTCTAGTCCCACTGCTCCCTCTTGTTTTTGAATTTGTTTTTCTTTTACCCCACTAGGTTCTAATCAAGATTTCAACTATCAGTCACACCAAAAAAAACCTCGTGTCAGCACATAAGAGATAGAAGCACTAGGAATCAGCTTGAAAGAGCATCAGAGCATGTTCCTGCCTAATCTGAGAGACACAAAGCCTCTATCTTAAAATAACTTCACAGAGATTTCTGAATCCAAGAAGGTTAAGAATACCACAGAGAGACATCTTATTTTAGAATTCAAAAGGACTTGAGGGAATCAATTTGTCCAACATGCCTTGTTTAGCAGATAAGCAATCAGAGGTCTGGACAAGTTGAACAACCGCCCAAATGTCAAAGAGCAAACTACCAGCAGCCCTAGACAGGAGTCCTGGTCTCCTGGCCAATTTCTCTAAGTTTTTAGCACGTGCTAAGTATTGTTTCAAGACTTTAAAAGGCACATGTGACTTTCCCTACAGTATGGAGTGATACAGAAGTATTCACATACCCCTTATAGTTACTTCATTTTACATTTATAAAATAATCCATGTACTATTTTGGGTCCTGCTTTTTCACTTATCAGGACATAAAGCCTTATTATAAACTTTTACAATTATGAGCACTGTTCAACAAATCTCTTCAAATCAAATTATCTCCTGACCTGAAAAATTGAATACAAAGCAAGTTGTTTGTTGTTGTTTAATAGACCCATATGCGCCAATTAGTCCTCCTCAAGTTAACAGGAAAAAAAAAATTAACCCAGTCATGACAAAACAGCTCTGATAGTAAATTCTTTGTCAGTTCAACATGCTTTCAAGGTTTTAAAGCATTCTTCAGTATGAATTATTTATTCATCACGAATATTCTTTCAGAGTAGCTTCATCTTTCCAAGGATTTTTCTCCTTATGTTAATATTCAAACACATGTGGGACCAGCATCATGAAGCCCTGTTCTATTAATCCTATGCTTAGATGAAGAAAAATGACATTGCCTTTGCATGTTGAATTCATGGTAAGTTTCCAAAGCTTTGCAAACAATTAAAAGAACAATGAAGCATGAAGTCCATGCCTAAACTTACTTTCCTTTCCACTGAAAGCTATAACCAGCAATTCCCAGCAAATGAAATGAGTGGCTAAAACTGGCCTAATTCTGTTTGAATAGCTATTTCTGTGTCTTGCTGTGCATGAAGGACACAGAAGCACTACTCTACCCATCATTCACCTCATCACAACCTCTTTTGGTCTTAAAGCCTTGAGTTTTATAACCTCAAGGTTTCTTTACCCCAAATGCAAAGCCCCATATAAAGCATGTAAGTAATATGTGTATAAAACGTAGAAAAATAGTCCCTTACCTAATGAAATACACTGTAACACAGGAAAGGGGCATATAGATATAATATGAACTTAAGATCTATCCTCAGTTTTTTCACTTACAAGATTAGAATGATAATTATTGGTGTTGGACCTGTTTACATGACAATTGGTAACTGGAGAGTACACATGAAATAATACATGGGAAATCATGAAAGTTACTTTTATAAAGGCAGTAAAGCCATGAATTCCTAGGAAACAACAAGTTTTCATCTAAGTTATAGTTACCTGAGAGACAGTTCTGCCAGCAGGTCCAGCCCTAGGGTTTTCGATTATGATGAGCTAAAGGCAGACATTTTTGTTATGTTTTCATTGTTTTAATCACACACACACACACACACACACACACACACACCACAAGTGCCATTATTACCTTACATTGGACGAAGGTCTTCTTGACTCCAGAAAATAAAAGCGATTAGCTAATTTATAGTAATTCTATATTCTTTTAGTATTACATGTTAAGTTAGATTTCCATCCATCATAGCCCCAGAGGAATTCAATTAATTCTCACACACTTCTTTTGGATTAGTAGTGCACTCTGATTAGTGTTGTATTAGCAGATGCAAAATCATTTTCTGGATAAAGCAGGGAATTGAAAATTAAATAAACAAATATGCAATACTTGGAGAAGGTCACCCCAATAAAGGGAAGGGATTTTGTAGATCCAGCCTTCCAGCAGAAACATCAAAATCAAGAGCTACTGAAGAAGCATTTCATGGTACCAAAACACTTGGAAAGGCTGCATGATGTTGTTTTTCACAAAGTCTGTTGAAAAATCTTTATGTCACACTGAAAACAGAGATCTCATCTACTTGAAACACACTTCTGTTCAACTTTAGTTTCCAATCTGAGGTTAATATTTGTAAAAGGGCATGCCTCCACCCTTTCTAAAATCTTTTCCCATTCATCTTTCTACATCGTGTGTTATTTGGATTATATGAAATACTGATACATTAGATCTTAGAGCTTTTGTAGAATAGTCTTCTCTCACATCCCCATCTTGTGAAGGATGTGTATAAGAAGACTTACCTGAAATGTCTTTTTGCCAGAGTATGTAAAGAGATTTGCTAGGAAGAAGAGGCATTTATTCCAGATACTACCTCCTTACAGGTAAGTTTCAAAATAGAAGAGGAGCCCCAGCATTATTTTCAAGATGTAAACTTTAGGCTAATAATTAGCTCTACTAGGTATTGAATTTTTCCTTTTAATTTTCTTTTCAAAATATCAAGTCCCCAATTCTGAAAGCACTTGGTGATAAGTACAGATACCAGGTGCCTAGTATTTTTCAAGCAGATTTTGTTTGTGTTTTTGTCCCCAAGAAATACAAGCATTAAGTAGCAACCCACTCCTCCCTAAAAATAATAATCATAATTTATTATTCAAACTTAAGCAATATGTCAAAAAACAATTCATTACATAGTAAATGATTAAAATTTATATAAAAATATTGGGTGGGTCTGATTCTCTTCCTTTAGATGTGAGCCTCATATCCATCTCCTCTGTCCTCTGACACACTGTTTAGATACAGTTGTTATCCTTGATACGGGGGAAATGGCACAGTGCCCAGCTGCTGCGTTTTCAGAGTCATTAACCCAGGTTTCTTCTCTATTTTGAATTTTCTTGGAAAAAACTTTTCTGTATATTGGAGACCTTTAGCCATAATCCTTTTTTATCAATTCTTTAATGTTGTCAACTGCTAAATTAAAATTTTGAAGGTGGGCTTTCCCTGTATTATAAAATAGATTCGTTGTTGGCTCAGAACCAAATTCTGTGGACATGAGGTTGCGCGTGCTTCCCAGTGGCAGTAACCTCAGGACTTTATTTAAACTGTCTTTTGAATCTTGGTGTCTGGAGGAATAGGATCTTTATCAACAAAGGACTGCCAGATCCCCAACTGCTTCTTGAGTAGCTGTAATAGATAAATAATGTTACAACCAGCCGTGCATTTCAGTTTTTACTCAAAAGGCTTTTCACTAATGCTGGTGGTATTCCATATCCATGTGTTCATCTCGGAGCCCAGTAGTTCCCATCTGACTTTCATTACTTTTTTGAGAGGATCAGTTTTACAACTGGAATCAGAAAAGCAGTCAAAGTAATTGCAAGTGGCAATCAGTGAAATATAACAATTTTAGCTTGGGAACATGCATTCCATTATAAAGAAAATTTTCTTTTTTCTTTTTTCTCATAGTTCCAGGACTCATATTTTCCCAGGGCAAGAAGGGGCCATATATAGGTTCTGGTGCTACCTCTCATATCAGGCCTGTATGATATGCCAGTACCCCTGTAAAGTGCTTGGTCTGCTCCAGGGATAGGCAATTGTTACCTCTCAAGGAAATCTATTCGCTTTTTGATTCTGAAAATTTGAAAATGCTTTATGATATTGGAGATGAAATTCATCTCTCTGTGGTTACATCCTTCAGAATTGAAAAACTTGGGTCTCAACAGAGTAAATCTACTCCTCTCTTCAGGTACTCACAGGCAGAGTCCTCATCCCTTATATTTTCCTCTGCCAAGTATAATATGCATGCCTTTCTCATATGGAACAGCTTTGATTTCCTTAATCGCTCTGGTCACTCTCATTGAAAGAAGCTCAGATTTGCCTGTATCCCTCTTAAAGGTGTGATGAAGGAAAATTAGACTTCCAATCAGAATATCTGCATTAAATTCAAGCTCTGCTACTTATTAATGTCAGAACTTGGGCAAATTTCTTTTTGTCCCTTGAGATAGCAAGGAATTAATACAAGAGACATGGTCTAGAGGTCAAAACAAACAATAAACATGTCAACAAACAAGTATATAATTACAATGTGTAATAAGTAGTGTAAAGAGTTGTCAAGTGAGGGGTACCTTTGTGGCTCTGTTGGTTAAGTGTCCAACTTTGATATCAGCTCAGCTCAGGTCTCGATGTCATGGGTCCATGACGTCAAGCCCCGAGTGGGCTCTACGCTGACAGGGCAGAGCCTGCTTGGGATTCACTCCATCTCTCTCTGCCCCTTCCTGTTCATGCATGCTCTCTCTATCCCTCTCTCTCTCTCTCTCTCTCTCTCTCTCTCTCTCTCTCAAATAAATAAATAAACTTTAAAAAAAATGTAGTTAAGGGAGTTCTGAGGTCTGAGAGTATTAAGAGCAGGCTTTCTGAGAGGCAGGCTGAGCATTATACAATGGGAAGGAGACACCAAGTGTGTTCTAGGATTTGGGATGGCAATAAGGTAGGAGAGTGATGTTTTCTAACAACAGAGGTGGTCCAGTCTAGAGTTTAGAAGGGAAGGAAGTGAATGGAATAAAACGTGTTTGGAAAAAGTGCAGAGATGGGGTGCCTGGGTGGCTATGTCAGTTAAGCATCCCAACTCTTGATTTCAGCTCAGGTCATGATCTCAGGATTTGTGGGTTTGAGCCCTGCATCAGGCTGTGCGCTGACAGCACAGACCCTGCTTGGGATTCTGTCTCTCCCTCTCTCTCTCCACCCCTCCCACACTTGCTCTTTCTCTCTGAAAATAAATAAATTTACTTTTTTAAAAAGAAAAACTGAGGAGCTCTGTAGCCATTATTGAGAGTTTGGATTTTATTTGAAGTAAAAGGGGAAGCCATTGTTGGGTTTGAAGGAGAGAAATTACAGGGTCTGAAATATATTTGTAAAAACTGTTCTCATGCTAGGTGGAGAGCAGACTGCAAAGGACAAAAATAGATATGAGATAACCAAATAAGAGGCAATTGTCATAATCTAAGGAGAGATGCATGTGGTACAACAATTCTGTGAGATTCAATGAGAAGTAGTCTTCGCAGAGGTTAAGACAGACATAACAGACACACTGCCTAAAATTCATCCAGACTCCACCAATTTGAGAAAGCTCTTTAATCTCCATGCACCTCTGTTTTCTCCTTTGTGAAAGGAAGATCCTGATAGGACTTATTTCACAGAGTTTTTGAAAGGATTAAATGAGTTTACAAATGAGTTCCCTGTTAGCTAAATTTGTGAAGAATTTTTCACTGTTATGGCATGTTCCACTCTACACTGCATTTTCAGACTCAGGCATTATTTCATTTAGTTTTTGTCTGGCAATGTGGAATTGCATGAGTGAGAAATGTGACCAGATAATTGTTTAGCCTTCTTTGCATGCTATATTTTACTGATATAGTGGAGAAAATAGACAGTGGGTGAGAGGAATAGCACCTTATGGACAATCAGTTGTATTTTTCTTTCTTTATTATCTACCTTGTCATATTACAAAGATCCAACACCTGGACCACTGTATTTCTTTAATGGGATAGTCCCCATGGGACCTGTTTTTATCTTGCTTAAAACCCAAACTTGAATATATTGTGACTCCTCTAGCATAGTGTGGAACAATAATGTAACATCGTCATTAGTCCAGATATCAGGCTGTCTCCTCTCATGATAGGTTCACCTAGTGGAATAACACCTCTTGTTTTACAGGCATCCCCGGAAGTGACTATGTGAATGCCAACTATATAGATGGCTATAGGAAACAAAATGCTTATATTGCAACACAAGGATCTCTGCCTGAAACATTTGGGGACTTTTGGAGAATGATATGGGAGCAACGGAGTGCAACAGTTGTCATGATGACAAAACTAGAAGAACGATCCAGGGTAAGAATATCTACCTTCTCCCTCTCAAATCTTTCCTCAGGTAGTTTCTATGTAACATAGAATATTTCATTCTTTTTAGAATCTACCTTTCCTTAAGCTTTGACTTTCTAAGAGACACTAATAGTTAATGGGCATCAACAACTCTGATGAAATTATTCTTTAACACTGAGTCTTTCAAGAAGGAAAATCTCTCATGTTACAATGAGATTTAAAAAAAAAAAGTAGTACTCAAAAAAGTAGATAAGTTGGGGCTCCTGGGTGGCTCAGTCGGTTAAGCAACCGACTTTGGCTCAGGTCATGATCTCATGGTCTATCAGTTCAAGCCCCGCATCAGGCTCTGTGCTGACAGCCCAGAGCTTGGAGCCTGCTTCAGATTCTGTTTCCCTCTCTCTCTCTGCCCCTCTTCCGCTCATGCTCTGTCTCCCTCTCTCTCTCAAAAATAAATAAGCATTAATTTTTTTTTAAAGTAGACAACTTGGTTAGAGAAAATAAATATTAGCTTGAACCTGTTTCTAAAACTCATATTAAACAAGAACACACAGACTTTGGGGGAGAATCCCACCAATATATACTTGCCCATGTTTTTAACTTTTTCTTTCTTATAATCTGTAGGGTAAGATCTGAAATTCTATAAAAGAGGCTCTTATGTAAATTGTTCAAATTAACATAAATTAAGTTAGGGCCACCAGAAAAATGATGTGGGTTAATACACAGCTGAGAAAACACATAAATGTGTAGAGGGCATTTTGCTAGTTTAGCCTTCTCCAAAATGAATAGATTTTAATAACAGCGTCACTGTTAAGGTCTAAGAAAGGAGTTTTATTCATCATATGGGTCTAATATTATGGTGCATGGAACATTAGTTAAATGCTATTGATTTGCAAAACTAAAACATAATGGGTAAGCAGTATGCCATATTCCCAAGTGAATATGCAAATATTGTAGCCATCTGATGAAAATCGATCTTTAACCTTGAGAATTTAATGAAGGAGTATCTAAAAAATCACTGAAAGCAGCACATCCTCTCCCTGAAGAGTAGGACGTTGAATTTGAAAGCACTGGTGAGAGATCTCTTTTACTGTGGTCACAGTAGCCTCAAAAGGATATTTAGAAGGAAGCCAAAGCCCAACTCCCCATTTGTTGTGTGATAGTTGAGGTTTTTTTAAATGGTCTTCTAAGCTTGGTACATGGCAGTTTCTTAGCCCAGGTATGTATATGAAGGAAGAGTTGAAGGCTGCACAAGAGATTTATAAAGGAAAAGCTCAGACTTAGGGAAATATAAAAAGTCCCAGCCATTACTTTAAAGGTGGGAAATAAAGAATATGGTACACAACTGGTTTGGCAAACCCATAAAGCAATTACACTTTTCATATAGAAATACTGAAATATTGTCCCAAAGGAGTTTAGATGAAAACTTTATGAATGTGAAGACAAATATCTTTGTCATTCTTTATGGGAAAACTCCATTCAAAAGATGTAAATGGATCCATTATTGATTTGTACTCAGGGTAACCCCTGTATAGCAGCAAGCCCCACCCCAATGTTTCTTGGATAGAACTCTTCATAATTACAACAATGTCTAACACATATTAGGCGCCTCTATAGTTCACAGTAATCCTGTGAGATAAACACTACTATGATCTCCACTTTACACAGGAATAAACTAAGCCTAGAACATTCCAGAAGGTCACTCAAGGTCATTCAACTACCAAGGTCAGAGTGAGGATTTGAAGACAGACAGTCTGGCTCCAGCACACATGTGCTTAACCATCAAGTCATATTGCCTGTTAACACTTCTATGAAGCTGAGACAGCTGAACTATTATATTACAGCATGCACGTAAATCCAACCTACCCAGACTGCTTTGCCTGGAGATACCGGCTGGTAACAAGCAATCATTTGCAAAAGCTGTTTTCAGTAAAACACACATTTTATCTTGACACTGCAGGCCTTCATTAAACCGTGCACAGAAACTTGTTTTGAAATAACCAAATGAAATTCTGCCCCTTTTCTCCCTAATTGCTTCTAATAATAAAGTTAGTTCTAACTGGCCCCACTGCCACTGCAGCATCTGATGGTAATGAGCAGTTCTTGGCGGAAGGCATTGTGACTTAAATACCTACAGTTTATCTTTATGTTGCAGGCTACTTTTTTTTTCCCCACCTCAGACAGAGGAACTTATTTTGAAGTTACTAAATGAACCTCTGTTTGCTCCCTTCATTAATTACTCTTTGCTCTTGCAAGTTAGCTTTCTCCTTTGTTAAATGGCCTAAGGAGGCCAATTAAAATACTGTCTTGTGATTTTTATTCTGTGGTGGTTCAGTCTGTACCCAAACTTGTGGTGACCTGCATAAGCCAATATTGAAGAGTCTCAACATCATCAATCTGACCATACAAATGAGCCCTGACCTACAAGGCCCAAGAGCCCTTTGTCCCCCAGTCTAGAATACTTGAGAATAAATGACCAAATGCAGCTGAGAGATCTAACAGGGCACCAGTCCCCCAAATTATTTCCCCTGCTCTTCCATCTTCTCCCCTCACATCCTCCCAGTTCACTTTTTTCCTATCCAGTTGCTCTTTCACCTAAAGTCTAGGCAGAAAGGAGAAGGCATTCCTGGATTCACAAACAAGAACTTGTATTGAGTTTCTCTTTCAAGGCGTTATAAATAGAGGTTAATTGTTGCTGAAATATATAGCTTTATACTTTAGGAACTCTGTGGGTTATGTGGGCTGATCTGGGGATTCAGTGAATTCTCAATTCCCTGTAGTCAACTTCAAAGCAGACATTTGAACTAGTCTGGCTTTATTTAGGAACTGCCTGTAGTCTCCCTCATAAAGGGAGGTGGTCCAGGTGGTTGAAACAAATCACTTCTCCAAGAGCAGATGCCTGAAATTTCATTATTTTGAATAAGGCTCGTGTTCTTGAAATAACATTCACCCCTTTGGTATATGAAAAGTATGTGTGTATAAACACTTCTGTGTACTGTAGAATACGTGTATGCAGGAAAACATGTTAACTGGCAGTTTGGGGTGAGGGAGAGAGAAGAAAAGGAAAAGGAAGAGAGGATAGATGATATTTCATAAGAGTGCCTGAGGATGCCACTATCAGAGAGAAGGGAATTATACAACACAGTCCCAAGTAGAGGTGCCTTGCAGTCAAATGTCTGGGTTTAGCTCCCAGATGTAGTGCTTACTAGGTATGTGACAATGCACACATTACTAGGACCCCTGAAAGTTTCATTTCTCCTTTTTATATTACAGAGAAGGATTATTGTAGGTATTGACCAAGATAAGGACTATGACAAGGTGTCTCAGTGAGTCTCAGGTGTTAGTGTTTGGTTGAGGCAGAGAGCTGGCTATTGTTGAAAGTGCTGCTATAAATATCGGGGTATAAGTGCCCCTATGCATCAGCACTCCTGTATCCCTTGGGTAAATTCCTAGCAGTGCTATTGCTGGGTCATAGGGTAGATCTATTTTTAATTTTTTGAGGAACCTCCACACTGTTTTCCAGAGTGGCTGCACCAGTTTGCATTCCCACCAACAGTGCAAGAGGGTTCCCATTTCTCCACATCCTCTCCAGCATCTATAGTCTCCTGATTTGTTCATTTTAGCCACTCTGACTGGCGTGAGGTGGTATCTCAGTGTGGTTTTGATTTGTATTTTCCTGATGAGGAGTGATGTTGAGCATCTTTCCATGTGCCTGTTGGCCATCTGGATGTCTTCTTTAGAGAAGTGTCTATTCATGTTTTCTTCCCATTTCTTCACTGGATTATTTGTTTTTCAGGTGTGGAGTTTGGTGAGTTCTTTACAGATTTTGGATACGAACCCTTTGTCTGATATGTCATTTGCAAATATCTTTTCCCATTCCGTTGGAGCTTAAATGTCCATTAACTGATGAATGGATAAAGAAATTGTGGTTTATATACACAATGGAATACTACTTGGCAATGAGAAAGAATGAAATATGGCCTTTTGTAGCAATGTGGATGGAACTGGAGAGTGTTATCCTAAGTGAAATAAGTCATACAGAGGAAGACAGATGCCATATGTTTTCACTCTTATGTGGATCCTGAGAAACTTAACAAGAGACCATGGGGGAGGGGAAGGAAAAAAAAAATGTTAGAGAGGAAGAGAGCCAAACCGTAAGAGACTCTTAAAAACTGAGAATAAACTGAGGGTTGATGGGGGGGGGGGTGAGACATTGAGGAGGGCACCTGTTGGGATGAGCACTGGGTGTTGTATGGAAACCAATTTGCCAATAAACATCGTATTAGAGAGAGAGAGAGAGAGAGAGAGAGAGGGAGAGAACTGGGAGTCTATACCAAAACAACCTCAGTTTCTCCTAAAGCCACTCCCAAATAATTCAATTTTTGTTCCCAAATGCAATGAGTTTGTTCCTCTGTGGCTGACAATGAATCCTGACCAGCCTCATAGAGTCAGTCACTGCTCATGATGAATTCTGCCCACCGTTCCCAGTGGGAACCCATGTAGTGTGGTCAAGCATAGCTCAGAACATGGGAGTCTTTTGCAGTTGCTTTTCTCAGAACAGAATCTCCAGAATGGAAACCCTGTTGGAGGGAACTTTGTTAATCAGTCTGTACATGGACCACAAGGACATTCTGGCTGTGACTTCCATTATGGCCATATCTTGAAGCAATACAATATGAAAATAATACTATCTACATGAATCACATGCAGTAATAATTGTCACTAAAGATAATAGATTCTTGATACCACATTTCCTTTTGATTCAGTTTTGCATTACCCCTCCCCATTCTTATTTGTTTGAAGATGCCAGGGAATTCTTCCCTTAGCACCTGTCTCCTGTGTTTTCTAGCTTAGTGCTTTGCCTTGTCACTCAGGCCTGTGGATGGTAAAGCAGCAGCTTCTAACCTTTGCCAAGTTCGAATAGCTCACTCACACAAAAGGCTCCAGGGTTCATTAGCATTTGTTAGAAGTTTCAGTGGCCTTTTGTTAGAGAACTGACCATTCTTAGCATTTCATTGGCTAAAGAAGCCCTTCCAAGTGTGAGGTATGACTTAGAACTTAGCTGGTCTTTTGGAAACCTAAGTTCTTTGATTTTCAGATGTAGTTCCTCCCCCTCAAATGTGGCTTTGCAATAATCCTAAACTTCACTGAGAAGACTGCATAGTGTATGCATTATTATCAACCCTGAAGACAGAATGTGTACAGTGGATATTTCTATGAGTTTCATTTGTATATATAAAGAAAGGAAACAAAATATAAGACTAAAAACCAGAGATTTTGAAAGTAAAGTACAATTGCTGCCTGAAAACACGCAGATCAGTTTAAAGCCTTGTAGAATGTGCTGTATGACATGAGATACTGTTAGTGGGTCTTTTTTTACAATTTCCATCTTTTTTTTGCCAAATCCTCTCAAGTTCTGCATAGTTCACTGATTCTGCAGAGAGTCATTCTCTCGTGCCCTAGAATGTGGTCTCTAATTGTTTCCATGTTTCATAACATGCCAGTAAGCACATGAATTGGTTTGGGCAACCACATGGAGGGAAGAAAAAGTTTGGAAAAAATGAAGCACTGGTAGGAAAGTAAAATGTATACAGCTGGGGTTTCCACTCCAAGGGTGTTATTTGTGGGCAACTAGGACACATGGTTGGCAGCCTTGCTTGAACCCCTGGAGTCTCCAAGGTAGGATTTGCCAAGGTGATTCCTGGCCCAGGAGCCTCTGTTATTTAGTGGTGATTGTCCTTCCCCACCCCCCCCCCCACCCCTTCATCTATTTGCCTTTGGCTGTTTCTCTTGTACTTTGTTTCACTTCCTGAGGAAAGCAAGATGGAGGGAATATGTAAGCCTCATGCTTAACAAATTCTTGAGCAGCTTTGATTAGTGTTACAAGTTGAAAGAGGTTAACCAAGGTTAAGGGATATGTGGCTTTCTCTTGTCCTCACCAGTCTTCCCTTATCACTGCTCCTGTTTGATGCTCTGTTGTCTTACAAGGTTTATGGTGGGAGTTGAATCACTTAAAGTGCTATTATTGTAATGGTACTTAGTGCTATAAATGTTGAGGATTAGGAGTGAAATTTTGACCCTCCACAAAGGGGACATGATTTGAACTGGGCCACATTGATTAGTAGTATAGGCATATAGTTAGAAGTGAAGAAGTCTACTTTGTTTTCCAGACTAACTAAATCCCATCTTCTGTCCCCAAATAGAAAATCATGCATCCAAGTCAATGATATCCATTGCTGGAGCAAATCAAATGTTTTGTGCATCAGGATTTTAGTTTATCTTAGGCCATAGCATGGGAAATTCCCTGCTCCACTAAAATTTGTTGTTTGTGGTCATGAATGGAGGTGATACTATCCAGGCCTAAAGGGTGGGCTGGTTTTAAGTATATTGTGTTACTAGTTTAGGCAAGTACATAGACTTGACATGTGACAGGTGGAACACTTCTTTTTTTAATTTTTTTAACGTTTATTTATTTTTGAGAGACAGAGACAGAGTGTGAGTGGGAGAGGGGCAGAGAGAGAGAGCAGGCTTCAGGCTCTGAGCTGTCAGCACAGAGCCCTACGCAGGGCTCAAACTCATGAACCATGAGATCATGACCTGAGCCAAAATCGGCCACTTAACTGACTGAGTCACCCAGGTGCCCCTACATGTGGAGCACTTCTGACCTAATGATCACTCCCTCCACCTCCTAAGTCCTCCCCGGCCCTTGAATATCACCTTAATATACTTCCCCAACAGAGACTGAAGCTAAGATAGAGACATATTCATGTTTGGTTCTGTAGCCAAGAGGGGCAATTCTGGGCAAAAAAGGAGATTCTGATAAAATATTTTCTTGTTTTCCTATAAAACAAATCTTGAGATTCTTTTCAGATTGTGAGGTCCTTTTGGGTTAGAAGTTGGCAGAATCCCGTTGAAGATTATAAATGGCAGTGTTACTGTTTTCATTGCCGTTATCGGTTTTGGAAGGCCGGGGCTTGGCCAGCAGCAGACTAATTCTTGGCCCCTCTGGTTTGTCAAGGTTCGGTAAGTTTAATGGAGAGCAAATGCTTTCCAAATGCCAGGTCTGTGTCCTTTTCCAAACAGAACTGGAAGCGCCGAAGGCCTTGAACATTTAATTTCTCAAACTGCAGCTGAAAGCGCTGCCTATCTAGGGCAACAGAAACTGTTTTTCCTTAAGCAACTGTAGAAACAGCAGCACAAACATTGCCTTTGGAGTCTGTGTGATATATGGGATTGTTTTTGAAAAGTGGTGGATACTTAATGTAAATAGGACACTGGCAACAAAAAGAATGATGCTCACATTGGCAACCTAAAGGATGTTTGGGTCCTTATCTAGCAAGTTCCACACTCTTGGTTTTCTCTTGTCAACAGACACAATGTCAGATAAAAGGCAAAGAATCCACCAATTTCTTACCATTTGTTAGCTTCTTGGATTTTCTGCCTTCTTTCCCCACCCCCATCTCCTCTGTTCAGAATGGCAGCCTACCCATTCCAACTCAAAACAAACATTCCTGTGAAAGTGAATTAGAGGCATCATGGCCTAGGAAAGAGCTGGGGGGGGGGGGGGGTGTGACGGAGAGCAGGGGATACAATTTATCTCTTGGTGACTTTGTGCAAGGTCCCTCTCCTTCTCCACATTCGTGTTTACAGCACTCTCAGGCTGGATGAGGTCATTTCTAAAATTTTAAGAAGTGTGGATTAATCGTGTGTTCAGGCAAAGCTGAGGTTCAGTTGGTATGCACCAGTATAATTGTACTGGCTGGTAAAATGCTAAAAGGTATTGATACTACTGGGATACAGAAATTACCTTTTCACTGAAACTTTAAGTCCCCTAATTATATTTCTCAATGGCAGAGACACAGGAGTGTTGCCGGGCCACAGGCAGCCACTGAGCAGATGCAGGCAGACTCAGAAGTGACAGTAGGGCTATGTAGAGCACCTGACTGCTGCCAGGTGTGATTGGGGCTGAGGTGCAAACTCTAAGGGCCACATGTGTGGGAAGAACTGACATCCAAGTGCTACCTTGCCATAACAAGGGGATGCTTCACAAAGTTTTCCTCTGGTTACAACAAAGTGCCAGAAACTTAAGATACAATGACTGTCAGTTTAATGGGGAAGTCATTAGAATAGTTTAGTGCAGCTCCCCTTATGAACTTCTGGGAGACCCTGGAAGACATTGTCTTCGTCTGTTCAGGCTGCTGTAGCAGAATGGTGTAGACTCAGTGGCTTATAAACAACAGAAGTCTACTTCTCACAGTTCTGGAAGCTGGGAAGTATAAGATCAAGAAGACGGTAGATTTGAGATCTAGTGAGGCTCTGCTTCCAGGTTCACAACAAACTGTCTTCCTGTTGTACCCCCACATGGTGGAAGGAGTCAGGGAGCTCTCAGGAGTGTCTGTTATAAAGCATGAAGCCTATTCATGAGGGCTCCACCCTAGACCCAATCACTTCCCAAAAGTCCCAGCTCCTCATACCATCCCACTGGGATTAAATTTCTACCTGTGAATTTTTGGGGGGACAAAATATTTAGACTACAGAACACATCAAACAAAAGGAAATGTCAAGTTTTTGAATTAATACATGGTTTGGAAAGTCTTTGAATGGTTCAGTGATCTGATAAGCAGTTTTACAGTGAATAATTTGGTTCATTTAGAGAAAATTTTCAACTTTCTGGTTGAAGTTTTTCACTGCACTGGTAGTCAAATGCTTTAATATTACTCTCATTTCAGATATTCTGTTGCCTTTGATCTCCACTAAGTAGTGGTCATAAAAGAGAAAATGAAAAGGGGAAATATACAAACCAGACTACCGTTTTGCCACTCGAAAATAGATATGGCCAAATGTTAATTGAGTGAAGAGAATGACATTATCACTCAAAGAGAATAGAATCACTGAGATGATCACTGTACTTATTTTGGAAAATCAAGTATTGAAGCTGGTCTTTAAAACTGTTAAGAGGGGCGCCTGGGTGGCTCAGTCGATTAAGCGTCCGACTTCAGCTCAGGTCACCATCTCGAGGTCCGTGAGTTCGAGCCCCACGTTGGGCTCTGGGCTGATGGCTCAGAGCCTGGAGCCTGCTTCCAATTCTGTGTCTCCCTCTCTCTCTGCCCCTCCCCTGTTCATGCTCTGTCTCTCTCTGTCTCAAAAATAAATAAACGTTAAAAGAAATAAAAAAAATAAAACTGTTAAGAGACATATTATAACCTATGGAAGTAAACAGTTCAGCATATAATTTATCCACCCACTAAAATATATCCTAAAAATTATCTGAAACTTCCTTTTATTACATTGTCCCTTATTAAATGTGTATTAATGAGTGTATATTGACATTTCTTTATTCCCAATACCAAATTTGATTTGTATTATCTAATGTCAGCATACTATCTATCCACTCCTTATAGAAGGTTCCTCTGCCCAAACATAGTAGATACTAATTTTTAGTTACTTTCAGCAAAAGTTATGCTTTCCTATGTATCATTTATTGTCTATTCTAAGTCCTTTTTTGGCTAAAAAATCTTGTCATAGGCAGGCTTTTCAAAATACCATATAGCAAGTGGATTTTGCATCGGTGGGATGCTGGGACCCTTTGGAGTTATTGGTTTGTTATATTTGGAATTCTGATGCTTTGACATGCTGCCGTGCTCAATGAGTCTTTGTTAAACTGAAAGGTTTTGCTTTCTGGAAGTTTTGGGCAATTTAAAAATAAGCCAACGTAGACCATAGTATAGTTGATTATAAAGTTGGCTTCCAGTTGTTGAGTGTATGTGACAGGCACTTCCAAGATAAGCCATATGGAAGTAAAAATGGAACTAGAAAGAAAGGATTTCCCTGAAGCACAGTCAGCAGACCTACTGGATCAAATCCTAGGCAATATTTCCAATGACAAGTATTTCTTTTGAATACATTTAAATGGTTTATCATTCCATCAACTTGCTTTTAATAGGTTGCCATGAAAGAAGGGATATGCATTAATTCCATAGCATGCATTTAGTGATGGTTAACCTGTTCTTTGCATAATTATGGAGAAATGAAGCTACCACAGAAGAGTTATAATCACTTTATGATAATAAAAAGAGTTCTTTCCCCCAAATTTAGCCAGAAATCTGAACTGTCTTACTTAGTTTAGGTTTCAAAGTGAGTTACTGGATGAGCCTGCCTGACAGGTTCTGCTTCTGTCCTTTTTCACCTCCGACACTAACACATTCTCTTCTCACAGCTGACTAGGGCCCAGGTAGAGTAAGGGAGTTAATAGGAAATCTCACAGCTATGTATTTGAAGAACCAGCAGATGTAAGCATACCCCTGTATTTAGTCAGTAAGGCTGATGGATTGGGAGCAGGACTGCACTCATTTCACTTTGGTGTCCCCACAGTTGCTAAGACCTTGCCTTCCACTTGGAGAATCAGCTGGGGTTAATAACATGTTTATTTTTTTTCACATATAAAATGGTTACGTTTTTTGTAAAAACAACCATAAAAATTGAGAACATAATCTAACTGATAATTAATAATATCTGTTGCCTGTTGAATGCCTATTGGGTTTAAAGTTTTAGGTGCATGGTTTTTGAGCCTTATGCTAGTCCTGTTGTGTGGAGATATTGTACCTATTTAACAGATAAGGTTGCTGGACTTGGGTCCTGAAAATAGAGAAGCAGCTTACTGGCCATCCAGTTAGACTCCCCAGCCTTCTGTGCATCAGTCCTAAAGATCACTTACAGTCCGTCATTTCAGAATCACATAGGAAAAGACAAGCACCAGAATTTGTGTTCAGGAGCTGATGCCTTCTAGTTCTTAGATGTTCAGTGGGGAGCAACCTATACTGGGCTCTGTGCATAAAGCCTGAAAGTGGTGACTCTCTAGAAATACCTTATGAGATTTTCTCCTGGGGAGGGGGGTGGTGGAGGGAGGGGCAGTTGTCAAAGTAAAACATTTCAAGAGAGGATGGAGCTAGTGCATTTCCAGTAGCTAATTAGGAAAAAAAATACATTTCTAATTGTTTTCTTGGGTCCTTTTTTTCCCTCACTACACTTTTCAATTGCTTTCTAATGTTGAAATCAGAAATTATTTGTTTAGTGTATGACTAAAAATGAAGGACTTAAGAGAATGTCCATAAATCTAAAGCCTTAAATATAGTCCTTAGAAATCAGCTGAAACCATGAAGACAACTCAGAAAATATGGGGGAGAAAAGACTGCCAAGTTCTTACTAATGAAGGGGACAGTGTATTGCTGTAGCTGTTCTGAGAGGCTTTAATCCTGCTGCTGAGACCATATGTATGCATGTGTACATACACTAAAATATTTACTTTTTTTATAAACTGCCTTTGTGAAATATTTCTTGAGAGAAAACAGCAATGTTTAAATATATTTGCTTTTTAAAAATTGCTCCATTTTTCTGCCGTTGAGTTTGAAACATTTTAGAGAGTAAGATTCAAGTACGTTATTTAAAATGAATACAAAAGTTTTCTTTCCTTCTTTTAGCTAAAAATGTTCATAACATTCACTCCTTATAGTAATGTCTTCTGGTATTCTTTTTTTCTAAAAGAGTCAGAGTCTAAGTCAGTGATAGTTGCAGTTTTAAACTTATTACTGGAAGTATGAGAATAATTAGTTGTAAGTTCAGTTTTTCCTGTGTCTTAGGGATAGAGTGGAGCTGTAGATGGAAAATCAGTAAATAACGGAACAATTTTTCCAGAGGTCACATAAAAGCTGGCTCTTGGTTATTTCCTTCATTTCCTTTGTCTTATCTCACCAAAAGATCTGATGGTAATCAGTTCCCAGCTTTGAAATACAATTGCATTGAATTTGGTTTAGTGCATTGCACTGACTTTATAGATCATTTCATTGTATTAACCTCTTGTTTTTGTGTCTGTCATAGCGATATTTGTCTTTGTGGGATTTGACTTGTTGGTTTTGATTTGAAAGGGTTGCCATCCCACTGAAACTGTTAAATAATGAGTTTCTCTCTTCACTTTTTAACTCAACACATTGCTGGCATCCTCTCCAGTGTTGCAGTAAGAGGTCTCCAAAGTTACTTTGCCCGTTGTAGGGAGACATCAACTTGACATCTATTTTATGGTTTAAAACAGAGCCTTTGGCTTAATGTTTGTGATTTTTCTTTTCCATCTGAATCCTGGCTACTTAAGTAGTTAGTGTTGGCTCTATTCAGGTAGTATCCTTTGCGAATTCATCCGCATACAACTTAGGTTTTAATGGACGGTCAGAGAACATACGGAGGTACTCAGTTGGGGTCATGCTACATCAATATTCTCCATAAAGAAGTGTCTTTCCCTTGTGTTGTTGTTCTTAAGTTAGAACACATAATAGAAATATAAACATAGAAGAATATAGTATGTACCTAGAAACTTGTAAGTATCTTTTAAAAATCCTATTAAGACATAAATTGCCCATCTTAGTGTGAACCACTCTTGCTTGTTTTTGTTTGTTTGTTTGTTTTTAATAAAATATGTAATGTTTGTGTGATCTCACCATTGAAGTAAAGACACAGGAGTCAAGCCTTGTGAAATCAATCTCGACCTTACCATGTAACTGTACATTAAAGTGGGGTTTTCCCCCTTTTTGTTGGCTAGGTAATTTGATAGAGAATAAAACTTCTGCCTTTTTAGAGGGTCCAGTATCTAGATAGAAGGAGCCTGAGTCCTTTGAGCAACAGATGCTGCATCTGTGAAACAGAAAATTACAATATTATTCACAGAATGCTACTAATATTTATATTCAACATAAAAGCAAATAATTATCTAGCAATTCTATTCACTGGACCAAAAAATTCTAGTGTCTATGATGATAATGCCTCATTGCTTTTGTTTAAATCCAGAGATTATGACTTTTGAATCTTTCTTTTTCAAGGTGTGCTTTCCTAATATAAAATGGGACTAGATTTCTTTACCTAGAGAAATGCATTTGAGTGAAGAATTACCCCCACCTTTTCTTTTAATCTGAGATAGAATGGGTAAACATGTTCTTATCTATGACCTTACTAGAAAATATAGTGTTGTGTTTATCATTTATGCGTTTTAATACCCAAAGTACACATTCAGTAAGTTGAAACACATTCCAGACTTTGAATTCAACATGCAACTTTGATGCATGTTGAACTAATTGGCTTGAATACTTTTATGTGCTTCTGTTCAACTCCACGTACAAATTGTAGAGTATTCATCTGAAATGTATGAATTTTAAATTATTTAAACTTTATACTGCTAGTGTATGACCCTCTGAGACTTTTTAAAGAACACACAGCTCTTTTCCCTCTAGACATTACAGATTTAATTTGTTTTAGATACGAAGCCATTTATCTTGTATTTTTAAAAATGCTATGTTGTTTATTATGCTTTGATAGATTCACAAATTATTTCTACTTTTCTTTAAACAAATGTATTTGGAAATTGTGATAGTTCAAGATGAAATACCTTGTGCCTTTTAAGCCTTGATAGATGAACACTAACTATCCCACCATGTCATTTAAATGGCTGAGCATAATCTTCCTGATGCGGTCCATAATATATATCCCAGAACAAATTTGTGTTTTCTTTTCAAGTACTCTAAAATTTCAAATACCTCTTTCCTTATTTTACTCAGCAACAATCTGCAATTTATTTTTCTCCAGGAAAATTGAATCTGTTACTGCTTAGTATTCCTACCAGTTTGAAAAATGTGGTTTATATTGGCATCAGAGCAGTAATTTACATATATTGGGATAACAGGAATGCGTGCCAGAAAAAGATCAACATAAAATGAAATGCAAAAAAGCTGTTTTTCTTCAACAGCAACTCAGAGTGAAGCTAATAGAGAAATTGATGAACATCTGCCCTGAATGTGTCACTTGTTTCTTCTAGGTGAAGTGTGACCAGTATTGGCCCAGTAGAGGCACAGAAACCCATGGGCTGGTCCAGGTGACGCTACTCGATACCGTGGAACTGGCCACGTATTGTGTTCGAACATTTGCACTTTACAAGGTTTGCCTTTCCCCCCCCCCCTTCCTCTTTCCATTATGTAAAGAAAGCGTCTTTTGAGAAATCAATTATCTTATGACTTTGCTTAAATCTTGATTCCACTGGCAACAGTGAACAATGAAATAATTCTTCCATTATCGCTCAGCAACTTTTCTCCTTGTCCAGCGATCTATCAGTAAATATGGAACTCTCACTCTGAGCAGAAGTCTTGGCAAATGAAGAATAGAAGAACTAGTTCTTTCTGTAAAAATAACAGGAGCATTCCTGATAGTTAAACCTGAAAAATGTAATGCTCCTCACCTAAGAATTTTTATCTTCCTGAGCAAATAGTTGTCATTTATAAATAGCTTGATATTGATATCTCTAAGGAGTGTGTCTTCCCAAAGGTCATATGGTAGGGGGAAGGGATTAAGATAGCACATTTTCACATTACCTCTTCCCTGTTATTACCCATCATTGCAACCTGAGGACAGGAAAACAGAATCTCACCTTGTCTTCCTACTTCACAGAATGGGTCAAGTGAGAAGAGAGAAGTGAGACAATTCCAGTTCACTGCCTGGCCTGATCATGGCGTTCCAGAACACCCTACACCTTTTCTAGCTTTCTTACGCAGAGTCAAAACCTGTAACCCTCCTGATGCAGGCCCTATGGTTGTGCACTGCAGGTAAGAACCACTGAGAGCATTTGTGTTTCTCACAGAAGGTTTGCAAGGAAACAAAAGGTTTCTCATCAGATATTCTCTTTCCAAATTCTTGATACTCTGGGATAGTAGATGTCTCTATAAATAACACAGGGGGTCTTTTGTTTTTGGTCAGATGAGGCCTATGCTAATATGAATAGACAGAATTTGATATAGATGAATATTACCCTTTGGAGATAATAAGCAACTGTGATTCATGCTATTTTCTCTTTGGAGCAAAGATAAATAATTGTATGAAACAGAAAAGAATTAAGAATCAATCTTGTAATATCATTCAAATTTCATCTATGTGAGGGGATATTCTTTAAAATGTAGGTAGGTAGGTAGATGAAGTGCTTGACAAGTTCTTGTGACCTGGGATGATACAACTTTTTTACTATTTATAGGGAAAAAAATGCTGAACAAAATAATACCATAAATATAAAAGCTTTTAGCTAGAGTGTCTTATTGCTTAAAGATACCTTCTACATATTAATATTATCAAGTCACATATAGAAAATATACTAATTTGAGTTTTACAAATTTATTTAACATAATATATACAAAGACCTATTTTTTGGAAGAATTTATTTTATGTACTTGGAGGTAATGAGTGTGCATTTCTTTTGAAATTTTGTGTACTTTATTATTATTTTTTACTTAATTCTAACATTGTCTGTATCACCACTTATCTTCTACTATATATGTGTTTTTACATTTAAATGATTTCTTTTTTAAAAATTTTAATTATTTTGGGGCTCCTGGGTGGCTCGGTAGGTTGGGCGGCCGACTTCGCCTCAGGCCATGATCTCACGGTCCATGAGTTCTAGCCCTGCGTCGAACTCTGTGCCGACAGCTCGGAACCTGGAGCCTGCTTCAGATTCTGTGTCTCCCTCTCTCTGACCCTCCCCGTTCATGCTCTGTCTCTCCCTGTCTCAAAAATAAATAAACGTTAAAAAAAATTTAAACTAAAAAAAATTTAACTATTTTTATAGAAGAGGGAGGGGCAGGAAGAGAGGGAGAGAGAGAATCCTAATCAGGCTCCATGCTGTCAGTGTGAAGCCTGATGTGGGCCTTGAACTCACTAACCCTGAGATCATGACCTGAGCTGAAACCAAGAGTCAGATGCTTAACTGACTGAGCCACCCAGGCACCCCAACTACATATTACCATATAAAATCCATAATACTACTATATAATCTATAATAATTCTTTGTAATCTGGGTGATTCAAATATGAGAGAATATGGCTCCTTGCACAGACAAGTAAAATTGCAGTGGGAAGTATATAAAAAAAGAAAGAAAGCACCTATCATAAACCACTTCTGTCGTGACTTAATAGTACAACTCTTTCACATCCTATATTATGTTTAAGTATAATACAGTAAGTAGATCTTATAAGTGACATCTGTTTTTACACAACATGGGGACAATACCTAGAACAGAATAACCGCAATAAAATTCACCTGACCCATGATACCGAGGTCATTGTTACCCAGTGGCCTAGCAGGTTTTGAACAAGATGAAGCTGTTTTTCTCTTTCCCAGCAATTTTTCCCCAACAAAAACTAATAACACCACATTATGTTTATAGAGCATTTTACAAATTTCAAAGCACTCTCCCATGGTTTATTGCGTTTGATGTCATTACCAGTATGTTGGATCAAGAGAAGAGCGTAGAAGAGAGGCTACAGGGTTTGGTCCAAGTGCTGACAGCTAGGAAGCCAGACAGAGTCCCACCCATGTCTTATAATCTAGTACTTGCTCCTCTGGACTTGACACCATGTTGCAGTGTTTCGCATGATTCTGAAACACTACAAAATATTTTTATTAATTTGAGCAAATGCTTTTGCCTCATGACAGCAGACTTCTGGTTTTCCTGCCTGTTGGTTTCAGCAGGCACTAGTGTGACCAGTCTCTATACTCTGTTATACATACTTCTTTGTAGACCTCAAAGAGCCATTGTGCCTGGTGACATGGTGCATCTGCTTGGTACCAGCTCGACTTGATTTTAAAGATCATGTATGAAATATTTCCTGATGGATTTTGGCCACAGGATAGGGAAACAGAAAGTTTGGGCTCACTGAAGAAAATTGCTCTCATATGCCTAATGGCAAAAATACAATTCATGCAAATATATATACACACACACACACAGATGTATACACAAGCACATACACACACACACACACACACACACACACACACATGCACATATACATATATATACATATACATGTGTGTGTATATATGTATATGTGTGTGTGTGTATATATATGTATATATATATATGTATATATATACACACACACATACATACACATAATAGGAATAAAATTTAGTGAAAGCAAACTTGGAAGTTTTCACAAAACATTGTATTTGCATTACAGTTTGAAATATAGCATTTTCCTTCTCTCAAAACATGCTTTCAATTTCTGTAAATTAAAGGAGAAATTTGGTTGATTGATTATTTAAAAATGCAATTTATCTTCTGTTGATCATAACCAAGGTATAATGCTTTATGTTGGATACTCAGTTGGATCCAAAAAGGTTTGCAGGCAAGTAGGAGAGATAAGATGGATAGCTATAATGCTTTATTTTGAGAAAATACATACACCCCTCCATACACACACACACACACACACACACCTATGTTATGTTAAGCCACCTGGACTCACCCCTGAAAGATACAAACAACTCCAGAGAAATAAGAAAACAAAGATGAATGTGCTGAGCTAATAGCTGTTGACATTTGAAAGTGCTGTGCCTGAGGCTCTGGAGAAGCTTTGTACGAAACAGAAAAATAGGTATATTGGTGAAAGAAATTTATTAGCAGCTTTGAAATAATGAGGGAAAGATGCAGCATGAACTAAAGCTCTGAGAAATTATCTTTGTTCACCCATGGGTTGTCTTATAAGTCTGTGAGAAATCTTGGCCTCTTTATTTAGGAAAGGCCATGTTGCACACTGTTATACTTGCAAAGCATCATGAATTCTTGACTTGGATACAGTGTATGTTTAAACTTGAGAGCACAGTTCTTCTGATGGAGTAGCAGAGAAAAATTACTACAGACAACAACTGCTTATGTGGGACCCAAGAAATGCTAGTTTATAAATCATCTCTAAGCAGGAAGGAACTTTGCAGAAAGCCACAACAGACAAGTCACAGAGGGACTTTATATTGATTACAGATATTGATTACAGAGGGATATTGATTTACATGATCATGTTGTAAATAATCACACAAATACTCTGGAATGTAAATACTGAATTTCATGTTGAGATTTCTCTCCTGATGGATTTGACATTTTTTTCTCTGTAATGAAGAAGTAGTGACAACCTCAAACCCAAGCCTTCTGCCAAACAGATGCAATGAAAATGGAGGGGGTTTTAAATGAAGTCTGGTAGTAGACAAAAAAAGGGGGGGGGAGAGGACAGAAAGAGAGAAGATTCATATTTATCCAGTAGTTCTGTCTAGTAATCAATGTGCCAGGACTAAAAAGAGCTATTATGAATAAGAGAAATTCTAACAGTCAATAGTAAGAAAGAGGAGGATAGCCCAGTGTGGTAACCATAGATAAGGCCTTGGAAGGTCAAGAAGGATAGGTTCCACCTCATGCCTAGAAGAATGGTGCCACAAGCACAGAAAGACCAACTCTAGTCATCAGTCAATTCATACAGAGCATATAAACTCAACATTAGGAGGGCACACTCTGGAGAGAGACTGCCTGGGTAAAATGCTGGATTGTTCACTGACGGGCTCTGTGGCTTTGGGCAACTTATTTCTTATCTGCTAGCCCCTATTTCTTCACCTGTAAATGGGTTAACACTCTCCATAACATCAAGAATTTAATTAAGGTTAAATGAAATGATATGAAATGATAAAACATTTAGGACAGTTTATAGTATGCAGAAGTATGAAATAATTTTAAATTATTGGTATATTACTGAGTGAGTTTAAATCTATATGTACATTTACAACTCAAGAGAAAATAATCAGCATTAACTTAAAAATAATCTATATGACTTGAGCCATGAGTAACCAGATGTTTATAAATATATAATATTTAATCAAATAGGTTTTTAAAAATTTATATATTTTCCACCATGGTAATTACAGCCAATTTTCCCCAGTGAAAGAGAACATGTTCTCATTTACTATGAGTTAAAATCATTTATTATAAGAAATACCTGTTCTTGACTACCTGAAAAAACCACTGAATTCTTAAAAGGATACTGTTAAGGATACATAGAAATTAATATGGTGGTTCTTGATGCCTTCAAGGTAAAATTTGAGTTTAGCATTGTGTTCCTGCCCCTTTATAATCTAGGCTGATGTCTCCCTCATGCCTCATTGTTCGTTCTCTTAGCCACCTACCACTAGCTACACATTCCAAGTACTTTCATCTCTGGCTCTTGGTAAGTGATATTTATCCACTCTAGAAAGTCACCTGTTCCTCTCTCTACCTGACGATGTTCAACCTTGTTTCATAATCCACCTCAAGTAGCACATGCCCTGCATTGCAAAGGTTGCAAACTGGCCTCAGATGATTTTATTGACATCTGTGGTAATTTTTTTTTTAATTTTAACTTGAATTTTTAATTTAAGTGGAATGCACTATCCAGTTTTCTAAACCTTCCCTGTCCCTATTGTTTTACACACAGCTCAACTCATCCATTTACAGGGATTACTTCATATTATAAACATCTGACTTGAAACTCTGGAAAACCCTTTTAAGCTCATTCCTCATTCCTCTTCCCACAGAAAGAATTAAACAATCTGTTCTCTGAACTCTCATAAAGTAGGTCACACTTAGCAAATTTAGCTATCTGTGTACGGATCATATATGCCTTGAAATCCCAGAGGGCATGGGTGATGGCTTATGAACATTTGTACCCACCTCTTACATCATAGTAGGTGCTCAATAATTGCTTTCTGAAGTTAATTGAATTCCATGTGGTGTTTTACAAATTTTTACAGAAGCAGTAAGATCATTTCATGGCTGGACTATTTTTTGTTTTTTAACATGACTATACTTTTATCTCTTTATATTGTGGTATTTTTTATGAGAATTTAATTATTTTAAATTGCCTTTATCTTTCTCATACCTACTTCTAAGTCCCTTTTCCTACAACTCTTTCATGTCCTTTTTCACATGCTCTCCATTCCATGATTAAACATATATATAGATCCCTGTTTTTAGCCATAATAATAAACATATTGAACCCTTAATAGACAACAAATAATCTTTCTTCTCAACTGGAGAGACCCTGTTCTAAGTGTTTCACATGTGTTATTGCTATTTCCTGCCAGTCATCCTCAGAGTTAGGAACCTTATTTTCCCATTCTACACAAGAGGAAACAGAGACCAACTTGTGGTCTCTAAGGAAGACCAACTTACTTGCCTGAGCACATGCAACTAGTCATAGCATAGCTACTGTGTGCCCAAGGTTGCCTGTTCCTATCGACCAGCCCTTAAATCACTTGGTGGTCTCTACCTTCTCATTTGGCCACCTGCTTGGAGGGCATTTCACTTTTTCAGCCTACCCCGATGACCTGGTCAGAATGAGCCATATTGCCATATTCTAGCCTTTGTTTCACTCTTTATGTATTAAAGGTAATTGCTAGTTTGTGACACTCCTGTATCCCTTAATCATTTTAGACTAATAATAGTAGCTACCCATTATTGACCTATCACTGTTTTCCAAGTATCACTAAGCACTTAAGGAATTTCTCATTTAATCTACACACACACACACACACACACACACACACACACAGAATGTGTTTTATTTGTGAGAAGCATTAAGCACAGGGAGGTTGTAAATTTAGGCCCTATCTCAAAGCCCTTGACCTATTTATTCATCATAGTATCTGGTTCTGACTTTTCTTGTTGCAGAGACTACCTTAGTTCCTTACACTTATCTCCTTAAGATTATGTTTGCTGACTAAATGGTTGTCAGATGGATACTTACCATTAACTCTACATGTAGTACATGAACAGAGATATGCAATCTCCTTACTTTTGAAATTTTATTTTTTTAATGTTTTTATGTTTTTTTAATGTTTAATGTTTTTTATGTTTTTTAATGTTATTTTGACAGAAAGAGAGAGAGAGAGCACACTCACTGGGGTAGGGGAGGAAGGGGCAGAGAGAGAAGGAGAGAGAGAGAATCCCAAGCAGGCTCCACACTGTCAGCATGGAGCCTGATGTGGGGTTCAACCCATAAACTATGAAATCATGACCTGAGCCAAAATCAGGACTTGGACGCTTAACCAACTGAGCCACCCAGGTGCCCCAAAATTTGATTTTGAAAGAAACTAAGGAGCAGATCTTCCAAGGTATTTATTAATCTTAGATTTTCATAGAGGTCATTTGTTACATTTCCTCATATTGTTTCACTCTTCTTAGAAAACAAAGAAGTTTTGTTCCCTTTTCTCCTCTTTTGAGCTTTGTTCTTTATGTGTTTTATAGAATTTGTGGTTTATATTTTACTAGTACCAAAAGGATATGACAACTGATTTTAATTTGTATCTTGTTAAGAATGAATAAATTGGGATGAAGCCATAATTTCAGAGAGTCAGTTATAAACCCTTGACCCATGATAACTCTGAGTCATATTAACCCCTTTTAGGACCAAGGGAATACTTAATCTTCATAGAAGAAATGTATTTGTGAATAAATATGAAGGAGGGATAGACCAAGACCCCCTAAATTTGTCTTCTAAATGAAAAGATTTCAAGAAAAGTCAAATAGACCAACTAAGGATAATTTAAATCTTGTACATCATAGAATCAGACCAGTCTTTAAAACTGGAAGGAATAGGAACTGAGGACTAGATATAGATCAATAATGTACCAGAAGCGTCAATGGACTACTAGGGTGGCCTGATAAAAATCAAATGGCAATGTGAAATTAGAAAGATTCATGAGATCTAATCTTCATAATACTTTTTGACTTTATAGGTGAAAGCACAACCAAGAAACTACTTAGGTTATATTTATAACATAGCCATTTACTTCTAATGTCAATCCAATATTGACAATAATAGCCTTTTCAAGGTAAAAAGGATTTGGAAAGTGTCACATATAAGCATAACAATAAAAGACCTTGTGAGCCAGAGGAGCTAAGGGTGCTGTGGAAAACTGTTTAATGCATGTTAACCATTCATTCCCAATTCCCTCCTTTATTTCCCCCAGTGTTCCATTCAAATATCTCTTTAGATCAAAAACCACAAGTATTGCCAAAGTATGTGATAGTTTTGAGATGCTGACAAGTGTGAACCATAGACCCATATTTTCCTTAAACCTGGGATTCATTTTCATGTATAAATTAAGTAATAAGAGAAGCTGGCCTTCTGTAGATGAAAGACTGGATTATTAAAATACCAACATCTCTGGATAAGAAAATGGGTGGAATATACAAAATATGTTCTTATTTATGGAAACATTGTAAGGTGAGGAGAAGTAATTATACCACATGGAAACTACTGTGTAATTTCTGTTCTTATATACCAATAATTGTGCATAAAGAACAAACTCTTAATTTATTAAACAACATGGTGATACAAATCAGGAGGTCAGATCTTCAATAGTTTGATGGCACAATCCCATAAGAGAAAAATATCTTACTTTCAATGAAATAGTTTAAAAGTAATTGAACCCAAAGAAAATATTAAGAGGAGTTGCATAATGGCCCCAGTAGGTGTAAAATGTAAAACTCAGTCTGAAGGTGTTTGGAGCCCTGGGGGCAGTATTCTGACTGCCTGATGAAATGGAAAATTTGTTTGAAAAGACATAGATATAAAGGCAATGAGGAGAGGTGAGACCAATATTATAAGAAACAACTAACTTCAGTGTCATATGTCAGGGGTATATCATGAAAATCCCTGCAAGGGCAACGGAGAAACTATCTACTTTCCATTCCTCTTCCATACCTAAGAATAGCAACCAAATTACATTTGTGTAGGAAAGTGGCCATTTACAGAGCATCTTTCCATTATGTTTGATTTAATCTACAACAAGAAGAGTAGGGGTGTATTATTACCATCTTCACTTTACAGATAAGGAAATTGAGACTCTTAGAAGTCAAATGACTTGCTGAAGACCACATACCCAACTAGAAAGTAGAAAGTCTAGGTGAGAACCCATGTTTTATGATTCAAGGTCCTCCCCTCTTTGTCTACACCATACTGCCATTTTCTATTTTGCTCAATTTATGTTTTACAACTGAAAGCAAAACTGCCCATAGCCCACAACAGATACGGCTTTTAGCAGATCTTTGGGGGCGCCATTAAATGGTTGACTTGAAAATCACTTGAAATCAGCTTACTAGATTACTTACTAGAAATCAAATCCCAACTGCCCTATTCACTACGTGTGACCTCGGACAATTTATTTATCCTTTCTAAGCCTCAAATTCCTGACCTGTAAAGTGGGACTAATAGTAGTATGTCCCTCATAGCATTGTGTATAAAGATTAATATAATACATGAAAAGTGATAATTAGCCAGGTATTTGCCACATAGAAAGAAGTCAATAAATGTTTGTAGTAATTGATGTTTTCATCATTGTGTTTTACCCCACATAAAGTATGTGCTCATTTAAATTCTCTTATTTAAGTTTCTCTTACTATCAAACAACAAAGAGCACTATCATATTTTCTGAAATGTGAGTTTGACTTCTATGTAATTTGTAACATAGAAGAGTAAAAAAACATATGCATGTATATATACATATACCTAGGTGAGTGACAACCATTAACACTTTAAATTTAATACTTTAAAAAACAGTCAATTATTATAATTATTTTCATTGCACTTTAAAAATCTTGTTAGAATAGATTGTTACTATGAGACAAGATTTTTCAACCTCAATGCTATTGATATTTGGGTCATATAATTTTTGTTGTGGGAGACTGTCCTGTGATTTAAAGGATACTTATGAGGATCCCTGGTCTCTGCCCACCAGATGCCAGTAGCACGCCCCAAGAATTGTGACAATCAAAAATGTCTTCAGACATTGACAAATGTCCCCTTGGGGGGAAATTCATGCCTGCATGAGAACCATTGCTACAGGGCAATGAAACTGATTTTTGATTATGCAGAATGTATGTATCTAAATGATAGCTCACCTCAAAGTTTTAAAGCTGGAAAAATGGTCTTTGAATGGCATCCTCATTTTATTTATTTATTTTTTTTTACATTTATTTATTTTTGAGAAACAGAGTGAGACAAAGTGTGAGCGGAGGCGGGGGGTGGGGGGGCAGAGAGAGAAGGAGACACAGAATCGGAAGCAGGCTCCAGGCTCTGAGCAAGTGGTCAGCACAGAGCCTGACGTGGGGCTCAAACCCACGAACTGTGAGATCATGACCTGAACTGAAGTCAGACGCTCAACCGACTGAGCCATCCAGGTGCCCCCATCCTCATTTTAAACAAGGAGAACTTCTTTATGAGACTTAATCTTGAGAATCACTTTTTAAAGCATACATTGAACTAGGCTCATTACTTGAAAAATCAGCCAACAATATCCCCTACCTTGATCACCAACCATACAAACCACAGACTTGGCTCTAGATGTCTCTGACACTTAAAAAAGTAAATAAATAAATAAATAAACCCACCTTTAACGACGAAGATGTGCCAACATCAGAGAATTCAAAAGAACAGGTGATAGGCTCTTAACTCTACTGCCAAAAAGGAGTTCCAAAAATACTTTTGCACCATGGCAGCAAATTAATGCATGAGTAATAAATCTTCAGCCTCCCAAGGTGGCTACTTCTAAGGGCCCTGGTCTTTGGGGTTGACAAGTGCTGGGGGGTTTTTTGCTAGGGTATCAGGCACATTGCTTCATATTCATGCTTGGTATGAATATCCAGCATTCTGGCAGTTTAAACAATAAGCCCTAGGAATGCCGTTAAGTGGCATATTATTTAGTGGCTGTCCCCTTTTATAGCATCCAGTGGAAGCCAAAGATAAAAGATTAGATGGATGGAGAAGTGAGACATGATGCTAGACTCCCTGCCCAAACCTAAAATCCCTTGCTCTTTGATTTTCAAGGGTATATACTTCTGTGACAGCATGCTCTATTTTTAAATCAAATATTTTCCTGAATATAAGTTTTTTGTGAAAACATTAAATTATTTTATTTATTTATTTGTTTGTTTATTTATTTATTTATTTAATTTATTTTTGTACTCCTTCTTCCCAAGGAGCATGATCAGTCTCTCTCTCTTTTTCTCTCATTTCCCATCCCACCTCCCTCCATACCTCTCCCACAGCCCAAAAAATCCTTCTCCACCTTTCAGTCCACCAAGAGAGGGTCAGTGATTAAGACTTTATTGGTCCACAGTGGTGCTTGTAGCATCTATTGTTTGTGATATATCTAAATAGACTAGATGAGATGTGATAGGGTTAAACTGGATCCCTTCCATTCTGATGATAAAGGTTAAACAGCTATTTGCTCAAATTCCTTTTAACACTTGAAAGGATTTTGAGAGTTATGATTTTTTGAGAAAGAGTTTCTTTTCCATTTATCTAGTTTTCTTCATTTGTCTAAGTTTGACCTGGTTTTGAGCATTGAATCTTAAAAAAAATGTATAATCATATTTCGGGTACATCTGTATGCCTTAGGAATTGGTGACCTTTCTGAAATGGAGGGTATAGCTATCAGTTTAACCACCACTGCTTACAAATACTAACCCAAACTTACTGGCTTAAAACCACCACAGTCTGTTATTTATCATGGTTCTGTGGGCTGACTTGGGGCCCTGGCGACATCTTCTGCTGGTCTCTCCTGAGCTCTCTTTCACAGGAAGCTGGAAGCCCTTGGGAAAGCTAGTCTCTCCCACCCCCCACATGGCCTTGCATCCAGGTCTTGTGGCCTCAGGGTTCTGGGGATCAAAGGAGAATCTTACATGGCCTGTTGAGGCCAAGTTTTGTAAGTCACACACAATTACTTTCACAACATTCTCTTGCTCAAAGCAAGGCGGAAGCCAGCCCAGATTCAAAGGGTAGTGAAACAGACTCCACCTCAGGATGAGAGAAGCAACAAATGATGCATCACTTCATTTATCCCAGCGCTAGGTTCTACATCAGTGAACCTTATTTACTGGACGCATGGAGCTCTTCTCTCCACTCTTGTCAGCCTGGCTAAGTCCATAGTAAATTTTCCTCCTAAGGAGAAAAACCCCCAAGCCTGCCTAAAATACAGAGCAGGTTTTTGTTGACATATGAAATGGGTTTTTAAAAAGTGGAGGAAAAGTCTTTGTGATTTGTTTTATAACTGCTACCTGATTCTTTTTCTGAAACATCCACTTCTGTGGTAGGAGAAACTTGTACTCTTTAATCCCATTTCATCCTATCTTGAATATTTTTTTACATCTTCCTGTAATTTAGTAATTATTAGGGTTAATAGACTTTGTCTTAAACCCCAAAACTCCAGGAATATGATTCATTCACAGTGAATCATAGACCTAAAAGGGACATCTCAAGCTTCCCAGACAACTCCCCCTTCCCTCTCTCCTCTCTCTTTTCTCTCTCTCCCTCTCTGCCCTATTCCTCTCTGTCTCTCCCCTTCCCATTTCCACTGTCTCTTTATTTTCAGGAATAAGAAAATGAAATGAGGCCCAAGGAGGTCATCAACTTTCCCATAGACTCTTGCTGGACTCCAGGCTTCTATTGGTCCAGTATTTTTCCCACATGATTATAGGCCTTTTAATTTTGGTCCAGTTAATTTGAATAAGTATTCCCTTAACATTTTCTAGCTGAATTAGAAAAATAATAAGGAAGCACCTATGTAACAGCTGGAGACATTATGTTAGGAACTAAGATGGTCAGAATAGGTAATTTTGGTGCATTAGAGCCAATTAAATGTCACAGATCTTTAAGACCATGACTGATTGAAAGAAGGGCTTATGAGTACCTGGGCAGCAGCCTGAATGAGCTAGGCACCCAGGTGGTCAGCAAGGATGGGCAGCAGAAACTGGTAGAGGGATGCCAAAGGGAGAAGGAGAGAATGTCAGCGATAAAACTCGTCCTACTTTTGCAGTGGTGCCTGGAGCTGTGATGGTGAAAAACACTCAGGCCACTAAAAATGACTCTACATGCTGTCTTGGCAGCCCTTCCCTGGCTTGGATTGGTGGCCTTATGTATCTGCTCCATTGGAGCTCCAGCCTGGCTGTGCCATGGCTGTAGCGTAGGCTCTTTAGTGGCCATATGCCTGGGAGGCTCATCATCCACAATTTCCTCATCCCAAGCTCCAGCCAAGTGCAGCAGATGCTATTGTTATCACTTCTATTGAATAAAGTAGGAAGCAAAGAGAGAAAGAAATTTGTCAATATTGTTTTTCTGCTGGAATCGAAATAAAAACTGTGTGTGGTATATTGTCTGATAGTAACCCTTGTGCCAAATCCCCATTTTCTGTAACACACTTACATGAGATAAGAATCTGCCCCTATATTTCTTAACATAATGTGAATGACCTTCTCCATTCTACTGTAAATGTGTTACAATTATAGCCATTCAGGCTTCTCAGTTTAGATTTGTGCTGTTTCTTGCACTTGGAAACCCTTTGCTTCTGACCATGCCATCTGTTGGAATCACTTACATTTCTTTCACACACTCACAGTGTTTGTTATATTCCCTAAATCTAGCTGTGCAAAACTCTGAAATCTTTTATGTAAATAAACAAATGTTTAGCAAATATTTTTAAGCCCTTTGCCTTGATAAGTAACATTAATAAGGTACGTTCGTGTTTCTAAAGTAGTACAGCTGCTGAGAGAATTTCTTGCAGAAATGTATGAAGTGACACCAAAATCAGAAGAGAATCTTGAAATAAATGCCTGCATATATAAATGGTTTCTGTGCCGAAGATAAACTAAATGATGATAAATTAAGCAAACAGAAAGTCTTTTTTTGGATATAGTACATACCTGAGGGGATGGAAGGAGGGCTTAGAACTCAACTAAGCCACTGGAACCCTCCCCTGTGTTATCCTATCAAACCTTTCCAGCCCAAAGAGCACACTCACTGATGACCCTGCAGAGTCCCATTGATTTACCCGTGTATCTTACTGCTCTCCTCTTAGCAGCCTGGCTAGGTACACTAGGTGCATTCCTTCATGGGATGGAATAAGAAAAGCAAAACCCCAAGTATAACCCAAAATACAGGTTATTTTGCCAATCTATGAAATAAGAAAGCAGAAGAAAATGCTGTTTAATACCTTCCAGAATTGCTACTTAATTTTTTGCCATCATCACCTTTTTTTTTTTTATTTCCTGATTTTTTTTTCCTTTTGGATCCATAACTACCCCCACATTTGTATGTAAGAGACGAGGGTTGGAGTGCCTTTTCCTATGTGTACTTTTTCACCTCACTGCCATGGTCTCTAGCCATAAAAAGCAGGGCTAAGTGGGCAGAGCCTCCTTTTGCCACCGAGGCTAGGCTGTTACCACGATGTGACCTATGTGTTGCCTGAATACAGATTGAGAATACTGGTTTTTTTATTATACTGTACCTGGAGACTATGCTCAAGTTAAATACTATATGTGAATATAGAAGGTAAATATATAAAAAGATGCAATCTCAGTAGGTCACAGTAGTCAGCCTTTAAACTTTATCAAGAGCCAAGATCATTAGATTTTAATGTGGACAAAGGAGGACCATGGATTGTTTCAAAATATGAGGCATGTTTCACATATGTCTTAGAACCCTAATAAAAATCCAACTTCCTGGAGTAATTTATACATAGTAGGTAATTTTCAAAATTCAAGGTAACAAATGAATCTCCTAGATCTTAAAGCTTATATTGTAAGTGTGTGCTAATAAGAACTACTCTGAATTCCATGACTTTCATGCCATATTTGGCTTTCAAACTAAGAAATGAAAATTACATATATAAGAAATGCTAGACTGCCCTAAAACTGTATTTGTGCAAATCACTTGCTTGCCTGAGCATCTATTTCTCTAGGAAGGTGAAGAACAATCTGGACATTTGCCAAAAACATCTTTCCTGCATGGGAAGACTACATAAAATTTGGTAGATTAAAATTGTTCTTGATGATGATGATGATGATGATTAGAAATTTTGGTTTTATGAAAGCCAATAAGAAGTTGTCTCTAACTACCTTCAAATTCAGTCCCAATTTGGGTTCACAGGTGATCAGTCACTCTAGAAAAACAAATACTATATGATCTCTCATGTATGAAACTAAAACACACACACACACACACACACACAACAACAACAACAACAACAAGCTCATAGATAAGGAAAATATACAGGTAATTGCCAGAAGCAGGGGATGGAGGCAATGGGATAAATGAGTGAAGTGTGCTGAAAGGTTAAAAAATAAATAAATAATAATAATAATAATAATCAATTAAAAGTCCCACTTTGTCAACCTTAACCCAGCTCGAATTCTCATCAGTTAGGTGGAGAGTGTTGCTCAGTCCAGACTCTTACTCACTACTTTCATTTGAAAAATCATAACCAATCATGTTGCAAACCACAAAATTCTTTATAACCTATGGTTAACATTCCATTCCTCTTTTGTGTGTCTGGAAATGATTGACTTGGCTTCAGACTATTTTCTGATGTACTACAGCCTGAAATTCATTTGTTATCTTGGTTCAATTAAACTCAAACTTATTGATTTGTAGGGCACAATAGTAAAGCCACAAGCTTAGCAATACCTTTTTTCAGAATTCAGTGAAAATCTCTGTGAATGTAGTCAGTTAGAAGAGCTATGTATGTATGCCTTTTTTGATGTGTTTATATTTCCTAAAAGCTTAGGAATAGAGACATTAAAAGAATTTGAAATGATACTTCTGCATGTAAGTCCTTTTCAGAGTGAATCTTCATGGCATACATAACATGCAAAGGTACAGCAGTTTCTAGGATGAACACCATGCCTTTTGCTAAATTCTCTGCCTACATTTCCATATAGATAATCTCATCAGGTAGCACTTCTGTAATTATCACTAATGTCCACAGTCTCTTTTTAAAACTGCATAATATCACAGTTTGGCTATGACATAATAAACTTAGACCTGATATCAGCTATTGGAACTCCATTAATGGTTCTAAACAACATCATCTTTGTTATTTTTCCCCCTTGGGGACCCTTCATTTGGAAAGAGCTTTATTTTAGGGACAGAAATAATCTATTTTTCCTAAACTTTTTTAGTTTCATATTTTCAAACATACCCAAGTGTAGAGAGAATGTATAATGAACCCCTAAGTACCCGTCAACCCAGCTTCAGTCATCATCATTTCAAGCAGTGTTTATTAAATGACAGCTCATTTTCTGATTTTTAAAAGAAATTTATTACATAACTGCCATTCAACATGAGAGATTTTAATAACCTGGACAACCTTTTCTCTGGTAAATGTTCAATATCTGTGAACATACATCATGTAAAGGGCACCCGCTACCACTTGCTCAACTCAAGGTTAAGGGTGCCTGGACTCTCTTATTCCACTACAATCTGTAACTTGCACTGCCTTTCTAAGTCTAAAGACTTAACAGTATCAAGGCTTTTATACTATAATTTATTGAAGTAAAATTAACATACACTATAATTTCAGTTTCCAGTGTACAACAGAATGACTTAATGATTCTGTACATTCCTCAGTGCTCACCACTGTCTGGTCATCATCTGCAACCAAATGACATTTCTGCAATCTTATTGACTATATTCTCTATGCTATACCTTTCAACTCCATGACTTATTCATTTTGGAACTGTAAATATGTACCTTTTCTTCCTTATCTGTTTCACCCATGTTTCCACTCGCCTACCTATTGGCTACCACCTGTTTTTTCTCTGTATTTAAGAATCTGGTTTTGTTTGTTTGTCTCTTTTTCCTTTGTTCATTTTGTTGTTGTTGTTTCTTTAATTTCACATATGAGTGAAATCTTATGGTGTTTGTCTTTCACTGTCTGATCGATTTCACTTAACATTATACCCTCTAAGTCCACCCATGTCGTTGCAAATGGCAAGATCTTATTCTTTTTTATAGCTGAGTAATATTCCATTGTATATGTCTACCACCTCTTCTTCATCCATTCATCAGTCAATGGCCATTTGGGCTCTCTCCATATCTTGGCTATTGTAAATAATGCTGCCATAAACCTAGAAGTGCCTATATCTTTTCAAATTAGTGGTTTTGTTTTCTTTGGGTAAATACCCAGTAGTGGAATTACTGGGTCATATAGTATTTCTATTTTTAATTTATTGAGGAAGCTCCACACTGTTTTCCATAGTGGCTGCACCAATTTGCATTCCCACCAACAGTGCATAAGGGTTCCTTTTTCTCCACATCTTTGCCAGCACTTGTCATTTCCTGTCTTTTTGACTGTAGCCATTCTGACAGGTGTAAAGTGATATCTCATTGTTATTTTGATTTGCTTGTCCCTAATGATTAGTGATATTGATCATGGTTTCATGTGTCTGTTGGCCATCTGGATTTCTTCTTTGGAAAAATGTCTATTCAGGTCCTCTGTTCATTTTAATTGAATTTTTATTGCTTTTTTGGAGGATCTGAGTTGTAAAAGTTCTTTATGTATTTTGGATATTAACCTCCTACCAGATATATCATTTGCAAATATCTTTTCTCATTCACTAGGTTGCTTTTTGGTTTTGTTGATGGTTTTCACTGTGCAAAAACTTTTTTTATTTTGATGCAGTCCCAATAGTTTATTTTTGTTTTTGTTTCCCATGCCTGACAAGACATATCTAGAAAAATGTTTCTATGGCTGATATCAGAGAGATTACTGCCTATTTTTTTCTTCTAGGACTTTTATGGTTTCACGTCTCACGTTTAGGTCTTTAATCCATTTTGAGTTCATTTTTGTGTATGGTGTAAGAAAGTGGTCCATCTTTTTCCTTTTGCATGCATCTGTACAGTTTTTCCTACACCATTTGTTGAAGAGACAGGCTTCTTCATTGTATATTCTTACTTCTTTTGTCATAGATTAATTGACCATATAAATGTGAGTTTATTTATGGGCTCCCTATTCTGTTCCACTGATCTATGTGTCTATTTTTGTGCCAGTACCATACTGTTTTGATTACTACTAGTATATCCTGAACTCTAGTATTGTGATGCATCCAGCTTTGTTCTTTTTTTCTCAAGATTTCTTTGACTATTTGGGATCTTTTCTGGTTCCATACAACTTATGGTATTATTTGTTCTAGTTCTGTGAAAAATTATATTGGTATTTTGATAGGAACTGCATTGAATCTGTAGATTGTTTGGGGGAGTATGGACATCTTAACAATACTAGTCCTTCCAATCCATGAGCATGGAATGTCTTTCTATTAATGACATCAAGTTTTAAAATGGTTTCACTTATTGAAACAACCTCTCTCTTTGGAGAGCTTGTTTCCAAAACTGTGCTTAGCAAATTTTGGCTTGCAGACAACTATTTTTTTATTCAATACATTTATTTTAAAATCAAATGTTATTTTTTAAAGGCTCAATTCATCATAGGCCCACCATTGTTATTTAACATCCGGAGCTTAATCCTCCCTTGGTTAAAGTTTCCTTAGTTTAATATGTGAAAGCACAGCTGAATTCAGAAATTATTAGCTACCTGATTTAGGAACAAAAAGAGAAATAAAAATAACAATTTTGTAAATCCAAATATTGAGCATTTCCCAAACAATTATTAGTACACATAATTAATGGTTCTTATTTTCATACTCATTTTGTGCTCTACAAGAAGTATACGAACAGAATTCAGGATACCTCATTAATGTATGTGCACACTGTGTCCTGAGTTGTTAATAGATGTTATGTGGGGACTTTTTTCTATATTCAGGTAAGTATAGGTTAAACTATGTTAAATTACTTTGCAACTGAGTTCCTCACCCTATGAAGTACTCATTTCTATTGTGAACTTTCAAGAGGAAATTTCTGAAACGTATTTAAACATGGAACTCTTCCCTGCCCCTTGGCATTTCTTTTTTTTTTTTTTAAGTTTTTATTCAAATTCCAGTTAACATACAGTGTAATATTAGTTTCAGGTGGAGATATATATATCACTTCCATACAACACCCAGTGCTTATCACAAGTGCCCTCCTTAATCCCCATCACCTATTTTACCTACCCATCCTCCCACCCACCTCCCCTCTGGTAACCATCAGTTTATTCTCTATAGTTAAGAGTCTGTTGCTTGGTTTGTCTCTCTCTCTCTCTCTCTCTCTCTCTCTTTCCCTTTGATCATTTGTTTTGTTTCTTAAATTCCACATATGAGTGAAATCATATGGTATTTGTCTTTCTCTGACTGAGTTATTTCACTTAGCATTATGCTGTCTAACTCCATCCATGTCATTGCAAATGGCACAATTTCATTCTTTTTATGTCTGAGTAATATTTCAATGTGTGGAATATATTCCACATCTTCTTTATCCATTCATCAGTTAATGGACGCTTGGGCTGTTTCAATGATTTGGCTATTGTAGATCATGCTGCTACAAACATTGGGGTGTATGTATCCCTTTCAATTAATATTTTTGTATCCTTTCAGTAAGTACCTAATAGTGTAATTGCTCAATCATTCCCCCTTGCAATTTCTAAAAGAACTCTAGGAGGTGCTATCATAAAAGGTAGTTTGGCTAACAGTGATAAAACAGAACAATGATCTACTAAGAGTAATTAGTTAATAAATCAGCAACACTCAAGTTTATAAATATATAAAATCAATAAATACTTATTTAAACTACACTGTGTAGGGGTGCCTGGGTGGTTCAGTGGGTTGAGCGTCTGACTTCGGCTCAGGTCATGATCTCACAGCTCATGAGTTTGAGCCCCACATTGGGCTCTGTGCTGATGGCTCAGAGTCTTGAGATTGCATGGGATTCTGTGTTTTCCTTTATCTCTGCATGCCCCCCCAACTCTCACTCTCTCTGTCTGTCCTCAAAAATAAATAAACATTTAAAAAAAAATTAACACACTGTGTAGAGCTCTAGACTCCAAGTGTGGCATCTCTCTTAAAAAGCTTGTAACAACATATATGAAGATACCTAAAATATTTAAGGCTATTCAAAAAATCCTTAATGTATGCGTTGAGACTTGAACATTTAGAGAAAACTTTGGTTAAAGCAAAGAACCCTGAAAAATTATGTATACAGTTAAAATTAACTTCAAATGTTTAATTGTATATTCATTAGTTTTTAAATTTAGGGCTAAGAACTCTCCTTTGACTATGACCTAGAATTAGCAGTTTACTGCATTTGATAAAGACAAACAACTTAATGGTTTTGAAGCAACTGAAGTATAGAATCCTACTAGATTTTTATCAAACATTTTCCATTTATTTACAGTTGTCTTGTACATAATTCAACAGTACTGTGGGTGAGTGATGGGGCACAAATTCCTTACTTTTAGTAAGTCATTCGAAAGCAGTTAACTTAGGATTCACAGAAGCAACTTTTATTTTGTAAGCATATCTCATCAGTTTCTTTCATACTTATTTATTGAGTATATATGGTGTGTGTGTGTGTGTGTGTGTGTGTGTGTGTATATATATATATATATATATATATATATATATATATATATGGAATATAGTTGTAATAAACACCATGACATCACAAAAGAGCACAGACATCCTAGAGAATAGCCCCCTAGCTTTTAGCAAACCTGGTGCAGAAAAGGGAGAGTGGGGCTAGTTTTTAAATTGGTGAAGTGGAGATCAGATACAAAAATACATATAGATATGTATATGCATATGGAAAAGAACAATAGAACAAACAATAATCATTACTTGAGATAAGGGAAAGAAAAGAGAACTTCCCCATAAGCAAAGCACCGCACCTGAATTTCAGTCCCTGTGAATGGTTGTCTAGTACTCCGTCTCTCCATCTGTAAAATTTAAGGGATTAGCTCAGAGGTAGTTCTCAAACTTCATCATGTATCAGAATCACCTGATGGGCTTATGAAACTCAGGTTGTTTTACACCACCTCCAAAATATCTGATTCTGTAGGTCAAGATGGGGCCCCAAAACCGTCTTTCCTAACAAATTCCCAAATGATGCTATAGTGGTCATGGGGCAGCACTTTGAGAACCACTGGATTAGATCATCTCTAATATCCCTTTCAAGTCTAAAATCTGATTCACTTATGTATGACATTTTTTTTCCTGAGAGAATAGAAATCAGGATATAAAATTGAATGTTAATTTTTTGAATTCATTAGTATAACTCTTTAAAATAAACCATACAAGAATAGAAAAGTTTCATTATCTACTCTGCCATTAACCAACTGAAATAAATATTAAACTCTAGGTCCTTAATTCATAGAAAAAACAGAGTGAGGGAATTAATATTTATCAAGAACATATTAATTAAAAGGCATTTTTCCAACAATAGCCTTATGGCAACCTTTAGAAATGGGTTTAGATTTTATAGATGAGCAAACTGAGGCTCAGGGAGGATAAATAAATGACCTAACACCACACAGCTAGCAGGTGGAAGAGCCAGATGTTGAATCTGTAAAGTCCATGCTCTTTCCACTTGCCAAACTGACTCATAAAATAAGCATATCACATCACTGCTTTCCTTGTCAACTTATGTGAAACAAAATAGTCCATTTCACCAACTCAGCCAATACTTTAATTATGTTTAAATTATTTTAATCAGTAATGGCATTTTAACAATATTTGTTCTTCCTATCCAGGAGCATGGAATCTTTTTTCTATTTTTTGTGTCTTCTAGTGAACTCTTAAGAAAAAAAAAATGGACTTCTTAAGTGTAGTGACTAGTAACTTCCACAGGCAAAAACTGAATTTCTTCCCTGGACTGTAACATCCAACCATTAGAGATATAAGGGCAGAAATGGTATCTTGGAGTTCATCATTACATCTTTTTCCCCTATCTATGTCACACATGAAAAAGACATTCAATAAATATTTGATGGATAAGTAAACATGAGCGGAAGTGTCATAATCCAAAACAATACCAGGAGCAAAGCCACAGAAGAATTCTAAACAGTATAATCTGTGTTGTATAGGTAAAAAAACATATTAAAAGGGCAGTAGCGTTATTCTTAAAATGCCAGATAAAATGGTTCTTATTGTTACTTGGTTAGTGGAGAGGCTGGAAGTAAGCTAGGGACCAGATTTTGTGGGCACCAAACCCTGTAGAATACTTTACATTCATTATATGTGAGGCTTTGTAAATGTTGAGTCTAGGGCTTGCATTCTAATTACCATTATGCCTGGTATTAATGGAAATGTATGCTGCAACCCTGAGAATTATTAGGATAATAAGCATCCCATTCCCAATATCTTCCTCCCTATATGAGGTAGATTAAGTCTGCAAAAAGAAGCACTTAGTGCCCCCAGAAAGGGAAGCACCATATAGTGTCCCTGATGTTAAGAAAAAGTTTATTTTCCTTGAATGGGTTCCTTATTAAGGAGCAGTTTGCTCATCCCTGATCACCACATTCCCTCTACTTCCAGAACACACTGGCAGGAAATAAAACGAGCTATTGCTCTCCTCATATGCAGTATTATTGCTGCTCATATGGCCTCTGCTGAATCCAGCCCTGGGTTTACCCCTCATTGGAGGGTTCCAGTCCACTAAGGAAGGCAGCTTGGGGTCCCAAAATTGGCCCAGACTCCATGAGCGAGGTTGTCCAGGCATGTGATAGAATGAACATTGCCAAGCTGTTACTGTATCTCCTGGGGAGCTGCTAAAATGACTCGTTGCCTTTGGAGAGAATCTTCCGGAGGAAGTAGCTTTGACATCAGTGAATTTGTACTCCTCTTCCTGTAAAGTTGGGGAAAGCAGCTCACCTGTAGCCATGATTGGAGAGCAAGGAAGAGCTGGTACGCAGCAAAACAATCCCACAGTGTGTCAGATTCCTTCTCACTGCTCTTGGATATGGCAGGCATTTCAGGTTCTGTGCACGTGGTATGTCAGATATTATTGAGTTAATTCTTCAGGAGATTAAATGCCCTGTCAGTTACTCAAGTGTAGTAATTTAGAAGTTTCTTTAATAAAAGGGTAAATTTTCAGCCCCTTACAGCAGCACATGCCCATAGTCCCATTTACGGGGGAGGCTGCAGCAGGAGGATAGCTTGAGCCCAGGAGTTCTGAGCTGCAGTGAGCTGTGCCCATTAGGTGTCTGCACTAAATTTGGCATCAATATGGTGACTTCCCAGGAGCAGGAAACACCAGATTGCTCAAGGAAGGTTGAGCTCACCCAGGATGGAAACAGAGCAGGTCAAAACTTCCATACTGATCAGTAAAGGGCATATTCTCAGATGCTGCCACTCATCATCTACATATTTTAATGCTTATGAATATTTCCATATAATTAATGTTCTAAATGGTAAGTGCTGTAATTTCCTTTGACCTGTGTTGCAGTTAGATATATTACTTGATCAGTGCTCTCAATGAATCATTTTATACACACGTATTTAGTTAATTGATTATTTTTTTTTCCTGCCTGTGTTTATGTGTAATATACTCTATAAGGGGAAGGAAATCAGCCTGCTTGCAGCTGAGTCTGGTAAAAGAGCAATTAGGTTCTATCAGAACAAACAGCTGTCAATAATGAGTTCTGAATTAAAATTACTAGCAAAGAAAGGAATCTAGACATCTGCAGGAAATATGAAAATATTTTTATAACCTAATAACTGAGATCTGGACAGGGGTATCACTGAATTTTCCCAGCTGTACCTGAAACATATTTTGAAATAATCCCAGACTGAAAGAACACTGAAATTCACCACATAAACTAGGCTGCACTTTTTTTTTTAAATGTTGGCTGCCTTTGAAGAGTATGTATTTTGATTTCATGTAATCAGCATGAAAACTTTCTATTTCAAACTATTTTACTCTGCCCCCAGTCATAAAATGAAGGTTAAAAATAGTTCTCTTATCTTCATATTGTGTCTTTCCAATCAGGGTCCTGTTGCTTGGATATATTTCTTTCTGTCTTTGGAAAAATACTTTGGGGTCTAATTACACGGTATCTGATTTGCTCCCATTGAGGTTGCTTTTCACAAAGAAAACTTGCAAGGTGGGCTTCTGGCATCTGAGTTTTATTACAAGATAATTCCATATATGTGCAGGTATCTAGAGATAGTAAACTATTTTGGTCTTAAAAAAATAAACCTTACTTTTTGAAAACAGACTTTGCAGTTGCCCTTTTACATTGAAATTTTAAGGTGGTTAGGTCAAAAAACCAATGTGAATAAGAGACAAATATTTTTAAAGGTATTATATATGTGTGTGTGTGTGTGTGTGTGTGTGTGTATACACATGCTTGTGTATACATGCATGCTTGTGTATACCTTTGTGTATATATATATATATATATACACACACACGTATATATGTATATATGTATATGTATATATATGTATACACACAAGCATAGATAATTAGCATATTTGATACATTTTTTGCCCCCATTTACTTATAAAAATATGTCAAGAGTAGTATCTCTATATCGCTATGGCCCATGGACTACCAGCAGCAGCAAGACTTTGGAGCTGGTTGGAAATGCACAATTTTGGGTTCTCCTCCACACCTACAGAACTGAAATCTCAGGGCAGAACCCAGGAAATCTGTTTTTTCAACAGATGTGTGAAGACCACTTTGATGGACAGATAATGCATAAATGCCCGGTGGTACAGTGCATGGTGATGGATACATAGAAGAGGAATCTCTCCTTTTGCATTTATTAAATTGACTTATTGCATATTTTTATCTTTTTGATGTTACAGTCTTGTGACTGTGTTCTCCATCTTCTACTATTACTCTGCATGAGAGGCAAACCCTGCCCTCTCTACCTCCACCCTTAAACATGACCAGTATGTCATTCTGAATACACTTAGTACTAGTTTTCATTAATGAAATAGTCTCTGTGTATGAATACTATGCTTACTGAAACAGAGCTGACATCAGTATAACTAGTATACATAGCCAGGTACACAAAGATCTATTTTTACAGTGCTTCAAAAGCCACCTAATGTATTTCTCTTTGGCCAGTTGAATAGACTGGAGGATCTAATGTTTCATGAATAAAGTACAGTAACAAATACAACATGTATCTTTTAGACCAACATTCTTGCAGCCTCAATTACAGAATCATGGACCTAGGGTCCATCTGAGAGCTCTAAGGAAAACTGTCATCTGTTTCCAGTGAAACTCCACTGCTGAGGGCATAAGTCTGGGAAAGAGGAGATACAGACCAAAGCCTCAGCTCTCAGCTCTGCTCTAACAGCCACATGATCTTGGTCAAATTCTTAACCCTGGCTAGGTCTCCATTTCCTCCTTTGAAAAATCGAAGTAGGCAGACAAGCTAGAAGAGGCAAAAAGAAGTACTTACCCATTAATTCAGAAACCTGTGAGTTTAAGAAGCCAGATCAGACCCATGGGGACACCAACACAAAGGCCTGCTGGAGGCCTGTGGGGTGATACAAAGAAGGAGGCCCTGTATAAGACAGTAGGTAGATTGTAGCAAGCCTGAAATTCTTACTGCCTTAACAAAAACTCGTGGGAATCAAACAAAAGGACCTAAACAAAAGGGCCAGACGAAACACAGAGATACCAGTTTATAACCCCTGATTTAGAGCCTTCAATACCATTGGATCATTTATGTTTAAATGAACATAATAGCATCTTTGTAAAGCAAAGACAAAAAAACCTCAAAATCTTGCCCTTGTGGGAAAACATTGATATGCTTCCCAAAATGACTGAAATAAAGTTGCCAAAATTCAGTTGCTAAAGTTTGATATCTTCCAAATTCCTTCCCATTGCTGTTTCTTCTCTTTGACTCTGCTTAAACTGAGTCAGGAATAATGGCATTTATGTTGCTATGGTGAGCCTGCTGCCTGCATTGAACAGGTTATATACATTGTAGTTGACATGATTGTTACTTTCTTTGGGTTGCACAGTACACAACCTGTGCAGCTTTACTTGGCAGGCCTGGTTAATGGTTGTATCCACTTTCAAAATGTAGATAATTTAGTGTCATTATGAAAAGAATTTAGAATATGAACTGAACTGATAGGCCATTTACAAAGAAAATATCTGTGAAAATGATAGAGTTCCATGTACTTCTATCGCATCATTCAATTGACCTTATTCAATTTAGAGTCAATTACCAATTACCAGGCCAGCTGAGTCAGTTTCTCTCTGTGCCTGATGGCCTCCTCTATCCATCTGTAAAATAAGACCTGCTATGGCATATTCAGGTGTTCTTTATATAAACATATTAGCCTTCTAATTTATCTTGAGCACCACATTTTAAGAATAATAGGAAATGTGCTTGGCAGATAATATTGAGACAGAGCCAAAATCACACAGACGTTTTTGGAAGATTTTGTTTGAGTCAACATAATTGAAAGAGAAAATCCGATTAGGCCCATGTGTATTTTGTTTTTTGTTGACTTATTCTTTTTAAGAAGCCTCCTTCAGGCCATCATGGAAAAATAAAATGTCTGGAGAAAATATGATCTGGGAAGGTCATCCTTGTCCTCTCAATATTCTAGACTAAGATCCTTATCATGTCAGTTTTTCTGGGCTTAGGTTCTGCTGCTTCTCTGTTGATGACATATGAACTTTTGATCACCAGAGGATGCCACCCAAGAGTGCAATGGACTTTTTCTTTCCAGAGTGGTCAGGTTTTTTGGGGTTGTCTCATCCTAACTTTTGCTTACTCTAACTCTTTACTAAGCATCCTCTTCCCTATGCAAGTCTCAGCTGTAAGTAGCTGCCAACATTGCCCAGACTTCTCCTAAGAATCCATCTCTGGTCAATATTCCCACACTAGAGTGCACAGGGTTCCATCTTCTCTATCTCTGTGGGGACTCAATGGTATATTGATCTTTCATATCTTTATAATGGTAACTTTTATTCATTATTCTATATTTCTTTTTAGTTCCATTGTGGTATGATTTTGTTGTTCTTGCATTAGAAACAAAATTTTTTGAACACTTCAGCTAAAGTGAAAGTATCCCCTTACTCCCATCCTCCACTAAGAGGTAACTGTTGTTATAATTTGTATATCTTTGCAGATAAATCCTATCCATAAACATGTATGCATATAAAAATATATAATCTTGTTGTATGGTCTTTTTAAAAAATGTAAGTGGCATCATAATGTATCTATTCGACAGTGTCTTGGGCAACTTTTCTTTTTGTCAATCTCTGGGTTTACCTCATTCTTTTAACTGGTATTCCTGGTATTTATGTATTATAGTTTAACCATTTCCTTGTCATAGTAATTGTTTTATCCAATTAACCTATTTCAAATAATGCTACAATGAAAATCCCTTTCTAAGATTCTCTATGGATATGTGACAGATTTCTAGAAATGGAGGTGCTGCATCAGAGAATATGTGCACTTAAAATTTTAATGAACACTACAAAATTGTCCCCTGAAATAACTATATTACCTAGGCTTTTAGTCTGTGTCTAATGGCATGGGTAGATTTAATTCACAATTTTTCAAAATATTTAATTTTTATTTTATACTATATAAAAGTAAATTAAGTAGATGAATATTTATGTCAAAGAAATTGGTATAATTTATCTGGTCATTCTAGGTAAAAGAGATGCCAGAGGCCATGATACTAAAATACTCATGGGTCATTGTTTTGTAGAGAGCACTAAATATTCTAGAGGTGTCCAGTATAATTCAGTGTTAAGTTGCATGCTAAGTTTTAACAAAAAAAAAAAAAAAAAAGAAAAAAAAAGAAAGATTTTTAAAGTGACAGCCATATCAGGGGCTCCTGGGTGGCTCAGTCAGTTAAGTGTCCAACATCAGCTCAGGTCATGATCATGTGGTTCATGAGTTTGAGCCCCGCATCAGGCTCTGTGCTGACAGCTCAGAGCCTGGAGCCTGCTTCGGATTCTGTGTCTCCCTCTCTCTGCGCCTCCCCTGCTTGCATTCTGTCTCTCCGTGTCCCTCAAAACAAATAAACATTAAAAAAAATAAAAATAAAATGACAGCCATATCACGGTCACATCACAGTTTTATCAGGGTAGTCATCTGATTAATCTTGTAAACCTCAGTCATAAAACTCAATCCATTCTCATAGGTGTCCTATTTTGTATATTTGCCATTTGTAAATGCCATTTCTGTTGCAACTGAACTGTAATATCCAGTCAGATTATGAGCTGATATATGTACAAAATGCTCACCAAGATTTTTGGTTCATATTTTACTGTCTTTGCTCCCAACTAAATGATCTGTAAAATCTCCTGATTCTATGGTCTTTTTTTTGCCAGATCATTGAAGTTTCAGTAAAGGGTCAGCATTAACACTCCACCAGATTAATCAGAAAAGCCAACTTTTAAGCAAATCCCCAGAATGATTTTAGTACAAAACAGCCCCCTTATGCCTCTTAATGTTTTCCTTTTGCACATTACTACCGTATCGCATCACGGGACATTAAGCATATTTCAACTCATGGGACTAACTCAATCATGTTTTTAGAAATTGAAAACAAATGTTGTAACTGGCTGAATGATAATGTTGAAGTAATAACAATTTCCTGGTAGGCGTACTTGTTCAATGGATTGCATAGTCTTCAGCTTGTAAACACTGGAATGTCTACCACTGACTGACACCGTTTTTCTGTTGTTGTTGTTGTTTCTATTGTTGTTCTCAAGGCAAAATTTGTCAATAATTTGGTTTGCTTTGGTGGAATCATTGTCCTCAATGGAAGATAACTTAGAATGTTGGATTTACTTCAGGAGAAAGAGGGACCAACCTAATGCTAGACTTGATTTAACAGTGCTGTCCTCTTCCCTTTTTGCTGGAATGTTCTGTAACATAATAAATGTACTGAATTGTGCTGGCCTCAGCCTGAAGCATGGGGTTATGCACTTTTTTAAAAGATATTTAGAAAAATCTGTCTCTATGCTTGGCAACTACTCTGACAGAAAGCAGATAAAAATAAGGGTGGTTTATCAGTTTTGCTGTTCTTATCATGTTTCAGGTTGAAGGCTGTTGAAATGATGAAAAACAAACAGCACTAAATAGGGTTCCGTCATTATTGCTGCTGTGGGGAGCTGAGTTTTTCAGGATCAAAGAAAAATGCATTTGCTTTTAGAACTACAATCCTTCATTTTGAGAGGTGCATTGCACTCAGATACTGATGGGTGAAAAACAGAGCAAATTGGAGAAGGAAGTAAAATATGTTCTGTTGGGGGAACTTGGAAATTCAAACAAAAGTAGACTGGCATACTTCTAAAAGCTCTGAATTTTCAACGTTCAGTTTCTTAAGAAAAAAAGTGGTGCCTGAGGTTGTTATTTCTGAGCAAGTGGAGTAGAGCATAAACACAGGATGTTTCCATCTCATCAAATTTTAAGAATCCCCTTTATCTTTGTAAACACATATAAAAGTAATATTCCCATGCCAGGGGCTTTGAGGAATGTTCCTGTATATGTCATTGATACAGAAGAAATGTCTTTGTATTTTTAAGCTTCTATTTTTAAAACTTAAGTTGAGCACTTCCTGTTTCCCTGGCATGGAAATTACTATGAGATATTGTCAAACATGGTAGAGACAAGGAAGTTGTTGTTCTTCCCCTCAAGGAGACTGTCAACTGGTACAAAAATAATAACCAGGAAACAAAACTGAGGTAAGGTGGTTGCTGATAGAGATAAATTTCCATAGATATCCAAGGAGGAGTAAACCAGGGAAGAGTCTTGGTCAAGGATGCAGCAGGTGAGAGGATTCTTAGAGGAAGCTAGATATCAACAGGTAGACCTAATAAAGAGAAGGAAGGGCCTACATAAGCAAAGGCTGAGAAAGCATTAAATATGTTTAATTTTCCTGGAGCTGGGGAAATCTATGACTCTTATAATAAAAGTAATTGCCTGAGAGCCATGCAGTTTCAACTAGGTAAAGGCAAATAGACAAACATTCTCAGATATACAAGTCATCAGGAATAATACTACCCATGCACACTTTGCATAATACATTTAAGGATGTATTCCGACAAACTAATGGATGTATCAAAATAAAGAACTCAAGAGTCGATGAAGCTATTATGCCATAAATATTTACTGATTGCCCACCACGTGCTGAGGCATCAGGGAAGTAGTGAGCAAAACCAACAGGATCCTTTCCTCATGGAGATTACAGTTTAGCAGGAAAATTAGATAGTAAGTAATCATATGAATACATATGTAATTATAAATCTCAACAACTGATGTGAGGTAAATGTATAGTGTTCTGGCAGAGCAGTTTTGAGGAATTTATATTGATTTAAGTTGATACCTATTATGGACTGAATTGTGTCGCTTCAAAATAGGTCTATTGAAGTCTTAACCGACCCCCTTGTAATGTGACTATATTTGGAGGTGGAGCGCTCTCTCTGTGCACAGGTACAGGGAAAAGACCATGTGAAGTCACAGATAAAAGCCTGCCATCCTAAGCCAAGAAGAGAGGTCTCACCAGAAACCAACCCTGATGGCACCTTAATCTTGGACTTTTGGCCTCCTGAACCATTGGAAAATAAATTCCTGTTGTTTAAGGCACCAGCCCTAGCAGACTCACATAATACCTAAAAGGACAAGGAATGGTTTGCTGAGTGAAGAAGGATGGATAAGTTTTCTAGGAGAGAATATCCCAAGAAAAGTTCCTGGAACAGAAAATAGCTTAGCCTATTTGAGTTAACTAAATGAAAGCCAAGGTGGCTGGAAGGCAGTGAGGGGAAAAAGGACAGGTGCTACATATTTATTTTCCATTTTAAGGTTGTTTATAACATTTTTATCAAATACATAACTGTACTAACAGCAATTCTTTAAAATAACTGTTTTGTTTGTTTATAGTTCTCTGGTGTCTCTTCTCATTCTTATAAAGATACCAGTCCTGCTTGGCAAAGGCCACACCATTATGACCTTAATTACCTCCCTAAAAACCTTATCATAAATACAGTCACATTGGGGGTTAAGACTTCAACATATGGATTTTGAGGGGACCCAATTCAGTCCATAACAGACATCAGTTTGTTTTTGTTTTGGTTTTGTTTGTTTGTTTGGTTTTGAATGTTTATTTACTTATTTTGAGAGCACGCAAGCACGCAAGCAAGGAGTGGTGGAGGGGAGATAGAATCCCATGCTGGGTTTCAGGGCTCTTATGAACTATGACAAACCATGATCTGAGCCAAAATCAAGAGTTGGACGCTTAACTGAATGAGTCACCCAGGTGCCCCATAACAGGTGTCAGTTTAAATGACATTTCCTCAACAGTACTTGGCCAGCATGCTGTACATTTACTTCATAGCAGTTGTTGGACATTTATAATTGTATATTTATTCATATGATCACTTACTATCTAATTCTCCTAGTAAACCATAATCTCCATGAGTAGAAGATCTTGTTGACTTTGCTCACCACTTCCCTGATGTCTTAGCACATGGTGGGCACTCCTTAAATATTAGCCTATAGAGTCTTATGAGAGGACGTAGTAAATGTGGATGGAAAAACAAAGTAATGAGCAACTTCTTGTCTGTCCCTGGCTGATGGGCATGGATGAGTTAGGACAGTCAATAGTTGCTGGCAATGTGTAACAACCAGCTCTGTGGGGGTGGGGGTGGGGAAATATTTGCCAATTTCCTCATTGTACGTCCTCCCACCATGGCTGATTTCAAGGTACAAACGTGACATCACTGAAGGCAAAGCTCAGGAGAGAGGCTCAGTTAGCACATCATCATATAATAGTTTCACCTCAAGAGCATAAATGAAAACTAATTAAGAAGTAGTGTGTTTTGTGTATAACCTTATTTTTAATACATTTATGCAAAATTTCTGAGAATTTAACAATTGGCTTCTGCTGGCTCCAGCACATCATGGATGGATAATTGAATAAAGTTGTAGGGGTTGAAAGCACAGAAATTCATAATTTATTACTGTACAGGGAAGGAGGGGAAAACAGTCCAAACTGATTCTTAAATTTTAGCCCTGAATAGCAAGGAAAGAGAGAGAGGGAAGAGCAGATTTGAACAGAGAAGATGCTGATTAATCTTGGAATCTATTTATCTCTAAAGAAATTTGAGGGTGGCTTGAAATATAGGTCTCCACTTATGCTCAAAGAAAAGTGTATCATCTTAGGAATCATCTGTTTGAAGATTATTGCTGAATCATGAAGGGGAATGAGAGAAATGAGGACAGAACTTTGGGGACATTATCTACATTTTGGCATTTGGCTAAGGTATGTGAATTAGAGAAAGAGATACAGATGGAAAAATCCAGAGAAGCATGAGGATTATCATTACAGGAATTAAACAGAAACCAAGGAAAAAAGGCTTTTTAAGGAACCTATGTTCAGGATTGTTGAACAATACTAAAGGGATGTTGTTGAGGAGTGGGCCACAAGAAGGGCCCATCCATTTTTTCTGATGCAACTGGCAGAAAACAGTGGCAACACCATCGAATGTTGTGCTAAAGTTTAACATCTCACAACTTACAATTGAGCCCCTCTTCAGCCATTTACTATTAGCTGTGGGACTTTAGGGCAGCTCCCAGATGTTATAAATCATAGAAAGGAAAAGGGAACTGACGGACATTTGCTGAGTGCCTCCCGGGAACCAAGCAGTGTGTTTGGAAGGCATTTTGCTGGCATCTCATTTACCATGACAATATATGTGAAAGTAGTAAGTTCTTCAAATGTAAGATATTATTTATTTGAAATATGAAGAGAAAGGGGAGAACAGCTTGAGGGGGTAGATTAAAGCAAGATGTTGAAAGCCTAATCTTAAATGATCCTGCAGTGATTGTATCACAATTTTCTCAGCTTTAACATTATCTATTCCTTTTGTCAGCTTCAGAGGTAGAATTTTAAAATGAGGTTGCACCCACAATGTTACTGTGTCTTCCTTTATGTTTGCAAACACTTGGCATGTTTAATTCAGCCTTAAAACTTGCTAAGTAATTAACTAGAGTTAATGATCACTATCGCGATTTAAGAAAAAAATGGGAAAGCAGGGAAGAGTTTAAATGACTTTCTCAAGGACACTCAGCCATTGGTATCTGGAAAAAGTGTGTTGAACTTCATGATCTTACTTAAAGCTAAGAAACCTCTCTAACATTTAAATCCCCAAGAACTCTTCCTTCTAAAGATGAAGTAATACATAAATTAAAAGGGTCCACTCCTTCCCTATCTTCCATATGAATCGCAAGTTTGAGGAATTAACAATATTTTGAATTGGCAGAGAAGAAATAGGTTTTGCACAAGTAATAGCCTCTCTTCTGTCTTTTTTCCCCCATAGTTTGTAATTTAGACTCAGGCACATATTTGATTTTTCCCTCAGTTTTTTGGGGAAATTGCATCCATACCACCATGAAGAGGTTGCTACTGTTTGAATCTGGAGTTATTCCTACCAATTTTCCAAGATCCCAAGATATCTTTTTGTCAGAATATAGATCCAGAATATAGACATTTGGAATGGTCCCTGCTGCATTTTTTGGGAAAATATACCTGCCATTGTCTAGAATTGACTTATTTAGGGCTCAGTTATAAGGCTTATGGCATGGTTTGCACTAAAAAGAATTGCATGAAGTTGTATCCAATTAGAAACAATGCACAATTAGGATGAAGATAATTAAGTAAAACAACACAGAGAAAAAAGATATTACTCATGTTCTTAGAACCTCCTAAATGTGAGGGCAACCCCCTTTCTCCAGGTTAAGTTTTACTTAGTTTCTTTTAATTGCACTGTGATGGCAGATCAGAAGACCCAGACACAGAGGCCTCTCAAAGCATTTTCCTCTCTCCCTGTTCCCTACCTAGCACTGTGGAGCAGTCTTCAGGCCTTCTCTGCATAATTCTGAACCTTTGTCAAATGTAGGCTTCTTTCACTGACTGAAGGGTCCTTCTTTCTCAGTAGGCTTACTGAACATGGATGGGCTGCTCATTATGTAAGGCCTCTGATGCCAATTACTGATTTATTTTCTTATTTCACAAACATTATTAAGCACCGACTTCATGCTTAATTTAGGACACAAAAAGGTAACAGAAAAGTTAGTTCCTGCTCTCAGGATATACTCCATGATTTGAGGATGACGACCCTACCAGACTAGTTAATAATACAATGTGATTGAGACTGTAATGGAGTGGCATTTGAGATACCACTTAGGTGATCTGGAACAGAGGGTGATTAATCCTGCCTAGGGACTGGGAGAGAGGGGTAATGGAGAGTATCAGGGAAAGCTTGCCATCTCCCGGTTTTATTAGTAGAACAAATTAAGTAAACGTGACTTTGTGGATCTGGGTGCATCAGATTTCTAATTGTTGTGTGCTAAAAAAAAAATGTCACTTCAAAGACTCTTTGTCTCCAAAAGCTTTTGCATTACATCTCAGTGTCATATCACTTTGTGGTTAAACCTTGAATGCAGCCTTAGAATGAAAATCCAGAGGCTCTCTGACTAAATACTAACAGTCATTTTTTATGTCTGACAGGACATAAAAAGTAAGCAATTTTTAAATAGTGGCCCTATCATATTCCTGCTTAACCTAGTCTACAAACCTGAGGGCCTTTGTGTGGAAGCTAGATTTGATCTGTACTGCTCAGTACATAAATAAAGGTATTATTTATTACAAAATGCTCACTTACCACCTTGTAGGCACTTGGCACTAGAGAGAAATTGCCATTTCAATTGAGTCAGGTACCCTAGTGCTCCCTAAACTCATCCATTTGAAGTTCTGGTATCTTCCTTGTACAAGTGCCTCACTAGGCCAATGAAAAGTTTCACATGTAACTCCCAAAGCCAATATATGGCTGCAAAAGCCATTTTTTTCTCTTTTGCTACTCTAGCCTCCTAAATTCCCCGTCCTTTGTGTCCTTCAAGTCCTGGTTCAAATGCCACATCATCCACAAAACCAACACATCCTGGTTTTTGTTTGTTTTCTTTCTGTCCATTAGTATAAATAGTTAAGTAACCTTTTACCTTATTGATAGATGTTGAGCTCTTTAAAAGTAAGATCTAAGTCATCTTTAATGTTGTATCCCACATGTTACTGAACAAAGTACTGTTCATTGAATGAAGAGAAGGATATGTTGATGGACAGATGGACAAATAAATGAATACATAGATACGCAAATGACAGGAAACATGGCATGTAGCTAATGAAGGAGACTGTTGCTTAGTATCTATGGTGGTTGTGTATACCTATTCCTGTTAATTACATGTTTCCCAGCCAGGTAAATATCCATGATCAAGAAGAGAAAAATGTTTTGGATTCAACCATACTTGACACATAAATGGACTCACTCTAAAGAGTTTGCTAAGAGACAAACAAGACTTACCTAGAGATTTAAGAACACAGATGTGTTATTTTGCTAGTGTTCTTTCCAACACTTGAGGAAATTCCAATGTTTCAACCACCTGACTCTGTAATCCAGTTCAGTAAATTAGATTGTCTCCTTGGAACAACATATCTTGTTTTGGGGTTTTGCTCTCTCTTACCTTCTCTTCTTTGAATCCGTTTCCACCAACTGGAAAATGACCCATAAGTCCAGAAGTAATGGAGTTTAAAAAATGTCTCAGAGCTTCTTCAATAACAAAGATTGAAGCTTTTATTTTCCCACACAGAATACTTGAATTTCACCTGGAATTTCAAAATATGTTCAACTCTGGAAGAGAAGAAAAACTCGCCTGTACTCTCTAGTGATTGTTTTTTATTAGGAATTTATTTCCATTGAGAATTACCTGTTCTTTTTTTTTTTTTTAGTGTGTAATAGCAGTTCAATATTTTAATTATATATTTCCCACTAAATTGATCTTAAAACTTCCTTGCTGCATTTTAGAATATGAAATATTTCATACTGAATGATTTTCTAGTTTTTATTTCGCAAATTGAACTGAAATAAATGGAGAAGATTTGCAAAAAGATATAGCCTAGTTAGATATTAACCAATTTACAAAATACCTTCTAATATAAACAACCTAAATGTGTTTTTTAAATAACAGTTTCAAAATAATGTATGCTTTGTTTTACATGATCAAGGGGCATAGTGATTATGGATTTACATTTTGAAACCAAATTAATTATACTTGGTATTTGATTCCCTCCCCTCTGGTTACGGTGACTTGATAATACCTTTTATTTTAGAGTGCTCCAAAATAATCCCAATAGCTAGTTGAAAAGAATTAATGGATTTAAAACTTAGTTAATAAGAATGAAAATATTTTTTATGTGTTTGTTTCCTGGTAGATTTATTTAGACTTTTCTTTTTGTTTTTCTTGTAGTGCGGGAGTTGGCAGGACTGGCTGTTTCATTGTAATAGACGCCATGTTAGAAAGAATAAAGCATGAAAAAACTGTAGATATTTATGGCCATGTAACTTTAATGAGAGCCCAGAGGAATTACATGGTTCAAACAGAAGACCAATACATCTTTATCCATGATGCACTGTTAGAAGCAGTGACTTGTGGAAATACCGAAGTGCCAGCTAGAAACTTGTATGCCTACATTCAGAAGCTGACACAAATAGAAGCAGGAGAGAATGTCACAGGAATGGAGCTTGAATTTAAGGTATGATATTGGATGTGATGTGGTAATTCAGAAGCAAGTCATTCTGGGATTGTCTCTGAATAGTGGCCTCACTTTCTTAACCTTTCAAGTTTTTGAAGTTACAAGATTCACTTGACCTTCTCAGGTGTCTGACTATAAAATACTTTTCTTCCTCTTTCCCTTTTCTCTGTCCTTTGCTTCCTAACAATACCTCGAGCTCTTTTGTACCCTAATTTAAACTGAGAGATCATACTCTCAGAACATACTTAAAAAGTCAGTAGACTATATGGAATCATTAGGTAGAAGTGATAAGCAGTGCAGTTTGAAGAGTCCTTTGCTTTAAAATAAACAAAAGCTTTACTCTAAAGTTTTCCTCTAAAGAAGAAATCTTGGGTACATTGCGTCTAACTGTAAGCTAAAATTATCTTTGTCAGATTTTTTATTTTTTTCTATTCAACAGCGTCTAGCCAGCTCTAAAGCTCACACCTCAAGATTCATCAGTGCCAATCTTCCATGTAATAAATTCAAAAATCGCCTTGTTAATATTATGCCATATGAATCCACAAGGGTATGCCTGCAGCCTATCCGAGGAGTAGAAGGATCTGATTACATCAATGCCAGTTTTATTGATGGATACAGGTATATACGCTTACTCCCCTGACAGTCCAAAACCTTGATATTTACATGTGCCCCAGTTTCATAAGCCAGAATGAATTTCATCTCAATTCAAAACATCTTCTTTATGCATAGGTCAGCATTCAGTCCCTTGGCGTTTGTTTGTTTGTTTGTTTGTTTGTTTGTTTGTTTTTTGGTAGGAGTAAGAAGAAGCAGTCATGGAGTCTTTATTCTTGCCTTTTGTACTCTTCCTTTAGAAACCATTTGGGTGTGGAAAGAGTTAATACAGAAGATTTATTTCATAAATGTAATAGATTATGTAAGAGTCCTTTCTACAAAGCAAAGCCATACCAGTGTTTAAGTGATTTGTATGATACATAAAACCAAGCTATGAGCATTGCACTAAAATTTAAGTAATAATGAAGACCTACATGATAATAGTAACAAAGCAATTTCTTTTGCAAAGTCCCTCAAATATAGTAAACATTCTTATTTGATACACAATCTTAATGGACATTTACTACAACTGCAATGATAATATGTTTTCAGTGTTCATCCTTGGGTTTGGTGTTTACATATCATATGTGAACCTTTGCGTGTTCTCTGATTACTTTAACATGCTATTTTTATTCTCTATAATTCAGACAACAGAAAGCCTACATTGCTACCCAGGGGCCCTTGGCAGAGACCACAGAAGACTTCTGGCGGATGCTCTGGGAACACAATTCCACCATCGTTGTGATGCTCACCAAGCTGCGTGAGATGGGCAGAGTGAGTGTCTTCTCATAAGACATTCACCATGAAGAAATGACGATTTCATTCTAATAACCCAAGGGCCAACATCATTTCTTTGAAATGCAGAGTTCTCTGGTCACATTCTGGGCCATTCATTACTCTGTTGGTTTTTAACTTGCAAAGCCACATCAAGTTCTTTAATTTGTGTGTTTTGGAGAAAGATCTAGTATTTTGTTTCCAGTGAAGCATAATCATAGGGGCAAATAAGCAGATGCCCTTGTTTGACTTAGGTCCCGATTCTCAGCACAATCTTTTTTCTTTTTATTCTGGAAAAGCTTGAGTTTCATGAGCAAATGTACCCTCATTTCTCTGTGGGAATGAACTTGACTTCCTTACATCTGTGAAGCAAATTCTTATTTGCCCATTCTCCACCCAGGTTGAATAGTTACATAGTTTTTCCAAGGATATAATCTGGTAATCTCAGTTCTACTTTTTGAAAATGATTATTCTGAAAAATATATAAAATAGTATATGAGGCACTTGGGTGGCTCAGTTGGTTAAGTACCTGACTCTTGATTTCTGCTCAGGTCATGATCTCACAGTTGTGCAAGCCCCCATCAGGCTCAGCACTGGATGTGGAGTCTGGTTAAGATTTTCTCTCTCTCTCCCTCTGCCGTCCCCAGCTTGCTCTCTCTCTCTCTCTCTCTCTCTCTCTAATAAAATAATATAAATAGTATTAGAGATACCTAAGGAACTACCACTTAAATTCAATAGATGCAAGCATTTTGCTATATTTGCTTAAGATATTTTCTTTCTTTCTTCTTTGTATAAATTAAATGGTAGAGATGGATCTAAAACCCATCATTTAAACCACATAAAGAGAGCAAAAAAAAAATGTCAAACTAAGAAATTAACTTGACTATTCTGACTCTTCAGAGTTGACACTGCAAAATTTAGCCAAATCATTAAAACTGCCTAGACTTCAGTTTCCTCAGCTGACAAGGGAGACTAGACCAAATCAATATAGAAGTCTCTTTCTCCATTCACACTTGCTGGTTCTTATTATTCCATAATGCTCTGATGCAAGTCTCCTCTGGTGGTGCAATGCATGATAGATAGGGCCAGCATTATATCCAAGGACTGGTGTAATTATTTGGAGAACTTGTAGGTATGAAGACACTATCAAAGTATTCAGTTTAATTTATGTGTATTAATAACCTTCTGTATGCCAATTCTGTGCTTTGTACCATGGGCAAATATTAAACCACATGATTTCCCTCTTCTCAGGGAACTTATGGCTTCAAAGAGAAAATGGGTCACATGCCATTGGAATGGCCTTGAATTTTGAACTTTTTTAATGAGAGAAAGAAATATGTAGATTGATAGATGATAGATAATATTTGTACTTTGTATGATTTGACATTAATCCTCTCTCCTTTTAGGAGAAATGTCACCAATACTGGCCCGCAGAACGATCTGCAAGATACCAGTACTTTGTTGTAGATCCCATGGCTGAGTACAACATGCCACAGTATATCCTAAGAGAATTCAAGGTCACAGATGCCAGGGTAAGTTGGCACAATCTTATGCTCTTAACCATTAGCTGAAAAGCAGTCTAAAATGAATCTCTGGGGAAGTCGCTGCATGGCTCAGCCAGTTAAGTGTCCAGCTCTTGATTTCAGCTCAGGTCATGATTTCATGGGTTCCTGAGATCGAGCCCCACACTGGGCTATGTGCTGACAGCACGGAGACTAAGTGGGATGTTTTCTCTCCCTTTCTCTCTCTGCCCACGCATGTGCTCTCTCTCAAAATAAATAAGCATCTCTGGAGAAACATCTGCCAAGTGATCATACTCCCAAAGTGTAAAGAAATAACTTATCTTGGAGGACTATTTTTTTTTTACTGTAAGAGTAACTTTTCCTCTGTCTGGCAAGTGTCCTCGCATGCAGGCTTGGCTTCCATTCAAACATAACATCTGGCAGCCCAACTTTGGGGATACACTTGGTGAGTGTGTGTCCTGGGAAGCATTTACTGATTGGTTGGCTGTGCTTATATTCACTTTCTCAGCTTATTCTCTTTGGAGCTTTTTTGACTTCTTCATTACTTGAAGCTGTAAATATGTTGTTGTTTTGCAAAGCCCTCTAGGTCATGTGGACTTAGAGGTTAATTTGGTATGATTTTAAAACTGCAGAGCAAATGGCATTCTTTAGAAGACTCTGACAAGCTTTGCACATTCTAATTTGATTCCTGGCATGGTTTATTCCTCGGTGTGCTAATGTGTCTGTCCATGAGAGCTGTGCACCCACGACCCTTGTTGGCTAATTTTCATTCTGCATTTCTTATCTAGATTGCTGAGTCCAAGGTTCAGCCCTGATGTAAGATGTTCTATGCATAAACTTTAATATCCTTGCCTTTGGCCACTTTCAAACCATGATTACAAACATATCTTAGGAGAGAGCAGGGTCAGTCCAAAGCCTTGCTTTGTTTTTGGAACTGTCACAGTAGGTGGGTTGAATGAAACTCCAGGATACAGCTATTTATTTGATCCACTGTTTTTTTTGTTTTTTTGCTTTTTTTTTTTTTTTTTTTTTTTTTTTTTTTCTGGACAGCGGCTTTCCCAACCAATACTCATGTTTAGAGATTGTCTACTAATCTCCAAAGCAGTGCCCTGGCTATTGGCCTAAAGTGAAGGAGAAATTGGTTAGCAGACTGGTTGGCCCAGGTGACAGATCTGTTAATCCCAGAAAGTCTGAAATCTTAACTACTCTGAAGGTGACCATACTCAAGATAGCAGTTAATAGCAGTTAAGTCCGTAGGTTGAGTTTTTTTAAGTTGCCCAAGTAAGCATGCTTTGGTTATACATACATACATACATACACACAGTTGCCCTTTCATAATTTGAAGATAGATATGTGAGTGAAAACCTTAAGTACATTCCAAGAAAATTCACCAACCATTTCTGATGGTAAAGACTGGGGGTTAGGCCCTGCAAATAACAGACACAATTTCTTTACTACTCCTCACTTGCCCAAATTAAGTCTGATCACAAAAAGAAAAAGAAATATTGAAGAACTTGTTCAAATTATTTTTTTAAAAGGCTCCCTGTGATTTTATAATTTTCTTCGCTGCCATAGCATTTGATGTTTGTGCTCCTAGTGTGTTTCTAATCTGAACTTAGCAGTTTAGAGACTGAGTTGGCACTTGGAAGACAGTATTGTTAAACAGGTAACCTTTAAATGGAGTCAGCTGGTCTCTCCTCCAAATAGTAAGGGTTTGTGCACATGACCTCTTCTTGCTGCTAAAAGCAACTGTAGTCAGAAATGAAATCCCCAGGATATTCAGAGGAGGACAAATCTGCATTACCTAGCCTTTGGCTTCCTTCCTGTGCTTTCCAAACCTTTTCCAGAAACAGAGGGAAGTAAATCATGCTTCCAGGTTACCATCCATAAGTTAGTTATGGGGCCAAGCAGTTATTTGCATATTCCTCAGTGTTCCCACAAAGTTAATGTGATCTTCCTGTTTTATCAAATGATGACAGTCAGGAATATGCCCTTTTCCTGTGGAAAACACAAGACACAAGTTATGTATGCCCATCTCAAGCTAAGCCATCCCCTCCTCTCAGTCTGACTGAATGGGAAAGATTGGGTCTCTGTCTACTTAACCAGAATCTTGGGAACATGCATACCCATATCCAAAGGCTTTTAAAGGGAAAAGAGATGTTACAAAAATGGAAAGAAGGAACAAGTTGAAGGCTTAACTGGGAGCAGTGCCTCTTCAAATAGGATCAGTCTTTCCAAGCATGGAATTTGGACCCTCTCCCTCTCAGCGGATTCAGCGAAGAAAGTTTATGGCCATTATTCTTATTCCTCCAATTAAAGAGAGGGTCCCTTCTGCTTTTCTTGTGCTTCTGAAAACACTGTTCTAGAAGGAATCAGAGGCACATTAGTAGATCTTTCTCAAATCATTTATACTTCATGAGTCAGAGTAGTTTTGCCTAATCACTTTAAAGATTCCTCTCATATCCAGCTTGTTTTCTTTCCATTGGTCTGTCTGTTAAACTCCCCACAGTGCCTAATTCCTGTGTTCAGCCAGAAGAGTGCTTTTTCAGAATAGAGTGTTTATTTGATAATAATCTCTTTTATCTCCTTGAGGGACCCCTTACTTCCTTCCCACCCAACAGCATAGTTGCATAACACATGCTATATACACTACCATGGCTAGAAATTGTATGCCTCTGAGACATGTGGGGCATCGAGATTAACAGCTACCCAGTTGGTGTCAGATCCTTTTAGTGTCACTATTTGTCATTTGACAATGGTAGATATAAGCAAGCACAGCAGACGGGAAGTTATTGTGACAATAGCAAAATCTCTGGTCTGGATGACATGCCTAGTTGCTCCTTTCAATATTAAGTTATTGGCTCCTGAAATTTTTAAAATAGAGTATATATGTTCCACTTTGGTTTTGAAGGCAAATTTTGGATCATGGAAGTATTTACTAATATGGGAACTAGATGGCTTTTTACAAGAACCCAGGTTTTTACTTGGGCATCGCCAGACTGAATTTGCAATTTAAATATATGTGAATATAGACAGTGTTAATAACAGATAAGACACACATGTGACTAAATTTCTAGTTAAACATGTTTCTAACACCCCCCACACCTCTTTTTTTTTTTTATTCTTTTTGGAAAAAAAAATATTCCTGCTGCTGTGGTCTGTACACTGGCTGGATCTTCCTGGTATCCTCCTCTGTGGCTGGGTATGTGGCTTTCTTTGTATAGGACGGACAGTCCCGAACAGTGAGGCAGTTCCAGTTCACTGACTGGCCAGAGCAAGGAGTGCCAAAGTCTGGAGAAGGATTTATTGACTTCATTGGCCAAGTACATAAAACAAAAGAGCAGTTTGGCCAAGATGGGCCCATTTCAGTCCATTGCAGGTGAGTTAACTATCAAGAATGATGAGTTTCCATTTGTGATGAATGTGATAGTAACTTTGAAAATGTGCATTGCTTTCTATTCATTGTCAGTACAAGCTTATTGTAGTGAATCAGTATAATTGATATTTTATTCTCAGACATATATTGTAAAATCTAAAGCAAGTCTCATTTCTCTCTTTTCAAAAATAAATGAAAATAACAAGAGATAAGATTTTTATCCCCAAATTTTACATCTTTTAACAAAGACCGAACTGCATTTTTTCCCTTACCTAGTTTACCTTAGCAGGAATTGTTGGCATATCCCCTCATGATAATTTGTTCAGTTAATTATTTCTTACTTATTCTACTTCCATAGCATTACACTGATAACTATTCTTCTCTATCTCCTGTGTTTGTCTTTTTAGGAAACCCATAGTTATCAAGCCTTAATGATAATACTAATTCTTGCCAGTCAGTAAATGATTAGAATGGTACCTCAGTTAAAATTGCAATTTGCTTGAAAATTGTTGCTATATAAGAAAATGAAGCACCTTCAAGTTAATTATTTTCAATAGTTTCCATGGCATTTTATAATTCAAGTCATTGAAGTTAATAGAAATAGCAAGTAAACGGTTCAGAAAGGACACTCACCATAAATTTAGTGCTTTTGGAAGTTGTTATGGAGAAACCCTCCAACAAAAGGAATTCACCTGATTTTATTTAAACTAACATATTTTCAGATTCTATCAATTTGAAGTCTCAATTTCTAATCCCTTTATGGTCGAAATCTTAAGGGAATTTACTTTAAAAATTTATTTTGCTTGAAAAAATGAAAGGGAAGGGAAGGGGGAACAGACAGGAAAAGGAAGGGGGAAAGGAAGGGTAAAAAACGGAAAATAAAAGAAAGACATAGATGCCAAACTATGATTTTTAGTGATATGGAAGACAAGATCTCAAAATAGGAGAAATATTCAATTTAGGCTTTAAGATACCTGAGTTCTAGCCTCACTTCTGTCATCATTTAGCTTTGTGACTGTAGGGTGATTTCTCTTGATCTCAATTTTCTCAGCTCATCTCTGAGATTCTTTCTAGCACATCATGTTCCCCAGACATGGCATATTCTATGAGTAGTGGATCTTAGTTATTCACATTAGCTTTGTGTTCAGTTATCCAAAATCCTTTGTTCTAGACAACCAAAGAGCGTGTAGGGAATAACATATATACTCCAATATTCAGACACAATGGATGGTATAGATTGGAGTTAAATTACCTGAGTATTCCCCTTAACTTTCTACATAAGTTGCCCAAATGCTAATTCAAACTTTTCTAGTATAAACTATAAAAAAGGATATATTTAATATATGTTTTTAACTTTAGACATTGCCATAAAGTTAAGTGTATAAATGTGTTTACTTCCCATTGCTTTTACCATCACAAAATGATTTAAATACTTCTTTAGTATAAGGAGTTTACCTATGACCTGTCTATACACACACACACACACACACACACACACACATATGTATATATATACACACATATATATATGACTTCTAGATATTTTACCTTATCTGGGAATATCCTTAAAATACTATTCACCTCATTTACAAGTTATTAAACTAGCATTCTGAAGTCAATAAATTCAGAAGTTGTAAGGCTACTGTCTGTTATTTTCTTGAAAGCACCTAGTAGAAATCCAGAAATCCTATATTTTGATACATTTGAGCAATCAAATCAAGGTTAAATAGACTCTGGAATACCTGGACCATTCAGGGGGAAAAAAAAAGATCATAAATCACAGCCTCTCAGGAGTAAGAGAGACTTTCAAGGTTGAACGGGACCTTCAAGGTCATCTACTCTCTTAACAGAGAACCTTGACTACTCCTGGACATCTTCAGCCACTTAGTATAGACTGCCCATGGATTTTAAAGCTGCACTTAACATTTCTGTTTGGGATCTTTAGAAAACCCAGTTTATAAAGGGACCCACTATTTATATATGCCTGTCAGCTACATCCCCAAGTAAATGAATCCATCCATTTTCTACAGCCTGTACCCAAGCGTTACACATGCCGTTTAATTAGGATCCAAAAATGTAGGGATTTTTCAGATTATTCACTCTTCTCCTCATTACCTAAACCTCCAGATGCTTTCCTACTTTTTAAGAGCACAAAAGCTATGAATTAATTTTCTTCTCTAGCTGCAGTGAACATTCTGGAATTATCTTAAAACAATAAAGAAAACAAAGTCAAAACATTGCTAATGTGGTAGAAGGAATCCTGGTGTTTTAGCTCCTGAACATCTAAAACTAGTAGATAAACATATAGCTCATTTTTTTTAAGGTAAGACCCCTTTGAGAATCTGTTAAAGTCTTAATTTTCAGCAGAGAGAACAAATATATATACATTTACACAATATGTACATATAAGACATTCACCAACCCTTCTAAAGAATAAATAAGAATCCTGTATCAAAAATCCCATAACAGAATCTGTTTTCTCAAATCAAAACTAATGTCTAAATTTGAAGAGTCTATAAGCCTTCTTATTTATTGACATGTCTAAATGATGAAACATCCTGCATAGATTGTAAGTGACTACAGGAAATAAATAAAATTGAAATCTACCTTACCTTATCAAAATTATTTCACACTTTAAAAATATTAAGCAGGCAAGGTTTACAATTTCAGGATCTGCATGAAGAGTATTAACCTATATTTGACTTACCATTCCCTGCATCTATTTATTTCCCATATTTATGTTTCCTGCATCTTACCAAATCCCAGTTGAAAAGTCATTGTGTTAGTAGGACTTAATTACTCGACATTCATTCTCACATTTTACCATGACACATTTTCCTAAGAGTAGTCATTTTTAATGCAACACCACATTTTCCTGAACATTGCTGTGGAAGAACCTGATGTCATATGGAAACAGGTGCACATATGTCTGCTTCCAAGCAAACGTGGTGAAGACTATGAGTGTCGCATCCAGTAACGCTGTCTTTGTTATTATGACAGTGCGGGCGTCGGAAGAACTGGAGTCTTCATAACACTAAGCATTGTTTTGGAAAGAATGAGATATGAAGGAGTTGTAGATATCTTCCAGACTGTCAAAATGTTAAGAACACAACGACCAGCCATGGTACAGACAGAGGTGAGAAAAATCTCCATGAGTTTGTCACATCTCAAGAACCAAATAATAGGTTTTATTAGCCAGGACCTCATAGAATCCAGAGACTTGACAACAGAACAAGATACAGGAAAATATTGTAGGAAAAATCCAGTTGTTTAGTACTTTTGAACCTCATTCTTTCCCCTCTGTGTATGCCATTTTATATATTTGGATCCTGGAAAGGCCCTAGAGACATTAATACCCCATATTCTCTCCTAATAACTGATAATGAAATTCTTATTTTTTTTAGAATAATATGAGTTTGTGATATAGCCAGTCTGGCATACTGACTGTTCATTTCTAATGAGTGAGTGTTTCTGCTCCTCCAAAGGTCGCCAAATTATACAATTTATATGTATTCCTAAATTCATTACCCACAATATCTTCCAAATTGTGATTTCAAAATAGTACAAGCATTTGGCTTGCACTGCCCAAAGCATGATGTCGGCCTGACACACTTAATGGGTGCTGAGGGTAGCAGAGGGAAATTGGACGTTTAAAAACCCTTTAACATTTAGCCAAGCAACTTACTGTGACAACATAGGGAAGCAAATTCCATTTATTTTGCATTACCATTTTTATTATAAAAAAATGCACATTTAAGCAAAATAGAAACTATCTACTTTCAGCCCCATTGGCTACTGAAAATAACTTTCTTTTACGGCAAAAATTCTACTTTTTCTCTCTCCAACAATGCCCCAACTTATTCCAATATGACAATGTTCTTTCCTGTCTGAAAAAGGACATGTTTCAAGTTACTTTATTTTAATGTAGGCCGTTCTAGAACAGATAACCAGCAATCACAATGAATTAGGCCAAATGACACGGGCGTTTTTTGATATAGGCAGCCAGTCTTTTTTAAATTTTTTTTTTTCAACGTTTTTTATTTATTTTTGGGACAGAGAGAGACAGAGCATGAATGGGGGAGGGGCAGAGAGAGAGGGAGACACAGAATCGGAAACAGGCTCCAGGCTCTGAGCCATCAGCCCAGAGCCTGACGCGGGGCTCGAACTCACGGACCGCGAGATCGTGACCTGGCTGAAGTCGGACGCTTAACCGACTGCGCCACCCAGGCGCCCCAGGCAGCCAGTCTTGATGCCACTTTCAGGGGATGAAAAGCTTGAAACTCCAGAGCCCTCTGTAAATGGCTTTATGTATCTACTATTCCTCACCCTTACTTAAATAATAACATCAGAAATGATGGTGGGTAATTCTGATTGGAGGTACTAAGGTCTACTATCTGATACGATTTTTTTTTTATTCAAATTATTTTTTCAATAGCCCAGAAGATCCAGGTTTTTCTCAGGACAATGTGTGTCTGAATTAGCCTCTCTTTAATATTGCAAACTGAGAATAAGTTATCACAAATAAGCAGATAGTTGTAAAAGACAGCAGTGATATGTTCACATGTTCGGTATTGGTAATTGTTTGGTACTGCTTGGAGAAATGCTCACACTGTCTGGAAGATAATATTCACTCTAGCCATTACAACTTAGGAATAAGGAGACTATTTTAGTCAAACTGATTGGTGAAGTGAACAGACACCCCATGAGGCTGATCATTCTTTGCTCACTAAAACGGATCGATCATTGGATTGAATTAATTGATGAGAGTAGTGATTTTGCCCCCATCCAGTTGTAACTGGTTTTGGAATTTGATTTTCATCTTTCTATTAAAATGTACTCACAGCCACTTGTCCTGTTTCTTCCCATGCTTGGTCTCCTGCAGGACCAGTACCAGTTCTGCTACCGAGCCGCACTGGAGTACCTGGGCAGCTTTGATCACTATGCAACGTAGAAACCCCTGACCCCCTTTGGGTTCTTACTGCAGGCCCTTCAGTATCCACGGAGTCTCTTCTGAGCCATACAGGGCACTCGAGAAGTCCTTCTTAACTTCTAGCTAACTACCACTTAGTGGGACTATTACAAACAAAACAAAATATAAACAAACTCTTCTGGGTGGACCAAGAATTCACAGTTTAATAATCTAACCTGAAAAATAATAAAGAGAATCCTGACTGATGAGGCATCTGAAGGATTTTATTTACAGATACCTCAAGGATTCAAAATAAAGGGAAGAAGAAATCACAGCAAAGAACCACCATCTTGTTCAGGATTGCTTGTTAGGTGTGAGGAGAAATTGCCAGAGTCCTGCAGTTCAGTGCAAGATGTTTGCTGGTGTGGCTTCTCATAGGATAAAATGGACTCTGCTGCGACATCGCCCCTTCCCACCATACTGCTCATAATAACATTTCAGGGGGAATGGGGGGAAATGTTTAAAAAGAAAGTCTTTGATTTAGTTTTTTAGTATTGTAAAGATACTGCTGACCTGTGCTTCATTTTTAACTGTGTAAACTTTTTTTTAACAAAATGTATCATTCGATAAAGTGAATTTTAAAAAAAGATACATAACTCTTCATTTTTTATTTCCAAATTGTAGGTTTTTTTTTAAGCTGTAGAACTGTTATCTGTAATATCTTGCTGTAGAAATAATCAAATAATTTGAACATTTGCACATTTTTGTGCAATATTCTTAATCTACAGTATTGGTCTTGTCAGATTACTTTTACACTTCTGTTCAGTTTTGGTTGGTGAGAAAGTACCCGTTCTCTTCAAACAGTAAAAGAGAAGTTCATTTTGTTTTGTTTTATTTTTGGAATCAACAGGGAGGCGCAAAGTATAAAGTTGCTGCTAACATATATACATATATATCCATATTTTACAGGGGTGTCTATGTATATATAGACAGTGTGTCCACACAAAAAGATAGATATAGCTATCATTCAGTTCTTCCATGATTTTGTTTTGTTTTTTGTTTTGTTTTTGTTTTTGTTTTTTGGGGTCTTTTTTTAGGTAGAAAAGCTATTATAAACATCTTTTTCAATTTGTTATTAATTTTATGACATATGGGTATTTCTTAATATCATAAAGTTTTAATTTTAAGGGAAATGAGGAATGCACATCAGTGATTGTCAAACCTCACCCCCTAATTTCCTACCCAGTCTCCCCCCACCCACCTACTCATATTCAGATATCCTTTGTTAGCCAGGCTTCCAACAAAGTTCAATATTTCTAACACTCTAGTGCAATAAAAAAATTAACTATCTAAGAGGTGTGCATGTGGGAAAGGTCAGTGCATATCCCTTTAGGAGGGGAGAATGTTGTAATATATCAGCTATCAAGTTGTTTAAAAACAATGTATTCAATCGTATATTGTCTATAGTATGTGCTATGAAACTTGCATTTATGATATGTAACAGGGGCAAAGCCAAACTCATGTTACTCTGTTCAGTCAGAAACATTTTGTGGCATACAGCACTCCTGGCAAGTGCTGTACTTTTCCTTTTGGTTTTAGTTATGCATTTAGAGTGCCTTATAATTGATGCCTATTTTAATAGCATTTCTTTTTAGCTTTTGGTTATTTTCATTAGTTGTTCATATATGTTACTCTTCCAATTAAAGCATTATCTGTTTACCACATGTACAAAAACTCTTTGAATAATATGCATTCCTAGTTTTCAACTAAGTCGGGGATGTTAGTGATTTTACCAGCCCAAAGCACTTGGATAATCAGGGCCCTTCCTTTCATGATTGCCAACATCAGGAAAAGCTACTTGTTTTATTTAGAATCCTTTCCAAATCTATTCTGTAACATTCAGTAACTACACCAAACTTATTTTAGTGATAAATATCATTGTCAACTTTGGAATATACTCACTAGTCCATTAGGATTTTTCTAAAAGGGGAAATTGAACAACTGTTTATTTTCCAATATAATTCCAGATTTTCCAACAAAATTGCTATAGTAAGCCATGTATAATGGCATGAGTTTGCCGTATCTTATATGATTTTAAAGAACCCTCAAAATATCCAAGGAACTCCTAAAGAGTTTTGGTATAGATAGAATATTTTGGTTTAATTTTAACTTCATTGGTGTTCAGCATACAAAGATTTTTGTTTTCCACATTTTACCATTACTAGTAGAATGAAATCCAAGAGACCAAACACTTGCAAGCATCTTATTTGAGCACTTTTGTATAAAAAAGAAAAAAAAAAAGGAAAAAAAAAAAGAAAGAAAAAAAAAGAAAAAAAATAATACTAAAAAAAAAAAAAAAAGTATCTAGAAGGCTACCTCAGAATGAGACTCTCTAACCTACATCAGAACCAGAGAAGAATGTGCACTATGTGGATCTGTTGTTTTCTTTTACTTTGTATCTTTTGGAAATTTATCCAAGTGCCAGATTACTGAGTGCTGTGATTTTCATTTAGTGAAACAAAGGGGGTCAGACAGACTTGCAGACATGCCATGTTAGACATGTAGAATATGATGGTGTCTAATGCACAAAGACAACTGGCCAGTGAGCAGTTTCTCTCCCTGAAGTAAAAACTGTCCATTTGGCAAAGGGAAAGAGGAGAATAATCACAAGAAGAAAATCAATGGGATGCATACCATACAAACAAGGCGGAGACTAGGTATCTTACTGTTTAGGCGCTGTTCAGAGAACTAACTCCCTTACTGTCATTGATGTGCATTCCACTCTGTGCAACCATTCTAGTTTGATTTTCCCAGGTAAACATCTTTATCTACCATAACCATAAACTTTCAAGTTTCCAATTATTTTCATCATCATAACCAGTACGGTGCTATTATTTACCTATGTACGTGTAGTTATGTATAATTTTGTAATTAGTTACAATGGTAAAAAAAATCAAAATATATAAAAAGTGATTTGTACAGAACTTTATTTTAGCTCTTTTTTAAAAATGATTTGCATGGTTAGACAACGGCGAGGACAGCCAGGGGAGGGAAGGGCCTCTAGGGAACTTTGCACTTTCTATACCTTTGTACTATGCACTGCCCTATTGATTCTACACCCAATAATGTTATTACTTGAACCCATCTGTAAGAAACTGCTTCAGAAATTCATTTGTGTGTATGTAAATAACACAACATCGATGCAGGAAGGGAAAAAATTCTTCAGTAACGTAGAGATTTTTTTCTTTCCTGTTTATTTTTGGGTTTGCCTTGTTTTAGTCCTTCCTTTTTATTTTTAATTCCCTTTTCTTTTTCCTTTATGGGCTTTGATTTCCTTGGGGTTTATGGGTGCCCTGATACTCCAGCAGAGATCAGAAGGCTACAGATCCATCCTATCCATCTGTATGTGGCTTTGCCATTCAAGCTTGGAGTGTCTTTACAAAGATAATAACAGTTGTGTTCTTTGCTCTCGTTTTGGATGCATAGACTGAAAAATTAAAAAAAAAATAACTTGTAAAATGGCTTGTTAAAAAATACAATTACCTCTAATTAGTAGTACGCGTAAATGTTTTACAGAATGAAAGGCGTGCTTTTTATTTTCTTACTTCGTTACATTGGTGGCGAAAGAAGTCTGTATGAAAATCAGTTCTTTGCTGACACAAGTTCCATTTGTTACAAATGAATTCTAATAAAAATGTCAGTGTTATGCAGCCCTTGGCCTTTGCTTTTGTCCACTCAAGTGCTTTGGTTTTCAACTGAGTATATATATCCCCTTTTCTCCTCTGGCTATCTGGTAAGTTCATTTGTACTAATAGTAATTCGGCTTACCAAGAGGCTGCTACCTACAGGTGCCTGCCTTGAGTTGAACACCTTTCACTGGTGAGCAAAGTGAGGCTTAGAAAAATAGTTTACTCAAGTTCATACAGGAAGAAAGAGGCCCTTTGTATCATTCAAAATAGAGCTCATGGGCAATCTTTAACTCTGTAGATGACCACTCTGTAAATTTAAGGATTTCAGCATATATTATCATCTTGAAACAACAGATCTCTCTCACACATATAAAAGTAGCCCCATAATGTTAACTTCTTAAGCTTTTTGGAAAACTTCTTATTCTTCTTAACTTTTTAAGAAAATGGTTGGCCTGAATTGTTTTTTCAGTTATTCAATATTAAGGGTTAGAACTATTCTAGGCATTGAGATGCATATGGATATATAAGATGCTGCTGCTTGCGCAGAGACTACAGCCTAGGAAAAAAAGCTGGCATCAAAAAAATAATAAAAATACACTCTAACAAATGTTTTGAAGGAAAGTAGAGGATTCTTGAAGTTAGGACTTTGAATTGTTAGGGACAGGAAGTATGATTCACCTTGGCTTACAAGGAAAGGAAAGTGTTGACACATGTACTAAAAGATTAGGAGTGCGCTCATAGGTAAAGAGTAGGAATACATTCCTAATCATTAGGCACAGCTGCATTTGGGGCTCAGGTGATGTCTCCCAGCCTGGTTTTGACTTTCTTACTGTCAGTTTTAAGCAAACTTTGTGTACCTGAAAGCTTCACCACAGGCGAGTAAGTGGAAGAATTTACTTTCCCAGTAACACATATAGAGGTTTTTGAATGGAATGGAGGCTTCTTGTCCCTCAGTGATGTGATTTGGGTTGAGTGATCATCTCAAGATGCAGTTATGGATAGAAGAGAATGTGCTCATTGAGTTGTCAAAGGAGGGTTTAAGGTGGCTGTCACCTTGCTACATGCAAATGAATATGGTAGGCCTACAGACTGCAAGTCAACCTGATGAGATAAGGTAAGGCAAAGTACAGGTATTTTTGGTATTATTAAAACTACTTGGTTGCCATGGAAATAGGGAATAAATCAATTATCCATATATTATTTTGGAAATCCTGATAGTGAATAGACAACTAGAGGCTTTTTTTTTCTCCTTCATTTTTTCTCTCCACCTAATTGGCTTTTAATTTGCAGGTTTGACCACCCTACTGTTTGTGTAAGCACACAATCCTTGGCCATAAAACAAGACAAAAAGTTCAAGGTGAATCATATTTGTAATTTTAATCACTGTGATGCCTTATTTTAATCAGATGTCTGAATGGAATGCCAAAGAAGACAAAATAGCTAATTTCACATGTAAACACACATGGAGATATTATTAGTTAATAATAATTTACTAAAAAAAAGACATGGAGACAAATGAAAATGAACACATAATATCCAAAATCTTTGGGATGCAGCAAAAGCGGCTCTAACAGGGAAGTTTATAGCAATACAGGACTACCTCAAGAAGGTAGAAAAATCTGAAACAACTTAGACACAAAGGATGTAGAAAAAGAATAACAAACAAAGCCCAAAGGCAGTAGAAGGAAGGAAATAAAGATAAGAGCAGAAATAAAAACTAGAGAGACAGAGACAGAGAGAGAACAGATCTTTGAAAAGATAAAATTGATAAATTGTTAGCCAGACTCATCAATATAAAAAGGAGAACTCAAAATCAGAAATGAAGGAAGATAAATAACAACTGACACACAGAAATACCAAGAATTATGAGACTATTATGTAAAATTGCTTGATAAACTGGACAAGCTAGAAGATATGAATGAATTCCTAAAAATATATGAGCTCCTAAAACTGAATCAGGAAGAAATAGAAACTTTGAACAGAACAATTATTAGAAATGAAATTGAATCAGTGATCCAAAAAAAAAAAAATTCCCACAAACAAAAGTCTAGGACTAGATGGCTTCACAGGTGAATTCTACCAAACATTTTAAGAATTAATACCTGCTTTTCTCAAACTATTCCAAAAGATAATAAGGAAAGCTTCCAAACCCATTCTATGAGGCCAGCATTATCCCAATATCAAAACCATATAAGTACACTATAAACAACAACGATACTATAGGCCAATATCTCTGAAGAACATTGATGAAAAAATCCTTAACAAAATACTGGCAAACCGAACTCCTATACCACAAACGAATAGGGTTTATTCCACAGATACAAGGGGGCTTCAATATTTGCAAATTAATCAATGTGATAATCGCATTAACAAGAGAAAGGATGAAAAACGTATATTGTCTCATAGGTGGAGAAAAAAGCATTTGATAAAGTACAATATTCATTTATGATAAAAATCCTCAGCAAAGTAGATTTAGAGGGAACATACCTCAACATAACAAATGCTATACATGAAAAATCCACAGTTAACATCATAGTGGTAAAAAACTGAGAGCTTATCCCTTAAGATCAGGAACAAGACAAGCATGTCCACTCTCACCACTTTCACTTAATATAGTATTGGAAGTCCTAGATGAAGCAATAAGACAAGAAAAAGAAAAGATATCCATATTGGTAAAGAAGAAGTGAACCTGTTACTACCTATAGGTAACATGATTCTATATATACCAAATCCCCAAACTCCCCAAAAACCTAGAACTGATAAATGAATTCAGTAAAGTCACAGGATACAAAATTAATATACAGAAATGTGTTGCATTTCTATACATTAAGTAGTATAAAGTAGTATAAATTGTATAAAGTAACAAAGTAGTATAAAGAGAAATTAAGAAAACAATCATTTACAATTATACCAAAAAGAATAAAATACCTAGAAATAAAATTAACCACAGAAGTGAAAGTCCAAACTCTGAAAACCATAAAACACTACTAAGTTGAAGATGGCACAAGAAAATGTAAAGATATTCCAAGCTCATGGATTGGAAGAACTAATATTGTTAAATGTCCATATACCCAAAGCAATCTACGGATTTAGTGCAATCCCTATCAACACACAAATTGCATTTTAACAGAACTAGAACAATTTGTATAGAATCACAAAAGACCCCATGTAGCCAAAGCAATTTTGAGAAAGAACAAAGCTGTTGGTATCACAATTCCAAATTTTAAGATATACTACAAAGCTATAATAATCAAAACAATATAGTACTGACACAAAAATAGACACATAGATGATTGGAACAGAATAGAGATCCCTGAAATAAACCCACACTTATGTGGTCACTTAACCTATGACAAAGAAGACAAGAATATACAATGAAGATAAAACAGTATCTTTAATAAATGGTTCTGGGAAAACTATACAGCTACATGGAAAGGAATGAAACTGGGCCAGGATTTTTACACCATATACAAAAATAAACTCAAAATGGATTAAAAACCTAAATGTGAGACCTGACACCATAAAACTCCTAGAAGAACACATAGGCAGTAATTTCTTTGACATCATCCATAGAAACATTTTCTAGACATATCACCTCATGCAAGGGTAATAAAAGCAAAAGTAACTACTAAGACTATACCATAATAAAAGTCTTTTGCACAGCAAAGAAAACAGAATGAAAAGGTAACCTACTGAATGGGAGAAGATATTTGCAATTGATTATCTGATAAAAGGTTAATATCCAAAATATATATAGAACTTTCACAACTAAACACCAAAAAAAAACCCAAATAAAAATAAACCTTTTTCATTTTATTTTTTTTAGACATTTTCCAAAGAAGACATAGAGATGGAGAACAGATACATGAAAATATGCTCAACATCATTCATCATCAGGGACATGCATATTGAAACCACAATGAGATATCATTTAACACCTGTCATAATAGAATCAAAAAGACAAGAAATATCAAGTATTAGTGAGGATGTGGAGAAAAAGGAACCCTCATGCACTGTTGGTGGGAATGCAAATAGATACAGCCACTGTGGAAAACAGTATAGAGTTCCCTCAAAAAATTAAAAATAGAAATACCATATGATCTAATAATTCCACTACTGAGCTTTTACCCTAAGAAAACAAAAACACTAATTCAAAAAAATATATATGCACCCATATGTTTATTACAGCATTATTTATTAATAGCCAAGATATGGAAGTGTCCATCCAAGTGTCCATCCATAGATGAATGGATGTTTGTGTGTGTGTGTGTGTGTGTGTATGTGTGTGAGAGAGAGAGAGAGAGAGAGAGTGACTGTGATGGGATACTACTCAGCCAAAGAAAAGAATGAGATCTTGCCATTTGCAACAACATCGATGGGCCTAGAAGGTATAATTCTAAGTGAAATAAGCCAGTCAAAAATAAATACCACATGATTTCACTCATGTGTGGCATTTAAGAAAAAAATGAACAAATAAGGAAAAAAAGAGACAAAAAGACTCTTAAATACCAAGAACAAACTGGCGGTTGCCAGAGGGAAGGTAGGTGGGGAGAATGGGTGATATAGAAAAAGTGGATTATGAGGTACAAACTTCCACTTACAGAATAAACAAGTCATGGTGATGAAAAGTAGGGAATATGGAATATAGTCAAGGTGACTGTAACAACATTGTTTTGTGACAGATGGTGACTACACTTAATGCAATGAGCACTGATAGAATTATTGAATCATGTTGTATACTTGAAACTAATATAACATTGTATGTTAATCATACTTCAGTTAAAAAAAACTAAGAACTAAACACTAAAAAAAAATGAAATGCTCTATTAACAAATGGCCAAAAGGATCTGAATAGTCATCTCACCCAAGAAGATATACAGATGGCAAACAAGCCTGTGAAAATATGGTCAATATCATTTGTTATTATGAATTGTAAATACCAGTGCATACCTCTTAGAATGGCAAAACTTCAAAACACTACAAACACCAAATGCTAGTGAGGAAGTGGAGAAACATGAACACTCATTCATTGCTTATGAGAATGGAAAGAAATACCGCTTCATTGGAGGACATTTTAGCAGTTTCTTACAGAGCTAAACCCATTCGTACCATACAATCCAGCAATCACTTTCCTTGATAATTACCCAAAGGAGCTGAGAGATTATGTCCACACAAAAAACTGTACAGAGATGTTTATAGCAGCTTTACTCATATTTGCCAGATCCTGAAGGTACTCAAGATGCATTTCAGCAGATGAATATACAAAGAAACATTGATACAAGCAGACAATGAATTATCATTTGGTGCTTTAAAAAAAAGCTTTTTTTTCTTTACTTTTCTGTAAAGTTATGGAAAGTTATGGAGGAGACTTAAATACCTACTGTTAAGTGATGGAATCAAATCTGGAGAAAGTACATACTGCATGATTTCAATTATATGACATTCTGGAAAAATCAAAACTATAAAGAGAATAAAAACATCAATAGTTTTGTGAGGGAGGGGAATGAATAAATACAATTCAGGGGATTTTTAGGGCACTGAAGTTATTCTATATCATGCTATACTGGTAGATACATGTCATTATACATTTGTCAAAACCCACAGAATGTACTATGCAGAATGAACCCTACTGTAAACTACTGACTTTGGGTAACTTTGGTGTTAATGTAAGTTCATCAATTTTAGGATATGTAATATTCTGATGTGAGATGTTTATAGTAGGTGAAATTATGCTTTTGGGGACAGGGGCTTTATGGGAATTCTCTGTACTCTATTAAATGTTGCTGTCAACCTAAAATTACTCAAAAATTCAAAGTCTATTTTTAAAAAGACAAAAAAATTAATAACTTCCTAATAATTACCTTAGGGATCTTTTACTTAATAATATGCTTAAACTTCATAACTTAAGAGAATTTCAATAAACTAAAATATAACTGTAAAAATATAAATCTGAAAAGTATTTACCTTTGCTTTTTAAAAGGCTTTTTGCAAATTCTAAGGAAATAAATTAGTAGGCAAGATCTATGAAATCTGAAATTGTAGAATATATAAATATTTATAACAGAAAAATAAAAGTGGAAACAGCCTAAATTTCCAAACTAGGAAATGATTAAAGAAAAATACATATAAGTGAAATTGCATATAAGTAAAATTTTATACACACACATATATGCATGCACACACACACACCATAGTAACATGTGTAATACATTACCATTTAGCCATTAAATAACTAGTTTTTGTAAAAAAAAAACACATGATGATATAAAAAAATGATTATAAAACATTTTTAAAGGAGGTATATTATAACATACATAAAATCAAAGAAAAACCTGGGGTAGAAATAATTGTCTTTAAATTTGGGTGCATCCAAAATTGTTTTGGTCTCTCCAGTTCTCCATTATCTTTTTTTTTTTTTTTTTCCTACTCAAACTGGAAACAAAAGAGGTGAAATATAGTGACTTCTACTCTAGATTGGACTACTAAAGTAAATAATGTCTTGGGTTTGGACTGCATATAAATTAGAAGGATTTTTTTAAGTTTTTATTTAAATTCTAGTTAGTTAACATATATGGTAAAATTGATTTCACACATAGAATTTAGTGATCTGTCACTTACATATAATAGTGCTCATCACCAGTGCCCTCCTTAAAGGTTACAAGGATTTAAGTGTGTCTCATGGTCTTAGATTGTGATGTTAGCCCATCCACTAGGTTGAAACAGTGGATCATTGACTACCAAGACAGGCAAGCATAAGAGTATGAATGGATCAGTGCTGGATTTATATTATTCTTGGAAAACCAACTGAAGGTGCAAAGCCTATTGACTATGATAATGTCATATATCACAAAGAAAAGCAAAACCCCAGAACCAAAAAGACTTGGGTTAAAATCCACCTTCATCATTTATTAGCTTAATTGGTCCTAATCAAGTTACTTAATCTTCTCAGACTTGCATTTCTCATCTATACAATGGAGATGAAATTATTTATCCTCCAGGCTTATATATAAATTTGAAATAATACACACAATACGTACAAAAGTTATGATTCATGGACGATTTATGCTCATTGTTGATAAAACTCAGCATTTCCACTTTCCATTAAAAAGGTACATGTCTGTTAAAGAACAATACTGAAGAAGAAAAATAATAGTCACCTACAAAATATCTTGTCATACATTCATATGCAAAGTTTGATCTTTTTCCTGATTCTGGGTTACTCTTAAGATACAGAAAAAATGGTCATTTCTGCAAAGTCATTCACAAATTACTGATCTCTCCCTTGTTGGATGCCAGGTTAATTACTGTGAAATAGACTTGCTTGCACCACGTTGGCGTTTGTATAATGCTGTGTATTGCGGAGTGTTTTATAGCTCTTATCATCCTCACAATATTGAGAAGTGGACCACTGCAACCTTCTTGGAGCAGTAATTATACCCTGGCACAGAAAGATGATTTACCTTGCATAAGGTAATTAACTGAAGAAGGGATTGAAGACTGCAGGGGGAATGGAGAACCCAGTATACTGAAATGTAAAGAATCACAAAATGGAAATCTTGAAGTCCAGCATCTAATTTCAGCTCTGCTACTCATACTGTAATCTGGGAAAGTCAGATAATCTCTCTGAATCTCATTTTATCATGTGAAAAATAATCAGAAGGACTCATAGATATTATTGAGATCTATATTCTAGGATTATAGTAGTCTAAAGTTTCATGAATGAGAACATATGTTGATATTTTTATCACTCAAAATGTATTTTTATCATTAAAAAAGGCAACCAATAACCACCTGTAACATGTTGGACTCATTTGCCAAGAAGGAATAAAATTCAAGGTTGAAGGGAAAAGGGACCCTATGGAATTGTGTTTGACCTTTAAGAAACAGTCATCACATCTAGCGAACATCGAGTTTAGTGCAAGTCAACCAGGGAGTAAATCTTGCCTTCTCCACGTAATAGCTACATGATTTGGACAATTGACCTAATTTTACAAAGCCTCTTACCTCCTCTATAAAATAGAAACAGCACCACTCTTATGAAGTTTTTTGTGAGGAGTGAAATGGATGGCATAGAATAAGGACAAAGTAAATAATGGCTAAGAATATTTTTGTTGCTTTTAGTAATGAAGGTAAAACATGGAAGGGCTGAACTTCTGATCATATATATACCAACATGGTAATCTGTAACATTTGAAAATACTTTTCTATATATTTGGTAAGAGCAGATTATTCTTTCTACTTCCTCTTTGAAATAATCTGAACTAGGAAAATATGTTCTAAGCTAACAAGGATCATCTTGGCATTCCAACTGCATTCTCTACAAGATGCTATTAACAAGGGGCTTGTGATTATTGATAAAGTCACCTGCATGGTCCTCTGGATTATTTGCTCCTTCCATTCTTTCATTTGTTCAACACTAATCATTAGCAAATACTCATCTCTTTCCCCTAACACTAGGCAAATGACACTGAAAATAACATAGAAAGCCTATGTTATTTTCGGACTAAAATGCTTCCAGACTAAGAAAGAAGCATTTTGACAACATATGATTGCAACAGAACAATATGAAATAAGTATGAATGGAATAATTCAATTCTACCCAAGAATGTCAGCTTAGACATCCTGTGCTCTGCAAACCTGCATTTCATCTTGAAAGATGAGTAGTATTCAATAAGTTGGACAAGTCTGGGAGTACATTTTAGGCAAAGAGAATAGTGTGCCAAAGAACAAAGATCAACATATCAGGTTAAGGGAATGATAAGGCTTTGGCATAACAGTTGCATAGAGACAGACAGTGTTAGCAATGGTAGAGGAACTATGTGTTCAGGAGTTGACCTTCACCATGGAACTAATCAGGTTCCATAGAATGGATTCATAAACACAAAAAGTTTCATGATAAACAAATGGAAAGACCAAAAACTCTTGGTCAGAATTTTCATAATCACAAACTGTCATCTGTAAAGGAGAACTTTTTTCAGTCTCTTGTCCACAACCAGGCTGGCCTCTGTCCCATCATTTCCAGCACATGGTAGTGGATAAAGATAACTTGGCAGGGTTGTGTCCTCTAGTAATTATTCCATGATAAGTCCTTCTGACCTCACTCTACATCATATCATATTCTATTTGCACCTCTCTTATGGCTCTAGTTACATTTGGCCTTATATTTGTTGTCTTAGTTCCCTTATTACATAAAAAGTTCCTTCAAGGCTATGATTACTAATGAGCACAACCAATGTGTCTTTAGGAGGCATAAACTCAGGTTTCACCAACCCCAGAAACATCCTTTTCCACTTACATTGGCTATTGGATAAGTGAACTTAAGGCTTATCCTGGAGTTCAGATATCTCTCTCTCTCCTTCTTTAAGCACACCTAAACATATCAGCCCCAAGAAGTAGATGTAAACTGGCAGGAGGTGGAGAAGAAAGGAAAATAAAAGGCACTACCTAGGCCTTGGGCCAGCCTTTGATTGGGGCTCTAAACTGCATAGCTTTTAGTAAAGTGGTGCCCAGATTCTCATTCTGCTATTATTCCCTACAGCAAAACCCATGCATAGTTGAAATAATGGTCATGGAATAATTCAGGAGTTCTAACTGTGATTATTCTATCATCTGATACCTTCCTTAACTTCTATCATATCCTATAGATCCTCACCAAAAACATTTGAGGATACGATGATGGCCTATCCCCTGCTAATTTTTCAATCTAATCCCAATATAATGGAAAATGAAGATTTAAAAATATCACTGTATAATGACATCATAAGGGATACACATTGTCACATTTAAATCGGTCAGAATATCTGCTGTAAAAAGTACCCTAAAGATGTGTTTTAGAAATTGCATTGAATCTGACAGTAGATATCAATTGAGCAGGTCATATTTATTAGATGTTCTACTCAACTGAGGATGCAAAGATGAGTTAAATGTAGTACTTGCCTTAAAGGGACTTTTTATGTAATAAGAGAACTCAGATAACTAATATAGGTCTGAAGATTACAGGAGCTTTCAGAGAGGTATAAATAAAATATGGTATGGAATAGGGAATGCATAGGCTGAAGTCAGAAAGGTTTATCTTGTCCAGGAACCCCTGACCTGTTCCTGCCTTGGTTCCAGCTGCCCCACCAGGGCAGTCTCTGCATGGGACACCTGAGGACACCCTGGCTTGCACCTACTTCAGCTTCAGTGGCCTCAACAGTGCTCCCTGAGTATAAAGAGACCCAGGACGCCCTGGCTTGCATCCACTATCTTGCCAGAACACTCTTTGCACTGAGAGCACAGGGACCACACTGGCTGATGCCCACTTTCACTTTAGCTGTCTCACCAGCGACCCCTTGCATGAAGCTCCCCAGGACCCACCAGTCTATATCCCACTTAGGTTCTAGCTGCCCTGACAGGGTACCTGGGAAAGTTTTGCAACATCCTGATTTAAACCCACTTTAGCTTCAGCAATCCTGCCAAGATGACCCCTTTGTTTCTAGCCCTGGGACTCCCCCCTCCTGCACTTTCACTGACTTCAGCTTCAGCTATTCTGCCAGGATATCTTCTGTATGGAAAACCCAGAGACCACACTTGATTGCACCCACTTCACTACAACTGCCCTGCCAGGGCATCCTCTGCATAGAGAGCTTTGGAACACCCCAGCTTACACCCACTTCAGTATTAGCTCTCTTGCAGGGTGTTCTCTGCATAATCAAGGGAACCACCCAAACTGTACCCACTTCAGCTTTAGCTGTCCTTCTAGGTACCCATGTTGCAGACAGCCCAGGGACTATCACAGCCTTCATTACCTTCAGCTTTGGTGTCCTGCCATGTGGACACCCATGTGGAGACCCATGAGACTCCTCAGCTTGTTCCACTTTAGCTGCAGCTGTCCTGCCAGGACAGTCTCTGCATGAAGAGCCTTAGGACTGTGCCAGCCCATACCCACTTCAACTCTGGCTATCCCACCAGTGCAGCCCCAGCATCCACAATTCACAGCCCATGACAGCCAAAGTTCTAGCCAGCCAACAAAAGTCACAAAATACAAAAAGTCTACATAGGAAATGACCACAGACAAAACCACTTCTTCAAGTTTAAAGAAATTTTTGTGCAGCTTAATCTATAGAAACAAAAACAAAAAGTCAAGCAAAATGGAGAAAAAGAGGAATAAGCTCTAAAAGAAAAAAACAAGATAAAACCTCAGATATAGAACTGAATGAAAAGAGATAAGCACTATGCCTGACAAAGAATTTAAAGTAATGATTGCAAAGATGCTCAATGGGCTTGATGGAAGAGTGGGAGAACTCACTAAGAACTTCAACAAATAGATAGAAAATATTTAAAAAGAAGCAGAGTTCAAGAATACAATAATTGAAATGTAAAATACTCTAGAGGGGACCAAAAGTAGATTGGTGAATGCGGAGCACATCAATAAGAAAGAACCCAAGTTGAACAGCAAAAATTAAACAGATTTTTATTTCACCAAACAGAATTTTTTAACTGAAGATAGATTAAAGGGTCTCTTAGACACCATCAAGCAAACAAATCTTCACATTATAGGTGTCTCACAATGAGAAGAGAGACAGAAAGGGGCAGAAAACTTATTTGAAGAAATAATAGCTGAGAACTTCCCTAACCTTGAAAAGGAAATAGACATCCAGGTTCAGGAAGTGTAGTGAGTTCCAAACAAGATGGACCCCAAAAAAGTCCACACCATAAAACATAATAATTAAAATGCCAAAGGTTAAAGATAAGGAGAAAATTTAAAAGCATCAAGAAAGAAGCAAAAAGTTATGTACAAGTGAAATCCCATAAGGTTTTCAGCTGATTTTTTAGCAGAAACATTGCAGGCCAGAAGGAAGTGGCATAATATATTCAGAGTGCTGAAAGGAAAAAAACAAACAAACCAAAAAAAACCAAGCTACAACCAACAATACCCAGCAATATTATCATTCAGAATTAAAGGACAGATAAAGAATTTCCACACAAACAAAATTTAGAAGAGTTTATCACCATTAAATCAGCCTAACAAGAAATGTTAAAAGGACTTCTGTAAGTAGAAAAGGCCATAATTACATATAAGAATATTATGAATAAAAAGATGTAAAATATGACATCATATAGACAAACATGGAGAGGGAGTCAAAAAGTATTTTTTTAATGTGTTCAAACTTAAATGATGGTCATCTTAATATAGACTGCTGTACACTTAGCATTATCTATATGAAACTCATAACTAAAAACCCAAACCCTACAATAGATAACACAAAAAATAAAGAGAAATAAGGCCAAACATAACACTACAGAAACTTCTCAATCACAAAAAGAGTAAGCAAAGAAGGGAAGAGAGGAAACCTACAAAAATAACCAGAAAACCTTTACTAAAATGACAATAAGTACAAACCTATCAAAAATTACTTTAAATGAAAATAGTTCAAATGTTACAATCAAAAGACATAGGTTGGCAAAATTCATAAAAAAATCAAAACCCATTGGGGCGTCTGGGTGGCTCAGTCAGTTGAGCATCTGGCTTCAGCTCAGGTCATGATCTCACGGTTTGTGGGTTCGGGCCCCGAGTCGGGATTTGTGCTGACAGGTCAGAGACTGGAACCTGCTTCGGATTCTGTGTTTCCTTCTCTCTCTGCATCTCCCCCACTTGTGCTCTGTCTCTCTCTGTCTCTCAAAAATAAATAAATGTAAAAAAAATTTTAAAAATTAAAAAAAATCAAAACCCATCTTTATACACTCTCTACAAGAGATTCACTTTAGACTTAAAGACATTCAAGAACTAGAAATGAAGAGATGGAAAAAACATTTATCATGCAAATGCAAGTGAAAAAAAAGCCAGGGTAGCTAGCTATACCACTATCAGACAAAATAGACATTAAAACAAACACTGTAATAGGAGATAAACTTGGGTGCTACATAATGATAATGAAAACAATTACACAAGAGGATAGAACAATTGTTAACATCTATGCACCCAATATGATAGCCCCTAAATACATAAAGCAAAATATTAATGGACATAAGGGAGAAATTGATGGCAATACAATAACAGGGGACTTTAACACTTAATGTACATCAATGGTAGATCATCCAGGCAGAAAATCAATAAGGAAATAGTGTCTTTGAAGGACAATTCAAACCAGATGGACATAACAAATATATATAGAACATTCCATCCCAAAAAACACAATACACATTCTTTTCTAGTGCATAAGAAACATTCTTCAGGGTAGATTGTATTTTAGGCCACAAAACAGGGCTCAACAAACTTAAGATTGAAATTATAACATGCATATTTTCCACCACAACAGTATGAAAGTGAAAGTGGAAATCAATCAAAAAAACAAAAAACAGAAAACAAAAAACAAGCAAAAAACCCTGGAAAAAACACAAATACATAGAGGCTAAACAACATGCTACTAAACAATGAATGGGTTAACAAAGAAGTCATATAAGAAATCAAAAAATGTATGGAAACTAATGCAAATGAAACACAATGGCCTAAAATCTTTGGGACTCAGGGAAAGTAGTTCTAAGAGGAGAAAATATATAACAATATAGACCTTCCTGAAGACATGAGAAAAAAGCTAAAATAAACAATTCAATCTTACACTTAAAGAAACTAGAAAAAAAGAATAAAGCCCAAGGTTAGTAGAGAAAGGAAATAATAAAACCAAAGCAGAAATAAATGACATAAAGACTAAAAAAAATTAAAAAAAAAAAAAAAAAAGAAAAGATCAATGAAACCAAGAACTGATTCTTGGAAAAGATACATGAAATTGTTAAAACTTTAGCCAGATTAATCAGGAAAAAAAAAAAAGAGAAAGGACCCAAATAAACAAAATGATAAACAGTAGAAGAAATATAACAAGAGACACCACAGAAATACAATTATAAGACTACTACAAAAAATTACATGCCAACAAACTGGAGAACCAAGAAGAAATGATAAATTCCTATAAACATACAACCTTCCAAAACTAAGGAAGAAACAGAAAATCTGAACATACCAAAACCAGAACTTTTCCTTTAAGATCAGAAACAAGGATGTCCACTCTTGCCACTCCCACTTACCATAGTACTGGAAGTCCTAGCCTCAGCAATTACAGAAGAAAAAAATAAGAGGCATCCATATTGTTAAGGAAGAAGTTAAACTGTCACTATTTGCAGATGACATGATACTATACATAGAAAAGCCTGAAGACTCCACCAGCAAACTATTAGAAGTAATAAATGAATTCAGTAAAGTTGCAATATACAAAATTAATACCCAGAAACCAACATTTCTATACGCTAATAACAAAGGAGCAGAAAGAGGAATTAAGAAAATAATTCCATTTATAATTGCACAAATATATATAATACTTAATAAACTCAACCAAAGAAGTAAAGACCTATACTTTGAAAACTCTCATACATTAATGAAAGACATTAATGGTGACACAAACAAATGAAAACATTCCATGCGAATGAATTGGAAAAATTAATATTGTTAAAATGTTCATACTCCCCAAAGCAATCTACAGATTCAATGCAATAACTATCAAATTACCAACATTTTTCACAGAACTAGAACAAATATAGGTAAAATGTGTATGGAACCACAAAAACTGCAAAACCCAATGCAATCTTGAGAAAGAACAAAGCTGGAGGTATCATAATCTCAAAATTCAGGATATACTAAAAAAATATAGTATCAAAACAGTTCGGTACTGGCACAAAAATAGACACACAGTGGAACAGAATAGATATCCCTAAAATAAATCCACATTATATGGTCAGTTAGTCTACAACAATGGAGGCAAGAATATGCTATGAGGAAAAGACAGTTTCTTCAACAAATAGTGCTGGAAAAACTGAACAACTACATGCAAAAGAATGAAACTGGACCACTTTCTTACACCAAACACAAAATAAACCCAAAATGTATTAAAAACTTAAATGTAAGATCAGATTTCTTAAAACTCCTAGAAGAGAACACAGAAAGCAATTTCTTTTGACATCAACTTTAGCAACATTTTGCTAGATATGTCTCCTGAGGAAAGGGAAACAAAAGCAAAAATAAACTTTTGGGACTACATCAAAGTGACAAAATTTTACACAGCACAGGAAACCTTGAACAAAACAAAAAGGCAACCTTCTAAATGGGAGAAGATATTTGCAAATAATATATTTGAAAAGGCATTAATATCCAAAATATATAAAGAATGTCTACAACTCAACAGCAAAACACACCACACACACACACACACACACACACACACACACACACTTCAATTAAAAATTGACAGAAGAGGGGTGCCTGGGTGACTCAATTGGTAGGTGTCGACTTCAGCTCAGGTCGGGTTCTCACAGTTCATGCAGTTGGGCCCTGCATCAGGCTTTACACTGTCAGGGTGAAGCCTGCTTTAGATATCTCTCTTAAAAATAATAAACATTTTTAAAAATGGACAGAAGACCTGAACATATATTTTCCCAAAGAGGGAAGATGTATATGAAAAGATGCTCAACATCACTGATCATCAGGGAAATGCAAATCAAAACCATTATAAAGTATTACTTCATACCAGTCAGAGTGGCTAGTATCAAAAACACAAGAAAAAACAAGTGTTGGTGAAGATGTGGATAAAAAGAAACTCATACACTGTTGGTGGAAATGCCACTCTGGAAAAATGGTATGGAGTTTTGTCAAATTTTTTTTTATTTTTTTTAAAAATTGAGTACCATGTGACTCAAATAATTCCAATACCAGGTATTAACCCAAGGAATGAAAACTTTAATTTAAAAAGGTACTTGGACTCCTATATTTTTGCAGCATTATTTACAATAGCCAAGATATGAAAGCAACCCAAGTTTTCATGGATTGGTAAATGGATAAAGAAGATGTGATATATAAATACAATGGAACTTTACGTAGCCATAAAAAAAGGATGAGATCTTGCCATTTGCAACAACATGGATAAACCCAGAAAGTCTTGTGCTAAATGAAATAAGTCAGAGAAAGACAAATATTATATAATTTCACTTTTATGTGTAACCCATAGAAACAAAATAAATGACTAAACAAATAGCACAATTAGACCTGTAAATACAGAAAACAAACTGATGGTTGTCAAAGGGAAGGGGACTGATCGGTTGGGCAAAATGAGTGAAGAGTAGTGAGAGATACAGGCTTCCAGTTATAGAATAAATAACTCAGGTAAGTCAAGGAAATAAAAGGTACAGAGTAGAGAATATAGTCAGTGGTATTGTAATAGCAGTGTATGGTGAGAGATGATACCTACACCTGTGGACCTAGCATAATGTACAGAGTTGTTGAATCACTATGTTATGCGCCTACAACTAATTTAACATTGAGTGTCATATAGTCAAATAAAACAATAAGTATTTCTTACTCAAAAATAATAAAAAAGAAAGTTTTGCCTTGTCATACTGAACATCAAACTTTGAGATTTGAATTTCTTTTAATTGAAAAATGTCTATCTTGTGCACAAACACCCTCTTTGCTAGCATTGCTGTGATACTTGAAAAATGTAGAGCATTTTAATAGATAAAATATAGGAAGAGGGAATTTTAGTGGAGGAAGTAAGTGAAGACAAAGTTTTGAAGGCCAGAATGTTGGATTAGCCCTTACAGCCAGAAGAGATGTGAAACCCTTTATCTGTCACCTCCCATTGCACTCTCACTTCATCATGAGGTCTTCAATCTCTCTGCCAATTCTTCCTCTATGTCTTCAACAGGCTAGTATATACATAGGCTCTTTTCCAGTTTACATATGGATAGTACTTTTAAAATTGTCTTTGTTTGTTAGCCTTTCCTGGGTTTTAAAAACCCAGGAAATATTTCTTAGGACTTTGCTCTCAAGTTCTCCCTCTCTCTAACCAAATCACTGGAAGGTATACAAAAATAAAAGGTTTGTGCAAGACAAATTTTCTGTAAGCTTTCAAAATAATGTCTCCCAAGAGAAATCAAATACATCAAGGAGATAACAAATTATGGTTAATTCTAAAAAAAAAAAAAAAAAAAAAAAAAAACAAAAAAAAAAAAAACACTTTATTCAGAAGTGCACCTGTAATAGAAATCAAGTTTTTTAAATTTTAATGTTTATTTATTTTTGAGAGAGAGAGAGAGAGAGAGAAAGTTCTCGCAGGGAGGGGCAGAGAGAGAGGGAGGACAGAATCTGAAACAGGCTCCAGGTTCTGATCTGTCAGCACAGAGCCTGATGCGGGGCTTGAACTGGGGAATGGCAAGATCATGACCTGAGCTGAAGTCAGATGCTTAACCAACTGAGCCACCCAGGTGCCCCAGAAATCAAGTTTTTATGGTAAGATAGGGTCTGTAATAAAACTAGGAGCCTTTGACTATGAAAATTCCTCTGGGTAGACACACAGCCTACCTAGTGTTTTCCATCAAATGTCAGCTCTATTCTTTATGTTGGACATAGGACTTTTGTTTAACCTTCAAGGTTATTTTCCAAACTATCATCGGGAGGCAGCCAAGGACTAGACAGCCCCAAGATTTCCCTCTCCTGCCTTGACCAGGAAGGCCCCTTGTATACATCTGTACCTGCCTTCATAGACGCAGAATGATAATGTGCAAATCCAGCACTGTAATAAATATAGCCTACTTGGCAATGGGGCTATAAATAGAGTATGTTAGAACCAAAGGTGCATTCATACTGCTTCTGTCAGAATAGACTAAGAAAGGAGGGTGTATTATTATAGCAGAAGCAAGTAAACGGGTTTTCTTTGCCAGTAAAAGCAGGGCATAATATACTCAACATGCCTACTGGTGCTGGAGCATAAATCAACCATCAGTTCTGAGCAGCACATAAAGGGCTTTCCCTCATCACAATTACTGAATATGAAGAGTTCCCATAGACAGCTCATCATTGCAAAAAAGCAGTTAGTAATTTGGTCTTCTGTATTTTCTTGTGATGCTTGTAGTCGGTGGGTAGTATGGATGTAGATGTGACTCTACAGTGTTCAGCTGGTATGGCTGGGTGGAAAAGAGGGCATAGGTGAGCAGATCAGACACTGAGTAAATCAAAGTGGGACTTCTGAATACAAGGAAGATGTATCAGATGGCTCTAGGCAGCCACAATGAGTAGAGCTAAGAGGTCAGGGTAGAGCAATAGATGAAAGAATTTTCTATAAATCAGAGTTGTCTAAAGAAGGACTAACCTTCACTGGAACGATTATAGCAGAAAGTGATTGGCCACTTGGTCAAAGAATTAGGTTGGTCACAGATGCTGGAAGGGGGGCTGAAGTAACACAGGTAGCCTGGATGTTCACTCATGGTTCCTTCCATCTTCATGTGCTCTAATAAATCAACTTCTCTCAGAATACAAATTAAGTCACAGTCCACATGGAAGAGCTCATTATTCATTCAGGAAAATATGTCCATTTTGTTCATAGTCCCAAATAAGTTCAGAGTTCCCTCATCTAGCCACCAGTCACTTCAACTGCTCTTACCCTCAAGAATTTGGAATATTTTCATCTTTAAAATAAGATCAGAGTTGCCTCTGCTTGCATTATGAAAAGGGTTAAATTTGGGAAGATCTTTTGAATTATATATGCTCTTTTGAATGCACTAGGGATGCTTATTACATAAAGAAATCCTGTAAAAAATTAACCAGGATTTTAGGGGTCATTATTTTTATTTTCCATTTTTTGAGTCCATATTATGATCACCTATAGAGGCAGATGGATCCTCACCTAGGTTTGGTCCAGATGTCACAGCTGATGATGCAACCATATACCAAGAAGATGTGACAAAGTTTATTACTTACATAACTGAGGTCACTGGAGAGGAGGGCATTCCTCTCAAACAGGCCTGAAGTGGCTTGAGACAGCAAGAAAAGGAAATAGGCCTGGGTTTTTATTGTGTTTAGGGAATGGGTCTGGGGTGATAGTTCCCAATCTCATAAGGTAAAAGCTTGTGGTTTGAAATCTCCTGTTGGCACCAAAGGAAGGAATATCCAGAGTTTCTTATCTGTTTGTCCAGTTGTGAGGCACAAAGGCAAAAGGGTAGAGACTAAAGCTGTCAGAAATCAGACATCTAAAAATGGAGTCAAGGTTCTGATCTAGGATAGGCCTGAACTCACCTCCATGGACACACCAATTTTATAGCTTTTTATACATCAATTCCTCCTGAAGAACTGGGGATTGACTGAACAGTTTCTGTACAACAACAACAACAACAACAACAAAAAAAAACGGAGAGAATGGCAAGAGAAACAGAGACATGATAATGAAGGAAACCCCCAACCCCAACACTATGAACTGCAGTGGGTGGGGAGGTATAGTACTGAGAAACCATGAGTAGATTCATCTACCCTAGGGCACAATGAAAAAAGCCACAATTTAAAACAGCAACTAGTTTATAAAAGATCCATCCCCAGAACTCTGCCAAGTTTTGGAAGAGCTGCTGGAACTCTCTCTGGGTCAAAGCAGCCAGCTAGTGCCACAGTTTATACTCCCCCTCTACCTGAGAGGACAGATAGGAGCAGGTTCCAGATGCCATAGCCAGTTTGTCACCCCAAGGTCCCTAGCCCACACCAGCCCCAGATACAACTGGGATATAGAAGAAAAAACTGTGATTTTAAAAAGCAACTAACCAATAAAAAAAACAGCCTTGGAACTTTGCTAAATGGCAGGAGTGGGAGTGGCGATGATTGCTGGAAATCTCTCCAGTTGGAAGGGCTGGTGAAAACCTCAGTTTATGTCCCCCCTCCACCTTCATAATATGAAAAGGAACAGGGTCCCAGCACCTTAACCAACCTGTTGCTTCAGTGAGCCCAGGGCCATTAGCTCATACTACCCAAACTGTAACACTAAGGAGGCCTCAAGGCAGTACACACCAGGGCACCACTGGCCAGTGCACACTACAGCTACAGTCTTTGCAGCAAGACAATACAGGTACAAGCACCTCAGAACACTACAGGCCCACAGCACTTCCGCTTCAGACAGCTTCCTAGGGCATCCCCAATGAGGAGTGCTCTGGGACCTCCTGGCTGACACCTGCTTTGCCCCACCAGGGCACCTCTTACACTGAGCATCTCGGAATGCCCTGGCTTACACTCACTTTTGCTTCAGTTTTCCTGTCAGAGCACCCTTTGTATGGAGAGCCTTGGGACACTTTGGTTTACACCCACTCCACCTTCAGCTGTCCTGTCAGGGCAGTTTTTGCTCAGAGAGCCCGAGGATTACACCAGCCCATGCCCACTACCGCTTTAGCTGTCCTGCCAGGACACCTGTATGGAGAAACCTGGAACCACTTCTGCCCATGCCCACTTTAGCTACAGCTGTCCTGTCAGGGTGCCCCCTACACATAGCACCCCAGGATGTCCCTGCCACACCCTGTGTCCTCTTCAGCTACTCTGAAGCTTTGGCCTGTACACACTTCAGCTTCAGTCATCCCAGCAGGGCACTTTCTGTATGGAGAGCCTTAAGACCACACAGGTCCATCTGAGCTCCAGCCATCCTACCAGGGAGGCCCTAGCATAGCCCCCAACCCCCAATCTATGCCATCCATAGCTCCAGCCTACCGTGAAAAGTCACCAAACACACAAGAGCTACACAAAGGACAACCATACACAAGATCATTCCTTTAAGTTTAGGAATAGTTTGAAGTAGTTGTTTCACTTATTTCATAGAAACAAACATATTAAGAAAAATTGGAAGACAGAGGAATATGCTCAAAAAAAAAAAAAAAAAAAAAAAAACCTCAGAAAAGGAAATGAGATGGAGGTAAGCAATATGCCTGATAAAGAATTTAAAGTAATGATGATATATAAACCACATCTTCTTTATCCATTCTTCAGTTGGTGGGCATTTAGGCTCTTTCCATAAGTTGGCTATTGTTGAAAGTACTACTATAAACATTGGGGTACATGTGCCCCTATGAATCAGCGCTCCTGTATCCTTTGGAGAACTTCCTAGTAGTGCTACTGTTGGGTTATAGGGTAGTTCTATTTTTAATTTTTTGAGGAAACTCCACATTGTTTTCCAGAGTGGCTGCATAAGTTTGCATCCCCACCAACAGTGCAAGAGGATTCCCATTTCTCCACATTCTCACTATCATCTGTTTCCTGAGTTGTTAACTCTGACTGGTGTGAGGTGGTATCTAAGTGTGGTTTTGATTTGTATTTCCCTGATGATATGTGAGGAATACTACTTGGCAGTGAAAAAGAATGAAATGCTGCCATTTGCAGTAACATGGATGGAACTGAAGGGTAGTATGCTAAGTGAAACAAGTCAGTCAGAGAAAAACAGATATCATATGTTTTCACTCATATGTAGAACTTGAGAAAGAACAGAAGACCATGGGGGAAGGGAAGGGGAAAAATAGTTATAAACAGAGAGGGAGGGAGACAAACCTTAAGAGACTCTTAAATACAGAGAACAAACAGGGTTGATGGCAGGGCAGGGGAGGGGAAAATGGGTGTTGGGCACTGAGGAGGGCACTTTTTGGAATGAGCACTGGGTGTTGTATATAAGCGACGATTCACAGGAATCTACCCCCAAAACTAAGAACACTCTGTACTGTATGTTAGCCAACTTGACAATAAATTATATTAAAAAAATAAAATGAAATATAGATTATAAAAAAATAAAGTAATGATGATAAAGGTGCTCTGATGTTGGAAAGAAAAGTGGATGTAGTCAGTGAGACATTGAACTGAGAAATGGAAACTATAAAAAACTCTATATAGTATGAAGAATACAATAACTTAAATGAAAAAAATACACTAGGTGGAATCAATGGTAGATTAATGGATGCAGAAAATGGATTAGTGATCCAGAAGACAGAGGAATGGAAAGGACACAAGCTGAATAGCAAAAAGTAAACTGAATTTTTAAAATGAGGGTAAGTTAAGGGATGTCTTGGACAACATCAAGCAAACAAGCATTCATATTAGAGGGATCCCACAAGGAGAAGAGAGAGAAAGAGGCAGAAAACTTATCTGAAGAAATAATAGCTGAAAATTTCCTTAACCTAAGGAACAAAATAAACATCCAGTTTTGGGAAACACAGAGAGTTCTAAACACAATGGACCCGCCCTCTCCAAATCAACACCATGAAACATAATAATTAAAATGTCAAAAGTTAAAGGTAAAGAGAAAATTTAAAAGCAGCAAGAGAGGAGCAAAAAGTTATGTACAAGGAAACTCCATAAAGTTTTCAGCTGATTTCTCAGGAGAAACTTTTCAGGCCGGAAGGGACAGGCGTGATATATTAAAAGTGTTGAAAGGAAAAACCTGTAACCAAGAATATTCTATCCAGCAATATTATCATTCAGAATTGAAGAAAAGATAAAGAACTTCCCACACAAAGTTGAAGGAATTTATCACCACTAAATGGACCTAATAATAAATGTTAAGGGGACCTCTTTAAATGGGAAAAAGGTCATAATTAACATGAGAAAATTATGAATGAACAAAAAGTTGCTGTGGAGAGACTTGTGGAGAAAAAGGAACTCTGTTGCACTGTTGGTGGGAATGCAAAATGGTGCAACCACTGTGGAAAACAGTATGGAGTTTCCTTAAAAAAAATTAAAATATGACTACCCTATGATCCAGTAACTGTGCTATTGAGTATTTACCCAAAAAATAGAAAAACACTAATTCAAAAGGATACATGTACCCCTATGTTTATAGCAGCGTTATTTACAATAGCCAAATGAAGCAGCCCGCATCCATCAACAGATAAATGAATAAAGAAGATGTGAGGGGCACCTGGGTGGCTCAGTCGTTGGGTGTCTGACTTCGGCTCAGGTCATGATCTCACAGTCTGTGAGTTCGAGCCCCGCATCGGGCTCTGTGCTGACAGCTCAGAGCCTGGAGCCTGCTTTGGATTCTGTGTCTCCCTCTCTCTCTGCTCCTCCCCTGCTCAGGCTCTGTCTCTCTGTCTCAAAAATAAATAAAAACATTAAAAAAATTTAAAAAAAGATGTGAGATTATCTACCCATCTGTCTATCTATCTATCTATCTATGATGGAATATTATTCAGCCATAAAAAGAATAAAATCTTGCCATTTGTAATGACATGGATGGAGGTAAGGTATAATGCTAAGTCAAATAAATCCGTCAGAGAAAGACAAATACTATATAGTTTCACTTATATGTGGAATTTAAGAAATAAAACAAATGAACAAAGGAAAAAAAGAGAGAGAGAGAGAAGACAAGAAACAGACTCTTAACTATTGAGAACAAATTGGTGGTTACCAAAGGGGAGGTAGATGGGCAGATAGGGGAAATTGATGATGGGATTAAGGAATACACTTACTGTGATGAGGATTGGGTGATGTATGAAATTGTTGAATCGCTATATTGTACTTGAAACTAATATAACACTGTATGTTAACTATACTGTAATCAAAATTAAAAAAGAGCTTCTAACATCTACAAAAAATTAATTAAAGTCATCTTAAAACAATACAACCAAAAAGAAAATTATGAATAAAATGATGTCAAATGTGACAGTATGTATGCTAAATGTGGAGGAGAATTTAAAACAAAAGTGTTTTTTTTTTTTTCAGAATTGAACTTAAATGACAATCAACTTAATATAGATTGCTCTGTACTTTGAAGGATATATATGAACTTCATGGTAACCACAAACCCAAAACCTATTATAGATACACAAAAAATAAAGAGAAAGAAAATCAAACATAACATTACAAAAAACACTCAATCACAAAAAAAGAGAGCAAATAAAGAAGGAAACAGAGAACTATAAAAATTACCAGAAAACAATTAACAAAATGGCAGTAAATACATATTATCAAAAATTACTCTAAATGTAAACGATCAAAATGTTAAAATAAAAACATACGGTGTAATGAATAAAAAAAAGACCATTTTTATACTGCCTACAAGAAGTGCATTTCAGATCTAAAAGCATATACAGGCTACAAGTAGAAGGATGAAAGTGACATTCCATTCAAATAGAAGTAAAAAAAAAAAAGCTGGGGTAGCAATACTTAACAGATAAAGCAGACTTTAAAACAAAGACTGTAGCAAGGGACAAAGAAGGATATTATATAAGGATAAAATGAACAATCTAACAAGAGAATGTAACAATTGTAAATATCTATGCACCCAAGATGGGAGCTCCTAAATACATAAAGCACATACTAACAGACATCAAGGAAGAAATTGATGATAATACAATAATAGTAGGTGACATTAAAACTCCACTTACATCAATGGATAGGGCATCCAGGCAGAAAATCAATAAAGAAACAATGTCTTCAGACAACACATTAGACCAGATGGACATAACATATTTGCAGAACATTAAATCCAAAAACAAAAGAATACATATTTGTTTCAAACACACATGGAACATTCTCCAGGATAGATCACATGTTAGGCCACAAAACAAGTCTCAGAAGTTTAAGAAGACTGAAATAATATCAAGCATCTCTTCTGATCTCAAGTGTATGAAACTAGAAATCAATTACAAAAAGAAAAAAAAAGGAGTGAGGGGAAAGAACCCCAGAAACACATAGAGGCTAAACAACACATTTCCACACAACCAATGGGTTAACAAAGAAACCAAAGGAGAAATAAAAAAAAAAATCCATGGAGACAAATGTAAATGAAAACAGCATGGTCCAAAATCTTTGGGACTCAGGGAGAACAGTTCTAAGAAGAAAGCAATATAGGCCTACTTTAAGAAACAAAACAAAGCTTGAATAGTCATCAAAACAGCATGGTACTGGCACAAAAGTAGACATATAGATCAGTGGAACAGAATAGAGATCCCAGAAATATTCCCACATTTATACGGTCAGTTAGTCTCTAACAAAGGAGGAAAGAATATACAGTGGGGAATACAGTCTCTTCAATAAATCGTGTTGGGAAAACAGGACAGCAATATGCAAAAGAATGAAGTTGAATCACTTCTTACACCATACACAGAATAAATTCAAAATGGATGAAAACCTCCACTGTATATATATACCACATCTTCCTTATCCATTCATCTATCGATAGACATTTGGGTTCCTTCCCTACTTTGGCTATTGTTGATAGTGCTGCTATAAACATGGGGGTGCATGTGTCCCTTTGAAACAGCACACCTGTATTACTCGGCAATCAAAAAGAATGAAATCTTGCCATTTGCAACTATGTGGATGAAACTGGAGGCTATTATGCTAAGTCAAATTAGTCAGTCAGAGAAAGACAAAAATCATATGACTTCACTCATATGAGGACTTTGAGAGACAAAACAGATGAACATAAAGGAAGGGAAACAAAAATAATACAAAAACAGGGAGGGGACAAAACAGAAGAGACTCGTAAATATGGAGAACAAACTGAGGGTTACTGGAGGGGTTGTGGGAGGGAGGATGGGCTAAATGGGTAAAGGGCATTAAGGAATCTACTCCTGAAATGATTGTTTCACTATATGCTAACTAATTTGGGTGTAAATTAAAAAATAAATAAATAAATAAAATTTTAAAAAAAAGGATGAAAACCTAAATGTGAAATCTGAAACCATAACACTCCTAGAAGAGAACATAGGAAACAATTTCTTTGATATTAGTTATAGAAGCATTTTTCTAAATAGGTCTTCTAAGATAAGGGAAGCAAAATCAAAAATAAATTATGGGGACTACATCAAAGTAAAAAGCTTTCACACAACAAAGGAAACCATCAACAAAACAGAAAAACAACCTGTTGAATGGGAGAAGATATTTGCAGGTGATGTATCTGATAAGAGGTTAATATTCAAAATTCATAAAGATCTACAGCTCAACATTTAAAAAGCAAACAATCCAATTACAAAATGGGCAGAGAACCAGATCAGACATTTTTCCAAATAATACATAGAGATGGGCAACAGATATGAAAAGATGTTCAATATCACAATTATCAGGGAAATTTGAATCAAAATAACAGTAAGAAATCACTTTATACCATGAAAGTGTCTAGAATCAAAAAGACGGGAAATAAGTGTTGGTGAAGATGTGGAGAAAAAGGAACACTTGCACACTGTTGGTAGGTATGCGAATTGGTGCAGCTGCTATGGAAAACTGTATGGAGGTTCATCAAAAAATTAAAAATGGAAATACCATATTATCCAATAATTCCACTACTGGGTGTTACCCAAAGTAAATTAAAACACTAATTTGAAAAGATGTATGCATCTCTATGTTTATTGCAGCATTAATTACAAGAGCCAAAATATGAATCAGCCGTGTCCATTGATAGATGAATGGATAAAGAAGTAGGGTGTGTGTGTGTGTGTGTGTGTGTGTGTGTGTATCATTTATATAATGGAATTTTAGCCATAAAAAGTGAGATTTTGCCATTTGCAATAACATGAATGGAGCTAGAAAGAGTTATGCTAAGAGAAAGATAAATACCATATGACTTCACTTATATGAATAAACAAACAAATCATACATATAAATACAGAGAACAAACTGATGGTTGCCAGAGGCAAAAGGGTAGGTGGATGGGCAAAATGGGTGAAAGGGAGTGGGAGATACAGGCTTCCAGTTATAGAACAAAGAAGTCATGGGAATAAAAGTTACAGCATAGGAAATACAATCAATGGTATTGTAATAATGTTGTATGGTGACGAATGGTAGCTCCATTTGTGGCAAGCATAGTATAAGATAGAGAAGTTGAATCACTATGCTGTATACCTGAAACTAATAAAACAGCATGTATCAAGTATACCCAAATAAAAAAAATATGGAGTCAAACTCTTTACAATTAATTACAGTGGACACATGCTGCCTTTGCTTTGTCAACTCACATTTATACTTCTTCCTAGGTTTGGAGAATCTACCATAAGATAAATCTTACACAGTAGTAGAGATTTGCCTTTCAGCCACCAGGAACCAAAAAGTCCAGACAGTGGGTCTCTCTGAGGCCAAGAAGTTTGAATATAGGTAGGTAATCCAAACTAAGTCAAGCAGGAAACAGGATTCAGCCAGAGATCATGGTTCATGTTCAGTGTCAGCAAGAGCAGAAATACCAGTGGTGGCAACCAGCTGTAGTGGCTGTCATTTCTTAATCAAACTTTTCTTGCATGTTTTTCGCAAGACAGGCAGTCTGCCTCCCTTGATTCTTTTGTATTTGTAAATTTTGTTCTCCAGGCTTTCCATCTGTGTATGAGCCAGATAACATCTCTCCACAAATTCTTTTTACTTATGCTACCCAGTCAATTCCTGTCGTCTGCAATGAAGAATACTGACTAGTTGATGAGTGTCACACACATAAACATGTGCACTCACAAACACATGTACATACACATATTCTGAATAGGAATAATACATTTATAGAGTAAACATAATGATAGATCAAGGAAATAGACTAACTTTGGCTTTTGAACAAGTCTGTAGTTATTGTTCAACAATTGCAGTGACTATATCTTAGCGATCTTTTCTAAAAAGGAAATATGCTAGCAGAAAATTCTAAGCTCCCTATTTTGCATTCAAGAATTTAAAAAAATGTGTTGAAACTATTGACCACAAGTCATAATTTTAATTAGTGATAAATTTTTAGAAGATTAGAAAATGGATGACACACATACCTTTGAGAATCTAAAGAACTGGGTGTATGAATATCCTGATGGAGACACATATAAACATCACCTATACCTTGACAATATGAGATTTAAGTTATAGCCAATTTGTTTGCCAAGTATGACCAGATATTCTCCTGTGACATTCTGCTCTTTAAGTACATGTTTTATTGTTATTTCTTATAGAATATAATCCTTAACCTTGCAGCAACAATTACTGCAAAAATGCTTTTTATATTTGTTATTGGATATTGTATTTACTCTCTTTATGTTGTTAGAGGAAAATGTATTTGTTAGAATATGTTTGTTGTAGAAAATTGAATGTAGTCATCCAAGTTGTAATGTACACATCCGTTCTGGGATAATTTTCTCATTATAAATGACTGTGCTAACTTTATGTTCTAAGCACATATAAATGTCTTGAAGTTACTCCTTAGTCAAAGAGCATTATGACCCTTCTCTCAGCTTTATTCCTGCATCTCAATTTCAGAAAACTAAGCTTGTAGTTCTAAAAGACTTATTTACAAAGGAAATGAGAAGCTACTTTTAGCCACAGAAGAAAATAGAAGTTGTTGCCCTCTAACTATAAATAGTGAAAAGGTAAACATATCTATGCACAGACATACCTGTAATGGTCTTATCAGAAACTGGATACCAATATGTCTGAAAACTTGTATATTTCTGATATGCTACAAAGAAGAGCAAAATACGCCTTGGGGTGGCAGATTTGTTTTTATGAATTGCTGCTCTATTGGGCTTTCAGGTTATCAAATGTAAAGCAAAGCTCCTATTCTGGAATACATAATGAGCGTAATTATTTAAAAGCTTTTCTTAGCTATGAGGAGAGTTGTTGTCTCTAAATTGTGTTGCTTGATAGCCATTGCCTACTGGAGACATGATGGGCTATATTTTTTTCTTTGAAACTGATTACTTGTTCACCAAGCTATTTCCTTTTCTTCCTGGGCGTATACCTAGGCTATGTCTTCCAACTTTCATTGTAGGTAGGTGTGGCCATATGACTGAGTTCTAACCAATGGAAGATGAAAGAGTTCTGTTTCAGGCTTGGTGTGTAAAGAACTCCCAGATCGGATCCTCAGTGCTTCTACCCCTTTCTTTAGCTCGATGCAGATGAGCACATTATGCTTGGAAGCCATATGATGAGTATGGCAGAGTCTCAATGTAGGTCCCAGAATTGCTGCCTAAAGAAGACACACTCAATTATAAAAATCCACTTTGAATTTTATGTAAGTGGGAAACAAATGTATATTACTTTTAAGTCATTACATATTTCTGGCTCAGCTCGTACAGTACACTGGTCTCTGCAATGTAGTGAATATATGATGCAGTCTGGGGAGAGAGATAGTGGAGTAACTAATATGGAGGAGCATGGCCTAGGGAGTGTAAGTGCAGCAATGTGTCATATTCAGTGAAGCATTGTCTTTCTGCTTTGTAATCCTGAGTTGTAAAGTATTATTACCTGGTTTTGGATGTCTTTGGAAAATTAGGGAGGGAACTGTTTTCATTCTACTAAGCATTTGGGGTAGAGTTCAGAACAGAACCTACAGGACAATCAATGGTAACAGTTCAGAGTAAGAACTGTCTGTGAAGATGGAAAATTCTTGTGGCAAATGGAAGAATTTCCTGGGAAATGCTCATAAATACATAAAGATAGAAACATGGTAAAGGCTACAGCCACATGACTTAGCCCTCTATTATTTGTGTATTAAAAGGAGGGTGGCCCCTTGAAGCCTGGAGAAATTAGGATCTCTGAGTTATATAGTTGTACACATGGGCAAAATAATATTTCAGAGTACATACTACCATACTAATTCAGACTGATTCATCATAGTTACAGAACTCTGACCACGTGGCAGATAAAGGAGTATCTTCAGAGTAGAGACAGCCCTCAAAAAGAAGCCACATTCTAAGCTTCTAAGTTTAAAAGACATCATAGCGTGAATCAGAAGTGATTTGCTCAGAAATACCAACAGGGTAACATTATTTTCTTTCTGACCAACCTGTGCTTAAAATCCTCTGAGCTGCAGGGGCGCCTGGGTGGCTCAGTCGGTTGGGTGACCAACTTCAGCTCAGGTCATGATCTCACTGTTTGTGAGTTCAAGCCCCACGTGGGCTCTGTGCTGACAGCTCAGAGCCTGGAGCCTACTTCGGATTCTGTGTCTCCACCCTCTAACCCTCCCCTGCTCATGCTCTGTGTCTCTCTGTCTCTCAATAATGAATAAACATAAAAAAATAAAAAATAAATAAATCCTCTGAGCTTCAAAGGTGAAGTGCAAAGAGTATAAGAAAAAAGGAAGCCACAAAGGAATGTTTCTTGCCCAGCATCCCTTTTATGTACAAATAGACAATATTGAGACTAAACGGCATCCCAGAAGTTTGGGTACTTCTAGAGTAGAAAGACCTGTCCTCTTTCCTTTATGGAATGTTTTGAGTTTTTTGTTTGTTTGTTTTATTGTTTTTTAAGAGCTAAAGTTGGCAAATATTTCCCACAGTACTGCCCTAGTCATGATAGAAATCAATAGAGATGGGGGAAGGCAAATTTTGGCATCAGAGGGGCCTAAGATGAGCATCTTATATTTTCTTTAGGTTAATAAGAGACACAGAGGGGTCCGCTGTACCCAGGAGCACAGAACTTTGTTGAGGGATAGCCTGTGAGCCTGTCTGGGGATTCCTTTGACTGTACCAGGGAATCCACATCAGAATGTATGAGTACACTACCCAAGCTGGAGACTGAAGGAGGACACAGCTGTGGTTTATGAAAGATTGCCAACATCAGAGAACTGAGTGAGTACTGAATGAACATCGGCAAACTGCTCAGTCACTAACTTCTGAAGGAAGAATTTGGGCATCCCCAGGGGCAAAACATATGATGAGCCAGAGCATCATCAATGGCTGAGAAAAGATAAAAGCAAGAAATAAAGTGGTCCTTCACCAGCATCACTACTGGGCTGTTGGCAATGCTATTTAAAATTCTGGATATGGCTAGAGGAGATTCTGAGGGAGGAAAAAAGGGGAAACTGTTAGAACTAAATCATAAACTAGAAACAATTGACTTATTATTGAATCAGCTTTAAAAAAAAAAAAAACCTAAAAGTGATTTTTATTTTCTACTATTAACAGAAATGGGGGTTGGCCAGTTGCTAGTTCTTTTGGAATGCTGTTTTTTTGATGCAAGGGACAAATCTCCTCCTTAAAAGCAAAGAGCTGAGTTAGATAACAAATAGGTGGTATATTTATAAATGTGTTGGCAGATAGGGAATTTTCTAGAATCTTAGGTTAAAGCCAGATTATGAGTGAGGTGTGCATGTGTGTGAGTATGTGTGTATGAGTGTGTGTGTGTGTGTGTGTGTGTGTGTGTGCGTGCACATAGTGATCAGAGTGAAGGTATGCAGAAGGAAACAATGGAGAGAAGATAGGTAACTCAAACTCAAACATTCAAGATTGCCCAATCCTGGAATGGGTAGACAAATGCGGAAGTCAAATTTTTGATCTCCCTGTTTCCTTTCTCTTATTCTTTAGTTTTCTCTCCTCCTCCATTTTTATTTCTCAAGAAGAAAGATAACTCAAACCCTTCCAATAGTTGAGCATATACTACCTCCCTTCTCTATCATCTGCTCTAGATGACTCTTGACCTATTAGGTTCCTTGCAATCTTCTTTGTGGTTTCATGCTCAAGGACACCACTAGTGATTTCACTTGTTTTCCATTTAATCTCACAAAGCCATACAAGCTCCACTTGAATGAATCCCCCCAATTAGGCATTCTATCAGCAGAAAATATGCCATTTCCTCAGCTCATGTTGAGCTCTTAACCATGCAATCCTGAGATGTTGCCACTTGGGGACATAACTGGCAGTGCCAAAAGAAGCACTGACAATTCTCAGGTAGTAACTCCCAAAACTTAACATGATAAACTTCTAAATATAAAACTCTAACCCCTTTCCTCACTATAACTTTGTCCTCCCACTGTTCAAATGTGGCTAAGAGAGAAGCAAAAAACAGTTTGCCTGGTTGCTGATTACTTTGCTTAGGAGCCAAATTATCTCAGTGTGCCCTGACTGCTGGGAGTTCTAGCTATCAAGTTGTTGTGAAGGGAAGAAAAGGCAGGGTTGATCACTCTTTCATAAATGCATTCCTTTGTTCATTCAGCAATGATTACTGAATGCCTACCTATGTCAAGAATTGATAAGTTGACTCTTTAATGTAAACCTGGCTGACTCACACAAACTTTGGACCCATAAAAAGCCTCAACGAGTGCTTGCATTTTACCTCTGGAAGTTATATAGGTTTCAGCCAATCACTTTCTCTGTTATTCCCATTCCTTAGCTTTCTGGATCCTTATCCCCACTTGACTCCATACCTCAGCTTCTACTATCCTTCTAACTAGTTGGTTTTCATATCACTAGACTTCTTCAGAGAAACAAAAGCAAAGAGAGACAAATATGAATAAGATTTGCTTTAAGGAATTGGCTCACTTAGTTGTAGGGACTGACAACTCTGAAGTCTAACCAGGAGGCTAAAACTCAGGCAAGATTTGATGTTGTCATCTTGAGTTTGAAATCTTTAAGGTAAGCCTGCAGGTTTTAAACGTGGGCATTTACGTAGACATTGCAATCTTGAGTCTGAAAGTTGTAGGGCAGCCAGCAAACTGCAAACTCAGACAGATTTCTATGTTACTGTCTTAATGAAGAGTTACTTCTCCAGGAAATAGGTTTCTGGACTTAAGGCTTTCAACAGATTGAATGAAGCCCACAGACATAATCAAGGACAATCTCCTTTACTTAAAGCCTATTAATTGTAGATGTTAATTACAACTATAAAACACCTTCATAACAACATCTTGATTAGTGTTTGATCAAACAAGTAGGTACCCTAAGCTTGCCATGTTGATATACAATTTTAACCATCACATTTTGATATCTAGAATTTTGTCCTATTTTCCCCTGAGTTATAATGTAGGATGTGACTTTCAGTTCCTGCATACTGACTCTACACCTTTAGATTACCACCTACATCAGGTTTGGGGTGGGGGAGAATCAGAAAAGTACAATGTATATATGAAAGAGATTTGGACCCAACCCTCAAGGAACTTCTGATGTAGGTAAAGAAATATCACTTAAAATAGCTTTCTTGGATTCTAAGTCTAAGTGGCATAGTGGAAGGAGGGATTAGTTCCATTTATCATAGAGAAGATGAAATGTAAGGAATTCATGGAGTTGAAATTCTGTATTATGAGGATGAATACATAATTTCAGGTGGATAAACATCAAGAAAATACTTTGGGAAGAGGAAACTGAAAGAGTGAAGACGTGTGGAATACTATGGAGTCCAGTTGCTTGCTTATCTTAAGAGAAAGAGGAGCAAGCCAAGTGGACAGAGAGAAGGTGAAGAAAGAGGACTTGGAATAGACTGAGATGGACTTTGGATGTCACAGTTAGTGGGTGTCACATTATTCCATAAGCAACGAAAGGCAAAGACTTCCCCCAAGACACAGATAGTGAAAGCTCCCAACTACAAGGTTTGAGAAGATGTGGGGGTGATGGTTGATGTGACAAAGAGGAGAGGAGTGGCCTTGACAGAAGCCTGCCCCATCTAATTTCCTGGGCTGAACTTTATCTATGCATTAACATAATCAGGCACTAGTATCAGCTAGCACCTTCTCACAGGAGCCCCGTCCTCCTTTGCCAGGAGGCCAAAGGCATCTCACCCAATTTGTAGCTTGTCATCTGTTGGGATTTGCAGCTTCATCTGATCCAAAGCCTCATTAACATTAGACACAAATGTTTTGGGATTTTTATAGCTGGTGTAACCTTTGTTACTAACCTTTGAGTTTGTGAGTTGCCCCTGATTTGCTCATCCCCTATGAAACCTTTAGCTATTCAACTCAGTTTGTAGAAAGGAAGGTGACTTTTTCCTTTGAATTAAAAATAGTACAGGGGTGGAGTTGTGGGGGGGGGGGGCTTTATTCACCATCTGACTTGGAGCTGATGTAGTTTAGATAAAAATTAATTATAATTTTCTCAGATATATGTGGTTATATAACTCAAGCAAATATTTAAAACATTTTCTTGAAATGAAATCATGCCTGGAGGTTAGAATCAAGGCTAATGCCAAGTGATGTATTATGTTGCCTACTTAAGGTGTCATGATGGAGCATTTCCAATAATGTGAACTTCAGGAAGTTGACCCTGGGGGCCAAGCAAACCTGGAGCAGTGTATCTGAGGAACGGAGTAGTTCACTCTTGTCTAACCTGCTCCCTTTGTTCTGATAGTCAGAGTATGGACTAGGCACCTTGTTTATAAGCTTCTAAACTGAGTCTAAGGAATTTGAGTCATTGAGAAACTTTAAGATCTTAATACCATTTCTCAACTTGCCTCCAAAAATCTCAGAGTGGAGGAATTGTAAGTTTTCTCCAAGCCAACACAGAATATCTTTTTTCTCTCTTTCTCTCTCTTTCTCTAGGTGCTTTGGACAGCAACAGAGAAAAAAATAGAAACATAAAGATAGTAAATCCCAATTTACAACATACTTTGCAATCACCACAATGTTTGTAAGGTACGTAATTCAACTAGTTATCTCACTTTTTAAAATGGGATTCAAGAGGATTGGTGGAAGAATAGAGATTCCATCTAAGTCTTCTTACAGACAAGTCCACTTATTTCCATTTAATTTCCCTACCATTAGAAAGGCAGTATTCTATTCTTTTTTTTTTAATTAAAAAAAATTTTAACGTTTATTTATTTTTGAGACAGAGAGAGACAGAGCATGAACGGGGGAGGGGCAGAGAGAGAAAGAGACACAGAATCGGAAGCAGGCTCCAGGCTCTGAGCCATCAGCCCAGAGCCCAACGCGGGGCTCGAACTCTTGGACCGCGAAATCGTGACTCGAGCTGAAGTCGGACGCTTAACCAACTGAGCCACCCAGGCGCCCCGGCAGTATTCTATTCTTAAAGAAAAGGTAGTAGGTGCAATTGTGCCAAACAACAATGCCTTCTCAATTCCTCAAGCAATATAATGCATTCTAAGGGTAATTTAACAAGATGAAAAGGAAGAAGTATGACACCAAGACTGTAATTCATAGAAAAGTTCCTTAAAGGGAAACGTCATTTTATATGCTTAATTTATGATATATATATATATATATATATATATATATATATATATATATATATATAATCAATCACAGGGTCCTCCTTAACTCTCCTATCCCTACTTTCTTTAGTATTAGAACTCTGCTAAACCTCTTCCCACCTTCTTTTTGTGGATAGTCTCACAAGTGATTTATCCTAAATGCAATGAGTAATTCACGTTGAAAAAGTACTATTTAATTTAGCATTACTAAAAGTTTCCATTGGCCTTCCTTGCTCCATTTTGTGCTCAACGTTTAGATAAGACTTAGAAATACCAGTCCTACCACATGAAGGATGATTTCAATGAGCCAATTATATATGAATAAGATTTATTTTCTAAAAATTGCCTCCACTTATTACACTTTGTTTCCCAGGTGTTTCTGGGTGTCTGGGTATAGTTTGTTTTTTTCCCCCCAAAATCATATGTAAAACCACCTTCCTGTAAATTTCAGTTTATGGGAAATGCAGGTGACTATTCCCCATTACTGGCTATATTAGATCATTACACTAATGATGGCCAGTGAATCACACCTTTGGATGTACAATCCCTGTCAGGATAATCCATACCTTTGTGTAATCCCTTCCCACACTGAAACATCACATAAAAAGAAAAGAACAAACTTAATTCACTTCCTCAGAGAAGCAGATGTCAAGACATGATCAGATGTGCAAGACATTCATTGGGGAGAAAATACAGAAGGGAATAAGGGGAGGGAACTGGAAGGGCAGGGAGGGCCATCCCAATATGATGTCGGTCTCACCCCTATAAAGGGAGGGGGCTAGGGAAGAGCATTGCATATGTTGCATGTGGTTCTAGAAAAGTTTCAGTTGTGCTGCTGAGCAGTCCTGAGGCAGGAGGAAAAGTTGCCTATTTCACAGAAATGGATCTGCCTTCCTATGGCTACCAAGCTCAGTAGTTTGCTCATGGGAAGTGTGGCTTCCATATGAACAAGGCAGTGGACACAAAACCAGCAGCTTGGGCTGTGAGTCAGTTAATCTTCCCCCAACCAGGAGATCTGAGTGCCCTATATTCATGGTCACCTCAGGTATGTACAACAATTCTCCAACTTCACATTTCCCAGTTCCTACCACCAGAGAAAGACTGATACTTTTCCCTTAATTTTGGTTGAAATAATCTAGTGGAAGGATCTAAATGGTCCAGCTGTGTTTAGTGCTAAAGCCTGTTCTAAATCAGTTTTGTCCAGAGAGATGGTAGCATATGTGGTCTTAGAGGCATGGCATGGGAAGTCCATCCCTACCTCTATGTGGAGGGGGGATATCTTTCTTAGAGGGGACACATTATGAGCCAGGCAGTCACCCATGCTGGGAAGAAGAGGAACAAATAGATGTCGCCAGAAGACTCCAGCCCATACGTTAGGTGTTATGATGTCAGCCTATGAGCTTCCACCTATGACCGTAGTCCCTGAAGCTCTTAATTTAAAATAAACCATTCCTTCTCCTCTAAGTGCATAGTATTTCTCCTTATTACCTGATGAATTATATGGAGATTAAATGAGTTAATACATTCAAGTAGTTTAGAACACAGCTAGCCTAGGGTGAGTGAGTGTTAAAGAAGTGTTGGCTGTAATTCCCATTTTTACTATTATTAAATTTAGTGAGACGCATACCTATCTCCCTCACTAGATTACACGTCCCTTACAATCACGGACTATTTCCTGGACATTTTAGCACATTGCAGAGCAAATCAGTCTCCCAATGAATGCCTAGTGAATTGAATCGAATCTGCTTTCAAGATTACTCTGAGGAGAAAGCATCTGAAATGCTGGAGAGCCCCCATACCACGACAATGCATGAGCTTTTGTTCTGCTGTCAGATCTTAATTATCTACGTATAGAGTCTCCACTTCTTGAATTAGCCACAGCACATGTTTAATCCCCTGTCACCAAAATGCTTCTGGGACTGTGCCTTGAATTGGGATCACTTGGGAAGGGAAAGTAATTTTAGTAATTAGCCCATGCAGAACATGATCAAAAAGGTTAATTTTCTACTCCCAAGAGCACACAATACACACAGAAATGCTTTTTATATTCTCCACCCTTTCCTCTCTTCTGCATTAGTATGAATGGTTGAAGGCTTCCTATAAACATCACAATTATTGCTTAATCAATGAAAATGCTAGAAGTGATGATCTCTAGGTGGTAGGATTAGAGATAATTTTTCAAATTTTTTTCATATCTTTTCAATTTTTTTAATGAGAAATTTATCTTATAACAAGAAAGTTCCCTTCTTACTCCTACTTACCTAATCACTGTTTAATTGTGTTATAATAAATTTCATGGTGCTTGTAAAAATTCCAGAATTAATTAATTAACATTAAATGCACCATTGTGTGAAGTTGGTTAAGTTAGGTAGTTTCTCTGAGTCTCAATTTTCTTATCTGTAAAGTGGAAATAAAATAATTAGCTTAAAAGGCTGGCATGCGAAATAAATAGCAAAAGGCATAACACACAGTTTATGCTCTTAAATGTTTTAATTCCTTTTTTTTAAATTGAGTTTTTGTAATCATAAGGAGCACACACCTCCACAGAGAAAATCCATGCATTTCAGCCATGAAATTGATAATAAAAATCCTCATATGATATATTTAAATGGTGGTACTGAACACAGTCGTTTTCTGAGATGTTTTTCATAAATGTATTGTCCCCAACATTTGGTATTTGTGACTGAGGGTTGTTGTTGAACATTCTGATTCTTTATCTAAATAAATAACATGTGGGGTGCCTGGGTGGCTCAGTTGGTTGAGCGTCTGGGTTCGGCTCAGGTCATGATCTCACAGTCCGTGAGTTTGAGCCCCGCGTCGGGCTCTGTGCTGACAGCTCGGAGCCTGCAGCCTGCATCAGATTCTGTGTCTCCCTCTCTCTCTGACCCTCCCCCACTCATGCTCTGTCTCTCTCTCTCTGAAAAATGAATAAACGTTAAAAAATTTTAATAAATAAGAAACATGTTTCTGAGATGATTGCTAAAAGAGAACAAGACATCTCCCCACACACCTGCTCTGTCCCATCCTATGCTTTCTTTCTTTTTTTTTAAATAAATTTATTGAGGTATGATTGGCATACAAAAAGCTGTAAATATTTAATGCATACAACTTGATGAGTTCGGAGATAAGTAGATATCCATGACACTATCTTCACAGTCTATGTCATAAACATAAACCATAACCATAATGTTTAAAATGTTCTTCCCACCCTCTTTATGCTTTCTGAAGGGAATGAAATTGGCCTTCCCAAGGCTTGTTGATTTGAAATACTGTGGAGAACAGCAATTTTACCTATACAGAGACTAATAACAAAATAGATATCTGTGAGAAAATACCTCAGATCATAGAAATTGCTTTATATACTGCAAGAGGGCTGAGGCATTCAACAAAAGTAAATTGGGACATTTCAGAAGAAAACAACAGCTTCCAACAGTAATAGTAATAACGATCAACATCCAACCTGAACATTTGTTGAGTGACAGCCATGTGCCATGCATTAAGCCAAGCATTTTACATCCATTATTTTACAATATCCCAGTGAAATGTCTACTATCATGCCTTTTGGCAGATGAAAAAACTGAACTTTTGAAAGGTGAAGTGGCATCCCTAAGATAATACAACTAGCAAACTACAGGGCCAGGCTTGTCTGGTTCAGGAACTTGAACATATACTATAACTAATGTAGCATAGAACTGCATAGACCTTGAATGCTTGATAAATATCAGTAGCTTTGAATAGAAGAATGGTCCCAGAGGAAAAACAGAAAGTCTCAAACTGGGAGAGACAAGTTTTCTACAGAGTCATGCAATCTACTCATAGTAACTGTTCATGATCATGGTAGCTAGTTCTTTTTTTTTTTAATATGAAATTTATTGTCATGGTAGCTATTTCTATAGCAAATTAAAGACTATGGAAAGCCCCTTATAGGAAGGAATTATAGTAGCTGTGCCTAGGGTTGGGAGCAACCTGATAAGATTTGAGATTTAAGGGATTTTCTGGGGAGCTACATTTGCAAAATTTGTTTATGTTTGGTTTGTTTATTAGCCTGACTTGAAGTGGTATTAGTTTTCTAGAGCTGCCTTAACAAAATACCATAGAATGAGTGACTCATACAACAGAAATGTATTTTCTCATGTATTTCTCTTTAGGCTGGTAGTTCAAGATCAAGTTTGGTTTCATCTGAAGGCCATAATGGAAAGATCTGTCCCAGGCGTTTCTGCTTGGCTTATAGATGGTCACTCTCTGCTTTGTCCTCACATATTTTTTCCCCTGTGACTCTGGTGTCTCTTCTTCTTATAAGGATACCAATCATATTGGATTAGGTCCCCATTAATGGCTTCATTTTATCTCAATCACCTCTTTAAAGACCCTATCTTCAAATATAGTTTCATTCTAAAGTCCTGGGGATTGAGACTTCAACATATTAATTTTGGGAGGGCATAATTCAGCCTATAACATTGTCTGATAAAAATAATTAGGGAAGGAGGCACTAGGTCTGTGCAAGTGGTGCCTTGTGTAATTTCAGTTGTGCAATGCAGCAGCTGTTGGGGGTCAGCATCCTGTGGGGTTGTCTCCAACTGTGTCCCTATCAGATCCCATCTGTGCATTACAAATCTACTGTGAACAGATGCTCTCTGTCAAATGAAACTCCTCCCCACACTTAAAGGGTATGTTGTGGAACCAAGCTGTCCAGTAGAGAGTATTTTCAGTACTAGATGCTAGGTAGTGGCTCGGGGCAAATAACTGTAATGCCATCACTCCTGCATGCATTTTTATCAAATTAGCATTGTCTACAGGAAGGTTATTTGTGTTCAAGGAAGCAGAGTGATGTGGCTAGAGAGAATCTCAGTCTAACAGAGAGATAGGCAGATCAACACTATTCCAGAGTTATATAGGCTAGCAGTGAAGATTGACTGGTAACACCCTGTATTTTTATTCACTCAGTGATTTGCTATGTCATTTGGATTCTGCATCTTCATTAGCTAATTCTCCTGTCTCTTGGGCTGATTTGAGATAGGTTTTAGAAAGAAATAGCACATCAAAGGAGGCAGAGATCTAAACAGTGGCAGAACCAGGGTGTCTCGGGTAGATCACAGCTGGCAGATGGAACTATGCATTGCCCTCTTTTCTCTACTTCTCCACTATCTCTTTTACAAATATCTGACCTAAAAAGCTTCCAGGATTACTGGGAATGGGACTCATATAATAGCTATATGATTCAAATCCAGACTTTTAAAAGCCTATACAGAGCACTGGGCAAGGATAGGAGGATGTATTAAAACAAAACAAAACAAAACAAAACAAAACAAAAAAAAAACAAAAAAAAACCCAAAACACAAAGATCTATCATCAAGAAAAAAGGTTGGTACATTGAAACAGACTCAGTAACCCAATAGGGGCCTCAGTTGTTGTCCTAGGTATTACAGAACTTGAATTAAGTGATATCACATAGATGGTATTTGTGTGCTCAGGCAAGACATAGGTTATGTGTGTGCAATCTTGGTATCTCAGTGAACTCTGAGACACTGCATGACTGAGCAACTCTACCTGACAGAGCATAACTCATAGGTAGTGACCTTCTTCTTCCCTTCTTGGATGACTCTCAGGCTGCCCCTGCACTTGAAAAATTAGAGCCCAGTGACCGGAGTGATTGGTCAGAATCCATATCTAAGGATGCCATCTGAAGCTGGCAAAGATATTATGGTGGCTGAAACACATCTTCATGTGGCCACATAGAAGCTTCTGTGGGAGATCTGGCACTTCTGTGGGGACTTAAACCCTTGAGGCACTTTATAAGGTATCACTATGTTCAGGCTTCAAGCTAGCAAAATGTAGGTGTAATATTTATCTGTTATCTCTTGTCAGATACTGGTAAAACCTCAGCATTTAGGGATCATAATTAGCATGAGCAAATTTTGTTTCTGCTTTCTTTCATAATTTGCTTTAGGTGAAAATATTTCTATTTTCTGAGGTGTTCTTATTTCCCGTGAGAAAGAAACACTCCTTTTGCAGCTCAACCTTAAGCCTAATAGGTGCTACTTAGGTAATTAGGGCAAGATTATGACAAAGTAAGTATCATGGCAAAGACTAAAGAGGAACCTTGAATCTAAGAAAGAAACTTTGTCCCATTGGAGGACACCTAAGAATCTAGTTGATGGAAAGGATAAAGCATTATATGTAACACTTAGGAACACTGAGCAAGTGCTTGCTGCAAGGTAAGTACACTGTGAATGTTATTTATTGTTATTGTAATGCCAGGTCCTATCTCTTCATCCTGCCTTTCCAACCACCACAGGAACTCAAGACCTAGTAATCTACTTGCTATTAATACTCAAGATGTTTCAAACTAACCCTATCACCTTCTACAGTGAAGCTTATGTGCTTCACAGTGGTGGAATCAGGATTTGAACTCAGGTACATTGACACTGAAATTCACTTGCTTAATCATTATCCTATGCTGATGGTCCAGCTTAGTTAGCTTCCTCATCTCCTGACTTCTCTAAGTCGTTTCTTCCTGTCTCATGTTTTTCCTCATCCTAGGGGACAAATAGGGATTGGACCCCATCCTCCTGGAACTCAGCCAGCGCAAAGGAGAATATATTAAGTGGCAAACAAACGGTACAGACAAGTTCCTCAGAGAGAGAAAGAAATGTGTTTTTAAGGCCACAGTTTTGTTTAGTTTTGTTTTTTGTTTCCTGTAGGGATTAAAAAATGAGCTCTCAGCTCCTCAGGTCTGCAAAAGATTTCTTTCATTCCTGAACTTTCCATAGGCTCCTGATTTATAACGTGTGTTCTCTGCAGATTGTCACAGAACAAGAAACTTGCCTAACCAAACATAATGGAGGCACCAGACCTCTGCTGACATTATTGGGGAGCATCAGCTTGCCTGCCATGGGGTGTGAACAGTCATCCAGAAAAAGAGAAAATAACATAAAGGAAAGGGTGACAGACTCCAAAGGGAAGAGTGAACTCTCTTGAATAGCACTCCTAAGAACTACTTCCTCCCCAGGTTTTTCTGTGTTCTGCTTTGTATGTGCAGGACCAAGAAGATAAGAAGAAGAGGATTTCTGTGCAGTGTTGCAAGCAAGTGGGATTGGAGTCTATTTTTTTAATTAGTTTATTTTTTTAATTAGTTTCATGATTTTGAGCAAGACCCTGACCCTCTTTAAGACTCAATTCCCTCATTTCTCAAATTGATATGGTATGTCTGTTATGAAGATCAAAAGATGAAAAAGATGTAAAAGAGTTTTAATTCATTCATATATTCTAATATGTATTGAGCTCCAAATAAGAGTCAGTTTCTGCGGTCTGTGACCATAGGAGGAGCCCCATATTCTAGGACCTGGGCAAGTCATTGAAACTTGCTCCCTTATTCTTCCCATGTCTAAGATGAAGCCAATAATGTTTTCTTCCCTAACATTCACAATGGAAGTATTTTAAATTTAAGGAAGAAAAGTGACAAAGAAAAGTTTTAGGAGTATATATAAAATTGCAATTGTTTTATCCACATTAGTATATACTTGAAGTCACTTGTGAAGAATCTAGTAGTTTTGTCAACACCACTATCACTGGAAAGAGATCACTGCAGTTCAAATCCTACTACATATTGGCTATGTAACCTTAGACAAGTACTTACCCTCCCTAAATCTCCCTTCCCAACTTTTTTTCGTAAAGAGTTTCTATATACAGAGTTGTTCCAAGGATTATTACAGAGTTGTTCTATATTGAGTTATTCTAAGGATTAAACATATATATTCACAATTGTAGATGGGAAATAAAGGCAGTAAAATTTAATGACTCACTCAAAATCTGAAGCAAAATAGGACCCAGAATATACGTACTTACTCAGCATTCTGCTAGCAAAATGCCTTAAAATTATCTATTTGTGGTATCTATATTCCCAAATACATATATACACTACATTACTCATTTAATTGCACTCTAAAGGAGTCTAACTCCAAATTAAAAATCAAGACGATGACAGTGATAATAACTACAATGTCTTCAATACCCTGTGCTAGGTACTATACTAAATACTTTCCTACATTACCTAGAACCCTTTAAAATACCAGTAAGTATGATTGTTGGCATCATCTTATGGATGAAAAAACCAAGGCATAGAGAATTTAGACACCTTGACCAAAGTTGTACAGGTAGTAGGTAGTAGAAATAGGCTTTGAAGGTGATCTTACTACAGTATCTGAATTCTTAACCACTATTAAGCCAAGAAAGAAAAAGAAGAAAGAAGAAAGAAAGAAAGAAAGAAAGAAAGAAAGAAAGAAAGAGAAAGAAAGAAAGAAAGAAAGAAAGAAAGAAAGAAAGAAGAAAGAAAAGAAGAGAAAAGAAAACAAGCAAAATAAAGAAAAGGGGAAAGATCTCCTTTTGAGGCTTCTGCCCCTTGTGGCCTGGCCTGGCATATCCTACATCTTATGAGCCAGATGGAGCCACTTGATCCGTTCCTGGTTTAGTGGTTGCCAGCCTTCTCAGTCAAGTCTATGCTGGACTTGGGCTACTACAGAGGAAATGAAAAGATATATCTCAAGTTCCATCCCTAGGAAGGGCAGAGCAGGGTGGGCAAGGGCAGCCGTGGTGAAGGGATTGAGTGTTGAGCAGGGGCAGCAAATGCAACTTTCATCTGATGTTAGCTCTAGAATTGAGGGTGCTAATGTCATGCTCAAATTAATTACTAAACATTGCAGCTGAGCCCTTAAGAACAAAGAGTTTCCTTTAGTAAGGCCTTCATAAAGTGTCCTTCATATTTGAAGATCAAGGTGGTCTAATTCTTAAAAGTGGTTACTCTTCAAGGCAAGGGGACTGTCTAAGACAGATAAAAACAGTGATTAAGTTTAGAATGAGCTAAAGGCGGAAAGTCAATAGGTTAACTGGTTAGATGGCAGAAAATGAAAACCAAGATTAAAATACTATACTATTTTTATGCTGTAGAAATGAGACTTAATAATAAAGGGAGGGAAATAACTGAGCAGATAGAAAGTGAGAGTCAGAAAAGCTTAGGGCATTCTCTGACTTCCCCTTTTCTCAGATCCTGTTCGTGTTGCCCAGGGGGTACAGGGCAGGTGGACAGATACTACACTCCACACCTGTGTTTCTTCCTTCAACAGGCTACAGTTTTTCAGACCTGCATGAGAATGAAGGAAGAGAAAAAACATCTTAGAACTCAGAATATTTACCAACTATCTCAGCAGCTCCAAACAACTGTCCATAGAAACTTCATCTGAATTGCCAGCATCCACCCGAAAACCCAGTTTTTCTATTTCCTTTCCCCTCACCAACTTCTGGGTTGCTTACATTTGAAATGGATGATACCTTATAGTAGTAATAATAACTAGAACTTGATAGTACAATGCTCATATAATTTATTTTCTAAATCATTATACTTCAGAAAGTGAGAAAGTGTGCCTTGATAGGCATAAACCGACATACTCCTAGTCAAATATAAGCCTTAGAATCACTATCAATTGAGCATTGACTTTGTGCCAGGTACTGGGCTTTGGAGATTTTATCTCATTTATTCTTGTCCACAATCTTTTAAAGGAAGTATTATTATGACTCCTAATTTTATTGGCAAGGAAACAGATCATTTAAACCCAGGAAGAAATGCTGAGTGTGCATCAGCTTTGGAGAGCCACCAGCCTGGGGGCTCACGTGGTTCAGTGGAAGCATCTGATCAACCCTTGCTTTCCCACTAGACTGCCTGTCCATCTCTCAGCCTTGAACTGAGGCCTCTCTTGCCCACTAGGAAACTACTTCCCCACCCTTACCACCTGTACCAAGTTCACAAGAAGCCATGAATTCCAACCTGATGGACCAAAATTAATATTGTACAAAGCCCAGAAACCACCTGATAAGTCACCTCTATTATTTCCCTCACAGCCCTAGAAATTCTAGAAAGGTGTCTCTTTTCTCTGAGGAAGCAAGTGTGAACTTTTAAAAAGCGGTTACACCATAGTCTATGAGACAGCAAATAGATGGAATGGAAGAAGGGTAGTTCAGAGGAGAGCCTTGTTCCTTCCTGTAAAATGTAAACACAAAATTCTTTGCAGAAGGCTTTCACCTGATGAAGAAATGGTCTCATTGTGGTAACCTCAAAATACAGAAAGGAGAGTGTGCCGTTAAATTGGCAAAGGAGGGGAAAACACCAGAATTTCTTTTTTCGTTCATACACTGAAGAAGAATGTATGGCTGTGCTACTTGCTTTCTGCACATGGGCACATTAATTCTAAAATTCAATTTCCTCCTCTGTATAAAGAGAAATGACATCTACTTTGCAATATAGTAGATATTATTATCTTCTATAATAAAGTTCAAGGAGTGGTCCTTTAACTCTTCACCAACAGGATTGACAAGAATTAAGTCCTGAACAAACAAGCATATTATAGGAGCAAATTCTTTTATAAAAGCCTTAACTCTTACAAAAGCACTTATTTTTCCCCCAGTTGCTAAATGCAATATCATTATACTATTCTTCTTGTTGATTCTACCATGGCTTGTTTCACTTGGGAAACTTTCAGAATTGAAAATGTGGTCAAAACATCAAAAGGATTTTTCTGCCCCTATGCCTTCCAGAATGGTGGATTGCGATGGTTAAGTTCTCTTATGCCTACCACATTTTTGAACCTGAGCTCAAACTGAACAGGGTGTTTGAGAATGTCACAACCATGCCCACTTCTGATTCTATTGCAACTATTTTCATTCAAATTTGTGAATATCAATGAATATGAATTCAAACTTTCATTGCACAAAGATGTATTCAATTATCTATCACTTATTTTCCCTCCATCTGCTTACTCAAGGGTTGGAGTTCACTGCTCTAAACCAGTCATGAACCTAATGTGACCTCATTGGTTGTCAGTTTACTTTCAGCTGTGGCTCAGATCTCAGCTGTGCTTGTCCAACTAATTTCTAGCTATTTTGGACATGGAAACCAGTATGCAGACTATGTCCCAAAGGCTTCTGCTTCTCCAGTCCCAGTCCTTAAAGCATGCCATTTGGTTGAGGCATATAGTAACAACCTATCCCTACAGCCTCCTCAGAAGTGATGGAATGGACCAACGATCAGTCTTTATGGTTTATCTTGTTTCATTCTTATACTTCTTCTTAACTCAGGGCTTCAGATAACCACTTATCAATCAGTTGGCACATGAGAGAAAACCTATGTGCTACTGCTACTTGAGAAGGAACATGGCATTTTACCACTGTCTAGAGCAAAAAATCAGAAGGCTTTCAGAAACCTCTAGCTCCAGACCTAACTAATAACTGCATTCAATGTCTGTATCTCCCCTACCTACTCTGGACGTGTGTATATATATGAACACACACATTTGCACACATGCATAAACACATACAACCTGTGGCCAAATATCCTGTACATTACCTCTTAAAGTATACTAGGAGGAAAGAGAGATCAACCCTGTGGAAAGTCAAAGCTCTGTTCAATAGTTTGGTCCAACTCTGCTCAGCCAGCTCATCATGGGTGATTATGTTCTCATTTCCACACTCAGACTGCAAAAGGAGAAAGGTCAGCTAGTCTGGGATCCTTCACACAGCTGTTACAGATGTTTATGGAAGAATGTGATATACCAAATCTTTCCCAGAAGTTAAAAAAAAAAAAAAAAGACTTGTGAATGGGATATTGAAAGCTAAATTAGTGGCAGTGAGAGAACAGATTTTTTTTGTTAACTGACCCAGAACATTAAATTGATTATGTAATTTAACATCACTGTTCTATTTGATAGCTGCCTATTAATACTGTACCCTTCTACATTATAGTCAAATGCAAACTCTAGAAATAGAAGAATGTATTTATTTTGCTTGGAATTTGCAATTTTATGCCATATGAACTATTAGTAATTTGTAATTTCTTTCTCCCAAGGGAGCCCATTACCCCAGGAGAAATGATGATCACCCTTATTTGAATCATGCAGTCTCAAACTCTTCTTTTTTCATTCCCTGCTACAAGTGAATATGGGATTCAAGGAGCTCAAAAATTTTCCCATATTTGGAGGCATGCTTTCTATCCTTGGAAAAGATTTTGGCCTCCTCAGACTCACTGTCCTATGTCTCAGGGAAAGTCAGGAGGCCCCAAAAGAGGAATTTATGGAGGAGACACCATTAGCTGACAAATGGAGGACAATGAGCTGCAAAGAGGGTACAGATTGACTAAAAATGTTTGTTGAAAATGCAGATTCCCTGACCCCATTCCAAATCATTTGAGTCAGAATATCTAATTCAAATAATTCTCAGGCCAGTAAATTTGAGAATTACATCTAGATATGTAATACCTAGAGAATAACCTGGAAAACAGGGAATAATAATATTTTACTCAATAAAGAACATTTTCAACCCTCCCTCTAGTATGATATGTCATTCTCAGCAGAGCCATATTTGAGGTAATCTCACGCCTACTATGATTTTTCTTTCAAAGAACAAGACGTTGTGTGGAGTCTACATCCCAGCATATCTTAGTTTCCCTCAGATCCCTCTAAATTAAACTCAAAATTCAAATAATGTTCAAGCCCTTGTAAGGGTAATCTTTCTGATTATGTGCCATGTGGGCTGAGTCCATGAAGATACTATTTCTTGCTTTTACTTACTTTTTTTTTTAAGTTGAACACTAGTATACAAATCCCTGCTGGTATTTTCCACTGTGGGTATACATTCCATTTCAGCCAGTGATGATGGCTGGGACCTGACCCCAGGAAGAGCTCTCCAAAAAACATACCAGCCAAACTGTGCTTCCAAAATTCCCAGTAACAGTTTAAAAGAGCCAAGGTGTCCAGGTGCCGGGCAGGAGGATATTTTAGGCTTGGCTGATGGTCCAAATTGGATCCTTCCTCTGCCTATCAGAACTATCCATTAGGAAAGAGTGCCTTGTATCTCTCTTCCTGCCCTCCCATCTCACCTTTCCCTAACTCCGTACTCCACTCCTTTCTATTGAGTTGTGTGAAATTATTTTTGTACCAAATAAAACAATGTATCACTTAACTGACAATATGAAAGATCTGAGTGTCAGAAAGGAAGGCCTGGTGGCTTGTGCCTCTAATGATGCTTCTCCCCACTCCTCCACCCCTCCTGATAAAGATTATAGCACACTGGATGAACAATGGAGACAGGGGGACAGGAAGCATTGATGGATCTAAGAAGTGTAAGATAATTATCACACTCAGATGTTAGGAACATAGCATTCAAATGCCTTCCTTGTTAGGGCATCAGCCTAGGGCAAAGGTCATCAGTATAGGAAAAGCTAGTCTCCATTTCCCCAATAATTAGGGCTTTTATAGAGAGTACAAGAATCCTTTTTGTCTCTATATTCTACCACATCCTTGAGCCCAATCAGTTTCCCACAACAATATGCTTTCACCTGTCCCCTTTCTCTTTATCTCCACAACCACAATTTCAGCTCAGGTCCTCATTAACTCTTGCATCCTCTTGATAGTTATTATTTGCTGAATGCTATAGTTTCCGTTCTCTCTGCCTCTGATCCAACATCCTCTAGTCTACACTGCTGCCGGTATGATTTCTTATAATACAGTTCTTATCATGTTCAGCCTAAACACCTTAGATGACTCTTCCTTGGCTCAAAGGAAAAAGCTTAAACTCCATAGACCTTCATCAAGTTCCAAAATACCTTTTTAGACTTATAAGATCCTTCCACACACCCTATGTTCCTGCATATCCAACGTCTTAATCCTTCCAAAAATGCTGTTACTTTTTATGCTTTCTCTCCTGAATGTCCTTCTCACCCCTGTAAGTATTTTGAAATGTACATACTCCTTAAGGTACAGATTAAAAAAAAAAATATTTCTTCTGCCAGGTTTCCCTGATTTCTTTGGTAGGAATTGTTCCCTGCTCTATACTATTGTAATATCTATTTCCCCATCTACTTTAATACATCTTATATTTATTTGGTTTTCTGTCTATCTGCTAGACTGGATGCTCCTACAGGTTAGGGATGAGCTTATTCATCTTCACACAAGAAACAGTGTCCAGTACCTTGATACCTTCTCCATAGAACAGCTCAGTATATGCTGGTTTGTAATAAAGGAATGATTCATGCAAACACAGGCAGCTACTCACAGGCAGCCTGAATAACCGAGTTCTAATCTTCACTTCTACAGAAAGTCTGCAGGATGGAAAAGGACAGGCAAGGCCAAGGTGGAAGGCATTAGAAAATTTTGAAAGACACCTGCCCTTCAAGGCCTATCTTTCATTATTCCCCACAGGACCTACACAAAGACCCTCTTCTGTTGTCTTTCTCACCTCCTTCCAGCCTCTACACTTCTTTCATATTCTTATCTCAGTTGTACATAGCTTCTTGGAAGTGTTTTTATTAAAATGTATTTTAATGCATTTGCTGGTCCATTAACACTTCCTTGCACCCAGCTGTGTCAGAGAAACATTGAGAGACTTTTATTTTTCTCAATTAAGAAAAGCTGCAGCTCCAGAGACAACTGAGAGGCTTCTAGATCTACCCAGAATGCGGTAACAACACGACAAACAATGACACAGTTGTTATGCCTTGGTAGTGAGTATTAATGTGGGTATACTGAAATGCTGAGCATGAACCAGGGAGACTCCTTCCGCAGCCAGTAAATCCCCTGAAGGGGGTCCACAGCAGGTTCTAGATCCTGAAGATCAACTAGAGGATTCACCTTCACAACTGAAGAAAAAGAGCAAAAAGTTGAAAGAGCCAGGAACAAAATTACTGCAATACACAAATATTTCTAGTTCTTACCCTGATCACCTCCTAAGGAGGGTGGGTAACATTAAGTACAGGACTCTTGTTTCTGCTAGGGATGGTGAGATTTGGTAGAAGAATCTGGGGAAAGAACTGGGGAATACTTTTCATAACAGAAAGAAAGAACTAAGAGTTCCCAGATAGCAATTCACATAGGAAAAAAAGAGGGGAAAAAAGGGAGAAAAACAAAAGTAAAGGAGTGTCAATGTGGTGGAAAACCATGTTTTTTCTCATGTGATAAAATTGTATGTGAAAATTCATGGATATTCTAAATTTCTCACCCCAAGTTGAAAACAAAAGAACTTGAGTTACCTTTCACAGTTACCAGAGCTAAAGAGAGAAGACAAGAGCTTGGACAAATCTTGCCTTAAAGGTCAAGAACCTTGAATCTCAGCCATATTAAAACTCTAGTTTAATCTGAAAAAAATGATGGATTTGATGTCATTGCTACTGTTCTTGAAGCACCAAACAGTATGATAGTTTGAATATCTCACAAGGGAAAAGACAAAAAAAAAAAAAAAAAAAAGAGAGAGATTCTATAAGTTTATTTTTAAAATGTTTTCTCTGTCCTGCAGCATTATTCATAATCATTTTGTAATATTTCTTTCAGCAAATGGGAAGTCCACAGATAGCAAGTAAGAACTGGGATTGGATGTCATTCTTTCAATCATCTTACCTTACGAATGGACTCTCTCATCTTGTTCCTCGGAAGCATTAACTGGTATGCTCATGGCTTTGTTGTCACCAAATTCTTTTTGTCTGCTTACCCTAATGCAGGGGAGATAAGACTCTGATGTTACAATATTGGAAACAAACACAGGAACTTTCCTAGCAGAGACCTGACAAGTCAGGATGGAAAATACCTTATTATTTGATAAACTCTTAAATCAACAGTAAAAGATACTTTGCTGTGGGGGGATGGAGGGAAATAACACTTTGAGATGTTAAAATCTCACTCAGAGATCTAAAATACTTTTTTTCACATAGTTAAGAGCCAATTAATTAATTTAGGGCCTGGCAAGAAGGGAGTCTCCCTCGTTATTTTGTTAGGAATGCTCTTCAGCAGGCCACCAGGCATTAGCCCTAAGGGATTCACCAGACATTTTTTGGGGAGGGCTTTGGATTTTTTATATCCTGGGGTTGAATCAATCAAGTCTAGAAATCTTTAGGAGAAAGGGTCCCAGCTGACATCTAGGTTACATGAAGGTTAAGGAGACATGAAGGACAGACAATCATAGCAAAATAAGAGAGAATGGGGCAAATTGCAATCATTAGCCAGAGATACAGACAATTTAATGTAATATGAGAAAGTGATAGATAAAGGGGAGTTTCAGAGATAGAAAATAATAAGATTTAGGAAGGGATTTGAAGGTCAATAGTAAGATTTTGACATGTATCCTTGTTTCTCCAGACCTTTCTGGCCTTTGGGACGTTTGAGTAATTGTGTGCTAAGCTCCTTCTCAATCTGGCTGTTGCTACAGCAGGGCCCTGTGTCCTCTCTTTTCCTTGTGAGCTTAGATCCTTGAGGCCCCCTGAGTGGTTATATTCAGCCTTCCTCCAAAGACACGAGAGAGACTTTCCTCGGATCAAACTTGCACAGGATGGGCTTTGTATAGCAACTGGAGCTTTTTAGGTCCCCATTTGTACCTGGACAGTGAGAGTAAGGGCCTTCTGTGTGTGTGTGTGTGTGTGTGTGTGTGTGTGTGTCTGTGTGTCTGTGTGTCTGTGTCTGTGTCTATATACTGACTATAAAATTTCTGAGCAAGGTTGGGTAATTGATGCTTATGGCCTATAGGCTTTCCTTTTTCTGGCTTTACTTTGGGCAGCAAATCCAAATCCCTATCCAGTTGCTAACATAATTCTGAAAAGCTGACCTTGTCACTCACAATTGTTTTGTTTGAAGCTCGACTTCATATGGTGTTTATCCTAAACCTGTGCCTCCATTATAGTACATGCATGTGTATGCACACAAGTGCAGGTGTACATACATGCCCCTCATGACTGACACAATAAAAAGAGTTTCATATTCCACAAAAGGTGACTGTTTTGAATCTCTCCTGCCCATGCTTTCCATGTATTGCTCTATTCCAGCATCTAACAGTTTCTTTCCGTTTATCTCTTGGTCCTGGACACCTTTCTTCACCACCTTCCTTTCTTCTCCTAAATTTAATGATGGCTTTATCTCCTGGGGTATGAGTCCTCAACATATCTATGACATAGCTGATCATTCCCCTCTGGTTCTTCACACTTCTGGCCACCCAGACAAGTATCCAGTCTTAACCTCAGCCTAGGCTACCTGGGCAGTACTTCTTCCAGGGCTCCAAGTCAGACAGTTAGAACCCTTGGTGGGTGTTAGGTGACTGCATAAATTTTGAAAAATTTTGTACTTGGAAGGGTGGTATTACCACTATAAATAAAAAGGGCACTATCCAAAAACATTCACAAAATTGAATCTCAACACAAGGGGCGGGGGAAGGAAGGTTCCAACATGTTGTCAACTACAGATTGCCGACTCTACTATCAGCTACTTGCGAGCAAGCTCAGATGTTTTTGTAATCATCTTTAAAGCAACACTGGAGACCTTTTGAATTCCTCTTTCCAAATAGAAAATACCACTTAAAAACATTTCAGAAACAATCAAATAGGTTAGAACCCCACAGACTGTTGACAGCCAGTGACAGGAACAATCTGGGACAAATAATCTCTGTATGAAGTGGACAGAGAGAGCAAGGGGTGGGGGTGGATGATGCAGTTTGTGCAGAACACCAGGGAAATACTGAGAATTAAAAATTATTGGAAAATGATAGGATTCCTTGGCCTCCAAAAACCTGTCAGTCTTAAGAGGCAGTGTTGTTACCCAGTGGAGGGCTGGACTCAAGAGTTAGGCTGCCTGCTCAGATTCCAATTCTGCTACTTGACCTTTAACAAGTTCCTTAGCCTCTACCTCGCTGTCCTCATCTGCAAAATGGGGATAATGATATAGACCACCTCCTAGGATTGAGATGAGGATCAGGTGAGCTGATGTATGTAAAGTGTTCAGCACAATGCTTGACACCAGGTAAGTACCATGTCAGTGTTGGTGAAGAAGCTAAAATGATGCAAGAGGTAAAGGTTAGGGTCAGGAGCAGAGAGCCAGCAGTGGTGGCCAGAGAGGGCAACAGAAACTGTCTTAGGACCTCAAGATTTCATTTTCCTCTTTATCATTCTCTAACCCCTTCTCTGTGATCACAATTACTACACCACCACTACCATCATCATCTGAGATAGGTTTAAGCAGCTTGTAGCTGTCAGAAACTCCAGGAAATGTGTATTGTCTTTACAAACTCCTCCCTATGAAGGGAAGAGCTGCTTCTCCACACACAGAATTAGAGAATGCCTCGCCTGCCAGTACCTCCAGGAAACAGAAATTATGGACAAACTCTCACTAGAATGCAAATGACTGACAACAAGCCCATTCAGAGAGGAGCCTTGGATGGGACACTTGGAGAATTGACCCTGGGGTTTGAGATAGGAAGACCAAGAGAACTTTAGAGGTCAGAAAGGGGATGTGCTAATGTAGAAGGCAGAATGCTTCAGATGAGTGCCTGAGGCTGCCTTTCCCAAGAGCAGACAGCCGGGATCCACCTGGGCTTCCAGACCAGACAAACCTACATTGGAATTTATGCTCTGCCTCTTACTTGTTCCCTAAGAAAAATTCCTCTGCATCTCGGATGTGTCAATTTTCTCAAAAATAGGCATAATAGTATCTATCACTGAGAGCTGATATAAGGATTAAATGAGATCATATAAAAAAATCCCCTGTTCTGTAATTGACATTTAGTCATGTCAATTCCCTTCATATCCAAACTTCAACACTGCCTCCTGCATCCTCCACCCATCCAGACCCCCTTCACTGCTCATCCTGGCCTTGGCTCCATCACTTCTGTCTGATTCTGATTGTAAACTCACCAACTCTTTTCAGGTCCTGATTAGCAGATTATAGCTTTTGAGTGTTAAAAAGAAAACCACAGGCCCCAAGAGGCATCACTTTGGCCAAGTCACCAAACCAAAACTTAATACTAAACCTAATTGCAGTTTCAATCTCCCCCCAAAATGTAGTCTTAAAAGTCAGTCAGGAGTTTTCTGATCAACATCTGTGAGGTAATCTGTCACATGGACCCTCTTAATCCCCCAAAGGCGAGGTAATCTGCCTGGTTAGACACTGCTTCCGTCCTCCCACAAGGGAAAGGGACCTTGCCTGAAACAAACCTTTCTTTTCTTTTGCTATTAACTCCTTGCCCACCCTCCTTTCTATAAAAGCCTTCCATTTGTACAACTCCTTGGTGCTCTCTTCTGTTTGCTAGATAGGATGCTGCCCCATTCACGAATCACTTAATGAAGCCAATTAGATTTTCAAATTTACTTGTTTAAATTTTGTATTTTAACATGAGTCAATTCCCAGTAATTTATCCATTGAGACTTGGTTGAACCCTAGCTAGACAATAGAGTGAGGCTTTATCTGCCATCATCTTTATACCACCCCAGACAGTGCTGTTGTAGTAAATTGTTGCTCCAGCCCTCCTGCTGCAGGGTTTGTGGCTGCCATTTGCACGGTGAAGTGGGCCCATTTCTTTTTCCTGTATTAAATACCCACAGGCAATAATCCTCATTATGGGCCAATGGCTTGGAAAATGTTATTATTAAATCAAAACCATTTACAATAAGAGGAAAGATTCATCTGTAACTCTAAACTCTGTTGCTTACAGCTGGGCATTATGAAAACAAATGGTGGGCAGGTCTCTTCAACCCCAGAATTTACAAGCTTAATCCAATGACAGGTCCTCCTGGGCCATACTGGAATAGATGAGACCACTGACCCAGGGGAAAATTCCTGGGATATGGATGGTTTCTCATGGGAGATCTGACTCAGCCCTGAATGTCAGGGCTGAGTGGCACTGGCATGGGAGCATGACGGCTTGGCTGTGACTCAGAATACAGTGTGCCTACCCAGTTTGTTTTCTGAAAAGGTAGTAGGAAGGCTTTACTCCTATGGGGCTCCTATTCCCTTTTATTAAAGACTAAGCATTGGTGTTGGAGTCAGACACACCTGGCTGGTGATTCCAGCTGTACTACTTACTGAAAAAAATTGGAAAAGTGACTCAAAGTTTCCATTTCTACCCCTCAGGGTTGTGGTGAAGTCATAGAAATCATTGCATCAAAACATGTTTTATCAGAGTTACAGTCATGCCTCAGGTTACAGATTTTGAGTCTAAGAAAGAGTTCATGCATTATCCTGGGTGGCCCCAGTTATTCTAGTGTGTGTCCATTGGGTCTTTGCTATGGTGGAGGCTGATGAGACTTACCTGACACACTTCATTCACTTCCTCAGTTACCAATGACTCAGACAGTGAGGTTGAGACCCATCTCTGTTGCGTCATGAGGTTCCTAATCATGGCTGCTAATTAGAATCTGGTGACTAAATAGAAATATTGTGGCTCTTCTTTGAACTAATTTATTCAGGGTCTCTGAAAGTGTAGCCCAAACATCCATACATTTTTTAACTCCCCGTACTGATCCTTTGGGATTTGTCTGGAAGATTTGTTACCTGAACCCCATGGTCTGTGATCTGATAAAGTCTGCATATTTATCTATGAAAAGTTAACCAAGTAATGATGTGATGTCTTTCTCGTGTGGAAGTCTTTTAAAATGCTACAATTGTTATTTAACTAGGTTTCCTCCAGAAAAATGAATGGGAAGAATCTAGACATTTCACTTCCCAGACACAAAAGAATTAAAAGTTCTGGAGTCAAACTGTGATTCTTAGATTCTGGGATGGGCCAGAAGAAGCAGAATTGCAAGGCATAAAGCCTGGTGCATTTCTGCATGTAACAGATAACTTGTCTGCCTATTATGTGCTACACACTGTGCTGTGTGCTAGAGATTCAGTGGTACCATGACAATTTTCTCTTACTGAAGGATTTAAAATCTAGTTGGTGGACAGATAAAACATAAAATTATACACATTAATCTTGTCCAATATGAACTGATCCAAGAGATAATACCTGAAAACAAGGTAGTAGGTGGTTTAACAAAGGCATAATCCAAAAAAAGCTGAAAAAGGTGGCAGAATCCAGGTGTAGGGCCACTAAACCAAAACACTGAGGACAAGAAGCTGGAAAGAATAGGAATTCTTCCAGACCCTGTTTTATTCAAAGGCCTGCATCAGGGAGGTATAGGCACTTCCCCTCTACCATGTTAGAGTATGGTCAAACATTCCTCACAGTGATTAATGGGACAGTGAAAAAGCAAAGCATCCAGAAGAGATGTGAGGAATGTGGGTCAGTGCTTCCACTTAGGTCTGTTTCTCTGGGTGATCTGTCTGTAACCAGCCCCTGGGGTGTTTTCTGTCTCTCCCAGTCCTCTTGGGTGTCCTAAGGAAACAGACCCATGCAGTGCAGCCTTTCCCTCATTGCTACTTTAAGTGAACCCAGCTGTTAATGCACACTGGAGAAGCTGAATACCTACTTGCAGGTTTTGGCAGCACTGTCGCCACTGGTACCCATTGTAATTTCTTTCTTTTCTCTATTTTCTCCTCATTTCCATTCTTCCCCAAATTTGGCTCTGTTGCTCAGTACACTGTCCACTCTCCTTCAGCAACCCTTTCCTGCCATGTGTTGATGAATTAGCCAGTCAGTCCTTTCCTTCCCAATACAGTATCAATGTTCCCAGTACCTCCCTGCTCTACCCCATCCTCACCTTAGCCCTGTGCATAGAGCTGCAGTAGGTGACTGATGTCAGCCTTCTGTGATGGTCTAAAGTGACCTCAAGGAGAAATCAAAACCAGAAAGAATTGGGAAACCAGTTGAGTGGAGGCATACAAGATGTATCTTTGAACAATCAGATACAATAGAAACATAGTGAATTAAGATGACTTAAGGATTTTTCTCATGTCTATGTGGAAATCAGTAAGTAAACCTTAATTTTTACAATTGCAACAAATTATACCTTGTGATGTGCAAGGATTTGAAGAACTTCTTGCAAGAATGTATGTATATATATATATATATATATATATATATACACACACACACATACACATTATATATATATATATATATATATATATATATATATATATATGTATAGTCTTCAGTAAAACAGGCTATAGTCTTCAGTACAACAAAGAGTAAGGCATTTGTAAACTTATTTTGAAGTTGGCTTTCCTTCAGTTCACAGCTCCAGGGTCTGGCCAATGCTTTCCTGTGGGATCATACTGGTAGCTATGATGGGTGGTGAAGGTCCTGCACTCAAGTTTACTGTGGAAGGGGAGGGGGAGGCAGAGATGTTTCCCCACACCAACAAGCAATGCCCTGCCACCAGCTCATGTCCTGTAATTCCACTCAATGCTGGACATAACCTTATATCACACAGGTGAAGGGCTCAGTCCTACAAGTCGGCTGGCCCCACTCCCCTACTTCAGACACTAATCACAAATCAAGGTTGTCACCTGGGCTTCCTTCAAACCAGCTACAGCTTGGAGGTTACAACAGTATCCTCCTCAGGTTTAATTAATTTGCTAGAGCGGCTCACAAAACTTAGAGAAATGGCTTTCTCACTAGGTTGCCATATATTATGAAAAGATGTAACTCAGGAATAGCCAGATGGGAGACATGCATAGGGAAAAGTGTGGGGAGAGGTCATGGGGCTTCCAAGTGTGCAGCTCTTTGCAGATCCCAATGTGTTCATCAACTTGGAAGCTCTCCAAACCCCACCCTTCATTATATAAGCACAATTGATTAAATCATTGGCCATAAGTGATTGATTCAGCCTCCAGCCCCTCTGCCTTCCCAGGAAATCAGGGGATGGGATTAAAAGCTCCACTTCTCTTTTCAAGGTTGCTCCCCACTGACAAGCAGCCCCATTCTTAGGTAATTTCCAAAAGTTACCTAACTAACATAAACCTAGTTGTGGTGGAAAGGGTCTTGTCATAAATAAAAAGACACCATTTCATCTTTATGGATCTGATGCTATTTCAAGAACTGAGTATTATTACAATAAACAAGAACAAGATATTATGAAAAAAGATGTTTCCATTGTTTTCAGCACTCAGGAAATTCCAAGCATTTTGAAAGTTGTGAGTCAGGAACAATGAACAAAGGCTACATATACATGAGAAATATATTTTGATCATCTGAGTGACCAGATATATATTTCTATAAATTGCAGGAGGTAAGGTAGAAGCTCTGGATAGGAACCAGGAAGGGACTTCTTCCTGCCTTTGACATGTTGTTGAACTCAAGATGACTGTGAGATGATGAGCAATGCCTTGTAAGATATATAGTGAAGACTATGAAGCCTATAACTGAACCCGGGAGTTCTTTGCCATCTACTCTACCAATTCCCTCATTCTATAGAGGAGCTCACTGCAGCTCAGAGAATTTCCTAAATCAGGGTTCTACAGCTTGTTAAAATTAGTTCTGTTTCCCAATCCAGCATATTTCAACTAAAATCAAAATCTTTCACTTTATGTTTTGTGTTTGTTTTTCTAACTGAAGTATAACTGACATAAAACATTATATTAGCTTCAGGTATACACCATAATGATTTGATATTTGTATATATTGAAAAGTGATCACCACAATAAGTCTAGTTAACATCCATCACTATGTGTAGTTACAGAATTTTTTTATCCTGAGAAATTTTAAGATTTACTCTTTTAATAAATTTCAAATATACAGCATTATATTTTCAAATATACAGTATTTGAAACTCTGGCTTCCATGTTTTGGGTTTTCCAAACTTTAACTATCACCTCTGCCTCCCTATAACAAAAATATTGTAACTGTTAATCCCTTCACCTAACATCAGGAGGTACCAGTTATGAATTTGGCCTACAGAGCCCCTTTTACACCGCCTCCATGGAAGTCCTGTTGGATGGAATTTATGGATCAATATTGGACGGTCTTCAGGAATTTGGACTTTGGTGATATCGCCAATAGTTTGGGGTCCGGATCTCAGGCTCCCATTCAGAAATGGATTCTTGAACTACATCTGGAATATATACATCAGAATGCCATTTTTAAAAATTTATTATCAGAAACAGGACTGTCAAGTTGTTAAAGTGTGTCCCTGGTTTGGCTATTAACGAATTAAGGACAGGAAAAACATAGTTTAATTGGATTAAGATCTTTGCAGGACATAAACCCCAAAAACAGTATGATCATACATAACTAATTCAAAATAAAACAAATGTCTTACTTTTCCCACAAAGACAATGTTGATACGTTTTTCTTTGAATATTGACTTCTTTCCAAATTTGTTTTTCTTTCTGTTCCTACCTTTTAGGGAAAGCAGTAGTAAACAATTCTCTTCCTAAATCCACAAACAGGAATCAATGGAAGTGAAAGATACATATTTATATTTGAGTTCAGTGAACAAAAAATGGTACACAGTGTCCATGTCTCCTTAACCCCCCACCTTTGTTTTAGACTAGAAAAGTCTACTGAATCAAGCAATGTGTCTCAAGGTATTAGTGGCTGACGTTGTTACCAGTCTCCTGCTCTGCAGCATTTAAATTGCTTATGCAAAGGGAGCAAGGGGGCCACATCGAATTTCAGCCTCTCATTCTGTTGAACAGGATGCAGACCAGAGCAGTGATACCATTTAACAGAGTTCCAGCCCATTCATATCTTTAAGAGAAAGGTTAAGCCTCCCTGTGGTATTTCTTCAGTATTATTACAGTACACATTGTCTTCTTATTTAATCACATACTTTTGTGTTTGAAGGGCCCAACAATAGCAACTCCTCCTGCGTCCAAATTGAGAAATAAGACACAAGAAAATGATAGTTGAAGATAAAAGTATCAGTTTTTAGTATGACAAGCTGATTAGAGATTATGACAATAAATCTGTGACCAAAAGAGCTTGTTACTATCCCTTGTCTCATCCTCTGCCTCTCAGCCAAGTTCCAAGGACAGCTCCCTTGAAGTGAACTTTGATTCCACAAATTAGACATAGCATGAATTGCAGTCCCACATTAGTCCATAATATTTAGTATCATCAGCTTCTTTATGGAAACCTTTTTAAGGGAATATAACTTATCTGTTAATAAATTTTGCTTTCCTTTTCCTCATTTGTGTGTTTGTGTGCATATTTGGATGATTATAAATGTGTGTATGTATATTTTTTGTACACATATATAAAAGATTAGAGATTTATATATAAATTTATTTTTGAATGAATTGACTTTCCCAAATCAGTTACTTGCAGGAGTGTGGAAGAACCAAGGCAGATTTTCAGGCTAGTAGATTTTTACAACAAAAAGCTCTCAATTTCTCAGTTATCACAAAGATCATATGATTCCTTCAAATATGATTTTTCTGTGATACTTCAGGTAGCCCTGCCTTCTCTGCTTCCTTTCAGAATGGGTTAAGGAGGGGCGCCTGGGTGGCTCAGTCGGTTAAGTGTCTGACCGGCTCAGGTCATGATCTCGTGGTCCGTGAATTTGAGCCCCACGTCGGGCTCTGTGCTGACAGCTCAGGGCCTGGAGCCTGTTTGGGATTCTGTGTCTCCTTCTCTCTCTGACCCTCCCCAGTTCATGCTCTGTCTCTCTCTGTCTCAAAAATAAATAAACATTATTTTATTTATTTATTTATTTATTTTTTTAAAGAATGGGTTAAGGAGGAGCTCCGGGGTGGTTCAGTCGGTTGAGTGACCGACTTCGGCTCAGGTTGTGTTCTCATGGTTTATGAGTTGAGTCCCACATCATGCTCTCTGCTGTCAGCAGGGAACCTGCTTCTGATCCTCTGTCCCCTTGTCTCTCTGCACCTCTCCGCCTTGTGCTCTCTCTCTCTCAAAAATAAATTAAAAACCTTTAAAAAAAATAATGGATTAAGGATGGGACTTTCTGTCTCACCTCACTCTTCCCACCCTTCACACCCTCTAGAGATCAAGGAATATAGTTTTGGCCCCTCAGCACGTTCTGACCACCATCAGGAAATAATATTTTTTATGTGCAGGTTCTGTGACCTGTTTTGGACAGTTTTCTTTCCACTGAAATTTATCCCCCACTCGTTTCTACTTACCCTTAGGGAGCTTCAGTGAAAAATCAGCTATTTTTGTCTTCCTTTGAAAATATTTTGGAGACTGCCTCCTAATTCTACCAAAAGTGAAGATTTCAATATTTTCCATTATTTCTGCTGCTTTTGGATGGTTTCCAGAAGAAAGGGAAAGATGCCAAATCTGTTCAGCCATTCTTTACTCTTAATATTAACAACGAGCCAAGGTTTGCCAGACATTTTGAAGGAAGTGCCTAACACTAGGGAGAAAGATGAAAGCAAAGAGAAAAGTAGAAGTAGACTGGAGGAAACAGAGACAAGGAGTAGAAGAAAACTTTTTTTTTTTTCTTATAAAGGTTAGAGAAAATGCCACATCTATGGAATAATACCAGGATGTTATATGCGGATATAACCAGAGAACTAAAAAATATATTGAAAATTAAAACTTATTATTAGAAATAATAAAATTCAAGTACAAGAGGATGTATACTGTTTGCTGTAAAATTAAAGACTTTGTTTAAAAAGATGGAAAAAATTCAACACAACAAGAGGTGAAATGTAAAGTTGAGGAAATTTCCCAAAAGAACAAAGCAAGAAGGGAAAAAAGAAGAAAGACAAGAAAGCATTTAGGAAATCAGTTAAGGTGGTTCAATGGCTAATAGATATTCTAGAAAGAGAAGCAACAAAAGGAAGGAAGAAAACAAGGGAAGTGTAACCGAATGGAAAGACATGAACTTCAGCTATTGAATGCCCAGCACCTGATGAAGATGTAGGCACCAAGGCACACTATTCCAAGATTGCAAAACTGGCCATTAATAAACCAGCTTAAAAGCCTGCATGAAGAAAAGGTATCATAGAAAGGATTAAAAATTCAAAATAGCATTTGACTTTCTCAAGCACAACATTGGATTCTGGAAGATAACAGAACAATGTCTTCAAAATTCTAAAAGAGATTATTTTTCAATTTAACATGCTCCACCCACACAAAATAACATTCAAGAATGAGGCTAGAATAAAATGAAGTGTTTCAAAAAGAATGTACCTCCTATGCACTTTTCCCCAGGAAACTGCTGGAAATGTGCCCCATCAAAAGGAGGATCTACACTAGGGAAGAAGACATAGACCAAATAAGATGGTCTTTGACACATTGGAGAGGGACTTCTCAAGATGATGGTGAAGGAAAGCTGCCAAATGGCAGCCATGGAGCAAGCAGGAGGCAGAGGGTGTGGGCAGGATGTGGAACTGGTAGATTTCTTGCCTTATTTTACCCTTGTAAGACTATTTTATAACCTGGAAAAGAGTCTGCCAATGATTTAGTGACATAAAGAAAGGCAAACCAATACCACACCCAATCCTCTTGCCAAAGTAGTGATTAATTCCAGAGAAAACAAAAATTTTACAAGAAATGAAATTTAATCATAATACATATGGCAAAGTGTAAGATAAATCTACATAGTCAAAATAATGTAAATGTTGAACTTTGATTTAAACAAAAATAATCTTATTGAAACCATCACCCCTTGTCTGTTATTCTCTATCTTCTCACTCAGCAATTTCCTCCCCATGGCTGTTATCTACTGAATAGTACATATCTGTGTTTGTTTGTTTCTATCTGTCTCTCACAGAACATAAGCACAATGAGGGCAAGGAATTGGCCTATTTTGGCATCCTGTTGTATCCCCACATTACCTAGAACACTGTTGAGTACAGTAATTTCCCTTAAGTAAATTAATATAAATGTAAGAGTAGAAGTGTGTGCGTGTGTGTGTGTGTGTGTGTGTGTGTGTGTGTATGTGTGTCTGTGTGTGTGTGGTGTTATGCACTCCTCTATGCACATCATGAACAATAGATAATGTCTGAAATGAAACAGTGAAAAATAGTGTTAAGCAGTGCTACATAGTGATAATGTGAACAGCAGAAGAGTTACAAGAATTACAAGTGGCTCTTTTGGAGAGCAAAAGCATAGGGACTGAGACAGGGGCTGCTAGCTTTTGTTGTAGTACTTGCAGCATTATTTGATGTTGAAATCTGGCACATGTATTACTTGATTAAAAACATGAATAAAAAAACAGCCAGGGAAAATTTAACACTCTCATCTCTTATACATATCATTATATAAGATCTATATTTCTTTTAAAGTGAAAAGGCTAATAGGAGATTTGGGGTTTGCTTGCAGAGGCGGATTAGTTTCTAGGTACACCAAGTCAAATTTCTAGCCTCATTGAGAGCAGCCAACTTTTTACGAAGCCTTTTCTAAAGAAATACAAACATCTGTTTATGTTAAATACCTTTGGAAGTTCTTTGTATCTAGTTATATTTTACTTTTACTTTCTTTTCTGTTTTTTTTTTTTTTTTTTTTTTTTTTTTTTTGAAATTCAAATTGAAGAACACTGGCAAGGTATGACTGGATATGCCTCTGACTCTCAACACCTCCAGTTTTGTGAGGTGTGAGCTTTGAGAAGTGATTTGACCTCCCTAAGCTCTCAGTTCTTTCGCCTAAAAAATGGGGGGTGATGATATGCATTTCATTAGATTACAGCATTTATCAAATAAGATATCTCTGTGGAATCCCAGTATAAGATAGATATTTGAAATATCCTAGTTTTCTTCCCTCTCTTTCTTCTTCCCAGAACTGATCGTGATCATGGCTGAATTAGTTAATTAAAACAATAATAATAATAATATATAATAACATATAATAAATATTATTTGTTTTCTGTGTTATTGACAGGATTTAAACTTATCTAAGTGTACAAAGAGTTTCAGGGAAGTTTGTGCTTCTTTTCACATTATTGAATATTTCCATGGGAATGTGTGGCCCATATATGTTAGTGTCTGGGAAGGGACAATTCATTCACAACATTGGTATTTGTCATGAAGGCTGTCATGGGAGAAAGAGGACACTCCTGCCAGGCATCATTCATTTGTACATTCCCCATGGCACCTAAAATTTTACCTGAGGACTCAATCAGAACCCTGAACTTGGCTGATACATTCAGACAGGTCAATATGGACCGGTTTGGAGACCCTCTGGTATTCCTGTCCAGGTGTCATTTCGGGCAGGTTCAATACAACTACAAATATAAGAAGATATGTTATCACTTCAAATACTAAATTACCAACATGTTTGCCAAAGAGACTACCTACCAAGACTCCTATGGCCAGACCCTGCATAATGAATTCCCTAGTGGTCCAGCTAGCTTAAAAGGTTGATTTCTTCCTCCATTACAAGGCTTTGTGAATGCTCTCTAGGGCTGTCCTTGGAAAAGGAAGAGGAGGTCTTGTTAAGTATTAATGATCACAGTGGCAGGTTCACAATATCACCTCCTCTCTGGGAGGGAAAGGATCACTTCATTGACATTTATCAAGGGAGCTTCCACTGGGGACCAAGAGCACAGCTATCATCACTCTCCACTATGGGCATGGTGAAAAATGGCAGATTCTTTCCCATCCGCTATTTGCTACAATGTTCTAAGCCAGAAGCAAATGAAACTATAAAGACACAACAGGGATGGAGAGGGGATAAAATCAGTATTTTAATTTGAAACAGGATAATTCTAATTCTACCCCTATACGTTAAGAAAAATATTTGCTAATATGACTTGTGTTACTTTTCTTTATTTCCTATATCTTTGCATGAAAAAGCTTCTTTGAAATCCAGGAGAGTTAGGTAGTCAATCTCATGTCAATTTGATATTTCCCAATGAGGGCAAATAGACAATCAAATCTCTTCTACATGAAGTACTAGATTAAAAAAAAAAAACCAAAAAACAAAACAAACAAACAAACAACAACAAAAAAAAACATAAGAATGTGGCAGAATAAACTGAGGACTATTTGTGCTCCAACTCCTTCCCCATCAGAAAAGGAATATGAGATTCTGAAAAAATATATAAGCATTTATTTGGTGAAGTTGTCACTGGCAAGGAGTTTTTCCCTTAAATGATGAATGAGGTATTTCTTTGATCACTTAAAAGATCTTCCTCTAGGGGCGCCTTGGTGCTTCAGTCGGTTGAGCCCCTGGCTTCGCTCAGGTCCTGATCTCATAGTTCCTGAATTAGAGCCCCACGTCAGGCCCTGTGCCGACAGCTCAGGGCCTGGAGCCTGATTCAGATTCTGTGTTTCCCTCTCTCTCTGCTCCTCCCCTGCTAATGCTCTCTCTCTCTCGCTCTCTCAAAATAAACATTAAAAAAATTTTAAAAAAGAGATCTTCCTCTAGATCCATAAAAAGGAAAGTATTATGTGTTATGCTGCGCCCCAGCCTCTCCACACACTCCATGTTCCCCCACCTAGGCTGCCAGTAAAAAAGAGTCAGAGGAGGCACCCCGCTCACCATCAGCATATAGATAAGGCACTTCTGGTCACTATAGGTTCCAAGCCGCCCTTTTATCTCCCAGATATCTATGGCACCAGAATCACATTATAGCCATTGTCATCCAAGCTCAACAACTTTGTCAGCTGCTCTTTTGTTGGATTACTTAGGGACACATCATAGTTTGAGCATCATTTTTATAATCTGAGTTGTTGCAAGATTAATTAGGTTTGCACATATAAAATGTTCAGCCTAGTGTCTGGCACAAAATAAGCACCAAATATAAAGGAGCATTAATTTCTATATATTATGTGTTTGATAGTATTTTCCTAAGTTTCGTCTGGTTATGAATGAACAAGTCACTCTCACAATAGACAAATCAAAACATACTGTCCCCTTAAACTGAATATATATACACTTTTGAAATTTTGGAAAACATACTAAATGAATTAGGAAACGTGGCCTGAGGACACCAAAAGATACATCATCTAGGACTTATCCCCAAAGGTAAAAACGTTCATAGTTATTCTAAACATGTGAGAATTTCGCATGATGAGAACTTCATCATATTTCTGAAGAACCACTCTCACTACTGTGTGAAGAAATGGACTGTAGAGATACAAGAATGGTAAGTTAACCTACACAGTTTCGACCGAAGCAGTTGGTTGAATTTTCCAAAATAAGAAAGAGGAAGTATGGAAGATAGGAATCAAGAGCTCTTTTTTGGTCAGATACATTTCAGTAATACCTTAATAGGTATTCTTCTGACAAGACTTATAAGAAAGATAATGGGATTTTTGTATATATAAGTTTAGCATACAGAGGAGAAAATTCTAGAACATAAATGTAGCAGTCTTCATTGTGGGGATGGTATTTTCATGTATACATCCTATCAGATTGGTTAAGAAAGTGTGTCAACAGAAAAGAAGTCCTTAGGTACTCCACTGTTTTAGACATAAAGTTTTGATAAAAACTCCACTGTTTTAGACATAAAGTTTTGATAAAAACTGGACAAGGAGACTAATAAAAAGTGACCAATGAGGTAGAAAAAAAAATATCCCAAAATAGTATGAAGAACTGGAAGCCAAATTAATATGTTCTTGAATGCTTCTGGTAGTTCAAGTATAAAGGGGAATGGGGACTGACCATCAACTGGGTTTAGCAATGGGAATTCATTCAAGAAATGGGAATTCAGGGCACCTGGGTGTCTCAGTCGGTTAAGCAGCTGACTTTAGCTCAGGTCATGATCTCGCGGTCTGTAGATTCAAGCCCCGCGTTGGGCTCTGTGCTGACAGCTCAGAGCCTGGAGCCTGTTTCAGATTCTGTATCTCCCTCTCTCTCTGCTCCTCCCCCACTTGCACTCTGTCTCTCTCTGTGTCTCAAAAATGAATGAACCTTAAAAAAATTAAAAAAAAAAGAAATGGGAATTCAAAAAGAAAAAGTTCTGTAGAGTGGACTGGAGTGAATTAAAGAAGGAATGAAGGAGGCAAATTAACAACCACAGATATAGACAACTTTATCTGGGAGTTTGCTGCAAAACATATCAGAATGGGGCACAGATAGAGGACAGTGACTGGACACAAGATAGAACGGTATTTGATTGCCTGTTTTTTAAGATGAGAAACTTAACATCAAGTTTATATTCTGTTGAAAATAATCTGGTAAAAGAAATAAAACCCCTAATGTGCTTTTGGAGCAATGCTCTTGAGGAAATGAAAGAAGATGGATATAGTAGACACGAAGAATTGGCCTTAGATGGAAGTATAGAGAGTTTCTTCCTTGTTTGAATTCATTAGCTAGTTGACTGAAATGACTATTTTAACCAAAAGTCTGCTTTAACTAAAAGACCATATTATAGATATCAGGTTGTATTTATGGTGGTCATTTATTATGTTTTCCTGCTTTCCAGCATTTTTTGAAGCGCTCTGCTTTTTGGGGGGACTTTTGAGTGCTTCCTTCCCTGGTAAAAGTCAGACAACTCATTTTCCAGCTTCTACTCCCAGCTAGGGTGTAATAAAATGATCTAGCTCCTCCAGTAAGACATAAGTGATCACACAGAAGTGATCAACATAATGGTAAAGCTGGCATCAGCTGGGATTGCCATAATTAAAAGGCTGCATGATTCCCACAGAATTTTGGCCTTGGAATGGCAGACAATGCTGGATGCAATAAAGTTGTGTTCCTGGTTCTCAGAAGACAGAGACACAAACTGGAGTATCTGAAGCTTGACGTTGGTAGTTTTTTGTTTTTTTTTTTCATCGGACTAATTTGTGGAGTAATTTAGGGTATTGTTTCTGAAAGTTTAGGATTGAACCTGCTGGTCTACCTCTCCCCTGAGTCTGAGGGAATGCATCATATTTTTAATAAAGTCATTTTTCTCCTAATTCTTCCAGACTCCGTTTCTGTTTTCTGCAATTGAGAACTCTGCCCAGGACAGAGTTTAAGGAATCTAGCAAGTTGATAAACTGCTACTCTCCTCAGGTTACTTTTTGTTGGGTGGTTATTTTGTTGTTTAAGCAGATATTCTTTAAAAATAAGAAAATAAATCATGATATTGAGAAATGAATTTTCAGCATAGGCAAAAATCTGTTAATTCCCAGAGCATTTGAGGATAGTAGCCATAACATATCTGTGATATCCCTTTTGTGATATATATGAAATCATAACTGCTGAGGAGAAAACGAAGATAAATAATCTAACAAAGATAACGGCATTAATGGAAACATTGGAACAGGCAGAATATTTGAAACAGGTACTGTTGCAGAATATCTAGGCCTTAAATACACAAGCACGTGTGTGCATGCATATGTAGATGTACAGCATGTGCACATGCGTAGAGTCTAAAAACAAAGATAACTTGTAAACAACTACCCCATACCCTAGCTGTAACCATAGCAACTGAAACTGTTCATTTTCTGTCTCAAATAATGTGTGCAAGTCTGTCTCACTAACAATTCAGAAGGGGACATTGACAAATGATCGCTATATTCACCCAGCCATTTTAAATAGGAAGGCATTTGGCTGAATTCTAATTTGACCAATGAATATTTAACTGATAATGCTGCCAGATAAGATATTGGCCAAAAGAGAAAGAAGAGAAATGAAGCTGGAGTTCCTATCATGCAAAAATCCTTTAATGAAGGACATGAAAGGAATGTTGTGAATTTGGGGCTGAAATCTGTTCTGTACTGGGAAATGGAGGAGCAGCTGGCCCACAGAAACTTTGAAGATTCTGTGACCTCTAGAATGTGTAAGTCAGGGAGGGTGTTTTTCCTCCTTTGTGTGATGTTTTGTGTATTCAGGAGTAAGAAAAAAATGCCTTACAGTCTCTTAACTTCAAAGCAACAGAAATAAAATGAAGTGTGAGGAGTGTTGGAAAATTCAGACTCTGCCCAGGTCCTAACCCTGTCAAACGTTTCCTCTTCATAGATTGCATTGCATCATAACATCCAAGGAGAAATTGTTGACTCATTTGAACCCTCACTCCTCTCAGGAATGTTCAGTAGTATGGCTCAAGGAGATCGCACATCACGTTACATTTTCAAGTAGATTTCATAGTGACAACTACTATTTATTTATTGATTGATTGATTGATTTATTATTTATTATATGAAATTTATTGTCAGATTGGTTGCCATACAACACCCAGTGCTCATCCAATAACTACTATTTATCCAGTGTTCATTATCCATTGCTCCTTTTCTTAGAATACTGAATCCTTCAGTTTTCACAAGAATTTGCTGAAACAGGTACTATTTTTAGTTCCATTTCGTGGATAATGAAACCAAAGTTCAGATGTGTTAAGTAACTTGCCCAAGGTTGTACTGAATTAAATAAGGAGGAGCCGGGAGTAGAAACTGTTTTCTCTTTAGAGAAATCCAGCACGGAGCCACTCAGTTCTACTATCTTCTATTTCTCTATTTCTCTAGCCTTTATCTCTTCTGCCCTTTCTTCTCTTTCCCTGATAATCAATTGTTTCCATAAAGTACAAAGACATAAGTTAGAGGGAGAAAAATAAACTGAATGAAGTGTACAGTTGTGCTTGACATATAGCAACCATTCAACGCATTTTACCGTGGTAATGGTGTGTATGCACACACATTCATTATTTCCAATACTGGATTTCATAACTCAGCACATTTTGTCTCTGTTGGAAAGTTATTGAGTACTCAAGTTACAATCAGAGGTTGTTTGGAAAACATTAAATAAGAGCAGGATCACATAGTAGAAAATCATAATGGCTAGAGTAATCAAGCTAAGAGAAACCAGGGTACCCATAAAGGGCCATTCTATCTATTCCATTCAACAGACAAAATGACTAGGGCTAAAACCTTCTCAAGGTCTTACTAAAAAGGTTAAAGCCTTAAAAAAATACAAAATTGCAAAATCTAACTTCTTAGATGTTTATTTCCATGTCTACAAAATAAAACTTATGTTAGCTTCACTCATTATTATGTTTTGTTATGCTTGAAAACAATTTGCAAACATCTCAGCATATATGATGATTTCTGAGAAATTACAGTAAGTGATAGGGGTGATCTATAGTCACATATTTTTGAAAGCAAATTAATAAATTTCTTTTCCAAAATCTTTACCCCAAAAGTATGTATTTAATTAGAATGTGGCTGCATTTAAATATATTTTATAAGTTGGGGATGTAGGACCTATGAAGTCTGAAAATGGCTTTGTATCTATGTATTTCCATAGGGATATTGTTGCTGCTGATAGAAGCAAATTCTGGAATGAGCAGGCCAGAATCTCATTCCCTTGGACAGTTAAGGAGACATGCCTGACCATATAATTTTTCTGAAAATGAGTTAACTTCCTTACATTATTGGTGGGTAGCTACTGATGCTTGAGGGCCTCATTTCCCTCCCAAGGAGTACCTCCCACTATTTATCTTTTCTTAGCCTATGATGCACTTAAGGTTGGTTAGCTGCCAAATAGATTGATGATTTCTCCACTCCAGAAAATATTATTAATTGGTTTCTAGAACGCTACTCCCACACATCTTGGCATTCTTTAAGTCACCTCAGTATTAAGAGAGGCTACATTAGCATAACAATACCAGGCTGCATTAAACAACCCAGAAAAGAAATTGTCAGTTTAGTTTCAGAGGCAGGGATTTCTCTGTAAAAAGTCTTGATAGGCAGATTCACTGTGGGACATTCAGGCAAAGCACTGGTCAGTCCGGCTCGCTGAGAAGTAATTCATGGGTAACCAAGATTCTGTTATTTCTAAAAGCAGTGTTCAAACTGGGGCCTTTGTTGCCTTTGGTTATTTAGTGCTTTCAACATATGTGGTCTGATCTTGTGCCTCTAAATCTCCTCAAGCAACAATTTTCTTATGAGTTTCCCAGTGCCCTGGATTCAGATCCACCCACCATTCATCACAGAGGGATCTTGGGACCCTGGGGTCTTACAAATTCCCACTTAAAAATAAGAAGAGGATTGAGGCAGAGGTATTCCAGGACTCATGTAAATGGCCTGAAAGAAGCTTCTAAATGAGGAGAGTGTATGGTAGAAAATGTTAGAAGACAGGCCTAAGGAGAAGGGAAAAAACAGGAGTCAAAGTTAAGAACCTTAAAAGGAATCTAACTATAACAAAACAGGAAACAAGAAGAAATAGGAGAAAACAATGGGGTTCTCAGAGTGGGGTTGAATAGCAGGAAGGTTTGTCTGGCACCCGGGGTCATAACTAGTCTGTCCAAATTAAGCATAGTTACTACCATAAAATATGTTGAAACTTAACCATCTCCTCAAATACAGAAATCAAGTTAACTTAGCATGGAGTTTTGGGGTCTGAAAGACTTGGTTTAGTAGTCCAGAAAGATTGCTCTATAGGCTGAGGATAGTAAAATCTGTTTGCAAGGTGCTCATGGGGTAGTGGTTGCAAAGTGTTAACAAAATGTCTAGGATGTATTAAGTGCTCAGTAAATGATGTGTAAATTTAAATCATGGGATAAAAATATATCAAATATAAATATACTTTAAAAATATGAAAATACCCATAGCAGGATTTTCCTATTCTCTAGAGTCAGTAGTGCTTCCTTATTTTTATTGCAGGGAGATAGAGAAAGATGAATGAGAGAACATTTGCTTAAATAGATTTGTTTTACTTAAGTAATTCAGCAAACATTTATTATTAAGGTCCTACTATGTGTAAAACACTATTTCAGTCCTCCCTGGAGACTGAAGATGGCTATACTTAAATTAGATCAAGCATAGGGGCTCCTGGGTGGCTCAGTCAGTTAAGTGTCCAACTTTGGCTCAGGTCTTGATTTCATGGTTCATAGTTCAAGCCCTGCATTAGACTCTGTGCTGACAGCTCAGAGCCTGGAGCCTGCTTCTAATTCTGTGTCTCCTCTCTCTGCCCCTCTGCTGCTTGCACTCATGTCTCTCTCTCTCTCTCTCTCTCTCTCTCTCTCTCTCTCTTTCTCTCTCTCTCTCAAAAATAAACATTAAAAAAATAAAAAAAAATTAGATCAAGTATATAAGCCTCTTAATTGGTTTGGTGAGATAGTGGGACATTACCAAGTGCAGCCTTGGAAATTACTGACCGACAAAAATGTAAACTTGGTGACAGTAAAAGTGACCCCCTAGGCTTTTAGATCAACTGTTCCAGCACCTACAACTGTGTGTGGCTGAATGTATTTATTGTGTCTTTGTGACTTTCTCGTGGCGTTGGGTGATAAATCGCTTCAGGGAGTAATTGAAGTCCCTACCTCTACCAGAATCCTCTCCCTCCTGCTCAAATCAAAACTCTCTCCTAATCTTTCAGTACCTGGTCCTTCTTTGAACATTTAATACATTAACATCACCACATAGTTTAGTGCTTCATTGTATAATATATTATTATTTTATATTTGATAAATGTGTAACTGTCACATCACCCCAAATACATTACCAGTTTCTTGAGGGCAGTGATCATACCTTGTAATTCTTATATTACAAATAAAGTAGCTCTTTATTGGTGGATTATACATGACTCATGTACCTCTGCTTTATAGCACTTTCACAGTTGAACTTTTAGATTTCCTTGAGTGAATACTTGCTTAACACCTCTCTCCTAAATGGCCTATAAGCTCCATGAAGGGAGAAACCAGTTCTATTTTCGCTCACTATTTGTAGTGGGTTGAATAGTGCTCTCCCTAAATTCATTTCCTCCCAGAACCTCAGAATGTGATCTTCTGTGTGAAATGGGGTCTTATGGTAAGGACTGAGATGAAATCATACTGGATTAGGGTGGATCTTAAATCCAAGTTTAGTGTCTTTATAAGAGACAGAAAAAAAACATAGAGACACAGAAATGAAGCAGATGTGAAGATATAGGCTGAGACTGGAGGGATGCATCCACAAGCCAAGGAACATCTGCAAACCACCAGAAGCAAGGAGAGGGGCATGGGACATTTTCTCCCCCAGAGTGTCCAGAAGAAACCAACCTGCTGACAGCTAGATTTTGGACTCCTGGACTCCTGAACCGTGGGGGAATAAACTTCTGTTGTTTTAAGCCACTTCATTGGTGGTAATTCAATCAGACCAAGGAAAGGAATATACCATTGTGTCCCTATTCTTTAGCAAAGTGCCTAGATCATAGCAAGGGTCCAATAATTATCTGTGGGAGGAAGGAAAGTATATTAATTCCTCCCCTTTCTCTATATAATGTTGTAATTTAGGGTTTCTCTAAGTGTACTCACTTTTTCAGCATCACCTGGGTAAATGCAGATTCCTAGGACCACCCCAAAGCAGCTATGTCAAAATCTCAGGGGCTGAGATTATGTTTCCATAATACTCTCCCATGGAAGATCTTACACTCATGAAAAAATTTAAACTGGTGTTCTTTTTTAATTATAATCCTTAAGGCTCTTTGAATTTTATCAAAGACATTTCTCTAGCCTGTGTGGACAATGAACCTGATGGGAGGAAGCTTACCTCCTTGCAGGAGGTGTGTGGTTGACCTCCTCATTTATACTGCTGGGAATTTCTGAAACAGGATGCTCCAGCTGTCCATTCCTTTTTTCCTTGAGTATACACCTGGATGCTTGACACAAGCTCAAATCCTGTCTAGAGAAAAGGTTTTCATTTTGATGGTAGTTTCCTCAAGAAAAGAATCAGTCAGAATAAGACATGTGTAGAATCCCTCTATTCTTAGGATATTTCCCCCAAATAGTTATGTCCAAGGCCTTACATGCAAACTGTTGCAGATTTCTAACTTGCAACTTCAGCCACATTTCACCTCTTAAAAAACTTGACTCTCAAAAGATAGGTGACAGTTTATTACAAACAGGCTGTTTTGTGTTCCATATTCATCTCCCATTTATGACTTTTTCATCCAAATTGCTGAGTCCTCATATCAAAACACAAACCAGGCTGCAAGCTCAAATTGGCATCTGCAAATCAAGCTGTGCGCTTTCTGCTGTGTGCCAGCCCCCAGGACCTCTCAGAGACCTGTTGTTGTCATTCATGTGGGAGTGAACAGCTCTCTGTGTTCTGGGGAGGAGCCAACTATGCTTCTAGGTGTCTTTCTCTAAGATTTTTAATCCTGTTGATCAGGATGCTTCCTTGCTGCACACCTGAAAGAACAACCCAAAACTCAAAACAAGAATTGGGGAGGTTATTTCAGCTCCATGACTTTGCACTAAGTCTGGAAGGATTTGTGGGCTTGTCGGGAGGGATTTGTTGCAAAACCCCAGTGAATCATGGAGTAGGAGTGTATATTAAGCTGGAAGAGGCAGAGGAGGATGAAAGTGAAGTGTCATGGAACATGTAGAAGCACTTTGAGGCAGCAGGGGTGCCCTGACTTCAAATTATCACCTGTGTGTGACATTAAACCTCTGGCTTTGAATAATAAATCGTAGTATAAACTCCTCTTATAATAGAGTAAGCCAGAGACATCAGAATTTAAAATGGATTTGAAGTAACATTTCCACCAGTTGAAAAATAAAGTTTACCCAACTCCTACTATTTTTTTTTCTCCTGCAAATTAAACAGCATTCATCCTTGGTGCACTGCCTTCAAATCACAAGGTTACCTCAAAAGTTTGCCCTTACTCTCCTCCAATCCTGTATCATGTCTGTCACAAACTACCATCATTTCTTTCTTCAAAACCTTGGCCCCATATGTCCCTTTCCTAAGGCTGGCCCAAATGCTTCGGGTCTGCCACATGGCTCTGCTAGCTTTTTAACCTTTTGTAACATTTGTTGCCTTCATTAATTCTTCTGAACATTGAATTACCTCCTGCTTATCAGTCATCCAGACTCAGGAACTTGGAGATGTCTGACTCATCGCTTTACTCTTCATTCTTGTTCATTCAAGATCCTTCCTTTGTCTTCACTAATCTCACCATCACCTTCGTCAGAGGCTTCCCACCTGACTTTCTGCTACAGCTATGTTGATATTGCCCTTGAAGACATTAAACATCTGTCATGGATTTTCTTTTTAAAAAGGTGTAATATGTTTAATATTTTTACCTGCTGATAATAAAAATAGCTACTATTTATTGAGCACCTACTATGTCCCAGACACTTTGCTATGACAACATAGAAAACAATCCAGCAGATCTGACATGGAGATGTGGGAATCTGCATTTTTAGCAAGCATTCCAGTATAAATTACTCATCTAGACAGACTACTATATATTGTGGGCAACTCTGAAATACCTATTTCAGTAGAAACTCTATTTGGTGGAGTCAAGGAATTGAAGGGGTCTTTGCATCATTTACGTTGTTTTGACTTAGTTGTTTGTTCTAAATAAGAAAGTATTTTATAATTTGGTTTTTAAAATGTCTTGGCTTTCTACCCCAGCTTTGTTTTTTCAATATTCCTTCTTCCTGATCCACCATTACTAAAGAATGGGATTTGATTCTAATGGTCACTTTGCAAATAAAAAAACAAGTACATTTTGGCCTAAAATACACAATGGGAAGATTTATCCATATTACTTTAGGACTGAAAATGTTTTCATATATCACATGGTCTTAGAATTGGAGAGTTAGAAAGGATAGTATTCATTAAAACTTCTCATTTAAAAAAGTTGGCCAGAATACATGCTTTACATATGTACATGATATAAATATGATGGGCAGCTTAATGAAGAGCAACATAGGTACTAGCTGCCAATATGTACTAAGAAAACAAGGAAGAGGTAGTATGCCTGGCAAGGATTGAAGTTGAGTATAAAAATGTGACTTGCTTTGGCCAACAAAATGTGAACTGAAGGAACTGATGTCACTTTGGGTTAGAGGCTTTAATTACCATGTGTGATTTTCCATGCCCTTTTTTCCTGGGTCAACAATCATGGAAACATACAACGAAATGGAAGTTTCATTAGTGTGGGCCCCTGAGTGACTAGGATAAACACATTTCTCTTTTTGATACATAATTAAGTCACTGAAATTAGGAGGTTGTCACCATAAGAAAATTCTGTCTTATTGTGACCAATCGTTTTTTTAAGCTGGACCAATTCACGGACAGTAATGAGGATGAGCATGAGGATGACAACAACTAACATTTACTAACAGTGTACCATGGCCCCGGCACCATGCTGGGTGCTTTACAGGCTTTATGCAATTTAACCTTTATAACAACATTATAAGAAGAATGCTATTATAAGCCTCATTTTATAGATAAGAAAACCGAGATGCAAAATGTTTAAATTAGAAGTCCAAGATTATATGAAAATTAAGTTTGAGAGCAGACTCAAATTCAGGCATTCTGATTCCAGAGCTTGCCTTCTTAACCATTAAATTGCATCTGCTAGTTCATAAGTCAAAAGCAAATAATTCCCCAAAGTATAGTCTGCATAATACTAGTTTTGTGAATATTAACTGGCATTACTTAAGAAATGAATTTAAATCTTATTTTAGATACGTTTATGAAACACTGAGTCAAATGAAATAAGGAAGATTTTAAAATGTCAAAACTTCTTGATGTTTTTAGGATCTGCCTGATCCTTTAACATCTCAGATTGAACTAGTTTTCATTCTCATGTTTGGGGCCCCAGGTTTCTTATTCCACATCTCACACCTGCTTGTGGCCCCATAAGGAGTAGTAATCCTATCCATTCCCTCACTGTTGATTTGGACCTCAACATTTCATTTGATATTTCGTTTTTTTGACTTCTTGGACCTGGGCATCTCCTTTCTGGGCTAAGATTTCTCAAAGAGAGAACTTTCTGCTGTATAATATCTAGGTCCTTTGTTACTCAATCCCACCCACTGGTATATAGAGATATAAAATGCAAGATTTTTTCTTGCTCTTCTTTCCAATTATTTTCCTTTATATATTCCCAGAATCTTCTCTCATTGATGTTCTTTCCATTGAGATCATTCAAAGTTTCCAAGTTTTAATCATTTCCTTCTCCATATTCCATTTGACACTCTCTAAAGCATACCAGTTAATCTTTAATTAAATATGCTTTTCCCTATTTTTGTGAGCTGTAGGTGATTTAAAAACCTGATAGTGGCAGTGGGAATTTTAGGAATGGATTATATAAAGTCTGAGGTCATTTGGTAATTTCCCATTAAGAAAGACTAAATATTTATTTAATCTTTAGAAAGTCAATTTTCTTTAGTAAGACCAATCTTAGCTATAGTACTACATCAAGGGACTTTTGGATAGTCCAGGAGGAAGATATAACTTTTACAGGTCTTGAGTGTAGGACTCAGAGAACTAGAAGGAATCTAACTGAAAAGAAAAGAAAACCTTTGCAAGGTCTGGGATCTATAGGACAATTCAAGTTTCTATATCACTTTGAGAATTTGGTGAATGCTATCAGTTTTTCTTCAAGAAATTGACTCTTACCTCCATCCATGTTATGTTGCCCCTCTCAGTCCACGCACCTGTCCCTTTGGTGACGAATGCCTGATAAAGGAGGTAAGGATGATGTAAATTGTGTTGTAGATGAATGTGAACACCATGAGCACATTGTTCTCCTGAAATGGTGAAATGAGTCCAAACCACATGCTACCTTTTACTAAAGGGGACTGAAAATCTTGTGCTTTTCCCAATCTCTGTCTGGCAATCCATGTATTTTAAGCCCAAAAATAATAATAGTAACACATATTTTGGTCCATATTGGTGAATATAAAAGAGCCAAGTCAATGTTTGAGGGGTATATTATTCTTTAGGTAATGTTTTAAAAATAATTTAACAAAACCATGCAAGTAGTAATATATTTTTAGGATTCTGAACCAAGTACTTAAGTAATGTGAAATATTAGAAACAACCTTTGTTCTCTTCCCTCCCATTGAAATCTTGTTCCTTATAAATACCATCAAAAGAAAATATATCTGGGTTAAATGTAAACATCACAATACTTTTGTAGTTTTGCATTTTGAAATAGCCACTTTTCTGTCATTGAAAATCACTGATTATTCAGAGCTAGTTATAAAGAGCAAAATATCTATGTGATTGCATGGTTTCGATTACCATCATCATAATGCTGTGCACAAAGGCTGATTACCTTCCATTTTGCACTTCTTGTTAAAACTGGGTTAATAAGAGACTTTGCAAAGATATTCTCCTCCCCATCACATGGAGTTTTTCATAGAAATTCAATGCAATAATTGAAATTATTTTATTACTAAAGAAAGGATTAGGCTATTGTACAATTTTGTGGTCGTTGACAATATCTTAGCATTAATGCATTATTGATTAAAACCCTTACTTTATATGAAGAAAATTTTGGTATTGTATATATATCTAATCCTGGTTTCAGTGAGACTTGAGTCCAACAATTTAGAGCTTCATTCAACTTAAGATTGATAGGCCGAAGACTATTATTTTCTTTCTCTGTATTATACATTATCTACAATAATAAATTAGAAACATTTCATTTCACATGTAGCTTTGTAGGGAACATGAATTATTAAGGGTAGTATTTCTGGAAGTAGTGATTTCCTTACTTAAAAAATATATACATATATGGTGATTTTCTTTTTTATAAGCATTCAATAGAAGAATGGAGTAAGAATCAAGATAAGTAATCCATCTCTTGAAAGATAGAGGAACAATGTAAGAATAAGAGTGGGCAGTGGAATCAGAGGTGGATTTTTCATTTCCAACTTTGAATTAATTAAATTCCTTCCTTTAGCCATGCCACAATCCCCCTATATGTAAAACAAGTGATTAAGATTTGTTACTATGAAAACTTCCCAGCCCTATGACACTCTTAAAAGTAGTAAGACACCTAGAATGGGAGAGAGAGAAAAGAGAAAATTTTCATGTTTAATTACTCTCTCATAATATATAAGAAAAATCTTTACATGATATTGACTTTGATGGATATTCTTAAACTGCTTATTATGGGAAGTAATATGAGGTAATTGAGAGTTAGTGAGAGGAACAAGAAGTCTGTATTTCTTTTGAAAATGTTTCTTATTGTGATTTGATTTGTGAAATTGGGGTTATAATTGGAAGCAAATGAAATCTTTGGGCAATTAAGAAAGTTTGAGAAGTTATAACTGGATCAATATGATCTGTTGTTTTAGTCGGTTTGGGCTGCTGTGACAAAAATACCATTGACTGGGTAGTTTAACAATAAACATTTCTCACGTTTCTGGAGGCTGGCATATAGGGTTAAGGTGCCAGCAGATTTGGTAGCTAGTGGGATTTGCAGATGTATTACTTTTTGCTATGTCATTACATGGCAGAGAGAGCAAGGGCTCTGGACTCCTCTTCTTCTTTTTTTAAATTAAGTTTTTTTAATGTTTATTTTTGAGAGAGAGAGAGAGAGAGAGAGAGAGAGCAGGGAAGGTGCAGAGAGAGAGAGGGGGACACTCCAGACTCCTCACTGTCAGCACAGAGCCCAACGCAGGACTCAAACCCACCAACTATGAGATCATGACCTGAAGTTGGATGCTTAACTGACTGAGCCACCCAGGTGCCCCAAGGACTTCTCTTCTTATAAGGGCACTAATCCCATCATTGGTGCTCCATCCTCACAACCTCATCTAAACCTAATTACCTACCACCTCCAATACCATTCATTACCTTGAGGCTTGGATATCACATAAGAATTGGAGGAGGAGGCACAAACATTTAGTTCATAGCATCTGTTAATTCTACTTCTGTTATTCATGTATCTGCAGGGCCCTACCGTTCACCTGGTGGCAGTCACTTGTGGGTATAACGTTGGTCTTACTAGAGTTCTCTTACATGGTTTTTTTTTGTTTTTTTTGTTTTTTTTTTTTGTTTTTTTTTTTTTTTGTGGCAGATTCAACATCAACTGTTTGGCCCCACAATAATGAACTAGAGTCTTATTGAATAATATGACTATTGGGGCGGGGGGCAGAAATGCTATTATTCACTATAAAAACCTGGTGATGTTAGGTGCATACTCCAGTGATACAGACTACAATCTATATCCTTATTTCATTTTTTTTTTTTCTGGAGGCAAAGAGACCTAGAACTTTTATGGTATTCTATACCATACTAGGGAGAAGAGGGGCAATAAATGCTTGAAATGATAATGAATGATGAAAAGCATTTCATCTATAAAGTCATGTAGAAGTTTTTATAGAATTAAATATTCATTCAGTATGTCAATAGACTTAAAAATATGTTTGCCTATTTACTCAATCAACCTACATGTATGACTCTATCCTAAGGAAATAATCTGAAACACCAAATAAACTTTACATTTAGATATTCATGACAGCACTATTTATATTTAGAAAAAAAATTGGTGGGGCACCTGGGTGGCTCAGTCAGTTAAGGGTCCGACTTCAACTCAGGTCATGATCTGTGGTTGGTGGGTTCCAACCCCGTGTTGGGCTCTGTGCTGACAACTCAGAGTCTGGAGCCTGCTTTGGATTCTGTGTTTCCCTCTCTGCCCCTCCCCCCCCCCACCATTCTCAAAAATAAGTAAGCGTTAAAAAAATTAAAAGAAAAACACTGGAAATAGCATAAATATATAACTATAGATAAATCGATGGATCAGGAGTTGCAGACATTTGATGTAATAATATGCATATTTATAATAATAAAAATTGTGATATGAAAAAAATAGGGAAAATGATTACAAATAACATTAAGTGAAAACAATAGAATTGCAAAGTTGTACAAATAGCATCATTACCAAATGCAGACCCTGGCAGAGGAGAGCAGTAGAAAGATGTATACCTTCATGTTGGCAGTGGTCATGTTTGGGAGGTGGGATAACAGAGGATTGGCTGGTGAGACTTCTTTCCGATTTTCTGCATCTCCCACATTTTCTAGAACAACATTCATTTCAACTAAGTTGGAAATATAAACATTACATTTAGTCTTTTATTTGACCCTCTCCAGTTCTCAGGTAGCAAAGGAAGCCAATTTAAACTCCAGTCCCTCTATGCTCAGGCTCCCTCCCAGCCTCCGAATCCTCACTGACATCCTCCTTAAGCAGCTTAGCGAGGAAAGCTAGGTCTGCCAGCTCTGACCCACCACCAACCTCATTGCTCAGCAGTGCCTGCCCCCACCTTGATCTGGAAGCCAAGCGAGGGAAATCACATTAGAACCCCCTGTCCCTGAGCCTGTGCCCTCCTCCCCAGAGCCCCTGCAGTGCCTTTCTTCTCTCCTTTCTTGATTTCCCTTCTGAATCTTCCCTACATTCTCATTCCAAGTCCAGATGGCTGATTTTCTGAAGCATTCACATTTCTCCTCTGCTGACTTATAACTGTTGAAAACTCATCATCTACACCTCCCTGGTAACCAGGTTTCTGCCACAGCAGGCTGCCTAGTGGGATTTGGCAGGTGTGGAGAGGGTGGGGAAAGAGAAACTGTCCAAAGGGAAATCGGCCAATATACTAGTTGCTCATAGGCTTTACTTCATTCATTTGGAACACTTGGAAAGGATAGAGAGTGCTTAATGAGGATCCATTAAAAGGAAAGCTACGTTGTTTAAACAGCCATCAGTTCTGCTAAGCCTGGTTCAGCAATTCAGAATTTGATAAGTAGATTTTTAGGTTTTGCCTCAAAAATAGATATTGCTTATGTTAAAATAAATAACCTACAGATAAAAGGCTTCACAGACATTTATTTCACATGGGCTTAGGCAGAGTTGTAGCTGCTAACTTGCTTTGACTACTGGTGAAGCTGGAAAATGTGAAAAGAAACATCAAGTCCTTCAAAATAAAGGAGAACAAAAATTGTGCATCATGTCTTTGGTTTGGTTTCAAAATATCCAAAAATAAATTGAACCTACCCTGGGCAAGTCACTGTTCAAGGAATGGTGAATGACAAAAGTGGATAAATACAGAATCCATGTCCTCAAAAAGATTACAACAGGCGAAATACATACATGGCAAGGTATATAAAATTATTCTACTAAAAAACATATGATAATGTATACCAAATATTTTCTACAAAGCTTTGCATAGAGTAGAAGCTCGACAAATTCCCTTTCCCCTGCCCATTATGTATCCCAAACAGAGTTTCACTTAGGATGTTTTTACCTTCAATTAAGCAGTTCTAACTAAGAAAAATTCACTATTTCTTTTAACAAGAAGTCCGGAGGGAAAGCAATTCTTTATATGGTGTATCGGTCAGCATCGAGACAGGATAATATAAATCATTGTAGATTTTTCAAGCAGAGAGACTCTAATGCAAGCAATTGGTCACCAAGGTGTTGGAAGGACTAGAGAAGCAAAAGGGTGACCTCTTGGGTGTTCTTGCAAATGAGCCTGCTGGAGCACCGCTCCTGCTGTTGGACCATTGTTGCTACTGCCAAGTCAGAAGCCAAAAGCTTGTGGTCCCCTTGGGTGTTTCTGGAATCCCCAGCCACCTTCATATGCCTGCTGTTGTTATAGAAAATAATAGTTGCCTGTAGTCTCCCTCTGCTCTAATGCTAAAACCAGAAACAGAAAGAATGACTTCTGTCTTCTTTCTTCCCTCCATCTAGTCTTTGCAAATGCCTTACCTTTGACAGAAGCTACCAAAAACCAGCTGGCAAGGAAGTCTGGGAAATTCTGTTTCCAGGTGCTTTTCCTCCAGCTATACAGAAAACAGCTCAGAAAAATTGGAATGGATGGGGTTATGTAACAGAAAATATCTGGTAGAGTGGGATAATTCAGCAGTTCAGTAACACCATGAAGGTCAAATATCTCTTTGCCTTTTCTCTCTCCATCCTCAGGGATTAATAGATTTTCCCTTAGGCTGGATTTCTTGAACACTTGAATGTGGAAGACAATATTCAAAGGCAATATCTTTTTCTTGTGCTCTTTTTTAACTAGTGAGATAAACTCACAGCTGACTTGTTCACCCATTTGATGGGCTAGAAAATGTAACAAGATCTTTCTTAAATTACCAACAATGGTTAAAAAATGAATGTCATACTTATCTAATCAATAACAATTATATAGCATCATAGTCTTTTGTGATAAAAGATTAATTTAGTAAATATAAATTTTTAAAATATACTACAACATGTTTGTAATCCTGTTTTGAATCTCTTCACTTTTAAAATTATTATACATTAGTATTATATCATCATATATGCAAAAAGTAGAGGTGCTCTGGACTCTTTTAGACTCTGAGAAGCTCTGTGGGGAGGATGGACCAGCCCAGGGAGACTTCATGGAAAAACAGGACAATTGGGCATATCCCAGGCTACTTTGGCCAATAATGTGATTTAACCAGTAGAAACAGAATAAATCTACAAGTAGAGAACTAACCGGGCCAAATGAGTCTCTGGAAATCATGAAATACCTTTAATGATTTGGTTGTTCACCCTAAGTTCTGGCGTCATTTTGGCAAAATGAGTAAGAAAGAATCAGAGTGAGCTCTTTCATGCCAATAATGAATGCAGTGGAAATTGACTTCTTTCCATTCCAGCTGTAGCAGCAGGAGTAGGTTTTGCTGCCAACACAGAGCTCCATCACAGTTTAGAGTTGACATACTGGTCAAATCAAAGGGCAAGAAGGCAACAGTTAGTGCAGACACTACATGTCAAATTGCCAATCTCATGCCCAAAGCTTTGCTCCCTGTGTCACAAACACCTCCTTGGAGACTGTTTATCTTCTTACAGCACTTCAATTAATGGACTATCCATCAACACTCAGTAATATTAACAACTATCATATGTACATTAATTTGTAAAGTGTTTTTTTTTTCCTTTTACATGGTCTTATTTAATCCCTACAGCTATGCAGTGAGCTGACTTTTTACCTAGGCAGAAATCAAATTCAGAGATGTAACTTAGCTGACTTATATAAGCTGTGAGAATGAAGATTGAGGCTATTAAAAATCCAACACTGGATGGAGTTGGGTAAGATACAGTTCTGGCCCTAGGGATATTTATTTTGTAGCTGGGAAAATGAGGAATGCAGATAAAGAACATCTAGCAGGTTAAATGTGCTGTGTGAGCTGTATATTAGATAATATCATGTAGGTAAAAAAAAGAAATCACCACTATTTATTGGGGTGGTCAAGACTATTCATTTGTTCTTTTTCTAAGGTGAAGGTGAAAAAAAATATCTTAGAGACCCTTCAGTGCTGACATATTAGGTTCTGATATCTGTCAACCCCTAGATGACACCAAGTGATTTCCCTGCATGGTCTGTCCCCAAGGGCAGAGTAAAGGGACGGGCCCAACTTTCCAAATCAGATATCAGTATATATATTGTGATATAAAATAAACCTTAAATCTCCTGGTAATTAAATTCATATATTCTTTTTCATGATTACCATGAAGGAAAACTAAGGAAACTCATAGTAATTTAATAACTCAAAAGAGAGTATAAAAAAAGCCACATAACAAATGCCATAAAAACACAGCCATTCAGAATCTAACTCTTAGAATCTTTCCTCTTTTGAATTGGGATGATCTTCTTCCTCACACATGCCACACATTATAGTGGAACTTCTATTTGTAGAAACCAATCACTTGATCAATTAAAGGAGCCTTTCAGAGGATGATTTCCGTTTTTTTCCATCTTACAATTTATTGCTGAGGTTATAAGGCTTTTCTGTGTGGAACAAGCCCACACATTATCTCTTCCTTCTGGTACCAACTCCTACAATTTTGGTTTTATTTTTGAAATTATCTGTATAAAATGGAGTATCACACTAATTAGTCAAGCTTGTTTCAGTCACTGATAATTGGGTAACGAGCAGACATGAGTTCTTCACCCATAAATAAAATCTAATAAGACTATCCCAAAATGCCCTTGGAATGCTGAAGAACTGAATCACAATAGCTGACCAAACTAAAACCTATCTCAAGTATCCAACACTTTGGGGAAACCACCAACTTGCTTTTGGAAACATCGTTCCCTTAAGTATGTCTTTCTCAATAACTTCTCAGCCTGTCATGCAACCAAGACCCCATGCACTGCATCATCTTTTGTTCTAAAGGCATTTATCTGCAACTCTGAGAGTTGCATGCATATAGCTTTAAAAATAAGACTCTACCAGCAGCACCAATGGAGAAGATAAGTGATGGAAAAATTTTAATGAAAGATCTTGCCATGTGTATAATAGTCTTTAGCAACAGCAATACAAGCCTACAAAGATGCTCTAATTATAATTGGAAGACACAGGTTTTCTAAATTCTCCTAAGTTGTGTCTTTTTTTTTTTTTAAAGTAACAACAGCAACAACAAAAACCTTATTGATTAAAAAACTTAAGGTAAGACATTTTGTAGTTGTATCAGAGCTTTGATTTCAGCATTGGTGGCAGTTTATGAAAGCACTTTAAGCTCTGTTTAAATACTGTGGATTTGTGCTTTGAAAATAGCAAACTCGGGAATGATAGAACAATAAATGGCCATTACAGTAATTTTTTTTCTTTGCATATTTTAAAAGTGAATAAGAGAAGAAAATATTTAAATCTAATCTCATTTTGAGCAGAATTAACCCCCAAGGTATTTTTTTCCAGAGCCTTAGGTAAATCAGCTGACTCTGGACTTTTCCTGGTGCCCTGACGTTAAGGCCATCAGATGACTTATGAATTATTTCAAAGATTTCTGCACCAACAAAGTAAAATAGAAAAAGCACAGAACAATTGTATTAGCTGAAAGCTTATACTATTTATGTTGCTCCTGTACATTTTAATAGTTCTTATTATATAAATTTAATTCTAGGATGGGAGGAAGAAGGCTGACAGAGACACCAGGAGGGTAATTGCACTATAAAAAATGCCAGGTCAGAGAAGTCTCAGATTCTTTCTCAGTAGGAGACAGTGGTCAGTCTCCCAGTGTTAGAGAGTAGAATTGATGAAAGGCAAATAGACATGTCTTGCAAAGAGGCTCAGGATGGGCAAAAGGTTCCAGTAGGAATCATCACGGATTCCATTTCTCCTTCAGCTAATCCACTCAATCCACTACTTATGGACAAAATGTATGGCTTCAGGGAAGCAGTAGGGTCTTGATGTTCAAATTCACAGTGAAAATCATTCACTATAGAAACTGTTACCTCTTTCTTACACACTATAGTTATCTGGAATCAGTGTTAACAGCTGGCAAAAAATTATGAAAATGTTGATAATGTTTTCACTCAGTCAATACTGTTTCTATCCTTTTTTGTATTTACTGGAACCCAAAAAGGACACCGAGGCTGACAGAATTTCTAACTCATCTTGGAGTTCTTGCAGGTCTTTTGCTCTCCTCATTGCTAGTTACTTATATTTGTAGATAGGATAGGTATTTTTTGTCAAGTCCCTTCCTCTCTCATTTTTTGTCAGAATTCAATTTTTCAAAGACAATAAATGATAGTGAAATGTGGTTGTAATAAAATAATAATTGCTAAACAAGCTGACTCTGGCATTTTTTAAGAAACAAATTCTTGTGAATAGTTGTCCTATATTTGCAGGATGTCAAATAAAATGTAAATGCTATCTTTTATAATAAAAGATGACAGGGAAGGAAATTTAAGACAAACTGCCAATAAATATGGTGTGTAAAATTTAAGACTTAGTAATGTTATAATTCCACTCACACAAACGGTCAGCATTCTGTTGTTGGTGGATGGTCTAATTAGCTCTTTTGCTGCATTGTGTTAAGGGTGACCCATTCTCTTCAGTGAACTGGAAGTGTAGAAGGGTCTGAAGTTTCACTCTGAAGTCCTTTTTTCTCATATTTCCTATTTTATGGGTTCTTCTTTTACACTATTCTTTTTCCCATTTGTTTCCATTTTCTTTGCTTGGAACTTTGGTTGTCTCAAATTCCTGTATTTCCACTACATCGTGGACACTGGCTTTAATTAAGGGTTGGAGGTTCATCACAAAAACATGTTTTCATATAATGTATTTTTGTTGTTTTTAAGATATCATCTAAACCTTCACTTCTTTAGAAAAGCCTTCTTAATCTCCTGATCTAGGTCAAAGCCCTATTGTCTGTATTATGTACCTTTTATTCATATCATTTTTCAAAATTATAACTTTACATTTATTTGGATGTTTCCTTGTTTAATGACAAATTTCTGGATTAACCCTAAACTCAATGTATGAGCAAAGTGCCTGTCTATTTTTGTTTTCTACTGTATACTCAGTACCTAGTACATAGTCGGTGCTTGACAGATATTTGTTTAGTAAAGAATAAACTAGAAAAGCCTTGCTGTAGGTAACATTTGTTGTCTAAGAAGTATGCGGAGCATAGCAAGTCCAAAACTGAGATCTCCATCTTCCCTTCTACACTCTCTTCTGTAGTTTTCTTCATTTTGGCAAATGGCCACTCAGTTTTTCTTTTTCCTCAGGAACACATCCTTCATGTCATCTCCTACCACGTGTCCAATTCATCAGCAAAGGCAGTTAGTTGGCTCTATTGCAAAATTCTGTTCATCCAGAATTCAACCTCATTGCCCATGCCCATCTCTGGCTGGATTAGAGCAACGGCCTCCTAACTGGTCTCCTTTCTGGAACCTTTGCGTCTCTATATTTATCTTTCACATTGTGGAGGATCCTTTTGAAACAAATCAAGTCTTATTATTCTTCTCTCAGACCCTCAAATTTTTTCCCATGTCGCTCATAGTAAAAGTCCCTGTGGAAGCCTGCATGGCCCTACAGAGCCTGCTCCATGACAGCAGGTACTTTGTTCTGTTTTGTTCTCTGCTGTATCTGCAATGCAGAGTCAATGGCACAAAATAGATGCTCAATAAATATTTGTTGATGAACCTGTGCATCCACAAATCAGAGCTATATTATTTAAAACGTACTCTCTGACTCTTAAAGCAAAAAATATTACAACTCATGGGTTCCAGTGGATACATTTAGCCTTTAGTTAACCTTTACTCAGAGTGTTCAACACTTAACATGATGTTATTAACTTTTGTTCCAAGTCTTGCTCCTGAAAAACATGTGTAACAATACTCATATTGTAAAGTCAATCTTGACTTGTCAGGAAAATCATTACTGCAATCAATATTAGCTCAAAGAATCATTCAAAGGCATGCTGATGTCATAAGGCTGACTATTGTAATTGACTGAATTTAGAATTAGAAAGAAAATTTTCCACTTGGTAATTCAGTCTATTATTATGTACTTGAATAAAGTACATAAACTTCTCAACTTTGTGGTGATTTTGTGACGTATTTCAGGTAGTAAGCATTTTGACAATCAGCATATCACTAAATCTATAATAGTTCTACACCAAATCATGTATCAATTTCATTACTGTCTGCCTCCTTAACCTGTTTGTGGCATTAAGATCTAGTGTTGAATAACTTAAAATTTTAGAGAAAAGGTAGGATAAGGGGAATGTGGTCACAGAAAACTTCTGAAAGCAATTCTAGATTTTTTTTCCTGGTTATATTAACATGTGCAAGAAAGTGACCATAGTACACTGAGAGACTAGTGATGACATTTCATATCATTTAATTGAATTTCTACCTGTATTAGATCCTAAGATCACTTTTTGGGATGATTATAATGATAAAATTGAAATTAGGGTGGTTAAAGGGGATGGGGAAACATGATGGATTATTAAAAGTTAGGCCTCTGGATTGTTCATCCTTCCTCAAATCCATTAATTTCTATACTTCCAAGGTATCTAGGGATGTTTCAGAAAATTCAATTTTGTTCTCATGGCTGGGGTAGCTTCATCCTTTTATCAAGTAACATCTCACTCATTCAACAAATATTTATTAAACATCTATTTTGTGCTGAACATTGTTCATTCTAAGTTCTGAAAATGTGAATACTACTGCATCTGTTTCAATGTAGAGCCATTATATGTCATTCATAACTATGTCTAGGTGGAAGATTTTTCTCATGGAAAGACTGCACCATGCTTGCAGCAAGAATGAAGAGTTTGTTTTATCTGGGTGAAAAAAATCATAGTTAACATGGGACTTCTACAATTCGCACTTTCATCTGCTCCAGAAATTAGGAGGTTGAAAAGAAAGAATTTGAGGATAAACCTTTGTTGTAAATATATTTTGCTAGCATTAACATAATCATAATGTTATTGAATAAAATGAATTGTGATGTATTAAAAAATCAGGTCAAAAATTACATATGCAAAGCTTTTTTTACAGGCCATCTTAATGATTGATTGATTTCTAAATGATTTACTTGTTGTATATACAGCCAATCAGAGATTGGCAGTAAAATTATTAAAGCATAAATAAAAAGAAACAAAACAAAAAACAATGGATTGGTGTCTCTTTATTAAGTGACTTTTGCCATTTAGACATGGGAAAATATGTTGCAATAGATCAATAAATTTGTGTGCTGTTATTCAATATCACTGAATCCAATCCAAGAAAATCCAAGACTCTTCTTGAATTTCAATCCTTTTATCGAAACAGTTGTTGTGGCAGGAAATTCAAAGAGATGTTATGCATCCAAGGGTAGGGGAGAAAGTCACTCTGAAACAAAGAATAAAAAAACAAATGGAACAAAAAAACGAGCAAATGAACAAAAAAGTAGAAGAAACGCTCAAGAAAGTTTTTCAACTACTGTTAAAAAAAACCCTCTATGAACCCTCTAAAATCTAGGGCTCATAGAAATGTACCACATCCATATTCAACACTTAGATAAGCACATTAGAACCTCAGGCATCCTTTAAAGACCCATATGTTTGGTGCAATTGCTCTAAACAAAGATAAATTTCCAAGGTCTGAAAATGTTTCTTTTCCTTTATCCCAGGAAGGAGGTTGCTCAAGCAGCAAGAACCTCTTTGGACAATGCTTCTTACCAACCTGGAGCCCACACTGCTCACCCATGGCAAACCACACACACATGAATGGAAACTACTACACGATAGAAGATTGACTCTAAAATAATAAAAATTACTTATCCTTAAAGAGGATTAAGCATATCCTCAAAGCAGAGAATTTGAGACAGCTGAAATTCTGTACATTTGTATGCACATCTAAGCAATAACAGTTAACCAAAATGCACACTATCAAAAACACATGGCTGAGCAACCTAGGAATTTCGCTGTTAGCTATGATGCTGCAGTGGGAACCTCATATTATATGTCACCCTGTCTTGATTCTGTTTATCTAAAGGCCTTCATCAAGCACTGAATAATTCCCCAGGAGAATGTCAGCTGTTTTCTTCTGGAAAAATAACGTCATGATGCATGATAATATGTTAGACTTAAATTTTTAAGATGTCCCCTCCCCCCTCAACACATACATGTCATAATGAATTTGAATTATTCTTCAAAGTAAATAGCTGAGTAAGTCATATTCTATGCAACATTCCTCTCACCAACCTGTCAACTAAATGAATTACAGTGAAATGAGTAACAGTGGGAACCTTCAAGGGAAAATCCTTCCATTCAGGAACTTAAAGGAATGAGTCTGAAAAATGGAAAAGGGCAGTTCCAACCCATTTTCTTCATCTGCAAGTTAACTGTAACTAACCATGGTAGTTAGCTAAACCTAAAGAAGAGTCAAGTTTAAACGCCTGTTGGGCTGGTAGCCCCTGTGGTGTGTGTGCCTGGGATGTTTTACTGAGGATATGGTTTTGTTGGTTGCAGGAAGAAGGGGAAATGGGGGCTTTGGAACTTGGAGTGATGGGAAAGATAGGGATCCAATAGGGGACATGATAGAATCCTTTTTCTCAGTCCTTGTGACTGTGGAATTTTCCTTTCATATAAGCATTTGCTTCAAAGAAAGCAGGGTTTCAGCAAAAGCTGAAGAAGCCATCTCCATGAGGAAGAGAGACACTCAGCCTGCTTAGATAGCAGTAGGAAAGTGGAATTACTTCTTTTCTGTATAGAACATAACAGGAAACCATCCTAGGGTTCCAAAGGCAGGTGCTCCTGTGGCTTCTCCTCAGAGCATAAGGAATATATGATCATTTTGATTTGTAGTAACTGAAGTTTTCAGAGTCTTAGCCTGCCTTTCCAAGCCCTAGCTAGCTAAAGTGTTATTTCTGCACATTAATGAGGAGGCAGGAGTCTGCCCAGTGTATATTTGTTCCTTTCATGCACACGACCTCAACCAGAGGTCTTCTGGCTGCCAGCCATGGACACAGTTCACCATGAGTCAAGCACAAGTCTTTTAGCAGGTTGGCAGAAAAGCAAGCTTGTGTTGCATTCCTGGCCGCAGAAATTTCTCCTAGTACGTATTTAAGTTTCCTTGATTTATTCCCCATATGGCCCATGTGGTTAACCACAGTTTTATTTTTCTTAATAGCAGTAAAGAGAAACTCATCATGACCCTTCTTCAGGCTCATCACTCTCTCGCTCAGACCTATAATTTATTAGGAACATCCTCTGTGGGGATGAATGGCTCTGGTCTTTGGTAATAAGATATGGAGCTTTTACACACTGTGAGCTGTGTTGCTTAGTGCCAGATAGCAGTTTTGGTAAGTCGTTGAGGGAAGTAAGAATCTGTCTCCTTTTCCGATCCACTGAACTCTCAAGGTAGGTGCCAGGCTAGGTTAAGAAGGGGCCAAGTCTTCTTCCTTTGCATAACCTCAGTTGTCTACAGGGCCTAAGAGAAAGAGAAGAGACATTTGAGCCAGATAGACTTGTTATTAAATTCAGGCCTGTGATTCTACTGCACTCTACTCAATCAGCCTCATTTTAGTCCCCAAGGAGACATTTGGCAATGTATGGAGGCATTTGTGATTGTCATGACTGGGAAGGTGCTTCTGGGAAGAGACCATCCTACAATGCACAGGAGGGCCTGCTTCCTCTTATTTCCTTGCAAAAAAGAACTATCTAGCCCAGAATGTTAGTAGCACTCACACTGAGAAATCTTACCCTAAATGTTTGATGCTGAGCAAGTTTCCTAACCTTATCTAAGGTCAAAGATAAATATTGGCCATATAAGGTTGCGATAGAGATTAAAATCAAAGAAACAAGGAATATAAACTAGCTGTGTTGGGTACAGAACTAAGGCAGTTCGTTTCCTCTTCTCTTTGGTATCCCAGAACCTATAAGCTCCCTATTTGCCATTAGCCTTTGCTCCCATCACAAGTCTGTTTCAACTTGGCCTAGGCTAAGTTATGTTGAGTTATTCTGAATTACTCTGAAGGAACAAACACTCCAAATTCTCTGGGTTTGTACTGAGCAAGGTTAGTTCGTTCCTCATTTCTGTCTGTCAGGGTTGCCTCTTTAATTAGGCTCAGGCTGAAGGAGCAGCCCGTCTGGGACATTGTGATGTCCAGTGAAAAAAGAAAGTGATAAAAGGCATACACTAGCTTTAAAATTTTTCACACAGATGTGTTCTACATCACTATTTGAAATGCTTCCTACTCACCCATTGTTAAGGGAGGGATTCCCACTGTAGGGTTATGGAAATGATTGAATATGTAACCCCTTACCCTGGACAGATAAAATCAACAGCAGTTTATTGGTCACTTATACCCACTGCCCAGGGGAATAGGACACTGCACATAATGCAGAGTCACATGAGAGTTGCACTCAGGAACACACTGGGCAAGCACGGGCTATGGCAGGCACACTTTGTCATGTCTAGGGGATGAGACGCCCCTGGTTCCCACAGGAGGATATCATTGATTTGCTTGAATATTTATGTATTTGGCATTCCATAATTAATGAATTAAGTAATTTCATAATTGGCTTGTTTGAATAATTTCTGGCAAAGAATTGAAACCTGCTACAAAAAGGACTGCCCTTGACCCCTTTGATAAGAAGGATTATTTGGCTAAGGGATCCTATTTGAGGATGCAGGGGGAAAAGGAGCTTATGATTAGGCCATTTGGAGCCCTCTTGATTTTTAAAGATACCAAGACAGAACATAATATTAAGCCTTAATTTTAGGCTTTAAACCACAATCACTTCTGCTTGAATTTCCTTGGCCCACATAAGTTACATGGAAAATTGAATCAAGTGACAGAAAGTAACTTAAAATCATCTGTCATTTTAAAATGATTCCAGTGGATTCCACACTTCCATTTCTGTTCATACACACTTTTGTTGAATGTGATTCTATCTAAACATTATCATCTACAACAATGATGGAATCAGATCTAACAGGCTTAAAGTGGGACACAGGGCATCCCACTATCTCCCCATCTACTGTCATCTGCTTTACCAAAGAAAACACTGAAGACCAGAGAGTGGGTAGTGACTTGACAAGTTTAACAGTAGATTCACATCTTCTGGTGGGAACATGTATTTCTAAGCTGAAAGTAACAAATTCCATGGTGAAAAAATATATATAGAAAAAAATGAGGCCTGTTATTCTAAAAGTATGCATATAGGACAAAGGAGGCAAAAGAACAGTGAGAATGGTAGTGAAAGAGAGAATATGGGAATAATTATGGAGATTAGAGAAAAGAAAGCAGAAAAGCAGGCGGGAGGATGCAAGACCAATTCAGATGTGTACTATGCTGATAATTTTCAACCTCTCTGTCCAACCAAAGCCCTGAGCTTCAGATTTGTGAATCCAACTGCCTGGAGTAACATCTGGCTTGAAGCCTGATGATAACTTGATCTTATAAGTCCAAAACAGAACTCTGGGTTCCTCACCCTCCTCACCCTGCTTCTCCTTAGTTTTTCTGAGCTCACCAGTAATACCATCTACCCAGTTTCTCAAGCCAAATACGTAGTTGTTGGTGACTCTCCTCTCTCCTTTCACCTCCATAGCCAATCCATTAGCAACATCTATTGGGCCACCTTATAATTATATGCAGAATTTGAGCTCTTTTCACCAAGTTTGCAACCTCTACCATGTCCTGGAACACTGCAATGGTCTCTTGTCTGATCTCTGTGCTTTTACTTTTGTATACCTTAATCCATTTTCTTCACAGCAGCCTGAGCAATCTCTATATAACATAAATCAAATCATACCACCTCTCTGACTAAAGTTCCCCAGTAATTTTCCATCAGTCCATAGAATAAAGTCCAAACTCCATCATGACCTCCAAGGCCCACTTTGTTCAGCTCCAGCCTATTTCTCATAGCTTATATCTTATCACTAGGCACCTAATTCATTCAGCTGATATGTCTTCAGTCATACTGATCTTCTTGGCATTCCTAGGACATATCAAAATTGTATTTCTGTATACGCTCATAGTACAGACTTTTATGAGACCTTACCCTTCATAACCTTCCCCTTTTTACCCTTCCCTTTCTTTCCTTATCATTATCCATTCATTCAATTAATATTTATTCCAGTTATAAAAATATAACAGGTACTGTTTTCTTATCTGAAATGTCTCCTCCTCAGAAAAGCCTTCCCTGAATCTTGCCATCATTCCTATAGTTTTTATCTCCATATTCTGCTTTATTATTATTAATATTAATATTATTATTATTATTATGGAAGTTACTACTTAAAATTATATCTTTTTTTTTTTTTTTTACTTTTTATTGTATCTTTACTACAATGTAAGCTCCTCAAACTGTAAAATATGTTGTAGGGGCATAAAAAATTTGAATTTTGAGCAACTTACCATTGAGGAAGAGAATAATTTCAATATTTTAATTATGCTTACATATGCCACTATAACAAGATAAAAAGTGTATGTTTGGAATGTCAGAAAATGATGCAGTGTTGTGGACTATTAGGGAGCAGGGGGCAACAATCAATTTACTGAATTAGAAAACTTATTACTTGCCATACTTTACTTCCTTCATAAGCAATAAAAGGAATAAGCTAATCAAAACTTAAGGAACTATAAGAACACTGCGATATTTCTTCAACATCCATAGACCAGTAGCTAAAGAAGGGTGGTTTACTTTTTGGTCCTCAGAACTAGCTATAAATCAGAATTTTTTATTTTTTATTTTTTTTATTTTTTTGAATGTTTATTTATTTTTGAGACAGAGAGAGACAGAGCATGAACAGGGGAGGGTCAGAGAGAGAGGGAGACACAGAATCCTAAACAAGCTCCAGGCTCTGATCTGTCAGCACAGAGCCCAACGCGGGGCTCGAACTCACAGACCACGAGGTCATGACGTGAGCCAAAGTCAGACGCTCAACCGACTGAGCCACCCAGGCGCCCCTAAGTCAGAATTTTTTGAGGGTGATTTTTACATATGCATGTTAATCACCCAAATTCCTCGAAATTCTGACTCTAAGGCTGTGGTGGAGACTAGGAATATGAATGTTTTATTGAACCTCCCCAAGGTATTCTGATGGTAAGCCTTACTTGGAAGAAAACCTTTGAGCAAGTAACTTACCTGTACTAGTTTTTACTAGACTAAGCAGGTATTTGAATAAACTGGCCAAAATTGGTTGATTATGGTTTGAGCTTAGATATTAATGATTTATACCTTCATTGTTTTCCACATAGCAACATAAGGAATCTTGAATTCAGAACTGTAGAGAATCACTAGGTTATGTAGGATCCATGAAGGCAAAGTGAAATCCTTGGTTATCTATCTTGTAAATGTTTGTCTTTTTCCAGAATAATTTTATAAGCAAAAAACAAAAGCAAAAAACCCCAAAACAAAAAACAAAACAAACAAACAAGAACAACAAAAACATAAAGGAGCAGCTTCCCATGATTGAACATGCTGCACTAGTGAACTAGTGAATTGTGGAAAACTGGGCACTAACACCCACCTTCCCCTTTCCCATCACAGAAAACTGATTCTTTAGGTATAGTCTGTCCTAGATCAGTATCTACTAACTTTGAAACATCAGTTCACTTGATTATACTCTGAGATGTGTCAGCAACAATTGCTGTGAGCAAATGCATCTAATGGGTTTAAGCATTAAACCCAAGCAAATGAAATAGGACAAAGTTCTCATACTAGTATTCCTTTTCTAATTGGGAGTTTATTCTCCACTGGGAGGGAGTAAAAATGCAAAATAAAATTCCCTAGGCTACAGTGTGTGAGCTTTTGTTGTCCTGGACTCTTTCATGCCCCAGTGACATTTCCTGATTATATTCACAGGGCACAAGTGATTTTGAACTCACAGTACATTTGGGAAGTAAACCTAATGGGCATGCAAACAGCCAATTGCAGTGTCAGGAAAACTAACTCAGTACATTTCCAATCTTTAAAACTCAAGTTTTCTCAACTATGGATTGGCACAGAAGTAGCAGGATTTGAGTTTTATGGGACTTGGATGAAAAGTTTGTATTACTGCAAAATGGAAAGAAATATTTTTCTTAGGTTACCTAGATATTTTATTTGAAGCCAGATTATTCCCAGTTCTAAAGCTGTGTTATAAATCCAGATTATGGCCATGAGGTACGTGCCATGGTGGGAGTGGGGTGTGAGAATTTAATTGTAATAGTTCTCCTTGACAATGCATTGATGTCTTAAACCATCAGCATTAGCTGACCAGCTGAACAAGTTTGGATAGGCCTGCTAGTCAATCTGAAATGCAAATACTGCCACAGTCTTCTTTTCTGTGAATTCATTTTAGTTGGGAAGAAGCATTGCTAGAAGCTGGAAGCTCTCCTGCTTATTTGTAATGTATGTAAATACTTTAAAAATCATTCCTCAGTTCAGAAGGCAGCAAATGAAAACCATCCCTATGATTTCTTATCTAGTCCTAGGCATGAAACAATGGGAATTGTTTCCCTCCTCATTCTATGTTCCTTTTTGGAATTCCATCACTCACCTCAACAGGATTCCTTGGGACAAGAGTAAGTTTCCCAAAGAAAATTCAGGTGGCTTCATCTCACTGTTGATTTTGATAGGCCAAAACATGAGACTCATTTGTGTGCTACTATATAATTAATAAAAGGCACAGTAAAACAATTGACAGAAAATATGAATACATACATGAAATAACAAAAGACATCCTTTCATAGAATAAACACAAATGAACTGTTGATAGGAGAACATTAGAAGTGACAGAAAATCTCAGGCAAAATAAAGCCCCTTAGCTACTGTATCAATTACTGGGAACTGAAATAGAAGAAATGGATCAGAACAGGCTGAAAAATAACTATAATACAAGGTAGCAAATGGCATAAAAAATAGCCATAAAGTACTAGAGGTATTCAGAGATGAGAAAGTTCCTACTCTTGCCTTGGAGGCTTCCTGAAAGAGTTAACATTTAAGAAAAACTTTGAGGTATAGCTAAGACTTGGCTATGTGGAATTGAGGGTTGGTAAAGATGTTTCAAGGTAAGGGATAGCATGACCAAAGGTATAAAATGAAGTACGTGGAGAGAATGTATAAAGAATAGTAAATAATAATTCCTTTCTTTTTTCTTGGTTTTCATTTTGGTCTTGGAGAATAAATGGAGCCAACTTGATACCAGAGTGAGCCTGGAGTTTGGGGCCACAGAAGTGAGTCTGTAGCCTGATCCCATGGGGTCAGCCTGGAGGTTGGGTCTGTGAGGGCTAACCTGAAGACTGAGGTTACAGGGTACTGGCTTGGCACTGGGGTAGATCAAGAGCCTTGGTCCATGTAAACCAGTCTAGAGTCTAGATCTATGGGGTGCTGGCCTGGCATTTGAGTGGCCCAGGATCCTATGTTCACAGGAGCCTCCTGGGACTGTGAGAGCTGATGTGGGTGTAGTGCTGGGTCTGTGATGAAGTTGGTGCTTACCTGATGCAACTTTCCCCATGGACAGGGTGTCTTTCTCTTCACTGGACTGCCTGGGTTTGGGGGAGGAGCGATGGAGATAATGTGAAACTTTTTTTCCTACCCTCTTTCCTATGTCTTTTCTTACTTCTATCCTCCTACCATGTGCTTTAATCCTTCACCTGGAATCTTTACCCCTTGTGAAGGTTTTTCATTTGTCTGTTTGTTTTCTTTTCTTTTTTCCTTTGGCATGTGGATAGTTGTTCATATTGCTGTTTCTGGGAAGGGATACGTGCCAGAAATTTCTACACTGCTGTCTTGCTCAAACATTTTTAATTTTGATGGCATCCAATCATTGGTTTCTTTCTCTTGCACTTTTAATGTTCTAAGAAGGCTTTGCCTTACCTAGATTTGTGAAGACTCACTCTGTGTTTTTTTTTTTTTTTCTAAGAGTTTTATAGTTTTAGGCCTTGGTAGGTCTGTGATCCATTTTAAGTTAATTTTTGTGTGTGGTAAGGTCCAATTGCATTCTTTTGCATATGGATATCCAGTTGTTCAGAACCATTTGTTGGAAAGACTTTTTTTTTAATTTAATAATCTTGGCAGCATTTTTTAAATCAATTGACCACAAGCAGTTTTATATTTGGACTCCAAATTCTATCCAATTTATCTAAATGTCTATCTTTATGCTAATGCCACTATGTCTTTATTACTGCAGCTTTGTAGTAAATTTTAAAATTGAGAAATGTGATTCTACTTTGTTCCTTATAAAGATTGTTTGGCCATTCTTGGTCCCTTTAATTTTATTTTTTTAATTTTAGAGAGAGGGAGAGCATGCATGAATGGGGGAGAGGGACAGAGGGAGAGAGAGAAAGAGACAGAGAGAGAATCAGCATGGAACCCGATGCAAGACTTGATCCCACAACCCTGGGAGCATGACTTGAGCCAAAATCAAGAGTCTAATGCTCAACAAACTGAGCCACCCAGGCACCCTGGTCCCTTGCATTTAAATATAAATTTATGATCATCTTGTTGATTTCTATAAAAAGTCATGCTAGGATCACACTGAAATGGTAGATAAAATTGAGGAATATTTCTATCTTAACAATATTAAATCTTCTAATCCATGAACATGAGATACCTTTCCATTTATTTAATCTTTTTTTTATTTTATTAACAATATTTTATAATTTTCAGAGTTCAGGCTTTATGCTTTTATGTTTTATACCTTTATATATTATAAATGAAATTATTTTCTTAATTTTACTTTCAGAAATTTATTGCCATTGTATAGAAATACAATTGATTTTTGTATATTGCTCTTACATTGTGCAAACTTGCCAAACTTGTGTATTAGTTGTAATAGTTTTTTTAGTGGATTCCTTAGGATTTTTTATATAAAAAATCATGTTATCTGTGAATAGAGATAGCTTTGCTTCATTTCCAATCTGGATGCCTTTTATATCCTTTTTATGCCTTCCTGCACTGGCTAGAACTTGCAGTACAATATTTAATAGAAGTGGCAAGAGTATCTTGCTCATAATCTTAAGAGGAAAACATTCATTTTCTTACCATTAAATGCAATGTTAACCGTGAGTTTCTTTTTCCTAGATGCCCTTTATTAGATTGAGGAAGTTCTACCACGTATTGTTTTTATAACAAAAATTACTTGAAAAATAAATACACAAATGAATAAATACTTGATAAATAGAATTGAATTTCATGGCTTCATCCTCAAAGCAGATCTTGAGTATGGTATCAACCTTAACCTAAAAAAAAAAAAAAAAAAAAAAAAGGAATCAATTGAATTCAGTCTTTTGAGAAGTTGAAAACTTTAAGGCTTCCATTTCACCCAATTTTTTATGTTTCTTTCAAGCGAGTCTGTTACCTCTTATATTCCTCTGTTATCCTGATCTTCATTCTGGCTGTAATAATTTTTAACGATATAATCTTGTCTCTAATGATGACTCTAATGCTAATGCCTAGCAGTTTCCTCCACATCATTCATTATCGAAGTCTGATAAGCTCCAGGTGAAGAAACAGGGCAGCTTCTTTTGAAAGGAGTAGTAGCTATTAATGAGGCTTAGCCATTTCAGGAAATGATGAAGACTTGATCAAACAAAAACCCCAAGGAGACTATCCTCCAGTAGTTTCTTACAGCTCCCACTAACAATGAGAGTTCAATTAATAGAAAAGTTACACTGATGGACAACATTGAAACATCAGGCTGCTCATTGCAAATGAATCTTATTGTTAAAAATACATCTACTTTTATAAAGGGTGGGTGCTTGAAGCACTGCTACATCACAACATTGCTCAAGGGCAATTTGCTTATCTATCTCTCCAACTATCCACACACATTATAATACAATACTATAGTATACTACAATACAAATATAATAACATATATTTGCCATATATATATGTATGTATATGCCAAATACATATTTATACTTGCCAAGTGTGTATATATATATATACATATATATACATATACATATATATGATATATATACATATATATACATATATATCAGTATATATATCATATATATATATATTTGCCCTCCAGGCCCTCTAGACCCTGTCACTCATATTTTTTTTCCATAGTTCCACTAATTTATCTACTCAATGAAAAGAAGCCACCACTTTTTGTACATCAAATCTATTTGAAATGAAAAGATGCGAACATTTTGCGAAGTTTACTGGGATATGCTGAAGGACAGAACCCAGCTGAAATGCTTTCGCAATGGGAGTTTGGAATGAGGGTAGGGGATATCTATCTAGTATTAAATTATTTTTTCTTTTTAAATTAAATATAGAGCTTTGTGAGAAAACTCTACAAAATCATAAAATATGTTTTCTCACTTTCTAGATTTTTAAGTTGATGTAGAGTGAAACTGTAAATGATTTTTAGGGAATTACATTTGAGGTTTGGACCAATAAAATGGAAATCATGATTGTCAGGATAGGCATTTTAGCAGATAACAAATTTCACCTTTTTATTGTTGTTGTTGTTCTAGCCAAGATTAGCAATAACACCTAGTCAACCAAGCAATACTCATGTAACTTTCCAATATTAGATTATACAGAAAGAAAAATAGTTTTGAAAAATTGGAATTTTCTCTGTGAATAACAACAAAACTCTTTTTTTTTTTTTTTTTGGTAAATGTCTAGAAAATCCCCAACTAACATCATAAGAAAAAAGTAGCTAGAAGATTTTTGAACATAAATGTCCAAGAGTTGAGGTGGTAGCAATCTTAATTTATATTTGATACAAGTATACACATCTGTGGTTCTAATGTTATGTATGTCTAATGTGGGCCCAATTAGCAAAACAAAAAAGTCTGTCTTCAAAGTGGATTAGAATATTTTTTTAAAGGTAGGAACAGGGGTTCCTAAACAAGTTACCCTTGGATAGAATTTAGAGGGCTTATAAATTGGATAATAAAATCAGTATATTATTATTTCACTAACTGTAACTAAAATTAAGTATTTTCTTCAGTTATGAATTGAAGGTAATAATCCACATAAGTATTAACAAAAACTGTGGCCATGATAAAATAGGAAATGTTGATTTTTTTATATCACTTAATATTTGCAGATATCTTGAAATATTTTTATTTAGTACTTTGAAATTATAGTAGCTATGTGACTTGGCAACAAGTCTTTCACAAAAAAACATTGATGAAGAAGCACGTGTAATATGCACCACAAATTTAGTTTTTTAAACATATTTTGATAACTATTGCAATATAATATTTGTGATTACATGCTTTTTAAAAAATAATTTAAAAATATTTATCTTAAAGTAGTCTGTTGGTATTAACCAGACTGCCAAGGGTCTTTAGAACACACATAAGAACTACTGATGTATAGGGAAATGAGGCTGTTTATGTATGCTCCTTGTCTGGACAAAAGGAATCTGCCATATACTCCTCTTTAGATTACCTAGCATACATCTACCTGGCCTTCTTTTCTTTTTGCATCTCTCTGTTGATAGTTACAGGTAATAGTAGACAGTTAATTGAGGATCAAGATCTTGGATCTATTTGAATCAGAGATGTTTTCACATTTGCAAGGAACAGAAAATTAACCCCAGCTTAAACAGAACAAAAATGAATAGCTCACATTGCAAACCTTGAGATAGAATAGCATCAGAAGGGAGGTGTGAAAACTTGGTCTCTGCTTCTCCAACACCTTAGCTCTTCCTTCATTTCTATGTGTACTTCAACCTCAGGCTGACAGCAAGCGGGCTCCAGTGATTCTGGCCATTGTGTGCAGATACTACAATGTCCAGGGCAAGTAGAAAAGAAGTGTCTTCCTCCATGTTTACTACTTAAAAGCAAGAACATATTTCTGAGGCCCTCTCGTAATGGTCTCCTTCATGTCTCATTGACCAAGAATAGATCATTTTTCTATTTCTAAACCAATCATTGACAAGGTGACTCTGATCCCATGATTGGCTTTTGAGAGCTGAATGGATATTGTAAGCTCAATCTCTAAGACCTACTAGGTGCCCATCTCACTCAATCTCTTTTTACTAGAGACAGCCACTATGATTTTAATTTCAAATGAATAAAATGCAGTGCTTTTATGAGGGTGACAAGTAACAATAAAAATTTAACAGATAAAACAGGATGTTGCAAATCTAAAATATTTACACAACTTCCTTCTCCATTGCACTCAATTCACTTATCTTTGGGCAAATACCTTAGTCATTAAAATCTCTAGCCTCTAGATGAGAATGTTTTCACATTCTGAAAACAGGCTGAATTCCTCTGAAAACAATGCCAGGCCTCTTGTTCTCACTTGGCAGACAAATTTTGCTGACAGAGGAGCTTTCCAAATAAGCCAGGTCAAATCTAAGACTCATCATGCATATTGGGTCAGAATTCCCAGTTTTCAATACCATGGAGTGTCTCCAGTTTTCGTATACTTTATATAAGTATAATAAATATCTCAGCACTATTAAGGGTGAAAAGAAGTATCCAGATTTAATAGACATATCTGAGATGTAGCTGAAAAGCATTTGAAAATTTAAATTTGAGAATAAAAACCAGGATTTTAATGAAGTCCTATCCCATCATGGACTCCAAACCTCTTCACTCAGAAAGCAAAGTTTGAAAATTAATGAGAAATATGGTTTACTATGCATAGCTACCTGCATACTTCAATAAAAAAGATAAGAGGTGTGTTTTTAGGAATAAATTAGAGAAACCTCTGTTTTAAAGAAAAGGAAATAGAATGGACACATGAGAAAACATAGAATCAGACAAACAAAAGAAAAATCTCTAATATTTCAACTTAAAATGCATCATCAAATCCATCAGGTTATTAATATGCAGCTAGCATGATAACCAGGCATCAGTATTAAATATGATTATGATTTTTATTCATTCTAAGGTCATTGGTATCAATCTCTCAATAAATCAAGTCAAATTTAGTATATATCAAAGAGCATGATTAATAGTAAGGAGCTACTATCAACTAATAAAAGCCTCCAAATTTCGGTTTGAGACAATCTGAGACTAAGAAAATCCAATGAGAAGAATATTATTTGAAAGATATTTTTAACCTGATGGGAAAAAAGCAGTGAACTAAAATTATACCATCTATTACAATATTTCAAATTCAAACATTCCAGTTCCTTTTGAAAGAAGGGAACTAGAAATGTAACCATCTCTTTAAAGAATGGAAAGCATGAGATACTTTAATCCTTCTATGTCACTTAGTCTCCACTTGAACCTGGAGAGAAGGCAGAACATAGAGCCTTTAAGAAATTCTGTGGTGGTTTGGGGAAGGTGAAGGCAAAGGACTATGATGTGAGGAATCAGGAACTCCTTAAAGCAATATTGGCTTTTTTCTAGAAATGATGCCCACAGCATGCAGGGACATCATGGTAGCTGCACTGAGGGGAAGAAAAACAGAGCCCAGGTAAGACAAAGATAGTTGATGTGCTTCAACACATGGGCTTTCTATCCTTCATTTACATCCTTTTTTTATGACAGCAAAGGTCCAGAAGCCACCCAGGAACCCCAGGCCCTAAAAGCTGTCCTTTTTGACTGAGACTATTTGAAATACACACATCTGAGATGTTTCTACTTTATTCAGAGGGCTAATTTTACCTGGCAAAACAAATTCATGAAGGTAATATAGTAGTTTAAACTTCTATCTGTTGCAAAACTTTTGAGCCATAGATTTCAATACTTCCTTGATCAAATGATATGGTTAATAATGGAACTATATACCAAACCAGAGGGAGTGCTGTTTTTGAGCATGAAAGAATTCTTTACAACAAGGAACAGCAAGGTAAGGTACATTCTTCCAGGGTGTTGTTCAACATGCTCATTGGGAAGAAAATGTAAATGTTCTAATTTATATTTTTATTTATGTTATCCTTTTAAATTCGTTTCATAGTGCATAATTTATAGGGTGCATTTAAGATTTATAAATAAATACATTTGCGTATATTGTGGTTACATGTGCTATGTTTTGGGAGATTTTTTGTTTTACTTTCCTGATGATGTGCATTATTCCATTCAAACCTTGCCATTTTGATAGCTTACCTATAGTATCTCAATGAGAAAATTTTCCCATTCTAATCCAATTGCTCTGGAGGCCCTGGGACTTGCTGTTTCTGTTCCATTTCAGTAAATGCTTAAGGTCTCAGGCATGTGGTTATAAAAGTTGTTTTCCTTTTTGCATATAATGAACACATGGATGATTGAACTAAGATATCTCCATTTTTCATGAGTTTTCAGTCCAGTAATATTGATCTCTATGACATCTTGCAAGTTACATGTTGAGCAATGGTGAAGTGGTTGTTTTTTAGAAGCATTGCCTATGAATACTTGGTGCATTTCCTCTTTATTATTATTATTTTCTTGCCTGCTCACTTAAAAACATCAGCTTGAAGTGATAGTATTCCCCTGGTAAAGAATCCTTATCCTGTCTTAGCCTAGGAAATATAGTTAAAACCATTCACAGAACTTCAATATTGTAAAACATACATTTAACCATTTTTAGAAAAATTCCAGAGTCAAATTATAAAAGTGTAGCATAGAGATGAATGGAACCCAATTTCTAAAGGACAAAATATATCCTGACAAAGCAACAGGAAAGCTCACTGACTATTCAAAATAGAACACATAGGAATACTAAAAGGGTTATCAAATTCAAATTCTTGTACTGCCGGTATAAATAATTTTTTTTATTTTTTAAAATATTTTTATAATATTTTTTTAAAAAAATATTGATTTTTTTAAAAAAATATTGATGAGAGGATTAGGATAAATTTAAAAAGAGAAAAGACTGATCTGGGTCATAGTCTTAGTGTTCATCTGGACACTAAGGACATGAGCTCAAAATCCACCTTTCAAATTAGGCTTATAGAGAGAAAAAGAAAAGATAAAGCCTTCTTCTTTGCACTCCTTTTAGTGACAGAGAATGGAGTAAACAGTGTGAGGAGAGAGGGGGGAAATCAGCCTTCTACAAAGATTTTCCCCTTTATTTAAAGATAATTGTTGGGGGATCCCTTTACATATGGTCTTTTTATATTCTTAGCATCTGAGGAAATTCAGCTTGGGTTCCTCCCTACCTCCAGTTTCAAGATATTACATAAGTGTAGAAAATCTATAAATGTTACTAAAATTGGTATGACCTGGGGCCACAGGCTTGAGCTTCAAATATGATCACAGCGTAGTTTTTTTTCCAATGATTAAAATGCAGGCTGATGAATGTATGCCACTCACAAATTTAAATTTTAAAAATTCACCTGCATATAGTTATCCAAAGAAAAATATAAGGATATCAACTTACATAGCATTGTCAGGCAGCTGGTGATTGTTTTAGCAGAGTGATAAAGGTTTCTTATATTCCCTTTTCTACTCTTGTGTATGTTTTACATTTTTCATAGTAATATGCTTTCTTATTTTTTTAATGTTTTTATTCTGAAGGAGAGAAAGAGAGAGCACCCACATGCTCACGTGAGCTGGGGAGGGACAAAGGGAGAGAGAGAAAAGAATCTTAAACAGACTCCATGTTCAGCATGAAGCCCAATGTGGGGCTTGATCCTACAACCCTGGATCATGACTTGAGCCAAAATCAGGAGTCAGATATTCAATTGAGTGAGTCACCCAGGTGCCCCTACAATAATGTTTTTTTTTTAATATTAAATCTCAGGGGCAGTTCCGTGAGTTATTACACTCAATAAGCTGTGCTCCAGAAGAGGCATCAGTTATTCCTTTAGTGAGTTTCACTTCCTGTCTGTTCTCAGAGTGAGAGCATCTCCTTACATGAAGAGCAAATATAGGATACTATGGGATGTGTTTCTCATGCAATATGGATGCCAAATGAAGCCAACATCTTCACGTGACACTCAAGTAAAGACACTCCAGTTAGTTCCAATGCTGGAGATAATTCCGCACATACCTAAGTACTGAAGGAAAAAGGAATAGGAGAGGGTTTCAAGGTGGCATTCTTCAAAAAGATTTTCAAGGGAATTTAACTATAGGTAAGACCACAAATTCCTTTTGGTGAAGCACCATTCCCTGCACGTCCATGCCAATTATCCATAACATGCTTGGTGTCATTCTTCCAGAAGCCCAAGAGGTTAAGAATCTCATTAATCTCTATTATTATTAGTCTGGCCACATAATGCCCCCACAATGTCACTTTTAAAAACTTATTCTGGACAGTCCACAGCTATTGTTTCCAGGATCCTAAGGGTCTTCAACCCTCTTTTTCTTCCAAGTAATTCAAATCCCTTCTTCCCAAGAAATTCCCTCACTCTAATTGAATCTTGTAACCACTAACAGTACTTTTGAGCCTGTCTTGTTTATTGATGGTTGAAGAAAAGGAAGAGAATTGAAAGGATGGGAGGACACCAGATCTGTGCTTTATAGTTTTCAGAGTCTGAAAACAATCTCCTGTTTCTTTCCTGGAGCAAAGCCTTAGGACTGAAATAACTAATGAGGCTCCAGGGTTCATTTGAATTAAGAGTAAACAAAATTATTCTTTAATCTCTGCAGTGAACCCAGCCATTTCAAATCCAAATTGGCTTCAACTATTAAGAGGAGACAAATGGAACAACAGAATCAGAGAAGCAGACTTAGGGTCATCGAATGTGGCTCCCCAAGGATGTAGCCTGAAGATGACTAAGAGCTTCTGGGAGGTAGAGAGGCTTGTCCTAAAAATCCATGACCAAAATACTAATATTTGTGTGTAAACAGTCCATTCTAATTCAGTTCAAGACATTATTTAATGTTGTACCTAAAAGAAGCCAAGATGTGAAGGAGGAACAGATTTCAGCACATAATGGGATTGGACATACCCTTTGTAGCTTGTTTATTTTATTTCCATGGGCATCCTTCTCCTTGCTAAGTTATTTTGACTACTGAGATATCTTGGGTTGATACTTATGATGAATTTCTTTAGAACCAGTTTTCATCTTGATGAAATGTATGCCTGTTTTTGTCTACACAGACCTATTTTAAAATCCCAAAACATCTGTCACTTACTAGGTGTCATCTTAATTTATTACTTAACCCCTCTTTATTGTTAAAACAGAGACTAACATACATACACCAAAGTTTGCTAGCAGGCTTAATTTGAAGAATACTTGTGAAGGGATTTAACTCATAGCACTCAGGAAATCTTCCCCATCCTACCTTTAACACTTTAATTTGTAAGCATCAGAATCTATCCTCCAGCCTCACCTCAATTTCCTTAAATTTTTAAAATGTAATTTGAAAAATGAGAGGTCTTATATCAATACAGTTTTATTACAGGAAAAATTACTAGGAGACCTAGCTGGGCCTAAAGAAAATAAATCCATGGGGTAAAAGAAACATGGGCTTTATTTCTCTGGATCCAAAACAACCAGGCAGTTGGATTAATTTAACCATACATTAAATCAAGTCAATAAAAAAATCATTAGCCAAGGAGTTTGTTGAGTGGTTGTTTGGAGTCATCTCATCAAAAGAATTCCAAGCAGAAGGGTTTGTGTGTGTGTGTGTGTGTGTGTGTGTGTGTGTGTGTGTGTGAATATCGCACCTTTATCTTTTCGCTTCTCTTTCTATACTCTGTTCTCTTGTGTTTTGGGAGGAGGGGGTGTGTGAAAATTGTAAAATAATATAAGCTCATTGTAACACAAATAAGCAAAGTAAAAATATATAAAGTCAAAAATAAAATCTCCATCTTACTCAGGCATACTCCTTAGAAGAGTCATAGTAATATTGTGGTGTGTTTCCTACAATACTTTGTACACATCTTTTAAATCTATTTTTTAACTTAGCAACATGTTTTGATCATCTTTTCAAGTCAATGTGTAAAGAACTACCTCATACATTTTAACTGCAATGAGTACTACATTTTAAATGTACCCTGAAATATTTAACCAGTCTCCTGATTGATGGACATTACCTTACTCTTCTTGATGAAGTTCTACCAAATCACTCATTCTACGGGCTTCTGTGTCAGAAGAAAAGTAGGAATATTCCTGCCAAGAGAACATCACTGGGTCTCTGGGAACTAGGAGGCTCCATTGACACATTATACACCTAAAAAAGTGAAAAGTCTCACTGGACAATGTGAGATCCGCAAGGTGCATTTTTATGGGCTAACCAACATTACCACGTGCTTGATAATTGTTGGAAACATCTCAAAATTCTGTTAAATTTACTATATATTATCTTTAGCTCTCAAATGTGTTTGTAATCTGGCTCCTGCTCTGTCTCAGTTTTCACCCCTTCCCCGTGGGCTCCCAAGCTGCAGCCATCCAGACTGCTGGCTGCCATGCACAGAGGCCATATTTCACCCCACCTTGCGTCTACATATTATATGCTTTCTGCCAAAAAACCCCTTACCCTAGTCTTCCCCTATGAAATATTCCATATCCAAAGTCTTTGATTATTGTTTCCTTTGTCAATCTCTTCCTTTTCCTCCTCTCATAGCACATCATTAAACGGCTGTTTTCTCTTTCATTGCACCATGGACACTTCTCAGACAATGAACTTCTTGTATTCTATTGTAATAATGTGTTTAAGTTTGTCTTCTTCTCTGCAGAATGGGATTCTTGAGAGCAGAAACTGCTTCACAAGTGTTTAGCCTAGTGGCTGGCCCAGAGAAGAAACTGCCTGGATGGCAGGTAACTTGACTCAAAAGGCAGCTAGCTACCTAGAAATCTTCTCATCCTGCATAGGCTATATATCACAGAAGCTGGCAGAGTATTCCTATGGTCTGGAAGTGCACATGGACATTTTTATATGATTATTATTTCAGAAGTTGCCTTTTTTGCTCAAGGTGCCTTCACACTGAGAATTATGTCACCCACCCGTTACTGTACACAGTTCCCACTGCTAAACAATGCTCAACAATGTATTGTAGCATCCAGCACAATAGCAAGTTCCATATGGCTCCTCACACATTTATTTTTACATTTATTGGCAATTTAGAATGGCATTGTTCATTATATTTCAGATGTCAGCCTGGCTGGAGCCTATCCAAGGATGTGTACTTAGACAGTCAGAAAGTGAAAGGCTGACATTGGGCATGACTCATTACTGTGCAATAGATGTGAGAGAGCATTTCAGGGGAAAATCAGCTTTAATCAGTGTCAGTAGATGTCATGTGTTTTTTTCCAGCACTGATAACAATGTATCAGTTCAGAAATGACAGCTGCCGGACACAAGCCATTGTGTCATTTATGCTTTTCCATACCACCAGGCTCCAAATTCTAGTCATTGATCTAATTTGCATCTGTTTTTGGAGGACCAACAGTAATAATTACAAACATAAAAGACAAGCATCCTTTCTAAAGAAATTAAGTATGGGATTATCCTAACTGTAACTGTACACTGGCCTTTGCTTTCAGAGGGAAGGCTTTCTGCCTTTCTTCTTACCTGAATATTACATGGAAAAAGTAAGATTTCTCCATTTCTGGAGATACTCCTAAAGTTAACACCTTATGCATTTTCTAATAGCTTATCTTATTTAAGTTTTGTACATTCCTGTAAGGTAGATCAATATCATCATCTCTGTTTTGCAGTTGATAGCTGAGGTTCAATAAAGTTAATAATCAAATGGTGTATCCCAGTGAGAATCAATGAAAGAGTCAGGAGGACTCAAACCAAGGTATTCTGCCTCCATGGATTTCCAGAGGAGTATTCATGACAGGAAAATTCTGGGTCACATAATTCAAGAATCCAAACTGCAAATACCCAAAGGGCTCTAGAGTAGAGTAGTAATCAAAGTAAAATTGAAAGAGGACAGCATTCCTTGAGTATTCCATTTTCTTAATATAAGCCTAATATTTCTGGCATCTTAAAATAACCCAAGAAATAGAAGCCATCTCTACCTTCCCACAAGTTGCCACAGAAGTTCTTTGACAAAGTATCAAGAACTATATATTTTGTCTATTTTGTGGCTGCCATAGAAATATACCTATTCAATTCCTATCAGATTAGTTTTACTGGTAGTTTTCCAGAAGGAAAAGTCTAAGGGTATATCTGTTTATAATATGCCTTTGCAAATAGATAATCAAGCATTTCTTCTGATGCTGCAGAATGTGAACAAAGCCATTTTTTTCCTCAAGAGATAAATCCTTTGAGGAAGCCACTAGGTAGACAAACACCTGCAGAATTCTGATGACATGCTACCATATCCTTGCTCCTAGGATACCTAGTATGAGGGCCTTTTTTCTCTCTTCCTTATAACTTCCTTTCTTTCTCTTCCTATGCCTTAATAACTCTGAGAAATGGGAAATCTGAAAGCCATGGTTGTTCTAATTTACTGGGATTTTTAAAGACTGCTTCATGAGATCCCTAGGGATCTTCAACTGTGTAGCTGATGGATTTCAGGCCATCTCAGACTGGTATAGCTCCTTGCTTTCCAGAATCACTTTGAAATGCAATAAATAATTCCTGAGCACTTTGGCAAAAACTTGATCCTCACTAGGAGACAACATGGGTTAAAAACCTACTCTTACAAAGGCACGGCACACCTTTTTTTTGTTTGTTTGTTTGTATTAAAAGAGGATTAGGAGTCAAGCAGATCGAGGTAAGCTTATACATAGAGTTGCTTCCCTTCAGCAAAATATTTGACAAGGTGGATATTCTTGGTATTTTTTTAACAATATGGAATATTATCCACTAGGTAATAATATAGTTAGTATATGCATAGCCTGTTAAGTAATTTTACCAAATAGTTTGATTATGGTGTTGGAAGAAAGCTTAGTGTATGTTGTCTATCTCAGAGCAATGTTATACCATTCCTGTTTTTTATTTGTTAACCTATTTCTTTCTGGCAATAACAAATGCTCCCAGGTTTATTAGATTTTCAGAAAGTCATTTTCATGAGCTTGAAAATTGTTAAATTATTTTGAAGTTATACTTTAAAATATGTATTAGTGAGAATTGACTAATTAATGGTAATAATTTAATAATTACAAGAGATGGCTTCTTATGAGGTAATGAAATAAGAAGTGTGCTGAATAAATGGCTGATATTCAGTTGATTTTTAAATAAAGTATTTGAATTGGTTGTAAGAGTGTGTTTAAAATATATAAAAATAATTAAATCCCTATATAGCTCGTGGCACTCCTGGTAAAGTTTTCAACTGAAGACAACAAAACTTGGCCGTTTCTTTCCAGAGAACTTAAAAACAGTCGATCAGTGAGAGGGTCACATGACTGATTGTATCTGATTGAATGTGAGCAGAAATATATTTCACTCTTAGGACAAAGGAGTTAAGAAGTGAATATTCTTTTCCATCTTTTCTTTCCAATCCCATGACTCTGATGAGCATAAGCATGAAAATCTTGAAAGCTTCATTATTATGATGAGTGGAACATGAAGATGTTTGGGACCTGGGTCCCTGAATCATTAGGTAAAGAAATGCCCATTGAACTGGAACTGCTATCAAACAGTCAAGTGTATGTTAAATTTTGTTGTATGACGTCATTGAAATTTTATTTTGTTATGTTTTGCTTTCATCAGTGTTGATGTTACTCTAACTAATACAGGCTAAATCTCTGTGAAAGTCATTGCTTAGCTCATTAAAATGGGCCAGTCTTGGGGTGCTTGGGTGGCTCAGTAGGTAAGTGTCTGACTTCAGCTCAGGTCATGATCTTGTAGTTCGTGAGTTCTAGCCCCACATCGGACTCTCTGCTGACAGCCCAGAGCCTGGAGTGTACTTCATATTCTGTATCTCCCTGTCTCTCTGCCCCTCCCTCACTCACTTTCTGTCTCTTTCTCTCTCTCAAAAGTAAATAAACATTTAAAAAATTAAAATGAGTTAATCTGATAGTATCTTGAGTTCTAGATTTAGTGGTCTGTTTGTGACAAGCTCTGGCTGGTGGCAATTCTTTTCCCATCCGCTAGAAAACGGATGACCCAGTGTCTGGAAGGTAAAGATTGCCAGAACAACTGTCCCGTATTCTTCTTTTTTTTTTCCTCTTTACTAGCTGCATAAATATTAGGAGAATAAAACCAGTTCATATTTTCTTTTGGGCCAAAACCTTTTTCACTGATTTGGAGACTTTGGGCAAACAGATGTTAAGTTCTAGAAATACAGGTTATAAGTGAGTGTCAAGTTGTCCCAACTGAATCATTTTCTTACCATACCATGGCATACAAAGCCAGCATAAGCATATATTAAATATTTCATCAAAAACTTGGATGGTGATAAAAAAAAGTGTGTGTTTTTAAAATTTGTGATAGAAACAAAAATGAAAGGGAAGGCTAATAAAGTAGATGAAAGACTATGTCATTTTCTTTCATGCTTCCAAGCTATTGCCTATGTTATTTATTTGGCCTGAAATTTTCTTGTTCTTTTTCATTTAGCTAACTCATACGCATCTTTCAAAATTCATATCAACTGTCACTTCCTCCAGGAAGCCTTCTGTTTTCTTACCAATAGATGATTGAAATACTTTTATTTGTATTTTCTTAGTGCTTTGCACTTACATATAGCCCTATAAGTCATTGACTTTATTTTCTTATTTTTTTGTCTAGTAATGTCTAATTTTTCTTGTGATAGAATTTTCTTATTTAACTCTGTATGTTCGAAGTCTAGCACAGAGCCTAGCACTTTGTTTTACTTATATCCTGTCATGTTCTAACATTAATAGGAAATGAATGATCAAATCAGGACATTTTTAAATATCAATATTCACAAACGATAAGCTCAAGTGACCAAGATAAAGTAAAAGTAGCAAAGTTCTGAATTTTTAAAAAATAGATACAAACCAAATAAAAACAACAACAAGCAAAAACACCCTGTATTGAAAATAAAGATCACAGAATTCATGGATTCACAAAAATTAATGTAAAAAGAATCTGAAGTGTTAGAGAACCAGAAGCTTCAAGGGAATCAATAGATGTTGCATAAATAGAAGTAGAGGATCCTGATCAGTGCAGAGAACAATGCTGTACTGTCAGATGAAGGCACATCTACAATATTTTTTACAATGATAGGTGCTATCATTGCTCAAGAGAAACTGGAGGATGCCCAGAAGACAATGACCAAGATAATGATCAGGGTAGATCTAGGATTTTTTTAAAAGAATACCTTTCAATTATCTGAAGGATCTCATGCATAAAAAGAGGTTGAATTACTTCACTAATGCTGGAAGCACAAACTGGGACAAATATACAAAGGTGCAGGAGATAAGTTGTGTGGTCTAATAATAAAGCTTTTCAAAAATATCAAAGGCTATTTGGGTCAAGTTGTGGAGTTTGAGCAAAGACTGAATGACTTTTCATCAGAGTTGTGATAGAAGAAATTCCTGCATTAGGAAGAAGGTAAACCAGTTACCTTTATAACTAAATATTCTAGATTGGCTACGATGAATCAGACCAATCATAAGTTATTTCAGTATGTGCAAAAAATTGTTCTTTCTTTCCTGACACTTTTTACATCCTTTTCCCTCCTTCTCATCCACTTTTGCTCCCTTCTTCTTACTTCCCTCTTTTCTGTACTCTTCCTTCTCATTAATACTTACTAGCAACTACTCTAGGTCAGGCAATGTAGTAAGCACTATTATTTCAACAATGAACAAGTTAGACAAGGTTGCTGCTTTTACAGAGTTCTGTCTACTGTGAGGTATAAACAGGTAAACAAATAAACACAATAAATGTCATGAAAGATTATGATAGGAGATTTGCAGAGTTCTCTGGGGGCACTTAGGAGTACCAGGCATAGAGTGTTTAAAGGGAAAGACATTGAATTTGTAGGTCTCTTGGAGGGAAGCTTAGCCTTGCTGGTAGAATTGCATGCAGACCCAGTTCAAGCTGCATTCAGCTGGTTCTGTGTATTGATGTTTTTCCAAGATGCTCTGAACATTCTCCAAATTAGTTTCTTTAATCATCAAATATCTCTGTAAGAGTGATATCCTTTTACATCCATCTGAAAATTGTCAGTGCAGGTGTTCTGTGCTGGGCAAGTGGGTTGAGAAAGAAAGAAAAACAGAGAGGAGGGGAGGGAGAGGCAGGGTAGGATAAAGAGAGGAGGATTAACCAAGTCACCCAGAGACATTGCCTCTTGTGATGAGAAAGATTTTAATTTCAGGGCTTGGTGTAAACTAGGCCTTGAATATGTAATGGCTAACATGATTGCCTACCAAGCCACTGTCAATCCAGAGTTGAAACTCATTACTGTAAATTGCTTTGGGATACCTTGAGCATGAAAAATGCAATAAAAAACAAAACCTATTTTGCAAAGAAAGTGGTAAAACTGTAGTCCTCCTTACATAAGGGAGACACCATAGAGAATATCTTGATTCTTCCCATGGGGAGTAGTGATATCTGTTGAAAGAAGAGGGGAAACAACATTAAAATAGCTTACTTTCTTTCCCAGAAACAACAAGAAACTAATTAACTGAGCTGGTCTCAATACACTGACCTTTATTATTTGTTGTCTATTAAGATGTTTCCACCAGAAGTCAGTAGTGACACATGCTAATTGCATCCTATTTGTGTTGACTATCATGCCCCCTATAATGATCATTTGTTTCTACAAAATTGCCACATGTCGACACTTCAACCAAAGAGTCCAGTTAAGCCACGTGTGACCTCCAGTACACATAATTTGGGGTGGTTTTCATTCTTTAAGTCTGTCAAAGAAAGGCAAGAAATCTGACCAGCACAACTGGAAATTACATTAATTTAGTACTGAAAATGTATTACAGATGTTCATCTCCTCCCACACCCAGAGCTTAACCTTTCTTATGCTGCTATAAAATACCTTATTCTAGCATAATGGCATTGCCACCTTACTGAAAGAAGACTGCTAATGAAATAATTTTCTTAAAAATGTTGATTTTAATTGGTCATGAGAAATAGATACTGTGTCTTCTGAGAACAAAATCTTTACTAGGAACCATGATTGTCCTAGGATTATTTCAAACCAAAATGCATAATGTCATCTAATAGTATGATATTTGGTATAATGGAGAAATCAGTAGGTAAGGTTTCAAGGGTACTGGATTCCAGTTCTGGCTATGACACCAAATAAATGAGAGATATTGAGCAATATAGTTTTTTTATATGTTTTCTCACTTATAAAATGCAGATAATCTATAAGTGACCTTCACATTTTCTTTATCTCAGACTCTTGAACTTGGAGCTTGGTGAACTTTCTTTATAGCACTTATCAAAGTTGTATTTGTAGTATCATTATGTGATTATTTAATTAATGACTTTCCCCCACTCCACTGATGCTCCATGAGAACAAGGATCATGTCTAATTTTGTTCAATATTTCATCTCTGGCTCCTAGCACAAAGTCTGGCACACATTGGTATTCAATGAATACTCCTTGAATGAATGAATAGATGAGCAATATTTAGAAAGGATGCTATTATTTTAAATTTATTTATTTATATATTTATTTGTTTGTTTATTTTGAGAGAGAGAGAGAGAGAATGGAGGAGGAGCAGAGATAGAGAATGAGAGAGAGAATCTCAAGCGGATTCCACACCCAGTGCAGAGCCCGACACAGATATCACTCTTATGACCCTGAGATCATGACCTGAAATCAAGAGTCAGATCCTTAACTGAATGAACCACCCAGGCATTCCAATGCTTTTATTTCAGGATTCCTAAAACAGTATTGCCTCAAGAAGACTTACTGAATAGCCCAATCTCTACATGACTTCTCTGAATTCCAGGGTAACTTATCTATGTCTGTCTTAAAGAGTTTATAACAGAGGTGCCTGGGTGGCTCAGTTGAGCCTCCGACTTTGGCTCAGGTCATGATCTCACAGTCCGTGAGTTCGAGCCCTGCGTCGGGCTCTGTGCTGACAGCCTGGAGCCTGCTTCGGATTCTGTGTCTCCCTCTCTCTCTGACCCTTCCCCGTTCATGCTCTGTCTGTCTCTGTCTCAAAAATAAACATTAAAAAAGGTTAAAAAAAAGAGTTTATAACATCTCGCATTATAATTATTTAGAGTCATGAAAGATGCCGTGAATGACTGCACAATAGGAACTCAATAAATATGTGTTGAATGTGAGACACTACATCCTTACTTATCTTTATATCCCAAGGCTAATAGATGCTTAATAGTGTTTGTTAAATTAAAGATGGTGGCATTTCACTTGCTTGCAAGAAATATTCAGATTTTAAGTAACAGAAAGCTTAACTCAAACAGGTTTGATCAATAAAGACATACTTTATGATTCATATAACTGAAAAGCCCAGAGTTAATGCAATCACTGAAGTCCTAACTTTCTATCTCTTCTCTCTACCTTCCTTTTCCCCCTTGCTGATAGTGACTGCTCCTAGGATAGCTGTAAGCAGCTTCCTAGAACTGTATTTATTTCTTGTAATAGTGCTTACTATGTAACAGACACTGTTTTCAGTGCTTAAGAAGTACTAGCTCATGTAGTCTTCTGAAACAACTCTATAACTAGTAATGATTAATATTCCCATTTTACACACAAGAACACTGAGGAAAAGAGAGATTAAATAACTTGCCCGAAGTCATATAATTGCAGTAGCCATGATTTCAACCCAGTAAATTTGTCTCCAGAGTGTCTGTTCCCAAACACTGTATTTCCTTATTCAGAAACATAAAGAAAGCTTCTCTCTTATTAAGATCCTAGGAATAAAGTGGAAACACCTTTCACTGAAGACCCAAGCCAATATGTCTTTGTATCTCATTGACTTGACTGAGTTAAGTTTTCATTACAGTCTCTCCTTGTAGCCAGTGGTAGAGACATGAGGATTGGCTTAAATCTATTAGAAGCAAATTCTGGAGCTGAGTGGCCTAAATATCTTATGCCCTGAACAGGGCAGGATAGATATTCAAGTAAATTCCTTGGTACTGTTACCATGGATCTGAATGAGGATTTTTTTTTTGGGTGAACAAAAAAGATCACATGTCCACTGTGACTGGTACATCCCAAAAGATGTAATTTTTTAATGTTTATTTATTTTTTTTTTGAGAAAGAGAGAGAGAGTACAAGCAGGGGAGGGGCAGAGAGAAAGGGAGACAGAATGTCAAGCAGGCTCTGCACTGTCAGCACAGAGCCCAATGTGATTCAAGTGCTTAACCAACTGAATCACCCAGGTGACATCCAAAAGATATGTTAAAAAGAGTTACATATGAAAAATAAATAAATAAATAAATAAATAAATAAATAAATAAATAAATAAATAAAAGAGTTACATATGGGGTGCCTGGGTGGCTCAGTAGGTTGAGCATCTGACTTTGGCTCAGGTCATGATCTCACAGTTTGTGAGTTCAAGCCCCATGTCAGGCTCTGTGCTGACAGCTCTGGGGCCTGCTTCAGATTCTGTGTCTCCCTCTCTCTCTGCCCCTCTCCCACTGTGTTCTGTCTTTGTCTCTCTGTCTCAAAAATAAAATACAAAAAAAAAATTTAAAAAGAGTTACCTATCAAAACTTCTCTATCTTCAAGGAATAAATGGAATCCTAGCTAAATCTATTGAAAAATGGGAATTTTTGCACTCTATAAACTATAGAAAACTTATGAAAGATGGAAGAGAACAGAAAGAAATTGAAAAATATTCCATGCTCATGGATTGGAAGAACAAACATTGTTAAAATGTCTATACTACCAAAAGCAATCTACACATTTAATGCAATCCCTGTCAGAATACGACCAGATTCTTCTGAAAGCTAAAACAAACAGCTCTAAAATTTGTATGGAACCAAAAAAAGACCTTGAAGAGCCAAAGAAATCCTGAAAATGAGAAACAAAACTGGAGGTATTACGATTCTAGATTTCAAGCTATATTACAAATGTGTAATCATCAAGACATTATGGTACTGACACAAAAATAGACACATATATAAATAGAACAGAATAGAAAACCCAGAAATGGACCTGCAACTATATGGTCAACTCATCTTTTTTTTTCAATATATGAAATTTATTGTCAAATTGGTTTCCATACAACACCCAGTGCTCATCCCAAAAGGTGCCCTCCTCAATACCCATCACCCACGCTCCCCTCCCTCCCACCCCCTATCAACTCTCATGGTCAACTCATCTTTGACAAAGCAGGAAAGAATATGCAATAGAAAAAAAGATAGTCTCTTCATCAAATGGTGTTGGGAAAACTGGATGGTGACATGCAGAAGAATGAAACTGGACTCTTTCTTATACCATACACAAAAATAAATTCAAAATGGATGAAAGACCTAAATATGTGACAGGAAAGCATCAAAATCCTAAAGGAGAACATAGAGCAAACTCTTTGACCTCGACTGTACCAACTTCTTATTAGACACATTCCAGAAGGCAAGGGAAACAAAAGCAAACATGAACTATTAGAACCTCATCAAGAGAAAAAGCTTCTGCACAAAAAAAAAAAAAAAAAAAAAATATGGGGAACTAGGTTCTACTTATATAAATTGGTTAGAAAAGAGCTTAGGGCAGAAAGCCACCACCACAAAACAAAAACACCTGAGGTTAGCTAGCTAGCTATTGTAATGGGATCATGAGTAACTTGTTAGATCACCTGCAGGAAATTACTTTCCATCTGACACCAATGTACACTTTGATCACAAACTCCATTTGTTACCCAGACCCTTTGCTTCTTAAACACAGAAGTTACTGATTACTGTCTGATTTTTTTCTCCACATTCACATGTGTAAAATCGTGTTTTCTTCACATACACCACGTGGGTAATATCTTGTGAGCTCAATAAATATGGAGACGAAACCCCTGTTTCGGGCTCTTGTCTCCTCCCAGACATTAGCCTCCCTCATATTCAATTCTGCATCTACTCTCTTTCTGGACAAGAGAGAACTCTGGACTCATAGTCTGTGACAGAAAAGGAAACAATCAACAAAACTAAAAGGAAGCCTACAGAATGGGAGAAGATATTTTCAAATGACATATTGGATAAGGGATAGTATTGAAAATCTATAAAGAACCTAGCAAACTCAACCCCCCCCCCCACAATAACCAACCCAGTTAAGAAACGAGCAGAAGACATGCATAGACAATTTCCAAAGAAGATATTCAGATGGCTAAAAGACACATGAAAAGATGCCTAACATCACTGATCATCAGAGAAATACAAATCAAAACCATGATTAGATACCACTTCACACAATTCAAAATAACTAAAATTACCAATACAAGAAACAACAGGTATTGGTGAGGATGTAGAGAAAGGGGAACCCTCTTGCACTGTTAGTGGGATTGAAAACTGGTGCAGCCACTCTGGAGAACAGTATGGAGGTTCCTCAAAAAACCAAAAATAGAACTACCCAATGATCCAGCAATTGTGCTATTAGATATTTACCCAAAGGATACAAAAATACATATTTGAAGAGGTACATGCACCCTGATGTTTGTAGCAGCATTATCAACAATAGTCAAACTATGCAGAGACCCCAAATGTCCATCAACTGATGAAGGGATAAATATGTGGTATAGATAGATAGATAGATAGATAAAGGAATATTACTTAGCCATCAAGAAGAATGAAGTCTTGAGACGCCTGGGTGGCTCAGTTGGTTAAGAGTCTGACTTTAGCTCAGGTCATGATCTGGTGGTCCATGGTTTCGGGCGCCACACTGGGCTCTGTGCTGACAGCTAAGAGACTGGAGCCTGCTTCAGATTCTGTGTTTCCCTCTCTCTGCTCCTCCCCTGCTCACACTCTGTCTCTCTCTCCCTCTCATAAATAAATAAACATTAAAATTTTTTTTAAAAGAATGAAACCTTGCCATTTGCATTGACATGGATAGAGCTAGAGTGTATGGCACTAAGTGAAATAAGCCAATCAGAGAAAAACAAATACAATATGATTTCATTCATATGTGAAATTTCAGAAACAAAACAGATGAACACATGTGTGGGGGAGAAGAAAGAGAAACAAACCACAAGAGACTCTTAATGATATGAGAACAAACTGAGGGTTGATGGAGGGAGGTAGATGGGAGATGGGCTAGATGGGTGATGGATACTAAAGAAGGATACTTGTGATGTGTGGTGTTGTATGTAAGTGATGAATCACTGAATTCTGAAACCAATAAAAAAATAGGAATTTTAGTTTGTTGAACTATTTTGTAACCTTGATCAGAGGAAGTCAATGTTCATAGTGGTCAAATCTAATTGATATACTAACAAGGTGAACCAAGAGATTTATACTTTAGAATTGTTATTGTTCTATAACTTACTATAATTGAGTTATAAAAATAGCTGGTTCTTTGTTTAAGAAAGCTCAAAAGGTATATTGACTGAGATCAGGTCTGCAAGTCAATATGGCAAGTAAATATTTAAATAAAATCAGCTGATATCTAGTTATAGTTTGATAAAACTGAAGAGGAGAAAATCATTCAGCAATGAAATCAACATATATCTGCACTTTAAAAAAAAGACGGTATTCTAGTAAGTTTATAAACTTATACCTCCAAATTGGATCCTCTCCACACAATCTAGAATGCACCCGAACTTCCAAAATGCTTATTTGAAAATATAAGAGATCTGGATTAAAAAATAGCTGAACTGAGCTGAAAACCAGATGCTTGCAGCTCAGCTGAAATTTCTGGGGTAAATTAATTGTGGACAAAAACAACATTTTAGAAACTCTGATGTCAGTGAGCTAATGGGCAGCTCCAGACAAAGACTGGAGAAGAAAAGCATTGTTATTTGAGGATGGTAATAGAAATAATTATCTGTGTGCCAGGAAAAAAAAAATAGCACTAAAAGCCATGATGAGTCCATAGAATCAATCAACAAAAGAAATTTTGTAGAATTATTTGACCTAATTACAACTGAAGATATATCGGGTGTTTTTGTAAATGTCTTAAGGATGTAACATTCGCCACAAAATGAGCTATATCATTAATAGGTCATGCAATATAAAACCTGGAGCCCAAAAGAACCTAGAGAGAATGGGCAACTTGCAAATGAAGCACTAATAATAAAATGATAAAATCAGCCATAAAGAATTAAGACACACTGAAGAAAGTAGGAAAAAAAGAGAATTTGAGGTTCTGAGCGTGCAAAATTAAAATATAATAAAATAAATGCAGAACCAAAAATGAGTATTGTGTGAAAGAACATTCTAACTCTAAATTCAGTTTAGATTATCAGCTTCATCATTCAATTATCCCTGATTTATTTAGCATCTATGCAGATGACAAAAGAAAAAGGAATTAAAACTATTGTCGAAGAGTGATTAGCAAGATATTATTCCTGACCCCAAAGGATTATTTTAATCAATAATCGTTTTATAGCCTAGATATTTGGGAGTATACAACTACATTCAAGACATGACTTGTGATAGGGACAGTCATGTCAAAACCATATTTCACCAGAATCTCTGTTGGGTGAATGCACCTTTTTGGAAAGCCCGTATCCTGGCAACCCCAAAACATCTGTTTTCTCTGATACTGCTCATGGGTTGTTGAGTGTTGTCTGAGAAAATGCAAGTCAGTTCCCTTACATATTTGTAATTTCAAAACTCAACTTGTTCTTTAGGGCTGCTTAAGGATTACTTACACATCTCTCTTTTGTTCTCTTTGCAATCCCACCTTTCGCTGTTCCAAATTTTACCATTTTTCTTAAGGTCTGTTCTTTTTATTGTTTTCTATGTTCTTCCCCCTCTCTCATGATAATGTGGCTTCCTACTTCTCAGCCATAAACTGACAATACTCTCCCATGTACCACTTATCTACATTCATATTTTTGCCTGTTCTTTGTCTTCCTCCTTATCTTAGAAGGGAAGAGGGAGTGGTGGAAATTCCTTCTGCTGTCCAAATTTCATCCCTCAGTTATACTTTGGAATATACTCTCTTTTATCACCATTTTTTTTTTACTGCTTATTTATTTTTGAGAGACAAAGAGACAGAGTGCGAGTGAGGGGAGGGGCAGAGAGAGAGGGAGACACAGAATTTGAAGCAGTCTCCAGGCTCTGAGCTGTCAGTGCAGAGCCTGACATGGAGCTTGAACCCACGAACTGTGTCACAATCAAATTTAACTTGATGAACTATTCTGTATTTATTTTCTTTCTCCTTCACTTATTTTTTTCTCTTAGGCTCAAATCTCTCTCTAAGAAAATGTTGATTCTTCCTCCATAACAAGTCACCATCCTTCTTCTCTTCTCTGCACAACCAGACTTTAAAGTTTTTGTCTAAAGCAGGATTTCTCAACTTTGGTACTAGATACTTTAAGCCAAATAATATTTTTGCGATGGGAGCTGTCCTGTATTATAGATTAGCATTCTTAGCCTCCACCTGCTAGACATCAGTAGCACTTCTCCAGTTGTGATAACCAAAAATGTCCCCAGACATTGCCAACTGTCTCTTGGAGGACAAAGTCATGCCTGGTTGAGAATCACTGTTCTAAAGTTACAATCTCCATTTGTTTACAACCCAATTGTTATTCAGCTCAGTACAGTATAACTTCTGCTCTGACAACCCTATGCAAACTGCTCAATTACAGAACATCCTTATCCTAATGGCCAAATCTAATGGTTTGTTTTCAGTCTCTTTTTTTTTTTTTTTTTTTTTTTTTTTTTTTGGAAATATGATCTTGTCAACAGTCTCTTCTTACTGATAACTCTTCTTCAATGGCTTGTGGATCACTCTTTGAGTTCTTCTTCAGTCTCTTTTTCTGGTTCCCCTTCTTATACCTTACTTTAAAGTTTGGCATCGTCATTTTCTCAGTTAAGTCTTATGCCCATTCTATGACTCTAACTAACCAAATGCAGCTAGGTCAATGACTCCACAAACTTAACTGTGTCCCAGAACTGTTTTTATGAACTCTAAACATGAATTGATAGCTATCAAGGTGTTAATTTCCAGTTATATCCCAAATGCACTTAAAAATTAAACATGTTCAGCTGGACTTCTTGGGGTACATATTCTAAAATCAGATTTTTTTTGGTGTTTACCACCTTAGTTTAATATAGCACCATCCACTAGTTAGTTGTCAGCTAAGCTAGCACTTTACAGTCAATATAAACTCCTCCATCATTCTGAATTCCTAAAACTGTCAGTCACTGAATCCCATCCGTTCCAGTTCTGAATTTTACTTTTCTTTACTCACTTTTCTCCTTTCATTCCTATAAACATTATCCCAATTCAAATAATATTACATTTTTACCTGGACTCATGCCTTTAAACTTACCTCTAATTCATCATATTCATTGTCAGTGTCTTTAAAATACATATCTGATCTTGCCACATCCATGTTTATAAGGCTGTCAGTGTTTCTCACTATCTATACCCGTATTTTTCAAACTGTGGTACTCATAACATTTGGTGACACAGAAAATGGTTTTAGTAGAGAGAGAAGCAAACCATAGAACAGACTCTTAACTATAGAGAAAAAACTGAGGGTTGCTGGAGGGGAGGGGGGTGGTGGGATAGGCTAAATGAGTGATGAGAATTAAGGAGGACATGTGTTGTGATGAGCACTGGGTGTTGCATGTAAGTGATGGATCACTAAATTCTACCCCAGAAACCAATACTGCACTATATATATATGATAACTAACTTGAATTTAAATAAAAACTTAGAAGAAAAAAAAAGAAGAAGGTGGTTTTAGGTGATGTGTATTTTTTTTCTTTAAAAAGTTTTGCACTTACTGTGATTTGTATTAGGAAAAGACACATATCATAGCTAGCACATCAAATTGGCGATTTAATGGACATTATGTGAATAAGGCTAAATAAAAACACGGTGACTATTTAAAATCACTTTAAGGGAAAGAATAAAGTAAATAATAGTACATAGTGATGACAAAAGTTGTATAGGTGGTATATAAATGTCTGAAGTATGAACCTACTAGCTAAAATGGTAATTATGAACCTACTGGATAAAATCCAAAGTGCTTAGTAGGCCACAAAGTTGCTTTCTTAATCTGATTCACCCTCCCTATTGTGAATTCTCCCTCCAATTCCCTGATATCCACTCTATATCCAAGCCACACAAGAATTTCTTTCTTACTGAATGTGGTATATAGTTTTATGCCTTCTTGTCTTTGTTACTGTTGTTTCCTCTGTCTGCACTGGCGCTGTGGAAGAAGATCCAGTGGATTGCTTCTCTCCTTATCTATTTCAACATCTTGTTGAAGGAGGTAATTGAGAGACTGTAACTGCAATTGACATGCAAGCTCAGCCCAAGCAATCGGAGGCTCCTCCTCTGTCCTTGGATGTATGATCTGCCTACTGTTCCCAAATGGGAACTATTTTCAAGGACATAGTCTTGATAGAGCAATGTGTTGTTGAGAACATCTGGAAAGTGTATGTGACTGAATCCTTTTAAAGGCCTCTAACTTTTAAGATTCTGGTGGGTGGGAGTGGCCATTGATTTGTTTTAAGACCACCCACTATAAGCCATGATTGTTGGTTGCTTTGCTTATTAAAATTGCCACCTACCAATCTAACTGCTCTGCATCTTTCTTTGGTCTCCCTTTCCTCTCCATTTATGGGACTGTTTCAGATTTTACCCAAGAAGTTCCCAAGGTTGTACACCAACACATCTCTCCAGGGTGCCTCCTATGTTTAAGTCTAGAGAATTTCTCAGACTCTTGCAGCTGGAATTCTGGATATGGGTTAGGAGCCACCATTCAGAATCACATGCATGAGATTTCAAAGTCAGAAAATGACTTCTATGAGGCTGATCTTCTGTTGCTTCCACTCCTTCTGTAGCTGCACTGTCATGGACATGCTGGATTTTCTAAAGAAGTAGGTGGCCCATGGTCTAGCAAGGGGTTGAAATAGAGGGTAGAAGTCAAAAATTTGGGGCAGATTTATTATAGAAGAGGTGGATTATTCCCAGACACCAGAGATGTAGTAGGGGATTTCAAAATGCACTATCTCCTCAGTCATTTTCTAGATTATTAATAGTGACAGAGGTATTTGCTCTTCTGTTGGCCAGTTCCACGGTATTGCTTTAGAAGTTGTTCCTAGAAACAGACTCGAGCATGATTCTCCAGGTACTGCAAGGTTTCTGTGAACACCCATTTTCTTATATTAAATAACTTTCTACTTAAACTTGCTAGACCGTTTTCTGTAATCTAACACTGAATGCTGGCTAAAAGAGGTTCTGCTTCCAAACATTATCCACAATTTGAATTTTATCCAACTTTCCTGCACTTCCCATAAGTAATATTTGTTACTTTGGTAAATAAGGAACTTTATTTTCATGTACTATTTGAAAATATTTATATACATACATGGGTAAATATAAATATATGGGTATATATATATGTCCATAGGCATATTTAGGGAAAAAAATGTGCCCACAGAAGAACCTAAAAATCCTCATAGTAAAAGTGTCAAATGCTTATGTTTCTCTTAGTATGTGTTCCATCAAAACTGCAACTTGTTTTGAGATCTCTGCTGCAATCTTATTCCATAGCTCAGGTTATTTTAAATCCAAAATTCATTGAGTCAGTGGGTGGCCTGTTATTTCCAACATACTATCAAAGTGTTTATTATTAACTCCTACCATTTCAAAAAAAGAAGTTATATAAGAAACTAAAACCCCAGATTAGATCCTCTGTCCCCTTCCCAAACCTCCTGTCCAACAAAGCAGGAGCCCTTCTTGTCACAATGAGGTTATATTTGTATCCAGAGTGAGCAAAGAGTAAATTTCTATCTTTCTTGGCACATTGCATTGATTATTTCAGTCTTTAAAAAGCAATGTTGCTATTTATTTATGTCAGGTTTTCAGCACTGTTGTACCAGGCACTGCCTGTTTGAGTTCTGTCTCTTTCTTGATGTTTTAATTCACTGCTAGCAGAGATGCGTTTCTTAGCAGCAAGCAGGTTGAAAGGCTGACCTCAGCCTGAATGCTGCTACTAATCAGACTCCCTGGTTTGGTCCAGCATTTTAATTTTATTTATTTATTTATTTATTCATTTATTTATTTTTGTTTGTTTGTTTATGTTTTCTCCCTGTTTAGAAGTTAACTATGGATTTGTCTACCTATCTCCATGGCTTAGTAAGTAAAAATTCAAGCAACTGATGCCTCAAAATAAATAATATTTCCTCATTAACAGTATCCTTTGTTGTTTGGGATTTATTTAGGTATGTTCTTACTCTAAGGAAAATAAAATATAGTATTAGTATCTGACATTAATTGAATATTGCTTTAAATGAGTCACATGCAAACCAAAAAACCCACATTTAATTCTTACAAAATTTCTATGAGTTAGATCCTAATTCCACAGTTGAAAGTGAGGCTTAGAAAAGCTAAATAAGACTTCAAACAAATATTAATGATTCCAAGATCACATCTGTGAACAATACTAGTATTTCTCAGGACACAAAACTCTGAGGATAAGCCAGTCTGCTCACACCTTAGAAAAATCATAAACCTTTCATTTTGACTGTATTCTTAGACTTGTGGCCACTTCAGACTTGAGCAAAGAACTAAAAACCAGTTCTAGGAATATTCTGAGGGTCTCCTCTGCTCATTCTCCTTTGAGAAACCAGATGGTTCTTCTATTCTTTCCTCACTTGTTATTTCTGGTACATGTCTGCCTACCATGCTTGTTGCTATTTCTTTCTAGTCTCTATTCCAGATGTATGGGTACTGAATCTATAAGTATCCATTCTGCTAGCAGTAGTTCATGTTAAAACTGAAGAACTGAGATGTCAGTGCCCTGAGCAGTCCCAATTTTGAACAGATATCAGAACCAGTGGTGTAAAGGAGGTCAAAATGAATGGAGAGCCTAGCAGAAGACTGAAAGATGGAATTCAAATTTATTTGTAACTGGCAAGTACAAAGCCATGGAGAAATTAGTTGAAAGAGCCAGGGCCAAAGACCATGAAGTCAAAACTGAGTCACTGAAGAACCCCTCTATTTCAAATGCCCTTTGAACTTGTTTTCCCAGACAGAATATTCCTTGTGTGAACTCAGAGTATGTCCACAGACAACTTGAAAAATTTCTTACTGTCTCCCTTTTTGACAGAGTAGTACCTGACACATAGCAAACACTCAATAAATATTAGCTGGAAGAAAGTGCACACATTCTGGAATGGAAATAATTATCGATTAAAATCAAGGGTTGTTAAGTCAGACTGAAGAATGTGAATTGCCTAGAACAAGCTCACTTGGTTTTCAACCATTTTGAGCTTAGAGCTGCTTCTATCTTTTGACATTTCATTGCTATTTATGGCTGGCTAAAAAAGATTTATTGGTTTAAAAGGGAAGATATGCACACCTCTGCACATAGAGGCACATAAGCCTTCCCCAGACATCAAATAACTCTAATGATAGTTTGATGAGTTAAGGGTAAGTGAATCAGAAATTTATTGATTCAATTTCCTCTGTAATACACAAGGGTTTACAAATTCTGGGAAGAGCTCAATTTGAAGAGATCAAGTTTAAAAAATAGCAAAACTTTGCCAAACCATAGTACAATAATTTTTCTCCCAATCCAAGCCGAGATGTCTATAAAATAAATGTCCAATACATTTCTTTTAAGTTTGGTTTAGTGTAAAAATAATTGGACCTAGGTTATTGACCCTAGGTGCCCATCACTGATCCCATGAAATTATGTGATTCAAATGATAGCTAATGTTTATTGAGGATTTTAGTATTGGTCAGGCACTGTTCTAGGTACTTTACATGGGTTACCACATTTAATTCTCATGATAGTCCTATAAAGCAAGCACGTTATTATAACCATTTTGGAGATTAAACTGCTGAAGCATATGGAAGTTAAAGAACGTGTCTCAGTTCAAACAACTAATAATTGAAAAGCCTAGGATTCAAACCTAGGCAATCTATCACATACTTTTAATTCCTGAACTAGATATACTTTAAAGTTCCTTGCAGTGTGATATTCTTTGACTATCTACTCTCTTTCATGGTGCTGTTGGAGACATTGAAGCTATATCTCCACCTGTGGAGGACGAAGGGAGGGAGGCAAGACACTTAAATAAAGTTCACTTTTAGGTAATATTCAGAAAGCTAAAAAGGTTCTATGGATTCATGGGACACATTGCCATTTTGGAAGATGGGTCTAGAAAATCTAAGCTGAATCTGAGCTACACCTTCCAGGTCCTTCCAAGAGTAAGAGCATGGCTTATTGATGTGACCTACTGGTTCTGAAAGAAGTACAAAGTGAAGGTTTAACACTGGTTTCACTTACCTTATCTAGAATGGTGTGATATCTCTATACTCAAATGCTCTGATCTCTATAGAGTACCAAATATTTCCAGTAACTTCAAGTTAAAATTTTGTTACCCTGGCACATAGGTTATAAATAAATAAAAGTATATTTAATATTTGATTTTCATCTGGAAATGTGGGATCCAGGGTGAATGAGGAATAAAGTATAGCAATCAAAGGATAACAAAAAGTTATGGAAAATGACCAAAAATAAGAAACTGTTTAAATTCTGACAAAGACATAAGACAGAATATTCTTACACATTAATAATGTTTGTAATCCCATGTTTCTCAAAATATGAGAGAATATTCATGGTAAAATACATGAAAGAAGCAGAATAAAATACTGAACAAAATACTACCATAACAATGTAAAGCAAACAAATAAATCAGGCACAGAAAGAAGACTGAAAGTACATTAGCAAAAAATATTAATAATGTTTGCTTCTATGTGGGAAAATTATACTTTATTTTTTCTTTCTTTCAAATACTTTTTTTCAAGTTTCTTACCATGATCATGTGTTTTTATTATCATGAAATAAAAACCCAATTTAAAAATATGTCAATAGTTTTTTAAAGGCTCTCTGAAATTTTTAACAAAATGTTTACTAACACATGTAATTCTAGTGAACTCTCTGAATGATGGGATGGCATCCAGCTGAAGAAATATATAAATAAAAATATTAAAAAATATGAAAGAACAGTATACTATTAATCAGATGATATGGTTTCTTGGATTTGCTATTCACTAGCCCTGTAACCTTGAAAAAACATTTACCCTCTCTGAGCCTCAATTTCTTCTTTAGTAAAATAGAGATAATAATGTTTTCCCTGTCTACAACAGACAGTTGTTGAAAAGACTGAATATGTACAGAATTGCTTTTGAAAATTTAAAGTATCATATGGTAGACCTTATTCTTAGTAAAAGGCAATCGTTATTTCAATCTTTATGAATAATAAATAAATTTATATTTATATGTTTCTTAACTCTGATTATTTGCTTTTCCAAATTCTCTTGTCCATTAGTGGGTAGTTTTATCTTTGACTAAAATGAATGAAGGCCAGAATTACCAGGTTCTAATATGAGTGGTGATAAACCGGGGAAAGGACTACATGTAACAAATGATTGAAGGAGCATCACTGAACTCATCATCCCCATTGGAATTCTTGGTAGAATCATGGAGGGAACTGTACTGAGAAAAACAGACATAGAAGATCTTCAGAGGTAGAGTGTGCCTAGATGAGACAGGATCATTAAATTATTGAACAAATGCCCTCTTTCCTCTCTTGCACAAAACTGCTTTAAAAAAATGTTTATTTATTTATTTATTTTTGAGAGAGAGCGCAAATGGGGTGGGGGTGGGAGGGCAGAGAGAGGGAGAGAAAAATCCCAAGTAGACTTCACACTGTTAGAGCAAAGCCTGATGCAGGGTTCAATCTCATGAACCATGAGATCATGACCTGAGTCTAAATCAATAGTGGAATGCTTAACCAACTGAGACACCCAGGTGCTCTGCACAAACTTGCCTTTACAACTACTTTGAAAACAAAACAAAACAAACAAACAAAAACAACTACTTTGAAAACATATCATCATAATGCAATATGCTTAGTGCTACAGTGGTAGGTGCAAAGAGTTTTAGTGTCATGGAGAAAGATGGGGCTTACCTTACCTACAGAAGTTAAAGAAGACTTCATAAAGTAGGTGATCATGAATGCAGCTGGATTATGCAGAATGTTATATGGGGACAGGTGGGAAAAACATTACAGGAAGAGGGAAGAGGAAGCATAATGACAGGGAAGTGCAAAAGAGCATGGCCTGTTGTTGGGACTATAGAGGTTCTCTGTGTTTAGAGCTAATTGGGAAAAAAGTGGGAGACAAGGCCAGATAATAGATGGGGGCAGTGTGAAGTGCCTTACATACCTTCATGAAAGGTTTCTACTTCAATCTAAAGACAATGGTAAAACAATTAATGGATTAGAACATTAGAATTACATGGTAATATTAGGTTTTTGAAGCAGCAGAGCAGTGACCAGATAAGATGGGGATTTTTCAGGTGGGCAAAGACCAGACAGAAGCTGATTTTTGGTAAGGGATGATGATGATAAAAGGCTGAAGGCTATAGCACAGTGGATGAAACAGACTTAAAAGACAATTGGAGGAAAATAGAACTAGCTCACATTTATAGATATTACTACATGTAAGGCACTGTGTGATGTTTTACATGGGGTATCTCATTTTAGCCCTAACGTACTAGGAAGGTGGTATCATATGATGGAGATGAGGCAAATGAGGCTAGGGATTTTATGTAACTTGTCAGAAAACAGAGTTCTGGAGATAGGGAATGAATCCAGGACGCCTAATTTTAAGTGTTTGACATGGAGGTGGCTGAGAAAATGTTGGTTGTGAGAAAATAGAAGTGGTTTCCCATGGTTCTAGATTGGGACAAGGTGTGGATATGAAATGAATGACAGAGAATTTGAAAGAGAGTCCTATTTGAGGAGACTGATAATACAACCAGCATTGGAATTGTTTTTTTTAAATATGAAATTTATTGTCAAATTGGTTTCCATACAACACCCAGTGCTCATCCCAAAAGGTGCCCTTCTCAATACCCATCACTCACCCTCCCCTCCCTCCCATCCCCCATCAACCCTCAGTTTGTTCTCAGTTTTTAAGAGTCTCTTATGCTTTGGCTCTCTCCCTCTCTAACCTCTTTTTTTTTTCTTCCTCTCCCCCATGGACTTCTGTTAAATTTCTCAGGATCCACATAAGAGTGAAAACATATGGTATCTGTCTTTCTCTGTATGACGTATTTCAACAATAGCCAAATTATGGAAAGAGCCTTAAATGTCCATCAACTGATGACTGGATAAAGAAACTGTGGTTTATATACACAATGGACTACTACGTGGCAATGAGAAAGAATGAAATATGGCCTTTTGTAGCAACGGAGATGGAACTAGAAAGTGTTATGCTAAGTATTGGAATTGTTGAATATGAGATGGCTGAGTAGAGACTCCAAGAAGAAACTGGAAATGCTGGTTTAGCATTAAGGGGAATGAAGAAGAACTGGTTTAATATCTGGGTTGGATATAAATATTTAATTAATTCTTTTGGGAAGTTAGGCTGTTACTAAAAGAAAATGGCCATTAACTGAGAGAAAGGGGAAAAAAAAGACAGGAAGGAAGAGAAAGAAAGGGAGAGGGGAAATATGACAGAGGAATGGATGAAGGAAGGAAGGAAGGAAAGAAGGAAGGGAGGAATTTGTAAGGGTGTCAGACCACCAACATCAGAGAAAAGGAACCCTAGCCTGGAATGCACTTGTCAACCTACATAGAGGGCTACCAGATGCCAGGACACATTTTCTTTTCTTGACTCAGGAAAGAGGCTTAAAAAAAATTTCAGTCACCATTGTCAATATGCCAGGGTGATTGGAGGTTGACACAGAAAATGTCTTGTGGGGCACCGGGGTGGCTCAGTTGGTTGAATGGCTGACTCAAAAGTCATGACTCAGGTCATGGTTTTGCGGTCCGTGGGTTCAAGCCCCGAGTTGGGCTCTGTGCTGACAGCTCAGAGCCTGAAGCCTGTTTCAGATCCTGCATCTCCCTCTCTCTCTGCCCCTCCCCACTCATGATCTGTCTCTCAAAAATGAATAAACAGAAAAAAAAAAAGAAAATGTCTTACTAAACTGTGCTTGCTATACCTCCCAAACTGAGATATTTGTTATAATCCATTATTTTTCCCACACAAAAGAACATTGCAGTTCCATTTGAACTTTGTATTTGATCAGTTAATAAAGAAATTCAGTGTTTATTCTAAGACGGAACCAAAGCCACTTTGACTTACTTGACTTATTGACTGTTTTGGCTTTGACAAACAAATTGCATACCTTCTGGGAGCAGTCAGAATACACTTCTCAAAGAAGTTACCTAACCACCCCCCCCCCCCCATTCCTCTCTATTGATTCTTTAAAAAAAAAAAAATAATAAGATCTAAAATAAAACAATGAAACCAATCCTCATTTACATGGGTAAAGTATTTTATTTTATTTTATTTTGTTTAAATTTTTTTTTCAACGTTTTTTATTTGTTTTTGGGACAGAGAGAGACAGAGCATGAACGGGGGAGGGGCAGTGAGAGAGGGAGACACAGAATCGGAAACAGGCTCCAGGCTCCGAGCCATCAGCCCAGAGCCCGACGCGGGGCTTGAACTCACAGACGCGAGATCGTGACCTGGCTGAAGTCAGACGCTCAACCGACTGCGCCACCCAGGCGCCCCAACATGGGTAAAGTATTTTAAAGCCTGTGAACTCTTTCAGAGTAATATTTTCCAATGTAAAAGCTATTAATCCTCTGAATTTTAACAAACCCAAAGAGCCTCTCCATCAATTTCATGTGAGAAGGGCTGGTGAGTGCCGCTTTCCACAAACTTTAATTTTATAATAGAGTTCTTCAGCTCAAATGGGCTTTTAACCTAGCTAATTTGTCTCTGTTATTGATAGCTTCAAAGCAGTAAATAATCTTAGTCTGAGAATGTGCATGTAAGGTTTACTTTCCAAACAGCATTTTGGATGACCCTCCAAGTGGTAAAATTTCCCTTTGTTTCTACTAGGGTATACTAGTTTTTTTATCATAAGCAAAATAAGAGGGTGATGTGAAGTGTTTACTATGGAAGAATATGAGGCATCAAAGTGCTTTCCTCCCTTAGAACCATGCTCCCATTGGGATCATCCAGTACTGGCTCTATAACCACTTTGCCAGGAGAAAACACACATAGTTAAGTAAATTAAAACGAGTTTGTTAGCATAAGAGACTGCTAAAAACTGAGAACAAACTGAGGGTTGATGGGGGGTGGGAGGGAGGGCAGGGTGGGTGATGGGTATTGAGGAGGGCACCTTTTGGGATGAGCACTGGGTGTTGTATGGAAACCAATTTGACAGTAAATTTCATATATTAAAAACAAAACAAAACAAAAAAAAAAACCCGAGTTTGTTGTACCTTCCTGCTCCATATGATTCATCCCTCCCTTAACTGAAGGAAATGGGTGTATACAAAGTGGCCAGAGGGGAATGGTGTTAGCTAAGGCAAAGCATCTGTAACTTCCCTCCCTCTCTCCCTGTCAATACCTCTGGAGGCTATTTGAGCCACTTGAACTTCTGAAGCACAGGAGAAAGGGGAAAATAACTAAGTGGTGCTGCCTGGGGGAAGGAGCAATGACTAATATCCAGGATCTTAGCATTTTTGAGGGTTGCTACCTCAATCCTTTCCTACAGAAATTTGAGGAAATCATGGCATACTGTCATGATGGGTCCATGCAAGGCCTGGCTTGTTTTCCTTCCCTCTCTCCATCAGTCCTTCTTTCTCTTTCTCCCTTCTTCCCTCCTTCTCCCTTTCTTTCCTTCCTTCCTTTCTTCCTTCTCTCCTTCCTTCCCTCCTTCCTTCCTTCCTCTCTTCCCTGCTGCCCCTAACTCTTATTCCTATCTCCCACATCACTAATAAGTAACAATACTATTCAAGCATGTTTAATATGTATTCTTTTTGTTATATATATTCTTTAAAAAAATATAAGATATGTTTTTAATGGATACAAATGAAATTATGTGCTAATTCTTATTTTTATTTTCTAGATTCACTCAGCATTGATTCTGAAGATCTGTGTATGTTGCTATGTATGCATCTAGTTGGTTGCTTCTAATACCTCAAAGTATTCCATTGGGTGAATCCACCATATTTTACTTATCCAGTCCCCCAACTGTAGACAACTTGATTGCTTCCAACTCCCTACTATCTAAAAAAAGGTCACTCTTAATTGTCTTTACACACATTCTCTGACTTTCCTCTGATATACATATACCAGGAGGCATGTTGCCAGTTCATAAGGCATAGTACCTGACATTTAATTCTTTTTGGCTAGAATGGTTTACAGGATTTCACAGGCTGCATCTCACCAGCAGGACCTGATGGCTTCCATACTCTTACAGTTCCACCAATGTTTGATAATTTCCAGAATGGTAAATTTAGTAAATCTAGTTACTAATGAATTCATATGCTTGCTAGGCTTTTGGGTTTTCTCTTTTGTGAATGAGTGTTTATGTCTTCTGCACATTTTCTATCTGATTCTCACCTTTTTCTTGTTGATTTTTATGAGATTTTTAAAAAATGATAGATGTAAATTCCTTATAAACTTTGACATTACAAATAACTTCAAATCTGTACCTTACATATTTGATCTCTGAAATCTTTAATTTTAGTGTGATAAAATTAATCATTTATTTTGCTTTTAAAATCATCCTCCATTATCTTCTAGGATTTTTATAATATTATCTTTCACATTAGGTCCTAATTCTAAATCCTAATCCTGGAGTCTTGGATTCCTGTGTTAGTCTGCAAATTATCTATCTACCTATCTATCTACCTATCTATCATCATTTATCTATCATTTATTTATCATCGATCTATCTACTTACTATGTATCCACTATAGAGAAAGCTGACCAGCTGAACATTCCCTCTTTTCCCATGTGTTTGTAGTGTGATTCACTCATGTATTATATTTCTCTCTATATGTGATTCCATCACTGAGCTCCCTATTTTGTTCCAGAAATCAGTTTGCCTGTCCTTACATCAGGGCATGGATGACTTTTATTACAAAGGTTTTATGATATGTTTTAGTAATTGATAGAACAAGTGGCCCCTTTGTTTTACATTTTCAAAGGTGACTTTTTCCCCTTTGATTCCCTTTCACATTAAAAACAAAAACAAAAACTCTTAGATTGTTCAAAAAAAATCAAGTCAGAATTTCTTTAGAATTGCTTGCAACTGAAAGATTCATTAGAATATCTACTATATATCATGTTGTCCGACTCAAGAATATGCAATGTCTCCTTTTAATCAGTACTTCTACGTTGTTTAATAGACTTGCATTTTCTTTTTGCCTACAGACATCTTGTGTATTCTTTGTTAATTCCTAAAACCTTTAAGGGTTTTCTTTTTATTTTGAAGGATATTGTATTTTGGGGTATATTTTCTATTTATCTTGATTTAGTTTGCCCATGCCCTTCTTTCCTCTGGGTTCAGGTCTATCTGGAAAAAAAAAAAAATCACACATTAGCATTCTCCTTCTGTAGAAGACCTAGTATTTTCTTTATCTGGTGGATCTAAAATACACTGAAATCCCAAATCTGGCTGAGGTTGAAACTTTCATACCTGTATCTAGTTTGGGATTTATAACAACAACATTTTTATTACTAGAGAGATCTGAACTTTCTTTTGAGGGTTTTAAATGCTTTGCAAACATCACCTCCTTAAATTCCCACAGCATTTCTAAGGATAAGAATGTAGGTGGCAAGGGTAATATACTGTCTTACTTCAGTCATGCAAGGCCAAATCCTGGCCTCATTTTATGTACCATTCAGTGGGAATCACAGATGAACCCTTCAGCAGTGAAAACAGCTCCCACACATACAACTTATGCATGTTGTTTTGAGATGGGCTCAGTGTATAGGAACTAGTGGCTGAAGGCAAACCGAGGTCCCTCTGATGAATTTCTTTCCTTTGCTTGTATTTGTTTCAACTTTTCCTGCTACTCTTTTTCCAGCCAGCCCCTTCCCCCTTTTTTTTGTTTTTCCCAAATCCAGATATAGAAAAAAAGTAGTCAAAGCTAATCCAAAGTAAACTGCTAAATATATATTTTTAAGCTTCAATGTACCACTTAAAATGCCAGACTGTTAAACACCAGACATAGAGTGCATTCTCAAGGGCAATGGCCAGAGGTGGAATGTTTTTAGTAGCCTTTAGCCAACATTTTGTGAGTTCTGTGCCTGTATTATTTCATTATCTTGGACAAAATAAAAGGTTTTCTCCTTCTCCTCCTCCATCTCCTTTACCTCTTCCTTCTTTCCTCTCCCTCCAACCCTTTGTTCACAAAAGATCTTTTTGAAATGAAGGAAAACAGGCAAAAGAATGTGGTAAAAATATAAACAAATATTATGACCATTTTAGCAATAACATCCAAGGGCATTGATAGAAAAAATGACAGGGAAATTTATATTTAAGTGTTGTCCAAGTAAAATTGGAAGTAAATTAAAAGAAAATATAAAACAAAATATATTAGTTTTAATTATTTAGGATTTAAATCAAGACAGAGACTTGGGATAAATTTAAATTAAAAAAAATACTCTCATGAGTGCTTTTGTGATATTTTCTCTGAAAGAAGAAAACAAATATATTTTGGTCACTTTGACAAAAAATACAACTATAAAGTTAGTGACAATTCTTCCCCATACAGATTGCTACTCATAACACATTCTAGTACATACGTATCTCTGAGTAGCTATTCCAGATTTAGAACAATTTAGTTTTGTATACTCTCTAATCTCAAACTATTTAATTTGGGGTGATTATAAGGGAAAAGGGATGAAAAAGTACGGGAGGTGTCTGCAGTGCAGATTTGGAAGATATGAAAATATGGAGAATCATTTTCCTTTTAGAAGTGATTTCAGTTGCCTTCATATACAGTGGGGGTTGTACCTTATGAAAAAGGGGTAGATGGACAATTATCCTAAATTCTGCACAGCTTCATTGTGCTCTGGCTTGAAGTTATTATAAACAGAGCTAATATTGTAACTAACCTTATCAATGAGGACAGTATTTGAGAAATAAAAGTGAATTTACTAATGAAATATTGCATTAGTCGCTTTCCATCTTAGGTAAACAAGTTACTCTGTGCCTTTGTAATGGGCAATAGAACTCCTGAGAAGAAAGTCAATAATTTCAAATTATAAATAAAAAGGGTATCAAAATTGGAGAATAATTATACCAATACATTTTAGTTTATGCATAGATCAGGGTTCAAATACAAAATGATTTAATCTACAAAATAGGTTGCTTTAAAAAATGTGGAAGAGCCAGAGGAATAGGCTCTAGGCAGGGGTTCCAAGATTAAATTTGAAAACATCTCTGCAGAACTGACCCACACAAAAAAAGCTGCTGTCCCTGCAATAAGGAAGACAAGGGATGACTAGTAAGTCGAGGAAGCCATTACTTCAACAATGGACTCTAGCCCACACTCCTTCTGCTTCCATTTGAGGACCAGGAAGCTGCTGACAAAACAACTGGCTCTAGAACCATACCATCACAGCCACAGACCTTGCCAATAAAAGGGATATCCTACCAAATTCTCAACACCCACAAAATTATGCACTGCATACTTAAATCCGTGTTTCTGCTGTAGCTGAGAAGACAAATGCTCACATGTTTTGCCCACTAGCAAAAGTCTCCCATCTCACTTTTTCCTGCCAGTTCTTTCAGGGGCACATCCACCAAGTATTGGCAGAATCTAAGCTATAAAGCACTTCTGCAATAAGGCAAAACACAAGGGGATTAGAAAAGAGTTGAATGAGTCAATATCTACCATATGCTGCATTCTGCGTATTATCTACAACCAAGGTAAACAATTTTATAAACATTTCATAAAAGCTATTATGGCATGAAGATGTAAAGTTACCAGTGGGCAAAAATGTCAGTTGGAAACTAGATGTAGCCCCAATTTGTATTAATTTTAGATATGTAAAATATTACTGAACTAGTCCTTATTTAGTATATGATATCTTAACTGAGGTAAAAATATTTTCTTTTTGGGGCGCCTGGGTGGCTCAGTTTGTTGAGCGACCGTCTTCGGCTCAGGTCATGATTTCACGGCCTGTGAATTCAAGCCACGCATCCAGCTCTGTGAGGACAGCTCAGACCCTGGAGCTTGCTTTGGATTCTGTGTCTCCCTCTCTCTGCCCCTCCCTGGCTCATGCTTTGTCTCTCTCTCTGTCAAAAATAAACATTAAAAAAATACATATATTTTCTTTTTATTTAAGTTTATTTATTTTGAGAAAGAGAGAGACAGACAGACAGAGCGGGTGTGAGCAGGAGAGGGGCAGAGAGAGAGAGAATTCCAAGCAGGCTCCACACTGTCAGCGCAAAGCCCACGGAGACTCGGGACTAGATTTCATGAACATGAGATCACATCCTGAGCCAAAATCAAGAGTCAGATGCTTAACCCACTAAGTCACCCTGGTGTCCTGAGATAAATATATTTTCAAAGACTTCCATAGTTCACTCACAACCTCAGTCCCCTTTACTTTATTTTTGTCATAAGTTCTCATCTGTAATTTTGTCTGTAATTCCATCGTCAGAGTTGTCAGAAACCTAACTGCCAGAGTTAGAGTGGACATATTCAGTAAGAATCATTGTTATTAGTATAGAGCTTTACACTTCTATTCAGAAATTGTCTTGAAATCTTTATTTTTGTATTTTCATTTTTCCTGTTACATTGTACAGGGACTTTTCTCTTAATCAGTTAGAGATATCCAGATTGTTTCAAAACATATTTTTGAAAATGAAAAGTGAAGAACTACTGACAAAATGACAGACAGGTCATTTATCCATGGCTTTACAGACTAAAGCAGGGTGACCTGGGCTGCAGAGGGAGGAGGGTGGGGTGTGACCTCAGAGGGGATCTGGCCTGACAGGAGTTGGGGTGGGCATTTGGAGAGGAGTAAGATCAGCTTTGTCTAGCCCTGCGTGTCGGCTGTGCATAAACCTTATTGGGAAATGAGCCAAAACAACAAACTCTAATAAAGTCTGCAAAGCATATTTCCTGGGAGCCCCCCTCATTACCTGGACAGCAGTATGGATGGTCACTGATGTGAGGGCCTTCCTCAGGTCCTGGGAAAGAAGCTCATCAATACCACAAGGCTTTACTAAGCTCCATGTCTACTGCCTGTTGAGAAAGCTTTGTCTGTTTTAAAGAACCCAGAACACTCATAAGCCCTGAATAATAGAGTGTAAGCAGACTTGGTAGTCAGGGATGAGGTTGAATGCAAGGGAAAATCTTGGTACTAGAAGCTAAGTGGCACCAAATATTGGTGACATACTCACTCATTACACCAAATATACTAGGTGTTCACCTACATAATCTCCTTTGAGCTTCACAATATTCCAAAGTAGATGGCAGAGATGTTATTACCTTCATCTAATTGATAAAAACAATAAAGCTCAGAGAGGTTTTAAAACTAGCCGAGAGTCACACTGCCAGGGAAATAGCAAAGAAAACCATATCATAAGGTTGAATTTAGTCAAAAAATGTTATTTCTTACTGCGATAGATTTAATATAGTAAGTAAATAGCCTTACTAAAAGGGATAGGATATTTGAAACTTTAATTCAACATGTTTGGGTAGGAATATCCTGAAGCCGTGTTATTATAAGAAAAATAAATTTTTAGAAAAGCATCAACGTCAAAGCAATGGCTGATTTGGTCAATCAAATTGAATCACCAGTTAATTACGTTAAATATCTTTAAAATTAGGAAAAAATGCAATCAAAGTAGTTATTTGATGTTGTGAAGTCAAATAAAAAATCATTGTGGGTTTTTTCTCATTTTTCAAATAATGGTGTTGGCACAGTGTAGGGAAACAAACCACAGACCTATAGAATCCCATATTAATATTTCTTGGTACATTATGAATCATTTATTGCTCTACATATTTTTACACCAAGGCTGGATTACTGATCTGAATTTTACATCATCTCCTCTATTTCTTGTGCTAGAGAATTAATTTGGATAATTTATTTGGTATTCATTTGCTTCTTTATTCATTCTGTCCAGTTTTAAGCACTTGTTGGGTGACAGGTACAACATGATTTTTATAAAGAAAATGTAATGGTATTTAAGCATGAGAGAGAACCTCACACTGTGGAATTGCACTTGAATCACAGCACACTTGGTCTTTCTTTCTAGCTCTAGGCAAAAGTTCTCAGGGAACCAGAGAGAGAATACTTAAAAAAAGATATCAATGGTGACATTGGCTACAATAATTAAGAAATATTTCTGGTTGTGAAGAGGTGGGATTTCATCATAGTTTAGATGATATGATCTGAAAAACTGGAGATAACCCCAAGTTCTTCAGTGGATGAATAGATAAACATACTTGGGTATCTCATGGAATAAAGATACTGGGCAATAAAAAGAGAGAAACTGCTGATTTCTGCAATAACATGGCTAGCTCTGAGTGCATTATGCTAAATGAAACTAGCCAGACTCAAAAGGCTAGATGCTTTATAATTCCATTTATGAGATTCTTGAAAAGTGAAAACTACAGAGAAAGGAGACAGATAACAAGCAGGGGCTGGGCAAGTTTGGGGCAGTGTTGACTACAAAGGACATGAGGGAATTTGGGGAGGTGATGAGACTGTTGTATATCTTGAGTGGGTGATTACATGCATGTGTACATGTGCCAAAACTCATCGATCTGCATACCAAAAAGGATGACTTCTACTATATATAAATTATACCTAAAAAATGACACTGGATTCTAGAGTTTGATTTATTAGGTTTCAATCAAATCCCACCTCTGCTATTTGTTATTTGTATAACCTTGGCCAAATTACTTTGCTTATTTAATAATCCTCATTTATAAGTATCAAAATAATATTTACAGTTGTCTTAAGGATTAAATGAAGTAATCTATGTGAATTGCCTAGCATAGTACCTGGTATCGATTTACTTTCAGCAAAGAGAAGTCACAAGTTTATGCAAATAACACACTTACCACTGCTGCTTCTTTTGTTAGACAAGTGGGCCCTCCATTATTTCCTCACATTCATACATGTTCTCCCAGGACAACAGTTCATGTCCTGAGCTTCCCCATTTGCCCTCAAGCACCAGGATACCTACCATGAGCACACCACCATCCCCTTTACTGGGGCTTAGAATAGCTGGTTCCATGACATGTTTTCTCTTAATGGCAGCCACACACTGTGCTTATCAAGGATAGAAAGAAAGAGAAGACAGCCCACAATTCAATCATTTCCCACTGCTGATTTATTCATGATGATTGACTTTTTTTCTATTTTTTTCCTTATCCAAAATATCAAAAAATGTCATTTACAAACAAAAATAAGGAATTGTTACAATAATATATGCAACTCCTTATTTCAAAGCATTATATTATTAGGACCTAAAAACTCCTTTAAGCATTATTATTTGGTACAGCAAAGAGTTTAGTTAGTTTGAAGGTCAAAAAAAATGGAAATTACTTTCATCCAATATCAAGGCTAATGGTGAGGAACCATGGCATGGATCCTCTAAAACAATGGATAGTGCCCAAATTCTCTACATGGTACAGTGCTTCATTTTGGAAAGCATTTCATTTCTTTTTCCAACAGATTGCTTTTCTAATTATATTTTGCTTATGTCATTGCCCTTACTTTGCATTTTCAGAGAACTCAACAAGGACAGGTGGCAGAGGGTGAGAGGAAACAAAATGACCTAGAGATATACTAGATTCAACTTTTGGAAGTCAGGAACCCCAATGTACAGTTTTACTTCTGCAGGTTGATGCCCAAAGACAAAATAAATGCATTCATCTCATAAACCTTGGTCTTGCGTTAAATGCAAATTATTCTTGAGAGATAACATATTCAATCTTATTAGTCATTTACATGTTAGTAAGAACAGGTTTCTAAGATGATTTGTTGATGAGGGTCAGAATGAGAAAGAGGAGGAATGAGAGCTTTGGGCAAATGTTGAGAGTGGGGGAAATACCAACACCCTAAGTGTTTTAATGATGTAGAAAGAAGACACTGGGGTTACTAAAACTCAACTTTTCTTACAGTTATCAACCCTTTTAACCCTCAGACCATACAATGGCTTGTTTTTTTAATGTATTTGGAAGCTAGTTGTATATTGAAATGTTATTGAATTTTCTTTTTCTGCATACCTACATAATATTCCTTCTGGTCCTGACTGCAAAAGCAAAATGCTGTTGTCCACCTAGTTACATAATTACATTTGATGCAATAGAGCCTTACCTGAGAATTTCTGGAGAGTACACACACATACACACACACACACAGCCTCACAGACACTTTTGCCTCTTCTATAAATAGAGAAAAGGTTAATTCCACTCTACCTGAACCCTGAGCATGGCCTCTCATTTGAGTTGATTATTAGTAGATAGTAAAAGAGGAATACGCATGCTAATAATATGCCTTGGTCACTTTTATTTCAATCATGTGCCAAGAGGTCCTTTATTCTTGGGAAAATATAGTTTCCTGACAAAAATACTTTTATGGTTTTCTGAGGAAATGCAAATAAATTGTGGGACATCTATCTGTGTGACCAGTATAGTATACTTTCTGTGGTAGTCTACAAAGATGGCCAATGGTAAATTTTCCTTCCCATACATGCATTGCATCCTACCTATCAAGAAGTATATTTTCTTTCCTCTTGAGTCTAGATGGGAACTCTGAATTATTGTGACCAAAAGAGTGTGGTGATAGTGATATTTGGAACTTCTGAGGTCAGACCTTACTTAAATAGACTGACAATTCCTGCTTTCTCCTCTTAGAAACCAGCTGTCATGTAAAAGATCCAGATCAACATGTATGAGACTACTATGCTGTAAATACCTGGTCACAGGGAAAGGCCACATGGACCATATATGTAAACTAATGCTAGTGAGTGATCATAGTTGATTCCACATCAAGCAAACATCAGCTGAAACTATTGTCTCACAGAATCAACAATAAATTGTGTTTTTTAAGTCACTAAGTTTTAGAGTGGTTCATTGTACAGCACTACATACAGAAACATTTTCCTTCCCCATTCATTTCACATGTGTCACCTCCAACAAGGATTAAAAATAATAAAATCAAAGAAACATGCATGTTGAACAATTAAGAATGTATACACATTCATGGGGTGCCTGGATGGCTCGGGTGGCTCAGGTGGTCAAGTATCTGACTCTTGATTTTGGCTCAGGTCATAGTCTCAAATTTCATGGGATCAAGCCCTGCATCAGGCTCTATGCTGACAGCATGGAGCCTGCTTGGGATTCTGTCCCTCCCTCTCTCTTTCTGCTCTCCCCCCACCCCTGCAAAATAAATAAATAAACTTTTAAAAAAAGAATGCATACACATTCATAAGTAACATTTTATTGTCAAGATGCCAAGCAAGCAAATTTTTCAGCTTAAATTAATCTTTCAATTTAAATTACGTCACTATGATAGATCACTTTTTTAAGAAATCAGCCTCCATATCCATTAGGTTTGGAAGGTCCACTTTCAATGTGGTATCTCATTCTGCTAATATAAGCTGAAGGCAGTAGTAAAACCAGAAATGCATGTAATTGAAAAGTACACCCATCTATTCATTCATTTTGTTTTCTCTGATCTACATTTAAAAAAATATTTATGAGCTTGTTTGGAAAATGTGAAAGAAAAAAAATCAATAGAGTAACCATGATTTATAAAGGTGAAACCTTTATGTCATGAATATTTCATCAGGGAAATGTGGAAGCCCTCAGATTTTATCTGAGTATATTCCTCAATCTGATGTGATTAATTCATGAATAGGCTGACACCCATTATTAATGGAGATGATCACTGAGTACATAGGAACAGGATGAGAGTTACAAAACAAACACTAGTCTCAGGAGGCTTCTGGGAATTTTGAAAATAGTCTGGGTCAAAGGTAATTAAAGGCCAATGGTGAGGAGAGAAGAACAAGGAGAGGACAAGATTTTCTGCATGCCTTGCAGAGGGACATCAAAGTGAGTCAAATCATACAGTCTGCTAGAGAATTGAGCCAAACCCTCCTTTTTCCTAGGACTGGATCAGATGACTCTCTCAGAAGCCATTTCAGTGGAGAACCTAGTCAACTATATTTGTCTTGACTGTTGCTCAATTTCCCCAAGTATCCAACTGTTTTTAAATTCTTCCACCCATTCTGAGAGCCGTGGAAACATTAATATACAAAATAGAAAAACCAAAAGACATTTTATGGAGAAGAAATAAACTGACCACATTCAAGAGGCCCATAGTCAAGAAATTAGTGATTCAACCAGTGGCACAATAAACACCCATGAATTTCCAGTAGAGTGGGAGGCAGCACAAAGAACAAGGTAAATTACAAGCATAACAAAAGAGAAGTATATTTGATAAAGAGCTCAGGTGGATAGTGGCCAAAGGCAGTTCTGCAGCAAGGTTTCAAATGGCAAAGGTGTGAGGAGCAGGATGGCCCAAGCTGTGCAATGCCTTCAATAGTTTTCAAAGGTGGCCCATGGTGATGTGATTTCATTCTAAAGTATTGATTTCGTTGAAGAAACCCAAAAATTTCCAAGAGTCATTGAGAAGGATATAGAAATTGTCAGAAGTTAATTTAGCAGCAGAAGCACTTGCTGAGACTAACATGTTTCCTTGCAAAGGAAACTCACCTTGGATTTGAAGGCAGTCTTTTCATGGCTCCAAAAAAACAGTACAGGTGTTTGTGTCTCTATTAGTGAGCTCTTCAACCTGGTGCTGAAAGAAGTCTGTTTGCTTTTGGTATATTTAATTATGGTAGAAGAGACAGAAGACATCATGACAAGGTGTGTCAGCAGGGAGGAAGTGTATGTATGGTGTGCACGAGCCTCCTTGATTCTAATTGGCTGTTCTTTGTTGGCAAGGAGAACTGGTGATTTTCCTTACCTAAGAGACTGACCCCAGAACATATTATGCACATTCAAGAGTCCTATATAGATTAACAGAAACATTTTAAAAATGTTTTAGCATGCAAAAATGGTCTTTAGTCTTTTCCTCACTTACTATGAGTCAGACTATACATATCATAAATATGTATATGCAAATAGGGGGGAAATTAAGTCTGTTTTATCCTTTTTTCTATTCCTGGTATCTAGCAAGTAAATACTCTGTAATTTTTACTACATGAATGAAAGGAAAGAATGAATGAAATGAAATGAATGAATGAATGAATGAAGTTCTTAGAAGTCTTCCACAATATAAGGCGCATTCATATTTTTACTTAAACATTTAGGTTTCCTTCCTTGATTACACTAGTGAATACATTCTTATATACAACCAATACAACTTTATATATGAATTGATTTAGAGCCAAAATGCTACAAATTTTTTTTTTTTTTAAATGCAGCAAAGCAAAACAGAAAACAGTGAGCTAGACAGGGACTTAGATTCTTGTTTTTGGAGTTTCACTAATTTGCCGGGGACTTGAGAATTTCACTGCCTCTGGATTTTAGCCTCCTCGGCATAAAAGGTAGGAAGGGCAGTGGGAGAAGTGCTCTAAGGTTCAAAGTGCTTTTCAGAGACAACATTTTATGATTCCATAAAGAAGATGTATTTTTAGAGCATGACATGGGACTTTTTGTAACTTCATGAGATGAGAAAAAGAATCATAATGTGTGAAAGCTAAGGAATAATTTCAATTGAGAAAATAGAACAGGAAGAAATTGTTTTGAAGAATCTGGTTTAATACCATAACTGCAGGAAGATAAATGGTTACGATATGCGGGATTAATGGTGGTCCCATCATTCTTAAATGTCTTGTCATACCTATTTATTTATCTAGAAGCTGATCTGGGATTACTTAACTGATTGATGTGAATTTGAAAGCTCCGATGGCATTCGCTGTCTGTCTATCTCTGTCCCTGTCTCTTCTCTGTCTCTATCTTTCTATGTCTCTGCTTGTCTGCCAATCTTTCTGTGTTTCTTACACACACACACACACACACACACACACACACACACACACACACCTCGCCAGGCCAGAAAAATCTCTGTGGTCAGTCCTCAAACAATCTAGGAAGTAAAGGCAACACATAGCCTCTCTGATGCTTTATGGCCTGTGTGCTAGCCAACCTGATTTGAGGAACTTCCTTTTTCTCACTGCCTATTCATTCAGTAGCAGGTTATTCAGATTTTACTCCTAATGGCAAAGAGATTTTTAATTTTTTCAAAATTCTGTCTTTATAAGTTAAAAGACCCATATTTTTGTTATACACATGCCATTCTGTAAATCTGCTTTTTTGAAAGATAACTTCTACCAAATGAAGTTAAAATGGACTAAATCAAAACCAAACCTAATTTCTTGGCTTTCCTCATTTTTCCCATGTCACCCTTCTATCCCTTAAATGGCTGCTAAAATGACTTAACTTATAAACATTGAATAAAAAGTGTGCAAAATGTCCTCTAAAAAAAGATGTTAGCAGTTTAGAATATGTCATTTTAGACTTATAATCTGTTATAACATTTGATTTACCTATCAAAAAGGAAAAGATCCATGTTAGGTTTTTTTCCCCTTCATTAGTAAAATCCATTTTAAGGTCTCCAGGAGGTAAATTATTTTTAGAATTAGTTTTTATTTTATTAGTCAGGTTGCAGAGTGTCAAAATTGCACTGAAGCCAGTGGCACTTCACTGAGCTTATTAATATTGATATGATCACTCTGTATTCTGTGCTGAGTGACACTGCTAACCTTCTGAGATGGTGAGGATTCTTCTTAAAGGGACCACACAATTTTTAAAAATAGATCATCGGATCTTTTCTTCTGGTGTTTGTGAAAAGGGCAAGTAGAATGTCTACATCAGTGGTTGTTTGTTTGTTTGTTTGTTTGTTTGTTATGATTTAATTAATTCAACCAATGTTTCCTAAGCACCAGCTCACCACTATGCTAGATGCTGAGGCTGGCTGCGAAGGACCTCCAATATGTGGTTTTCCCCTTCAAGGAGTTCAGTTTGTTTAGTAAAGATTTCTCTAGCACCTTGTATGTGTTAGATGCTGTGCTGGGAACTATAGAACATTTTAAATGGTTACAGTATTATCTCTATAGTCAAGGGACTTACTAATTAGTAGAGGGGGTTAAGAATTATTACATTATAAAAAGCCCCGAAGGATCTGTGAGGTGAGATATTATGTCAGTGGTGAGAAGTCTTCAAAAACAGATGATATTTGAACAGGGCTTAGAAAGATGAGTAGGTTCTGAGAGATGGAGATTAGGGGTACAAAAAGGGAAGAAAGGACAAAGGAGATGTTCAGAGGGAACAGCCTGAGCAAAGAGAAGCAAATCTAACTAAAATATAGTCAGAGAACCACAAGTAGCTGTTTAAATAGAGAATATGTTTGGGAATGTAGTAGATAGCAGAAATTGGGTCCTGGCCATGTTACTGAAGCTGAAGTGCCAACTGGAGTAATCCAAGCTAAATTTCCACATAGGTATCTATCAAAAGTTACCAAGAAAGGAATCAAATCTATTGCTTACAACAACAGTTTTTGATACAAGGTTAGATTAATTCTTTCAAAGGCTGGCATCATGCTTGGAATAATATTTTACTAAATACTAGAAGCTACTTTTTTTTTACCTGGAACCCAGTTTGTCATTTTTAGTATAACTATGAATCAAAATAGTGACCAGTGTCTATGGAAAGTGAGAGTCAACCATCTATCTACTATAAAAGATAAGAGGACATTTTGCAATTTATATTAAAAGTACAACCAGGAATACATTTTAATTTTTTATAGTGTAACTTCTTTCAGTGTGATCTCCAGTTATTGTTGACAGCGCATTGTGTATCTACAACTAATATTTCAGAAAGAAGATTCTGGAAACTTCTTTCAGAGCATGATAGAAGAAAGTCTGAGTTCACTCTGTCTTGAATTGCTTGGGAATCAGTCTGGACCTAAATATGGATTCAGGAAACCTTGTCTTTAATCACGGCTTTGCCAGTCACTATGTTAAATGTAAAATGCATGAAAAGGATTAGAAGTCTTTTGTTTTTTTTTGTTTTTTATTTATGAAAAATAGAATAAATTCTTCTGAGCAAACATTACAGGAATTCAGAACAAACATAGGAATCAGCAGAACTGAACCTAACACAACCAATATTAGAATCTCCTTACCTTACCTTGTAATACTTGAGGTATTACTTGAAATATGAGGAGATGTTGATAGTTGACTCAAATCTCATTCTCTCCTAAATACTGGATAATACAAAAGTTAACAATTTCATTAATGGAATGGAAACAATTTGTCCAAGAATACTGAAGTAATGGTTCTCCCAGTATAATTGGAAAAACAGACATGTAAACAAATAATAGGAATTGGTGAGTGTTATAGGAGATCGATATAAAGTATTATGGGAAGATAGATGAAGGACTAACAACTTGCTGCGTGTCTGATTAATGGTATACTCCCTATATCTACAAGGTGCTATTCTCTCCTGAGTGATTCATTGGAAGAAATTAATAAAGCAAATTTAACAGTGTTTTCACCATTGGTGCCAAAGCTAGCATCTAGGTCAACATTCTTTAGCCTTATATGCTTGAGTAATACCACTATAATATATACCAAAGGAAAGCCTTCTGGCTCCCTTGAACTAGGAGTTCTCTTTTCTGCTGTCTGAAACACTCAACACCCTCCAACTCTCTATGTCTTACATGATTGTTACCAGAAACCTGGCCTTCATTTAAGCCTCCAGATAAGTGTGTCACTATGGTGATGGTACACAGAGGGAACTTGAAGTACCAGATATACAAGGCAAGCAAATGCCAGCAATGATAAAAATCAAAGGACTGCATCCAGGTCGAAGATAAGCAAAGGGTACAGTTGAGCATGTGGGATCCCAAAGTAAGGCAGCAGGACAACCAGGGATGTGGTGGTCTTCAGGGAATTCTCCATATCAGCCAATCTCCAAATCATAGGGTGGGAGAGCGAGAGGCAAGTAAATGGGCTGACCCATCTCACCTCTTCCTCGCTCTCCCCCATGACCTTCCTTCAAACAGATCCCCAGAGCAATCCAGTCTGTCCTGGGATAAGAAAAAATTTATATGTATTTATATACAGTTATAATTAATTGTCTCTCTATATTCTTAATTATGTCATTTATATTTCTAAAATGAGGAAAAATAACTATCATTGCAAATCATTTTAGTACTAGAGATTAATTTGTATGTACAAAATTTGGCGTTTTGTGACTTTAAATTAAGTTCTACTGTCTCTAAGGAAAGTTGTAAGGGTTCAACTCAGAAAAGGATTAGATCATGCAGGACTGAGTATAGTACAAGTAAGCAATACTGAACAATAAGGCAATATTATAAAAGAAAATGGTATGATAGAGAATTCCCTTTTCTCTTGCAAACATGTCATTTTTTCAGAATTTCTTAATTGAGAAAGTGGTGCACTTGTCTCTGATTTGTTGAAAGAGAGCAAATATTAATACCACAACAGATGCTAAATAGCATAGATTGAAAAGCTCTGACATGAGTTAATATAATGTAGGTCTTATTTTTATGATGTAATTGTGAATTATGTACTTTATGCATTGGTAATTAGAGAGCTGAGCAGATGGAGAAGGTTTAGCTTAAAGTGATGTGTCCATTAAAATAACCTGCACTGCCAAGAGTCTATTCATGTTCATGAGAATAGCAAATTTGTTCTATTAAAATATGATTGGAAGATAAGGACTTATTGTCATTGTGTTGGAGTCATCCATCTAATGATGGGAGCAAAAACCCATTGAAAATGTCAAATCCACCTATTACCCTATTTTGCTTTACAGAAGGTCTTAACTGGACATTTTGGCTGCTGTGGAAATTCTGATGTTTGGCATTTCTCTGTTTTCACATTATCTAGACATTATCATAAAGAAAATATCATAATAAAAATAGTGATTTTAAGGGTCACTTTGTGTATCTTTTAGCTTATTGTTGAAAGGACAGATGGCAACTAATTTTTTTAATGTGGATATTGTATTTTTCTATTTTCAGTAGACATGTTTGCTTCTATGCACCACGTATTTCCCTAACCTTTTTGGATGGCATCTAGGGCTGCTTTTCCCCTCAGCTTTAATCTTCTTTCACAGGGAGGAAAAAATGAAAGAGTCCAGATTTCTCATGCATTCCAACTACAGATAATGCCACATCTAAAGCACCACAATTGAGGGTATGGAGGCAGACTCTCATACATTGTTGGTGGGGGTGTAAACGGGTTTGTTCTTCTAGAAAGGGATTTGGCAATATGTATTCTTAAACAAACAGCCTCAGAATTTCCAATCCTGTGAATCTTTCTTACAGAAGTAACCACAAAAAAATGTAGACAAATGCACACATATCCAAGTATAGCCAAAAAAAAAAGAGAGAGGCAGCTTTATACCTAAAAATTATCATTGCATTCAATATATAATAGCTAATAATAGGAATTAGACTAAATATACTATAGAGTAGATGGCTAACAAAATATGCTGTAGCCCTCATAAAAACTGCTGGATTAAATTACATATGTGAAGAATCTGGAATAACACAACAGAATGGTTATATTATAATGTGGAGTAGAAAAATAAGACACTCAAAATATTAATAAATTAAGATGGTTATATCACCAAGTGTTTTTTATATGCAGGTACTCTTCTAAGCATTTTATAAATAAGATACTGCAAAACATTCACATTACCCACAACATGAGTAGCAGGAGAATGGGTCAAGGTGGAAGGAGCTGGAATGTAAACCCAAGTATTCTGATTTCAGAGAATTTGTTTTTAGTTTTCATTCTCTATCATATTTTTAGTAAGAGAGTAGCTATGTAAAAATAATACTAAGCATACAAACCCACATACACATACATACAAGGCAGTGAAGAAAAAACATGCCACATTTTTTCCCATCAACAGATGTGAATGGCCTGGAATGTGAGTGGCCTTGTGACTTGCTTTGAAAACATAATGCACTGGAAATGATTCTCTACAGCTTTCCAGGCAAAGTCTTAATAGACCTTGCAGCTTCTACTTTCACGTTCTTTCAGTGCTGCCCGGAGATGGCCATGCAGGGCAGCTGGTCTACCCTCTGGAAAATGAGAGATTATGTGGAGAAGAATCAAGGTGCCCTAGCCCACACCCAGCATCAACAGGCAGACATGTGAGTGCACCATCTTAAACCTTCCATTTCAGCCCACAGCTGAATGCAGTCACATGACTTGAGTTCACATGAAATGTGCGTAGGTGTAGGAAACACCAAACCAACCCACTGAATCATGAAAAATAATTCACTGTTGTATTAATCTACCGAGTTTTAAGGTGGTTTGTTATATAGGAATGGATAAATGATATGGTCAAAATATTATCAGATGTCTCTTAGGATAATTATGGAAATATGTGCCATATTTTTAATATGATTAATGAATTCTCATTATAAATATTGTTTAGGGGCACCTGGATGGCTCAGTTGGTTGAGTGCCTGACTTCGGCTCAGGTCATGATCTCACAGCTCATGAGTTCCAGCATCGTGTCAGGCTCTGTGCTGGCAGCTCAGAGCCTGGAGCCTGCTTCGGATTCTGTGTCTCCCTCTCTCTCCGCCCCTCCGCTGCTCAAGTCCTGTCTCTCTCTGTCTCTCAAAAATAAATAAACATTTGAAAAAATTAAAAAAATAAACATTGTTTAATTTGTTTAGACTTTAGAGCTTAACATTTGACATTCCTTCAGAGCAGACTCAACAGTTTTCTCAGGTTTTCCAGACTAAGGTGGAAGTCTTTCTGAAAGAACCAACCCTCTTGAGATGTAATTAGTATGTCATTGCATGGTCACTGAAAATAAATCTTCCTGGGTTGGGCACAGAATGAGAAGCTCTGGCACAGTCCAGTGTTGAGGTGAGGAATCTGCAATCTGAGGGATAGAAATAATACTGCACATATTTCTATCCATCAACAGTAAGAGCTCCAAGGGTAAACGCTAAGCTGGAGATCATTCCACATTGGACCATGTCTCTAATATACTGCCCCTGTAACTTTATCTTTTGTTCCAGGCTTCTGTCTTATATGAAAGAAGCTACAATTCAATTAGTACTTGCCTGTGCTCTATCAAATATACCTTCTTTATTGAGTCATAGAAAATATGAAATTATAATCAGGGTGGGGCAAGGCAACTGTCAACAATCAAATCAGAAAGATGGTATTTTACCAGAGAATTGTGAAATGTCAAACCAAAAGTCAATTTCCAGCCAAGTGAAGTTTGTTACTGTTGATCACTTCCTTCTCTCAGAGAACTCTCTACTCCCCTGGCTTCCACAAACACTTCTCATGACTCTTTTCTTTCTAATGATCTATCAGCTACTCTTCCTTAAATGCTTATACCAGGGTTTTGTTCTTTACCCTTCTTGCACTCCATTCTCTTTGAGCAACTTCTGTGGTTTTCATTACTGACAACTTCTCAGTGTCTTTAGTTTCTGAGTTCCAGAAACAATATCCAATTCTCACCTTGATGTCTTCATCTGAACCTTTCCCCTGTACCACATTGTTGTCAGGATCAAACAAAATTCATTTATTTTTTTCTTCTTCCTTTATTTCCAACCAGCCTTTTCTTTCCAGCTTTTTACTGGCACATATACTCAAGTTTCACCCATTTCATTCCTTAATATTTCTGAGAACAACATCAAGTCCATTCCCCATGGCATGGCACACATAGTGTTAATGGTCTGGTCCCTGTACCCCTCTCCAGCTCTTATGCCCTCAGCTGTAGTTGCATCCAGTGAATTTCAGACTGCAGTATACCCTCACACCTTCTTGCATTGGTATGTATAGTCCTTATGTAGAATGATTTCTTTCTGCCTTCCCTGGCCAACAGCTTCTCATCTTACCAAACTTGGTTCAGAGGGACTTGTTTGAGAAGGCTTCTCTGAGCTCTCTTTCCTGCAGCTGTGTGAATCAGGTTTTCCACCCCCTATAGTGCATCATGCATAGTATTGTTACTGTGTCTCATCATACTGCTTGTAATTGACTCTTCTTGTCTGCCTTGCCTAGTAGACTGACCTGTTTCCTGATGGCAGGTCCTGTGTGTTTTATCTATGTAAGTCTATTACCTAATGTAATATTTGGTTCCTATTAGGTGCATAAAGCACCTATTGTTTGTGGAATGAGTGGATGTGATGTAACCAGTCCACAAGAGAGGGAGCACTCTGGAAGGCAGCAGGTAGAGGTATTGGCTGTGGATATATAAAGTACAAATGAAAAAATCACAAAGAACTCAAGTATAAGACCAAGTTGCCCAAGTATGAGGTTGACCATGTTTCAGTCTCTATTAAATAATCAGTCCGTGCCCAATTTAGCATGGTTTGCCAAAAAATCACATGACTAGTCACATTCCCATATAGAACAAAAAGATCCTACCTCAGCCACTGCCATAGGTCAAGTGTCTCATTCCTTGCAACTTGTTGGTCTTGTAATCCCCACTATGGTAATGTATTATTGCTGTTTGAACATTAAAACATTAAAATGGGTGGTAGAGGATATAAACACAAGTTAGTAGGACACATGATCTTGATGAAGTTAAGAATCTCTTTAAGATAAAGAACATATGAAATATGTAGTAAATAACAAGGTTAGAAAGGATATGATAAATTGCTTGAGAGTTTATGAGTCAGGTCTTTACACACAACACTTTTAATTTAATCCTTATAATTGTTCAATGAGGTAAAGTGTTACTGGACTAGAATTATAGGTAAGAAATCAGGAATCAGAGGTGAAAGATAACCTTCCAACACCACACAGCTGCTGTGAATCACACCTGGAACTCAGGCCCACACCATGATTTAATCACTATTCTATTTTTCCTCCTAGAGCCAGAGGAGTTTGGAAGAAGATGCAATTGCTGTGGATTGAAGCACTGAGGAAAGTTTTCTTTGAGAGGAGGTAAAATAGAATCTAGGCCTGGAGGAGGAACCAAGATGGTGGAACAGCATGGAAGTTTTTTGTGTGTCTCACATCCATGAAATACAGCCAGACCGACACTAAAGCCAGACCATCTTACACACCTAGAAAACTGATTGGAAGATTAACACAACAATCTACACAACCTGAGCCACAGAATTCATCAGGTATGCGATACGAAGAGGTGAATTTGGGGAGTGAGAAGCTGCAGAGGGTAGGGAGCTGCTTTTGCAGCCAGAGAGAGGACAAAGACTGGGGGGAGGAGAATATGGGAAAAGCACCCCTCCTCAAAAGCAGCTGGAGAGAAAGTGGAAAATTGGAAACAGCCACAGGGACTAAACTAAAAAGATAAAGCAGAAAGGAGAGGGTTTAAATTCCATTAAAACTGTAAACAAGGGGAGTGCAAAGTCTGCAACTCCTCAGCTCGATACCTGGAGGTGCTCTGGTGGGAAGGGTGAATCCCCAGGAACAGAGTGTGGTCCAGGGGGTCCTTGGGCCACATGGGGAAAAGCGGTTCCACTGCTGGAAGGACATTTGGTAGAGACTGTTGAAGACACCTGGTCCCAGCAAACCCCCCAAAATGGCCACATTCACTGGTACTGTAACAAGGTCATTAAGAATCATTAAGCCTGGTGCCAGATGTGTGTTGTGATTTTCCATAATCCCTGAAACGTTGCTGCTACATTATCTCGAACTTTTTCTGGGGCAGGCTGGCACCTGGCTGCAGTCTCGGGGCACTGGCAGCAGCAGGGTCTAGCAAGCATTCCTGGGTGCAGCCGACATTCGGCCATTGCTCGGTGAGACCCTCCCACCGAGGGGCAGAACGGGTCAAAGCCACAGTCCTTCAGAAGTAAAGGGCCAGGGAAAACAGCCACATCTGAGACAAAACTCAGGAGAGAGGTACTGCCTGGGGCCTGGTCATGGAGAGTGAAAAAGTAGGGAGTGGACAAAAGCTGAAGACAGAGGACAGTGTGTGATGGCTGATCTGGGAGTACAGACTGGGTAGCTGGGTGGCACCAATTTCACCGCTCCTGCGCATGTGCATATGCACCTACCAGCGCAGCAACAATCCACCCCAGTAGGCTAGCAGCTCCATCTAGTGGAGAGTGGAGCCATTACACTGAGCCTCGCCCAAATGGGCCAACTTCACTCTTCAAGAACACAAGTCTCCCAGCAGGCCTAGTTTATGGACTATAAAGCACGACATAGAGTGACTTCTAGTGGAAAATGAAGTAATTTCAGTCCTATTGCAATCTGTTAGGTCTATCCAATTTTCTTTCTTTTTCTCCCTCTTTTACACTTTTTTTTTTGAATACAGAAAAAGAAAACATTCATTTTTATTTTCAATTTTTATTAAAAATACTTTTCTTTAATTTTTATTACTATATTTTTTAATTTTGTGTAAATTTTTTCAAATTCTATTTTACTTCCATCATTTTATGTTAGTTTAGTTCAGTGTATTCACCTTTTCCAATTTTCAAAGAATTTCCTTTTTTTTCCCTTTTTTCTTTTTTTCTTTTTCGTTTCTTTTCTTTTTCTTGAATGCAGAAAGAGAAAAACTTCATTTTTATTTTCAATTTCTATTAAAAATATTTTAATTTTCTTGCTATATTTTTTGCTTTTTTGTAATTTTTTTCAAATTCTATTTTACTTCCATCATTTTATTTTACTCTATTACAGTATATTCACTTTTTCAAATTTTCAAACAATTTCCTTTTTTCTTTTTTTATCTTTTTTCTCTTTCATTTCTTTTCTTTTTCTTGAAAACAGATAGGAATATCTATTTTTAATTTTAATTAAAAATATTTCTTTAATTTTTTCTACTATATTCTTTACTTTTCTGTATATTTTTTTCAGATTCTATTTTACTCCAATCATTTCATTTTAGTCTACTTCAATGTATTCATTTTTTCAAATTCTCAAATGATTTCCTTTTTGTTTCTTCCCCCCCCCCCTTTTTTCCCCTCTAATCTGTCAAACCACTTTCAACACTCAGAACAAAACACACCTAGGATCTAGCATCATTTATTCAATTTGTGTGTGTGTGTGTGTGTGCGTTTAATTTTTTAATTTTAATTTTTTAATTTTCATTTTGTCTACCTCATTAATTCCTTTTCTCCCTTCAAAATGACAAAACGAAGGAATTCACCCCAAAAGAAAGAGCATGAAGAAACAATAGCCAGGGATTTAACCAACACAGATACAAGCAAGATGTGTGAACCAGAATTTAAAATCACAATAATAAGAATACTAGCTGGAGTTGAAAATAGATTAGAATCCCTTTCTGCAGAGATAAAATAAGTAAAAAATAGCCAGAATGAAATTAAAAATGCTATAACTGAGTTGCAACCATGGATGGATGCAGCGGCGGCAAGGATGGACGAGGCAGAACAGAGAATAAGCAATATAGAGGACAAACTTACAGAGAATTATGAAGCAGAAAAAAAGAGGGAGATTAAGGCAAAAGAGCACGATTTCAGAATTAAAGAAATCAGTGACTCATTAAAAAGGAACAACATCAGAATCATAGGGGTCCCAGAAGAGGAAAAGAGAGAAATAGGGGTAGAAGGGTTATGTGAGCAAATCATAACAGAAAACTTTCCTAACCTTGGGAAAGACACAGACATCAAAATCCAGGAAGCACAGATAACCTCCTTAGATTCAACAAAAACTGACCATCAGCAAGGCATATCATAGTCAAATCCACAAAACACTCAGGCAAGAAGAGAATCATGAAAGCAGCAAGGGAAAAAAAGTCTCTAACCTACAAGGAAGACAGATCGGATTTGCAGCAGACTATCCACAGAAACTTGGCAGGCCAGAAAGGAGTGGCAGGATATATTCAGTGTGCTGAATCAGAAAAATATGCAGCCACAAATTCTTTATCCAGCAAGGCTGTCATTCAAAATAGAAGGAGAGATAAAAAGTTTCCTAGACAAACAAAAATTAAGGGAGTTTTTGACCACCAGACCAGTCCTGAAATAGATTTTAAGGGGGACTCTCTGAGGGGAGAAAAGATGGGGAAAAAAATTATATATACATACATATATATATATATATATATATATATATATATATATACACACACATACCAAAAGCAACAAAGATTCGAAAGGACCAGAGAACACCACCAGAAACTCCAACTCTACAAGAATCCAAGCATCATAATGGCAATAAATTCATATCTTTCAGTTCTCACTTTAAATGTCAATGGACTCAATGCTCCAACCAAAAGACATAGGGTAACAGAATGGATAAGAAAACAAGATCCATCTATATGCTGTTTACAAGAGACCCACTTTAGACCTAAAGACACCTTCAGATTGAAAATAAGGGGATGGAAAACCATCTATCATGCAAAATAAAGCTGGAGTAGCCATACTTATATCAGACAATCTAGACTTTAAAATAAAGACTGTATCAAGAATTGAAGAAGGGCCTTATATCATAATTAAGGGGTCTATCCACCAAGAAGACCTAACAATTGTAAACGTTTATGCGCCAAATGTGGCAGCACTCAAATATATAAATCAATTACTCACAAACATAAAGAAACTCATCAATAGTAATAACATAATGGTAGGAGACTTCAACACCCTACTCACAGCAATGGACAGATCATCTAATCAAAAAATCAACAAGGAAACAATGGCTTTGAATGACACACTGGACCAGATGGACTTAACAGATATATTCAGAACATTTCATCCTAAAGCAGCAGAATATACATCTTCTCCAGTGCACATGGAACATTCTCCAGAATAGACCATATACTGGGACACAAATCAGCCCTAAGTTAAGTACAAAAAGATCGAGACCATACCATGCATATTTTCAGACCACAACACTATGAAACTCAAAATCAACCACAAGAAAAAATTTGGAACAGTAACAAATACTTTGGAAACTGAAGAACATCCTACTAAAGAATGAATGGGCTAACCAAGCAGTTAAGGAGGAAATTAAGAATTATATGGAAGTCAATGAAAATGATAACACCACAACCCAAAACTTCTGGACACAGCAAAGGTGGTCCCAAGAGGAAAGTATATAACAATCCAGGCCTTCCTAAAGAAGGAAGAAAGATCTCAGATACACAACCTAACATTACACCTTAAGGAGCTGGAAGAAGAACAGCAAATAAAACCCAAAACCAACAGAAGACAGAAAATAATAAAGATTAGAGCAGAAATTAATGTTATCAAAACCAAAAAAACAGTAGAACTGATCAATGAAACCAGAAGCTGGTTCTTTGAAAGAATTAACAAAATTGATAAACCACTAACCAGGTTGAACAAAAAGAAAAAAGGAAGGACCCAAATAAATAAAATCAAGAATGAAAGAGGAGAGATTGCAACCAACAGAGAAGAAATAAAAAAAACAATAATAAGAAAATATTATGAGCAATTATATACCAATAAAATGGGCAATCTGGAAGAAATTGACAAATTCCTAGAAACATATACACTACCAAAACTGAAACAGGAAGAAATAGAAATTTTGAACAGACCCATAACCAGTAAAGAAATCGAATTAGTAATAAAAAACCTGCCAAAAAACAAGAGTCCAGGGCCAGATGGCTTTCCAGGAGAATTCTACCAAACATTTAAGGAAGAGTTAACACCTATTCTCTTGAAGCTGTTTCAAAAAATAGAAATGGAAGGAAAACTTCCAAACTCTTTCTATGAAGCCAGCATTACCTTGATTCCAAAACCAGACAGAGACCCCACTAAAAAGGAGAACCATAGACCAATTTCCCTGATGAACATGGATGGAAAAATCCTCAACAAGATACTAGCCAACCGGCTCCAACAATACATTAAAAAAAGTATTCACCACGACCAAGTGGGATTTATACCTGGGATGCAAGGCTAGTTCAATATCTGCAAAACAATTAACGTGATTCATCACATCAATAAAAGAAAGGACAAGAACCATATGATCCTCTCAATAGATGCAGAGAAAGAATTTGACAAAATACAGCATCCTTTCTTGATAAAAACTCTAAAGAAAGTAGGGATAGAAGGAGCATACCTCGAGATCATAAAAGCCATATATGAAAGACCCACTGCTAATATCATCCTCAATGGGGAAAAACTGACAGCTTTCCCCCTAAGGTCAGGAACAAGACAGGGATGTCCACTCTCACCACTATTATTCAAGATAGTATTGGAAGTTTGAACCTCTGCAATCAGAAAACACAAAGAAATAAAAGGCATCCGAATCAGCCAGGAGGAGGGCAAACTTTCACTCTTCACAGATGACATGATACCCTGTATGGAAAACCCAAAAGATTCCACCAAAAAAACCCACTAGAATTGATTCATGAATTCAGCAAAGTTGCAGGATATAAAATCAATGCACAGAAATAGGTTGCATTCCTATACAACAACAATGAAGTGACACAAAGAGAAATCAAGGAATCGATCCCATTTACAGTTGCACAAAAAACCATAAAATACCTAGGAATAAATCTAACCAAGGAGGTGAAAAATCTATACACTGAAAACTTTAGAAACTTATGAAAGAAATTGAAGAAGACACAAAAAAATGGAAAAAGGTTCCATGCTCCTGGATAGGAAGAACAAATATTGCTAAAATGTTGATACTACCCAAAGCAATCTACATTTTCAATGCAATCCCTATCAAAGTAACACCAGCATTCTTCACAGAGCTAGAACAAATAATCCTAAAATTTGTATTGGACAAGAAAACACCCCAAATAGCCAAAGCGATCTTGAAAAAGAAAACCAAAGCAGGACACATCACAATCCCAGACTTCAAGCTATACTACAAAGCTGTAACCATCAAGACAGTATGGTTACTGGTGCAAGAACAGACACTCAGATTAATGGAACAGAATAGAGAATCCAGAAATGGGCCCACAAACTTTGGCCAACTAATCTTTGACAAAGCAGGAAAGACTATCCAATGGAATTAAAGACAGTCTCTTCAGTAAGTGGTGCTGGTAAAACTGGAGAGCTACATACAGAAGAATGAATCTGGACCACTTTATTACACCATACACAAAAATTAACTCAAAATGGATGAAAGACCTCAATGTAAGATAGGAAGCCATCAAAATCCTCCAGGAGAAAAAAGGCAAAAACCTCTTTGATCTTGGTCACAGCAACGTCTTACTCAACACATCTCCAAAGGCAAGGGAAACAAAAGCAAAAATGAACTACTGGGACTTCATCAAAATAAAAAAGCTTCTGCACAGTGAAGGAAACAATTAGCAAAACTAAACGGCAACTGACAGAATAGGAGAAGATATTTGCAAATGACATATAAGATAAAGGGTTAGTATCCAAAATCTATAAAGAACTTATCAAACTCAACACCCAAAAAACAAACAATCCAGTGAAGAAATGGGCAAAAGACATGAATAGACACTTCTCCAAAGAAGACATCCAGATGGCCAACCGACACATGAAAAAATGCTCAACATCCCTCATCATCAGGGAAATACAAATCAAAACCACAATGAGATATCACCTTACACCTGTCAGAATGGCTAACATTAACAACTCAAGCAACAACAGATGTTGGTGAGAATGCAGAGAAAGAGGATCTCTTTTGCATTGTTGGTGGGAATGCAAGCTGGTGCAGCCACTCTGGAAAACAGTATGGAGGTTCCTCAAAAAACTAAAAATAGAACTAACCTACAATGCAGCAATTGCACTATTAGGCATTTATCCATGGGATACAGGTGTGCTGTTTTGAAGAGACACATGCACCCCATGTTTATAGCAGCACTATCAACAATAACCAAAGTATGGAAAGAGCCCGAATGTCCATCGATGGATGAATAGATAAAGAAGATGTAGTATATATATATACATATATGTGTATATATATACGATGGAGTATTACTCGGCAATCAAAAAGAATGAAGCTTGCCATTTACAACTACGTGGATGGAACTGGAGGATATTATGCTAAGTAAAATTAGTCAGTCAGAGAAAGACAAAAATCATATGACTTCACTCATATGAGGACTTTAGGAGACAAAAAAGATGAACATAAGGGAAGGGAAACAGAAATAATATAAAAACAGGGAGGGGGACAAAACAGAAGAGACTCATAAATATGGAGAACAAACTGAGGGTTACTGGAGGGGTTGTGGGAGTGGGGATGGGCTAAATGGGTAAGTGGCACTAAGGAATCTCCTCCTGAAATCATTGTTGCACTATATGCTAACTAATTTGGATGTAAATTTTAAAAAATAAAATTAAAAAAAAAATAAAACAAACAAACAAACAAAAAATAGAATATAGGCCTTAAAGGATTGCCAGGATTTAGAGAAATGGAAAGGAACAAAAGGATGTTTGGAACAGCAAATATCTTTATAATATCCTTTTGTAAAACAAAGGATGGAGATGAATCTAAGGATTCCTTGGCAATCTGGTGATTCCCTAAGAATTTCCTCTTCCAAAACAACTGCACGCATTCAGCTTGTAGCTCAACTAACCTGCTTGTGCATTTTTCTCTACACAGTAACACCAGGGGCACCTGACAGCTCTGGAGGCCATAAACTGAAGGGATATCTGCAACTTTACTGCGAGAGCTCCTGTTTGCCTTCCCGAGTCTGTCAGTTTAGTATCCCCCACTAACACTGAACAGGACTGAAAATAAATATGTCAGATAGCCATTGCTTGCAGTTTATGCATTGAAAAATGAAATCCTCTTGAAATAATACCAGTTGAACAAACCAGCCATTAAATAAATACAGATACTCCTTTCCTGATCAACAAGCATATTATTGAACTGTGGCAAATGTGGACTGATTGGCAAAAACCTAATATGTAGCTTATGAGGCTTTTATCCATCACGGAGGAGGTCTGAAAGAGTCACAGTGGTGTTTCAGCTACAGCTTTGTTTGCTTGGGAGAATGAGTTCAGTGGCCATGTCTTCCTGGGTACACCTTGGCAGTGAATCTGAATTTCCTCCCAAAACAGGTTGTAGCCAAACAAACTCTACCACAGATATCTGATCTTTTGGGTAGCAGGAGAGAAAGCTGGCCAAGTTTCTAGAGATTTGACAGCTGGAGACTTATGCTGGCCTAGGTCTTTTTCTCACAAGGAATAAGGGTTCCCTTGACAGGCAGGTTCTCTTCATGTGTCTTTCTTTAAAAACATTTGCTCTGATTTCCAATCTTCACTTCAGTGAGTAGTTTCAATTAGTTTTTAGACCAACACAGGGATCCTTCATTCCCTGTTCAGGGAAATAAAAAATTAAACCTGAACCGTTAAGTATGTTACTTGACTTCAGTCTAACCCAGGTCACTCTTGAATTCTGTCTCCATCTCTAATGTCTAGTCCTACAGCCTATGGCTTCTTTGTTTTTATGTGAATAAAAAAAAAAGAGTTTCCAAGAGACAAGGCCACAGGGAATCTGTTCTCTTGAGTGTCTGTATTGACTTAAACCATAACCATAGTGTCACAGAGCTCTTTCCAACTACAATAAGCATCACTCTGCTTTGCTCTCAGCTTGGTTTTTGGGGCCAAACAGGCAAATACCAGCACATCTGCCTTTCCAAATCACACTCTTGATCAGCTCCTTATGAATATGAACATAAAACACAGAGCTGACTTAAATGAGATAACCTATGTTGGACATTTAGCCCCATGCTAGTTCATAGATCCTACTCATGAGGCTTAGACACCTTCCCAGAACTTCTTGGAGAAATAACACATCTGACCCCAATGGTGAAAGCAAAGTTGCATTCGTATCCACCTGTAGCCACATTTGCCCATCGCATAATCTATTAGTTATCTAAGGGCTGAAAGTCTTACAAAATTCTCAGTTTCTCTACAGAAGCTTCATTTCCAGAGGTGCATATTTGGCAATCAGAATTTAACCACCTGAATTTCCTTAAAGGACAGAAGTACATAAAACTCAACTTACAAGATATCTGTGCCTTAAAGGAAATTTAAAATCCATGGGCTAGTCTCCATTTGAGATTCATAGGCTGGCAGTTCATTGTAATTGGTGCGTCATCCATCCCTGCAATTGAAGGAACAACAGGGCTCCTTTTGGTCTTTCTTGATTCCTTTTCATGGGCCCTGCCCAGTACAGGACAGTAAAACAAAAATTGAAAATAGGTCTCTGAAAAACACAGAGTGACGAACATAAAAGATGCAAGCCAAGTTTTATTTATATTCAAATCTCTGTCATGCATAAATCTTCATTTTTACCTCTCTTTACCCTCCAACTTCTAAATTTTGTTCGGTATGTGTATGTATGTGTGTGTGATTGGGGGAGGCTTTTTAGTAATTGATTTGAGAATTTTGCTAGATCTGTTTGGGGCATGTGTGCAGCATGAATGAACATGGATGCAGTGAAATATAGCTGTTTTCAGGAAGTATGCTAAACGAAGGATAAAAGATGGGGGGGGGGGATGGGAGAAGTGACCTATGGGCTTGATGTTTACCTCTCTATATAATCTGGCAAGTGCTCAATATAGTTTGGCTCCAGCAGAATGCTTGCTCCATGACTCTAGCCAAGTCATAGGCCCTCTTGAAGTTTGTCTTCTCATCTGTAAAATGGGGTTAACACCTTGAGGGATAGCGGCAAGAGTTAAGTGACAGACCATATGTGAAAACATTTGGCAGTTTCTTGCTGCATGTCAAGTGCTCAATAAGAATCAGTTTCTTTCTCCCTGAAGATCAAAAACAAAGTTTGTGACAGTGGTCCGTTATACTTAAGGAGACCAAAAGGCATATATCAAATTCCTCTTCTTCCACTAGAATGTCAGCATGCTGGTAAATGTGCTGTATCTGTGCAAGAAGAATGAATTGAAACGGTTCATGCAAATTCTATTGAGATTTGAAAAAAATAAAAACTGCAGGCAGGATATACAAAGAAGATGATTTCCTTTAGATCTAAAGCCTGATTTTCTTTCAAGAATCTCTGATTTCTTTTAAGCCCTAGGCACCCAGGCATATGCTTATGTTTTGGCTGTTTGCGAGCATAATTGGTTTCTCTGGTGACTTGGCATTCTTTCCCCAGATTTTTCCTTTATTCTCATCTCAGAGAAGCACTGCCATCCTTCTTTCAAGTGATAGGTGTTTGATACGTACTCCTTAGCTGTGATCTGTAGTTAGAAGCCTGGCTTTGCCTCCTTTCACTACCGGTGGGGAGAATATGTTCTTTTTATGATACATGAACTTGAGATTGTGGGACTTTTGATCTGGTTCTTTTATGGCTTTACTGGGTAATGGGTGAAAGAACTGAAAGTGAAATTTGGGAAAAGAATGAATAGGAACATTTCCCTCTGATTCCATGAAAGATCTGATTTAGAATATTTCCCTCTAGTCCTATCTGGAGAGTGTTGCTATAATTATAGATTGCTTTGATAAAGGCTTTCTTTAAAATGCACTGAAGTGAATTCAGAATCCCATTTTTTTAAGTGAAGTAAGTACAGAGCATTTATATACTTTGCTAATTTACTTGTTAGAAGAATTCAGCAAGCTTCCAGTGAAATAATTTACAGATGGTTCAAACCCAGGCTACACAGTAGGTATGTACTTGCTTGGTGCTATATTTTGTTTCACAAATTATTGATACTTAGCCTGATCACTTGCGAGCCCTTCTACAAATCCACTGGAATTGCCCATTCTTGTAGTTTGCATCTTTGTAAATATTTTCTTATCAACATGAATGATAAAATATTATATATTTATTAAATGACCGTGTGCCAGTTTCTATGCATTATTTAATCCTCCCACCAACACTTAAATGAAGGTACTGTTATCATTTCCATTGTATGGATGAGACTATTTACTCATTAGAAGATAAGAGATTTTCCCAGGATTATACAGATATTAAATTTTAGGGTCAGGGTTCAAATCCAAGCAATCTAGGTACATAATGATGAACTATACCCTTAATAATCAGGTGCCCGCTGTGCCTAGAGAAGTTTAAGACAAGAAGATCATTGTCTATTCTTTCTTGTTCTAAAATGTTAATACAACAAATATATAGACTAGGTTTACAGGTTTTCATTCTTTCTTTAGTAGACTGATTGCAAAAATCATTCCATTTTCAACCCTTTTTATATCCACATCCCTTGTTAAAGACTTTGCAGCTACTCCTACAGAGACTCCTTTCTTCCACTTTTGAATCTCAGTTATGATTCAAAACTCTTGAGGTTGAGTCAAGCTCTTGACTTTCTTTGATCCATAAAATGTGGCAGAAGTCATGGTGGGCCAGTTCCCAGTCTAGCCTTCAAGAGACATTGAGCATCTCACTTTTATATTTCTCTCTGAACATGCCACCACCCTGAGATCAGCCTGAGACAGCCTCTGGAATGTGAAAACCCATCCTGGAGACTCTAGCCTCCAGCTGACCAGTTACTTGACTACAGACACAAGCAGCCCAGCAGAGATCCACTGAGTCTAGCTCAGATCAGCAGCACATCCTTGCTGACTTCTAGAATCACCAAAAAGAATAAAAGATTATTGCTCTAAGCCACTGAGTTTTGAGGCAGCTTGTTATGTAGAAATAGCTAACAAATGCAGTACTGATCTGATTGGGAATGTTTTTCTGTTAGTGAGTTTATGTAGGGTTATAGCATGTTAAAATGTCTCTTAATCAACTTCCTCATTAAAAATAATAATAATAAAATTAAAAATATAGTTAAAAAATAAATTAACACAATAAAGACTATTCAAAACACACCCACACACAAAATAAGAAAAAACAAGGTCCAGAAAAATTAGTAACTCCCATTCTTATCTCTTTATTCCCTGTCCAAGAACCTTCCTGTTATTCAGTTTCTATTAATTAGAATTTATTAAAGACCAGGGCCCCTGGGTGGCTCAGTTGGTTGAGCAACCGACTTTGACTCAGGTCATGATCTCACAGTTCATGGGCTTGAGCCCTGCATCCGGTTCTGTGCTGACAGCCCAGGGCCTGGAGCCTGCTTCAGACTCTGTGTCTCCCTCTCTCTCTGCCCCTCTGCCACTGACTCTCTCTCTCTCTCAAAAAATAAACATTTTAAAAAAGAATTTATTAAAAGCCATTTTAAATCTATGTGTTAGAAATAGTCTTTCTGGGCATAGAAAAACCATGCTAAATGGAGTCAGCAGAAGTAATAGTTTAACACATTTCTTAATGTTGAGCATGTATACACAACCTTTTTTCTATTTTTTTTTTTTTTGTGTGTGTGTGAGTATCCAGACACATGACACTTGCTTTTTATTCTTCTATAGGGACCTTATGAATGGATTTGAAATATGATTGCCAACTAGGCTTAGCAGACCTTATAAAAGAAAAGAATTGTGGGACTTATCCATCAACTTAACTCTCCCAACCCCCTTAAATCATAGAAATTCTAGAACTAGTATTTATTAGCTTGTTCTTTCTGTACATCAATTACCTTAGGCCCTATATGCTGCAACTGTATCAAAAGCATTAAATAGTTCCCAGTGGCAAATTCCTGGTTATCTTTAGCTCATGCTGTTAAGTAACTTTCCACAGTCTTTATAGCTCCAGCTTTTATTGTATTTTTAAAATGATTTGGTTTCAGCTGTTAAAGCCTAAGACGTTGACTTAAAGAGAAAATACATGCCAGTGTGTGAGTGTAGACTGACTTTTCAGCTTTACCAAGGCCAGCTTTACCAAAGCTAGGTGGATCCCTGTTATATTGGAGAGTTTCTGAATGCTGTTTGCCTGAGTTTCTGATGATAATATTTTATATCTACATTTCTAATAGAGGGATTAGCTCTTCCATCTTGTAGGTCCTTGACCAGTTAGTCTGCCTTAGCATTCTCCATCTGAAGGACTTTACACTTTACAAGCAAAATTTCCACCTCTTCTTTTTTTGTTGTTGTTTAATGTTTATTTTTTAATTATTTTTGAAAGAGAGAGAGCAGGGGAGAGACAGAGACAGAGGAAGAGAGAGAGCATCCCAAACCAGTTCTGCGACATGGGGCTTGAGCTCATGAACCATGAGATCATGACCTGAGCCAAAATCAAGAGTCAGACACTTAACCAACTGAGCCACCTGGGTGCCCCAAACCTTTTGCCTTTTTCCCCCAAAACTTTTCTAACATTTACTCATTTTTGAGACAGAGAGAAAGAGACAGAGCACAAGTGGGGTAGGAGCAGAGAGGGAGGGAGACACAGAATCCGAAGCAGGCTCCAGACTCCAAGCTGTCAGCACAGAACCTGACGCAGGGCTCATACTCAGGAACCATGAGATCATGGCCTGAACCGAAGTCAGACACTGTCAACAGAGCCATCCAGGGGCCGCACCTTCTGCCTCTTCTAATTTTGTTATTTCTTGGATTGTGTGACTTAGAGGTGAAAGACCATCCTTAGTTCCTTGCTGCCCAAGGCCCTCTTCACAATGTCCCTGGTCCTCTTCCTTTCATCTCTGGGCTCTTAATATGATCAGAGTAACATTCCAACTTAATCTGGTTGTTCTTGTGGATGCAGCTCTCCCTGCCCCTCCACCGCAACCTCTACTTTTCTCATATGAAATTTGCCTGAGAGGTAGTTACTCTTTTAGGCAGGTGGGGGCTGGGGAGGTGCTAATGACCTCAGTCACAATTGTGAGGTGGTATTAACGTCTACAGGGACATGCCTGGAATTTTAAAATTTGTTGTAATGTCTATATTGATTTCTCAGTCAATGCAGCAAAGCAAAGTAATTGACCAAACATATGATAACTTCCTTTTTAAAAATTCTGTAACTGGTTTTCTTACAATTCCGTTTCTATTAGGTGAAGGATTTTGAACTGCTCTATAAAGAAAAATAGGCCAATCAGGTAGCTTAATGATTCCCTAGTCTGAATTTTAAAATTTTTATTAGTATTGCAGTTTGCCATTTCCTTCATTCAGCTACTTTGGGAAAATTTCTGTCTTGCACTGATATAGCTTTTCTTTCAGGTAATTTGTCTGTTTCATTTCCCAAATAGTTCTACTACTTAAAGCCTACTGGACCAGTCTGGTTAAACTATTTATTTTCTTCTATGCACAGGTCTTATTTACTTAGAGCAATGGTTTACATACTGGAATACCCCTGAACACACAACCCAAATATATTGATATTGATATTGATATTGATATATTTATATGTATATATAAAATTTATGTGTATATTATATATACATATAAGATTTATGTGTATATTATATTTATTTTATATTTATATTTATTATATATTTTATATTATAAATATAGAATGTATATCTAATATATATGAATACATTATAAACTTTATAAAATATTATAAAAATGGTAGCTAAGTAATGAAGATGTAAAAAGTATCTATTTTTCTAACAAGACTTCCTGAATATCTCATATATCTTATTTTGGACCTCTGGCTTGGAGATGTTACACTGTCTACATGTTATTTATCCGGTCAAAATTTTTAAATATCACCCATCTCTGACATAGCAATAGGTAAAAACTTGGAAAATAAAGTCATCTTTAGACTCCATATTATCTATATTCCAATTACATTAAAAATAGTTTTCTGTGTTTTTACTCATCATATAGTCATTGATATTCAACAAGCTAATTGCTGAATAAAATTCTATTATAATCTGTAATTCTCTGTATTAGAAGAAAGATACATTTTTTTGTTATAATAACATTGAAAATTTCATGTTCTCACCAAAAGATATTAGGGAGATTCCCTTAGTTGACAACCTTTTGAAATTGTGGAAGCCATGCACATTTTGCCAACAGGGAAATAGAGCTCCACTGAACATTTTCACAGGCTCTGACTTGAAACAGTTTAGGAAGTACAATGTGGGAGCATCTGAGGATGACTGGAAAGAAAATAGACTTAAAGACATCATAGAACAAATACATGTGTAAGTAGAAAAATGGAAGTGGTTTGTGAACATATTAATATAATTGTATGTACGTACATAAATTTAATTCCATTTTTAAGAGTCACACTACAAATATTTAATACATTTTAACAAATTTTCCAAGCTGTGACTATCTTTGAAACCTATTCATACACACTTTGCTCTGTGATCTCTGATTTTAGTCTGTATATGAATCATTTTAGGGGAGGGGCACCTGGGTGGCTTAGTCAGTTTAGTGTTGGACTTCAGCCTAGGTCATAAGCTTTTGGTTTGTGAGTTTGAGCCCCACTGACAGCCCAGAGCCTGGAGCCTTCTTTGAATTTTGTGTCTCCCTCTCTCCCTCTGCCCCTCCCTTGCTCGCTCTCTCTCTCTCAAAAAATAAAAATTAAAAAAATTAAAAAACAAAAATAAAGATTCATTTTAGAGGAGAAATATATATTTATTTTTACATATTTATTTAATATATATTTTGTATATATAAATATAATTAAATTATATATTATATATAAATTAAATATATATATATAAATTATATATAATTAATATTTATTATATATAAATATATATCTATATTTCTGGTGTAATACTCTAGGTGTGAGTCTGTCAAACATGGAACAGGGATTCATCTTTGAAAAAGATGTATAACTTGCTCCTCTGATTCCAAGGGAAAGAAAATGTGTGTACAAAATGGATTTAAAGATTCCTTTCAGAGACGTGAGCAAAAAATATTTATTTCAGGATCATCTGTGATATTTCTTTTCTGATAACAACTCTAGCTGTATGTGCTTTCCTGTATGTTATATACATAAACCCACGTGTTTGCATCATCTCATCATACTATACCACAGAGGCATGTTTTTGTAATACTTTAGATAGTACATAAGTAACAGCTATCACTGTTAGATCTATTATCTCAATTAGTTTGAACATTACTTTTATTTTTGTCTAGCAACAATAACAAAAGGGAGAATTGCAAATAACTGAAGAATTTATTTTTGGTTTCTACTACTAGACTTCTTTCCTTATTTCTATCCCTTCTTTTTCCAGTCTTCTACTGTTTTATAATTGTTTTTTCCTCCTTATTATGTTAGTGCTTACATTGGAGCCACCTAATATTATAATAGAATGTACCAGAGGCCTCAGAGCAGCATTCCTGGGTTCAAGTCCCAGCTCAACCACTTACTCTGACTTAGTCTAATCTTTTTATGACCCACCCCACCCCTTTTTGTGTGTGTGTGTTTCAAAACATATATAAGCATAAGTCATAAACCTTGAAAAAAAATTCAGAAAAGTATAAAAAAGAAAATTTAAGTTATCTGTATACCTATAACTCAGATATAATCACTGTATTTTCACGTATATCCTTCCCAATTATTTTTATTTATAAAAATTGTACACTTAAATAGAAGACATATATAAATGTATATGTAGTACATATGTATATATGTAGAAAACATATATAAATGTATAAAAATAAGATAATATTCGGGGTGCCTGGGTGGCTCAGTCAGTTGAGCATCTGACTTTAGCTCAGGTCATGATCTCATGGCTCATGAGTTCGAGCCTCGCGTCGGGCTCTGTGCTGACAGCTCGGAGCCTGGAGCCTGCTTCGGATTCTGTGTCTCCATCTCTCTCTGCCCCTCCCTCACTTGTGCTCTGTCTCTCTGTCTCAAAAATAAATAAACATTAAAAAAATTAAAATAATGATAACACTAATAATAAAATATTTTACATAGTGATTTGTATCTGTATTTTTAGCTGGAAAATGTATCTTGGTCATGTGACAGGAGTGTATGTTTTTATTTTAATTAATAACCACCCAATATTTTATTGTGTAGATGATCTTTTTTTATTGATTTTAATTTTAGGCACTTCAGAATAAGTGATAGGGAAGATATATTTGCATAGTTATGTGCTGCAAATGTAATTGTAAAGGTATGTCTTTGCATTTTCTATACATAAAGTTCAGTCTATGAAGATCTCCTTCAACAAATGAGAATTGGGGAAAATGTAAGGTTTTAAAAGGAAGGAGACAATAAGAATAGCAAACAGCAATATGAAAGAGAGCAAAGCAAACATGAAATATTTGTTTTCTCCTGACTTTCTGTTTTCTCTTTGCTTCCTCATCAGTCCTTGGTCTATCATTCCTGTTCATTTCTGAAAGGTAGAGAAGTTTACTTTATGGACCCAGAGAGTGAACTTGATACATTATCTATCACATGTTTTCCTTCCCATAACTGATCTATTATTGGATGTTGAGAGCTTATTCCTCAAACTCCTTTCTGGGAAGAAATAACCCTTGGCAGAGACTTGAAAGTTTGGCGACAAAGAAGTGGGAAAAGAAATAAAGAGAATGTAGAAGCAGGAGGGAAAAGAAATTTAGTTCATTACTTTCATTTTTACTTTTATTGGGTCAAAATTATATCATTATTCAAAAGAATGTTTCACCCATAATTGCTCATTGTGGGTTCCATTTCATTACCACATATAATATTTTGTTCATGTTAATCTTTACTATGACATGTGAATTTTCCTGACCATGTCATCTGAAAGAGCTATCTTATTTGCAGATATGTTCAGAATTGTGCACAGTGAATGACAAGTAGGACAGAAGATGTCAAATGATTGCGTCGGTCCTGGTACAGAACACTCAAAGAAGCTTATGGAAGCAGATTCTGAATCTTTCCAAGTGAACCACCACCACAATCATTACCCCTTTACGTTTAGAAAACACAATGCGGGTATCCTAAACTGCTTGTTAGCTTGTTTTCCTGCTGAATGGATTAGTAGCCTGATGTCTACACTTAGAGAAGGGAATGCTTTTAAGTCTCCATGTACTTTAACAGCTATAACATTTGCAGAGCCTCCTGAATCAATCTTCTATCTTTCTGGTTTATTGTCATTTAAGAACAGATGTGAATTCTTTTCTTGTGTGAAATTTCAAAGCTGGACTCAGCAATACTTCTCTCTGAGCCTACAATTCGTCACTCTGTTGGTCTATATTGAATTCCAACGTTGGGAAATTGCTGTATATTTCAGCAAGATAATTTCATTTGTCAAATCTCAGCCATCTTTAAGTAAAGAGGGGGACACTCGTGAGTAGGAAGAATTAGTTTGCACCAACATTTGATAAAACTTCACTATATTTCCTCCCTGACTTCTTCACCATGACTCATGAAATAATAGCATAGTATCAGTTCCTCCCCTCCCCTCCTTTGACCTCTGCTAATCTTTTTCATTCTAATCAGGCACTGCTGTCAAAACTGTGGGCTCACACTGATAAGTGCTCTTAAGGTAAACAGACTCACCCTGCTTAAGTGATCTTTTGCTGCAGGGTATAAGCATTTGCCCATGTTTTCAAGTTTTTTTGTATTCTTTCTAAGAGAAATCTTGATTTTTTTTTTATTCTTCTGCTTTTATTCATTAATTTTACATAGTTGGATCTGCTTATATTTATAATTGAATACATTTATATTTAATTTTTGTAGAAAGACATGTATGTATAGCATTGGAGGTATTATAACTAAGTATATTTATCATCTATCTATATACCTATCATCTATCATTTATCTATTTTAAAAAGTGTTGAGATCCTGAAAACACATTTTTATAGATTTAGTTTCAATCAGTTTCAAGTGAGTGTTGGTCTGATAAAGTTTCTCATTTTTTTTTCCACGTTGGATTGAGTGATTCATGAATGCTTCAATTTATAATGGAAAAAATATTTCTGAATCATTAGCTATATACAGGACAACAGTTTGATCTTTTACATTTTATTTAGGAAAATAAACAAGCATACAAACATACAGATACACAAAAAAAGGAGACGTACATACTTAGTTTCCAATCTGTTTTTTTAAAAGGCAAATTTATTCAAGGATAAGTAAATAGCTCTTTCTCATTCCATGTATTAAAGGAAACATTGTAATAATTTCTGGGAAGCACAGTTTAAGAATAGACATAAAGCAAAATGCTTTATGAGGAGATTAGATTGTGAGAATCACCCCAAAATATGTTATTGAAGGATCTGGAATTACTGGAATAATATATTTTTATAAAGAAAAAATAAAAAGCTCAAAAAGGATGGGTATAGCAGCCATCATTAAATATTCAACAGGTTGTCAGGTGGAAGTGGATTTTTCTTTTATGTCCAAAATGTATCATGAACACCAACGATTATTATGTATTAGATGGCAGAATCTGTTTAATTGTAAATATTTGAAATTCTGATAGGGCCTGTAATAAATAGCACTCTCCTTTCCTACTTGAGTCCTGAGTTTTTTTTGAGAAGAACAACACAAGAGTGGCAGATAGAGATCAAAGCATTATCCTTACTCATAATGGAATTCAACTGGAAGGACACTTTTAGTGTGAAAGCCAACCTCAGAATTAGGCAGATTTCTCATCCCAGGGAGCATTGGGCAGGGAGGCCTTCTTACAAAGGCAGTGCTTCCTATAGGAGGAAGAATGTATATTCCCATGTGTTCCCAGCTCTCAATCCCAAGAGGAGAGAGTCAGGGCTGAATCAATAATGTCCATTTATTTCCCCCAAATGTATCAATCAGAGAAACCATATGCATCTTCAGCAAATGGGGTCAAGAGTCCAGGGGTATGTTTGGGGAAACTACCTTTAAATGGAAATCAGAATTGAGGGCAACCTTCCTCATTAATAATATGGGACATCTTTTTATTGATCAGTACTCTCCAAGTTCTGTATAGTGCTTTTGAAGTATACTGAAGAGTTCCATTCAATCAATAATTGTTTAGTGCTGGCCAGTTCTCAGGCTCTGTACTCAATGCTCTGAACATAATAGTGCAGGTAAATAGGTATAATGCCTCCTTTCTTGAAGCTTAAGGTGCAGAAACATTTAAACTCAAGGTAGATGATCATTTGGTGGGAATGTGGTTAGAGCAGTAACTCTTCACTTTGGCTGTACTTTGAAATCACCTGGGGAGCTATAAAAAAATACTGTTGCTCAGGCCCTACCCAATTCTGATTCTGATTTAGTTAATCTGAAATTAAGTCTGGGCATGAGGATTTTCAAAACTCCCAGGAAATTCTAATGAGTAGTCTAGGTTGAGAATCACTGTGGTTCAAGGGTAGCATCATTGATGAAATAGATACTTATGCTAATCCCCAGTGCTGGCACATATTATAGGTCCTTAAAAATGCCTGTTGAATAAATTCACACACTGGGAAGTCAATGATTCTCAACCCTTCTTCATGACCTTTATTTTTCTTTTTCATGTTTGACTTTCATGTTTAAAGTATCTGAAATGTTTTCTCCTTCATTCATAGATTTTCTACTTCATTGCCCTTCAGAGCTTCACTTTCTGAGAAGATTCCAAATGTTTCTGCCTTATAGCTATTAGTGCTTGATCATCTACAATGGTGCCAAATTGCTTTTAAAAGGAAGATGTTGAATTAAGCAGATTAACCACCATGAAATAGTATATGGCAGAATTCTTTACTTACGTAAGAATTCTTTTACTCATTCATCCATTCAGTATGATTCTACTTGTTTGTCTTGTTGCTGGATTGCTTGAAAATCTAGAATTGTTTTAAAATACTTCCAAAAAGATTTTTAAAAACACATAATAAAATATAAAATCTTCCTTAGTTAAATCTTATGTGTCCTACAAATAATGAAAGAATGCATGCAGTAACCAGGATAATAAATATTTATCGAAAGCCTTCTCCATACTAATTACAGTTCTAGGTATATATGATACCATAGTAAATCAGACAGTCAAGATGCCTGCTCTTAAGGATCTTATTATGGTGGGTGGAAATTTTATTCAATTAATAAATAGAAAAATTGAGAAAACAATTTCAAATAAGGAAAAATATTGTAAAGACAATAAAATAAGGTGATAAGGATACCTCATTGACAGACCACTTTGGACAGAGTGGTCATCAAGAGCCTCTGTGTTGAAAAAATATCTAAACTGGGACCTAAAATATTATAAGTCAATTTCTGGGAAAGAGTGTTCCAGATAGAGAGAAAGCAAAGTGGGAAAGTGCTTGATGCAGCTGAGAAATGTATAGAAGCCTAGTGGCTGCAACTTGGTAAATAATAGAAGTAAACAAACTTGCAAGACAAACAAACTTACTCCTCTTGGGAGTCATAAGGCAGACCACTGAATGGAAAAATCTACAGGGACCCTTATATTTTTGACAATATGGGAGACTTAAAAACTCTGAATAAAAATACAAGCATCCTTTTAAATGTAGAGCTAAGCTCATAACAAAGAAAAAGAAATTCCCAGAGGCCAGAAATGAACAAGGAACTAGAAATCAGAAATGTAAACAAAAAAATGAAGCTTCTGCCTCCTTGTTAGGGGGGTGGGGTTGGGAAGGGAGCTGGGAATGGAGAGGGTGGGCAACTAGGAGGCTTATGTTCTAATGGTCCCATCAGTTCCAGGAAATAAGGCAGAATTCCAGCCCACACATGGTATAAAATTAGCATGGACAATCCATTGTAAAGCTAGAACCCATGAAGGGTTCCACCCTCAATGAGAAGGTGAACTTATAAAAAATCTTCCCACTGGTAGAGGAAGACAACTAGGAATCAACCTTATCCTGAGTAATAACGGTTAAATAAAGGCTCTGAGCATTTGTGACCACAAGTCTGCCTCCAGGAAGGCTTGTGGTACAAGTTTTTACTATAGTGTGACCTGGGAAAGCACAGTTAGAAAATTAGAGTATCACAGGTAAGTTATCTCTGGTAGAGAAAAAGGAAACTAGGATGAAGGACAGGTATCCAGAGGACTTCAAATGTATCATCAATGTTTTCTTTCTTAGGCAGAGTGATACTCAGGAGTTTATAATCTTAATATTGAATAGTATGTCTGAATTTAAAATAATTTTTTAAAATATTGATATAAAATGTAATATTTTTTAAATGATGCAAAATGTTAAACTTCATAGGAAAGAATGTTCAATATTTCACCAACAGATTTTCCTTATGTAAAATCCTGGCCTGTGAAGACAATTCTACAGATCTACTATCAAATACAATTTACTCCCATTTATCAGTGTGCAAATATTCACATAATGGGTTGTCTATCCAAGGCATCCTTCAATCCTTACCAACTTGATAGAACATAGTTTCTTTCCCATTTCCTTGAGTCTCTTCTTATGGCCACCAATAACATTATCATTACCATCATCATCATCATCATCATGCCTAAATTCTTAACTCTTATATTAGTCTCTGGAGCCCAGATTCAGATTCACCTCTATATTCCCCACATTACCAAGCATAGGACTTTGCCTATAGTAGATATAACCATCAACTATTAGCCTTAATTAGGCCCAGGCCATAGTAAGAATTAGGAATGTATAAAAGAGATGTGATGTGATCTGGCCTAGAAGAGCCAATGATATTATTAGATGGGGTGGGGTGAAGAAGGCACAGATAGCAACATGGAATAACAGCTGGCATGAACATTCTCTTGGAAAGGAAGTATCTTTGAAAGGAACATATCTTGATATTTTGGGAGAGAAAGTAAGATCTTGGTAGCAGAAATATTCAGGACACTAACAACAAGAGCGATGGCTTAGGTACTCTGCTTGAGAAAATGAAAGAACAGTTTGTTCTATTGTGAAAAGGAAGGGGAGAAAAGAGTGGCAGACAGAAAAGAGGTCCCAGACAGAGGGTAACTGGCTAGGGGCGAAACCCATTCAATAAAAAGTCCCCCAGGTCAGGGGGAGCTGCCGAGGAATTGGGATCTCCCACATGCAGTCTGAAGCTGTTGCCATCAAGTGAGCCTCTTCTCCACTAGCCTCAATTTGTCATTAATGGCTATAGCATTATGAATGCTTTCATTGAGTAAGGGAGACTGTGTGGAAACTGAGAAGGAATTGAATTTTATATTTAGGTGAACCTAACACAAAACAAAGATAGTATTCTGGGGCAATAAGATGATCTATAACCTGAAATATTTCAAAAGGTATATTTCAAAGTATAAACTCAGAGTCCATATAAAATGTAACCCCTAAAGGACTTTGAGGAAATCCTGAGGATGGCTTTGAATTTCCACTAGATGTTAAATGGAATTTAAAATTGATGCTGTTTAGTTCTAAAACTGCCAAGAGACCCTTGTTAACATCTGGGATACATTTTCAAAAGGCAAATAGCAATATAAGGTGGAAGATATTAAGAATCAAATGAACAGTATTCAGTGTTAAAACAACATGGAAGTGGGGAATACTGAATTCGGTGAAAGTCAGGGATGGGACTCTAGAAGAGATACTTAAGCTAGATCTCCAAGAAAAAATAACATGGAGAGAAGGAGGGAAAAACGGTGAGGAAAGTGTTTGAAGCAAAGAAAATAGATTGAGCACAGGCATGAAATGGCAAAGCTGGCCACCTGACAGCTAATATGTACTCAAGGAAAACAAGCAAATAAAAGTAGTCTAAGCAAAACATACATTACTAAAAGAATTGTGCGATAAATCTCCAATCTAAATATTAATGATGTTAGTAGTTTCTGGTCTTTTAGATTAACCATTCTATGGCTTCCCTCATTAGTACATGTAGCTGTTTCTATGAGTTCTAAGGTACCAACTTGCACCTACAAGTATTGCCAGGTGCAGAAAGTCTACATATATGTGTCTTGGTGTGGGGGTGGGGTGGGAGGGTGTTTACTATCTACACATCAATCATATATTTGGAAACAGATAGCAAACCACCCTACTTTGTGGTTATTATCTCAGAGGAGTGAAGGTGTAGGGATGGATGCAAATGCTAATGATGTTCCAGTGGGCTGTTCTCTAGTGGCAGTCCTTGTCAGAGGCATAACTGATACTTTGGTTTCTGACAGTGGATAAGTTTGAAAGGGTTAGCATGAGGCCTGACTTTCACAATATTGCTCCCAAGGCTACAAGTCACAGAGCCCTGTTCTGGTAGTCTAAGGGCCAGCCAATGGTTTAGGTGAGGTCATCAACAGGTAGAGCCACCCAGAGAGAACTGAGTAACAAAAGGACACATGCAGCATCACCTAGCACACGTCAGTGGTCTCTTACTGCAAGAATAGTAAGACTACTTAGCATTTATATAGAAATTTTCAATCACTAGTTAATCCACATAACTCCCCCCACGAGGAGAGTATTTTTAGTTCTTTTTTGTTTCCAGTTGAGGAACCAAACACACAGTGAGGTTAAGTAACTTGCTCAAAGCTAAAAATCAAGTCAATAAACAGCAGGAGGGTGGTGGCAATGCAGAATTTCTAAATTCTTATTTTGTCTACTTAGTCCATAAATGCCACTTGGTTTTTGGGGAAATATGGTCAAGTTGATCCTCAGAGAAACAAGAACTTTCACCAGACTAAATGGTACATTTTTGTTTAACAAGACCTGCTTGGAGAGTTTTTCTGTTTCCAGATTTGATGCTTTTTGCCCACCCAGAAACAATTAAGCTGACATAACATTTACTGTTGCAGGCTATTTGGGGTTTGTGAGCTGGGGTGTAAGGTCTGCTAATGTGTTCCACCTGCTCAGAATCTGAATCTATCAGTGGTTGTGCATGGGGAACCTCAGAATTGTGTTCTATAAAGGAGTGGGGATAATCAGAAGTAAGAAAAGTCTGAATAGAGAGGGGCAAAATGAGGGCAAAGAATGGAGTTCACTTTTTATCCAGTCTTTTGGTAAGAGTCTGTTCCTTGTGGCATGAGGGAATATGAGCAGAAATTGATGGAGGGATTCTTGAGAGTTAAAGGAGTATATCAAAGTTGTTCATTTCCTCTTAGATGTACTAATTCAACACTTGTACACATAGAAAATCTGCAGTTTACACTGTGATGTTGCTCCATTTCAGTCAATTCTCCACAGTCCTTTATTGGGAGTGAATCTTCCTGACAACTTACACTTATGGCAATAAGTGGAAATGAAGGCAATAGAAAGCCCCAGGATGATTTGTGGCTTCAGTTATCTTAAAATGAAGTTTCCTGGAGGTGGGGTGGATGGGTGAGATAGCTGATGGGGATTAAGGAGTGCACTTGTTGTGCACTGGGTGCTGTATGGGAGTGCTGAATCACTATATTATACATCTGAAACTAATACTACACTGTGTGTTAACTACTTGGAATTTAAATAAAAACAAGAAAAAATAAAAGTTTTAAAATTTTAAAAATTAAAAAAAATAAAATGAAGTCCTTGGTGATGAAAAGTTAGGCTTTATACGATAATCTAAGCACTTCCCACCACCTTTTAAGAGGCTCTGCTTCAGCCTGTCTGCTGGAGATGACACAGATGGCCACCTCTTGGTGGGAAGTTGTGGTCTATTGGAGAACTTCTACATTTAAATCAAGTACAGTAAGACTGAGCCTACATGAAATTGTTTTGGAAGCAACTTGTCACCATCCTCAGAAATAATTAACTGAGCACTTAATACACAAACACATGATGCCTACACTTTAGAAGTTTAAACTAATTTGGTCACATATGAAAGGAAAACATGGACATAAAAATAAGATCTCAAAGAAGATAGTATATGCCAACTTATGTACTTGTATACATGCATATACATATATGTACATATACACACAAGTAAGTAGGTGTATACTGTCCTTAGTCCCACTCACATCTTCTTCAATATTTCATGTATATGTGTATATATATGAGAAAGAAAGAGAGAGGGAGAGTGGAAGGGAAGATGTCTGCTCTTAAAGTCATATTGTATGTGTGTATATGTATTTGTTAATTAATTTTAGGGGTGACTAATAGGGTCAATTTTAATATTAGAAAAGAAATTGGAGGTTTCTTATGTCATCAATGCCATATTTACAAAACATCTTCACTTGGGTGTTTCATAATTAGATCAACCTCAATAGAACTGAAGGCCAACTCTTCCTCTAAACAGATCTCTTTCCCAAAAGAACTCCAATATTTCAGAGTTGGAGGGATCCTTCCCCAAGAATCATCCAGTTTATGTGTGAACTCTCTAGATCTCAAACAATCATTTCAACATTGACTCAGGCTCTACAATTCCCTTCAAGACAAACTGGGTCTTGAGTGTGTTCATGGAGATCTTTGTCAGACAAAGGGATAGAGGGGGAATTAGCTGGCATGAAAACTGTGGAGGTCAAGGTGACCTCAGTGGTGGTTTTGGGTATTAACATAAAATTGAAAGTCAACCATACAGTCCAGTAGATGGCCCAATAGACTGTTACTTGAGGGAGAGAAGCCAAGTCTGAGGCAATGAGGTCAATTCAGAAAATATAAAACTGAATTAATTGGGTTCAAATCATGAGTCACAGGCTGCACATAGCTATTGGCTCTCTGTACAAAATTTATGTAACTTCTTCCAAGCGTCCAATAACCTTGTTTAAAAAATAAATGAGCTTAGTCTAACAATGTCTGAAAAGAAAAATAACCCTTCAAGCTTGCTTTGATAGTATTCTTACCTATTTCTCCATCAATTATCCCCACATCCTTTCTTTATCTTCAATTTTTTCTTTCCATTTTCTTCCCCTACTTATATAAAGTTATTCTGAATTCTTCTTGCCAATTCTTTTGCCTCTACAAGTTTGCCTGGTTCCCTTTCTCCTTTTCAATGATAGACACTTTAAAGAATAATTGAACCCTCCCTCAAATGACTTTCTTGTTTTGCTTCCAATTTTGTCACCTGGTACAATTTGATTTTCACCCTCACAAGTTTACTTAGGACTACACTCCACTAACATCACCATGGGCTTCCTGAATGCTAAACCCAGTGATATTTCTCAGTATATATGACCAATCCCTTCATCTAGAAAGCTTCTCAACATGTGGCCTTAATAATACCACTACCCTCAGTTCTCTTTTTAATTCTTAACTCTTTCAATGGTATCTCCTTTTTTTGTTCATTAAATGCTATTATTCCGTAGGCTAAGTTACAATCCTTAGCCCACATCTTCTGACGTAAACTCATTAAATTCCAGAGATTCAATGCTGACACTCCTCTGTGGATGAAATTCGTTTTACATCTATAGTTTGACTTTTCCTCTATGTTCCAAGCAAATATTTTATGTTCCTTTTAGACATTTCCATAACAATGAACTCTGAGAAACTCAAACTCAGTATGTCCACAATAGATTATTTATTGCGTTTTTTATTATATTTTCCAAAGCTGCTTTAGTTTCATATTCCCATTTCAGTTCAGTATGTTACCACCCACTCACTTACACAAACAAGAAATCTTAGTTAAATGGATGCCTCCTTGCCACTCCACTTTTATGTCCAGTTAATGGTTAGGCTTTTAAGATTCTACCTCTGCAGGGATTCTTAAATTGTTTATTTTACTGTGACCATGTTTACAACCCCAGTGAATCTTACTTCAAGTGACCTCATCGCCAGTCTCTTCTCCAATTCCTTCCCGCAATCCATGTTTGATACATTCTCAGGGTTATTATTATTATGTGTAGATTCAATCAATTAATTTCTCTGCTCAAAAAAACTTTTATGACTCCCCCATTGTATTCCTGATAAAGTCTAAATATTTTCCTACAATTAAGATCTTCCATAATTTTGTACCTCCTACATTTCTAGTCTTATCTATATGCCCACAAATTCTCTTCCCTGTATCAGTCTTATACCCTAAACTCTAATTCTGTTTCCATTTCTCAAGTGTGCCATGCCCATTACATTTCTAGGTTTTCTTGATCTTTATTGTTCATAGTCCTAGTGAGCCTTCATGAGACCTTGCATAATTCCCTTAGATAAAATAAACACTTATCCCCTCTGAATACCTTTCATACTTTTTTTGAGAAGCATGTATGGAACTGTCTTGGTTAGTACTGTACTCATTGCTATATATCTGTAACACTCAGTCCAGATTTTGAATTCACAAAACACAGCCTTGTTCATCTTAAGGTTCCCCTCAATGCTTTGCAAAGTGCCTTGTATATAGATATATAAAATAAATGTTTATCCTATTGAATTAAAGTCTTTTAGCGCCCTTAAAATATGTAATAAATTTTCTATTCTTTTATTCCAGTGATACTATCTCAAGTCAAGGCCCTGGTCACTGCTTACCTTGTTTATTACTTTTATGGACCTGACCTTTTAACCCCTCTTGTGTAAATCACCCTTTCATTATGTTGTTCCCAACTTCCAATCCCAAAATGACCTTGATTGGCTTTTGCACCAAATCCAGACTCCACTCTCCATCTCTCCAGGTAATCTGAGATCCCTATTCTCTCCCCCTCTAACTCAAACTTACTTCCTACTACTCCATAGACTGAATTCTTCATACAGATCAGATCCACTTCCCCCCAAATTTGATATGTGCCATGCTATTCCCACTTTGCTGCTTTTGTTCACCCTGTACCCTCTACCTGGAATATCCAACTTTCATAGCATGCAATGTGTAGCTCAAATTTCATTTTCTCTCTGAAGCAAGTCCTCATTACCTCATACCTCTTATATGAATGGCTGTTACATTTAAAATCAGTATCTCAGGTGAATAATCAATTGTTTTCTCAATTAATTTTTATAGTTTGGTTAGTTTTCTCTCTCTAACTAGCTCTATGAGACCAGATGCTGCCACGCATATACTTCTTTATTCCTGCTGGCACCTTTAAGCACACTACTGGTCACATTATGCTTACTAATTGATTAGAAATAATCCATCCATTAGGAATCCATTCCCTGATAAGCTTGGACAATAGAACACACATAATATTCCATAAAATTGTACACAGTAAATAGCTTTTAGAGGGGCTGCGATGTTCTGGATTGGGATGCCCATCTCAAGGACCAGGTAGACACAATGCAGGATCAGAGAAGCAGCCGGCAGAGCCTGCCTAACTCAACAAGATAGTTTATTCTGCCAGCCTCATCCGCTGGTCCCATCAACCTTAATTATAATCAACTAATTCTATTAGCTTCTTAAACCTATTTCAAGAGAGAGTGCATTATACCATGCAACCATCATCAAGTAATAGAGTTATTCTCTTTCTACATCAGGCTCCATTGTAGCCAATCAAGCAAAAAGAACATTTTGCATTAATGTTCTTATAGAAGTGTACAGTTTTCACTTTTTAAAACTTTGCTTCTTTGGTCAATTATTTTGGTCTGTAAAAGCCCAAAACAGGTGTGATATTTACCTGCTGATTTCTAAGATGGGTGGGCAGAACAGCACAAAAGGAGAACATTTATTCTGAGCCATCAGGAAACAACCAACCTTGATTCTGCAAAGCTTATTAGCTGGAGGTAATAGAGAAGGAAAAATATCGGAATGCTGTAATTGCTGCCTTTATGCTGTTATGCAGAATACTGTGCCTCTGGGCCATTTAAATGTATTTTCCCAATCCAGAAAAACACTGTTATTCTTCACTCCCCAGAGTTCTGAAATGGGTTAACATGAAATTTAATACAAGTATTAAGATGAGATTAGGCTGTGGAAATAAGACAAACACATTGTATATCTACACCTTGGCAGGTGATTCTGGTGACAAAGGTCCTTGCCAGGAGTGATTCCTAATCTTCAAACTAGAAAGCATAAACAGTAATTTTCAAAAAAAAAAAAAAAAAAGGCAAAATCAAAACTTTTCCATAGATACAAAATGTGTTAAGTATTTTCATTACTTAATAAGGGAATTGGTCAGGAGTTACAACCAGTTCAAAGAAGAACCCCCAAAACACATGCATTTATAAGTCAGACATAGTGAAGGCAATATGCAAATGGGGGCAAAATCAGCTCTTGCTCGGTGGTGGAGAGAAGTCAGTTATGTCTCCACTGGATGGGGTTTGTCTCTAGACAACAGTGATGTTTCATTGTTATCAGCTGTCTATAACTTATAGAGTTGTAACATAGCTACCCTAGAATCAGAATCACAGAGCCCTAAAAGGTGTGATCTAGGTAATGCATTATTTTCCACTGAAGCACCAACTTTTCCCTATGGAAAACTTCTAAGGCAATAAATGAAATATAAGGCTCTCTTCCTGCATTGAGGAATGGGATTTTCTCTAAGAAACTCAGAAAGGAAAGAGTATTAAAAATGATCCTAGTTATACTTTAGATGCATACCTATGTTCAAATCCTGTCCTAAGTGTATCCCTGAGCACAAGCCCTGACACCAGGTCTGAAAAAACTTCTCAGTGGATAGAGTGACTTAAAATGCTTCCCTCCTCTCTACTTATTTCATTTTCTATTTCTTTCTTTTTTTTTTTGGCTGTTGTTTTTATTTTCTTCCACCTTAAAAAGAAAAGAGTGCCTGCTTTCATACATAGAACAATGGTTAAAATCATCAGTCAGAGTCAATGGCAGGTGGCAGGAGAACAGGGAAGCAGGTGGGGAAAGGTGACAGGCTGCTACTGGCAGCTCCAACTACTCTTAACTCCACAGAACAGGCTTAATTCTGTCCTAAGAATTAATCAAGCTTCCCCACCTAGTCTCAGTCTTAAGTTTAGACAAGCATAGGACCCACTAGCAGGGTTTGAAACATGTGTTCCAATTTGCATTAAAGGGAGGTGTTAACCTGACATTTAGAAAAATTCATTTTTTTTAGTATAGTTGACACAAAGTGTTACATTAGTTTTAACTGTATAATATGGTGATTTGACAAGTTCATACATTATGCTATGTTCAGTAGTATAGGTACCATCTGTCCCGATACATTGCTATCACAATACCATTGACTATATCTCCTATGCTGTGCCCTTTATTCTCGTGACCTATTCATTCCATAACTAGAAACCTGTATCTTGCACTCTCCTTCACCCACTTTGCCCAAAACCCCATCCTCGTCCCCTCTGGCAACCATAAGTTTGTTCTCTGTATTTATAAATTTGATTCTGCTTTTTGTTTATTTTTTCATTTTTTTGATTCTACTTATGAATGAAATTGTATGTGATTTGCCCTTCTCAATACGACTTATTTCACTTAGCATAATACCCTCTAGGTCTATCTATATTGTCTCAAATGGCATGATTTCATCCTTTTTTATGGCTGTGTAATATTCCATTGTATGTGAGTTTATGTGTAGGTGTGTGTACATGTGTCTTTCTGTGTCTGTATACAAACATATACATATGTGTATATATATATATATATATATACACACATACATATAAAACTATATATATAAATATATATAAAACACATCTTGAAATTATTAGCTCTTTGTGGAATATCATATAAACCCATTGTAACACTTAATGCTAAGACAGAGACTTTATAAATGTCTCTTTCATGGTGAGCAAAATGTTTGTGTTTGATAGCGCATCAGTAAAAATAGGCAAGGGATGGATATATTTTTCTTTGTTCTTTATTGCTGATCAACTGCTTACTCACACTTAAATTCTATCTATTGTCCCCCTTCCCTGCTTGGGAAGAGATAGAATGGGCCTTTCAGTCATCAGTTTCTTCTGTTCCTTCCTTTATTCCTTCAAAAATGTGGTTCTTTCTGATTGTCTTTCTCTCAGATCCAGGAATCTCCTAGAGTTCCTCTCTCAGAAATAGGTTATTTTCCTCCCAGCATATTATTCCTTTCTGCTTCCCCCAAGGGGCCACTTCTTGCCCCTACTAGGCCCTATGTGGATCAGGAGAAATCTCACTTTAGTAAACATCACACCCACCCAAGGAGAACAGTGTTACACAAAGGAGTTAGTTCTTCTTCAATCGAATTTATGCCTTACTTTTGCATAACCAACATTTCTGTTAAAGGATGTCTCAAAGCCAAATAACGTGTCTATCCTTAAAATGAGACTTTAGCTATCTGGGAACAACCCAATTGTCCCTTCTGCCCTTTCTTATTATTGCAGATTCTGTAGCTAGACAGTCAATATGTCAAACTCCCTTAGATAAGGACAGGAGGTGCCCATACTGAGCCTCTTTGTTTAGAACAGAAAACAGCAAATTATGGCCTATGGGCCAAATCTACCCACTGCCTATTTTTGTATGGCCTACAATCTGGTGATTGGGTAAAATGTCAGAACAATAGTATTTCATGACATGTGAAAATATATAAAATCTCACTTTCAGTGTTTGTCAATAAAGTTTTATTGGAACACAATCATGTTCATTTGTTTCTGTATTGTTCATGGCTGCTTTCACAATACAAGGGCAGGTGGTGTAGCTCTGGTAGAGATCATCTGCCCCACAAAGCTTAAAATACTATCTGATCTTTTATAGTGAAAGAGTGCTGACCTGTGGAATCTTGTCTCTACCACTTTATCATCCCACTGACTTTGGGCAAGTAAACCAGCCTCCTGATGCCTTGGTTTCTTCATTTGTAAAAGGGAAATAATAATAATAGAAGTCTCTTATTTTCTTATGAAAACAAAAGAACTAAGATACATAAAGTGCTTAGTGGAGTGTCTGACATGTAGTAAAGTCTGTATAAACATTAACTATTATCATTATTATCATTTATATTTTTATTTTTACTACCACTAGTATTTCTGTTATTATTCATATCTCCATGTATGGAGTGCCTTCTTTGCATGAAGTTCTAGGCTAATAATTTTATATGGATTCCTTTCATTTACACGGGATTTCTGTCCTCTCCATTTTTAAAAATGAGAGAACAAAGGTCTGAGGAGCTTAAATAACTTGCCAAAGCCACCCAACAAATAAATGGAAAAACCAAGATTCAAATAGAGACCTGACTTCAAAATCCAATTCATCCTTCCATATCAGTGCTTTTTAACCCTTCCTTTTTGTAATGGAATCCTTAATCTTTCCTCACCAAATTTTACCCAACATCCTGATTTCTTTGATGGCTTAAAATGTTTCCTCCACTGTTTAATTCAGCCTAAGTCTTTGTCTACCCCTTGTTCCCCAACTGGCCCCTGAATCAGCCCCAGAGAATGGTGAGTCTCTGTAAATGCAATATAACATGCTGTGCTGCCTTCAGTAGCACAGAAATCTTGGATCTTCTTGAAGGACCATTGCTTGAGGGTGATAAGACATAAGGGTGAGAGATCTTGCCGGTATTTTATCTGCAGATTCCTTAAATGCAATGCAATAATACCGTATTGTGAAGACTCAGATTCTGGAGCCAGAGTCTGTGTTCAAATAACAACTCTGCCCCTTTCTTGCTCTGTGATATTGAACAAACATTTGACCTTTATGTACTTTGATTTCCTCATCTATAGACTTATCTTTATCAGTTGGGGAAAGAGTACAAATGGAAGCCCACATACCATAGACCCACTTAAGGCCATAAATCAAGTTAGCACATTGATATACATTCTATTATCCTAGGAAGACAGATGAGTCAGAGTTCCTTCTGTGACTCCCTCAAGCAGCTATCTCTTGGCCATCCCTAGACCATCTAGTTGGGCATGTCTCCTTGGCCCCATAGACTGTCCATTTTTGTCCATGAGGAGGGGCCCAATAAGAGAAGGGCTAGAGTAGGGCCCACTAAAGCACAGAGCCCAAGACAGAGATCTTTCTTGCTTTGGCCCAAGAATAATACTATTCATCAATATATTGAAGATAACAATGGAGTATTCAGTACTGTAAAAATTAATAAGTTAATATGTTTAAAATGCTTAGAACAAGACTGGACAAACTGTAAGAACCATACATATATTTATTTTTTTAATATGAAATTTATTGTCAAATTGGTTTCCATACAACACCCAGTGCTCATCCCAACCCATGCCCTCCTCAATGCCCATCACCCACTTTCCCCTCCCTCCCACCCCCCATCAACCTTCAGTTTATTCTTAGTCTTTAAGAGTCTCTTATGGTTTGCGTCCCTCCCTCTCTAACTTTTTTTTTTCCTTCCCCTCCCCCATGGTCTTCTGTCAAGTTTCTCAGGATCCACATAAGAGTGAAAACATATGATATCTGTCTTTCTCTGCACGACTTATTTCACTTAGCATTAATTTTAATCTCACCGTTAGTGAGTAGAAATCTATGCTTTTGCAAACAATTAATGAAGAATGTGACTGACCTGAGATAGATCTAGGAGTAAATATCAATTTGAAAAGAAATCACAAAAGATGTCATAACCTTATTTAATGTCATATAGATTCTTGGCCAAATCCTCTTTTCAAAGTAACTAAAAGAAAACTGGGATTGCTATATGAAAAAGAGCTCAATACTATAGAACAGGTAATTTTTGCTATGGCAGTTGAGAATCTAGAGATTAACCTCAGTGTCAGGAAACTGATGGCAAGCATATCTGTAAGCAAACTGGGACCTTTAGAATTATATGTAGAATACGCAACCAGAGAAAAAAATCACTGAGAACAACAAAAGTAATGCTAATACAACCAATACAGAATCTTTTTGGACTTAAACAATAGTGACAATGATAACTGCCATTTATCAACTACGTTATGTACAAATTAGTACATAACTTAATTAGTACATAATTATCTACAAATTAGTATCATTATATCCATTTTATAGGTGAAGAAACTAGGGCTCAGAAAGGTTAAATGACTCTTCCAAAACCACACAGTTTGTGAGTGGCAGAGCTAGCATTTGAAGCCAGAACTATCTTGTTCGTAAGTCAACTTTTTTGACCCCAAAACATGCAGTCTCTTAATGCAAGATGCACTTGAAAAAGAGTATATTTTTTTATGTGCACCATGATGCCTAATGACTGTCATCCAATGTACTCATCCTGTGTTCCAGTGAACTTAGGTTAGAATTTAGGTTTATGCTTCTTTCATGTGGCTGTTTCCTTTCTGGTTCAGTCCCTGGACTATCAAAATCTTCACTAATGTATTCATCAGGTCCCTGGGTTAAGTTGTTCTACTAAATTTTCATTCAAGTGGCACTTTCATAAATATCAAGGATGCTTATTGATAAGCATTTAAAAAAAATCCCCAGTACAAACCACATTGCTGACTGCATTCTATAGGTTTCTTTGCCACAGTCCTGGGAGGCCAAGTTGGTTATTTTATTCTAGTTCTGGGAAAAGATGGCCACAACCATCCCCTGGACTTGATACTCTTCACCCAGACCCTTTTCTCCTCTGCAAAGAGGTATCCTCTTTTATTCCATGTCTGCAGTGTCCCTGCCACCTGGCCGCTCACAGAAAAGGAACAGATTCCAGAACATCACTTCCCAAGGTGAGGTATATCCATTTCATTCTCTAAATGAAGAAACTGCTGGTGCAGAAAATCACTAAACAAAAAAGCATCTCCTTCAAATGCCCTCATGAAAGGACACATTCCCTGGCAGTAGGATGAGGAAGCAAGAAACCATTACAAAGGGGCACCAACATAAGGAAAATCTGCTCGTTCCAAAGTTCTGTGCCAGTCTCCCAGATCTGTTAGCCATTGGGTGCTATGCTATGCTATGCCAGCACAGAGGCAGTGACAGCAGGGGAAAATCCCAGGATCTATTGTAGGGTCTTGGAAATGATGCCAAGAAAAGCCCTTGCTTCTAGCAATCACAATCTCTGAAACTCAAAAATCAATGCTTAACTAAAGCCCAAGTCACCCCTAGCACAATCTCCCAGATAGGGTTTTTCTCTGAATACAGTGCTTGGTTTTCCATAAGGAAGCTGTGTTACAATGGAAAAAAATATTCTAAGTTAATGTAATATTTGCTTTCAGTTCCTAAGTTTCGCCTCTTTCTATCTTCATAAACTCCACCAAATGGTGAGTTTGTTTCCCCATTGACATAAGGCAGAATAGTGAGAACCTCTTGTTCTGGTGAGAATCAAATGGAATATTGTATATGAAACCTCTGAGAAACTAATAACATTATCCAGGGTTGTGCTGGCACAGTCTAGTTACTTCTGTTCTGGAGTCTTCTTCATTTTAAGCTGGCCTTTCTGTTTCAAAGGGAGCAATTACTAAAAGCTGCGAAGGTCATGAATCTCCTTTCCTTTCTCCTAATCTTCTTGCAGTGTTTCAATATAAAGTGGCTGTCACCATCCCTTTCTTAAACAGCCAAGATCCCCACATTTGGGGTTGTGTTAGGTGACAATGAGAAATGAGCAGGGCTTGTTAAAGAGAAAGGGGAAGCTCCTTTCACATCTGGCTTCTGTGATTAAAATTATACTTTCCCTTGACTCTTCACTGTTGTCAAGGAGTTAGGCTGTCATCCATCCACTGTTTACTCCATATTCCTTTTTAAGACTGCTGGCATTATGATTACCAACCGACAAGCGAGTCTGAATATTGAGGCTGATAATGATTGGCATCCTTAAACATGGTAAACATGAAGACTTTTCATCCAGAAGACACTGATTTCATTTCTGGCAGTGATGAAGGATAGGCCATGTCAAAACCAAATGAGAATCCACAGTTCTGTGAAAAAACAGACTTCACAGAAAGGAGAACTTATAGCTGAATATGACATAATCAGCCTTCTCTTAGAGTCTGCCTTCTTCCCTTTTCCTCTTCCTCTGCCTTTTTCTTTAGAGACTGCCCTTTACCCATTCTCCTCTCTGATCCCATATTGCATAACAAAAGATATATACAGTCATCATAACAGACACTTTTACAGTGTCTCCTCAGGACTTGTGTCATTGAAGACTCTGCTCATTTGCTGTCTGACCCTGAAAAGTGTATTTGACCATTCTCTCATGTGGAGTTGGCAATGCTATAGTCTTTCCCTGCCCAGCCCTTTAGTTTTAACAAACTAAAAACTGATTATAAGGATGGAACCAGAATCTTGTGTCTTCCAAACAGGAAATAGTTGATCAAATTAATTAGCTTTCAGCCCAAAGAAGCGTTGGAGCCACCCAGATGGGCAAGGATGAATGATTTTGAAGAAGAAAAGTAGATAGTTTTGACTCATGAATCTTTTTACTATTTCTTTATTCGTTTTTTCCAAAATTGCAGGTCCTACAAAAACTAAGCATATTTTAAGGCAGCCACTGCCTCCCCTACTTAAATTCATTGACACGTGAATTTATTATTATTAAGCTGGCTTACCAGGTTGCTTTGTCAAATGTTTTATTATCAAAATATTGTTAGAAAGGGCCTTAGGTATCATCAGATCTAGTCCTTTTGTTTAAGAGGTGAGTAAACTGGGGTCTAAATTCTGTAAATTGACTTGCAAAACGTCACATAGTCCATGGCAGAGATGAGCCTAGAAACCATGCTGTGGAGTTCTAATTCATGATTCTTCTCACCATACTAAGACTGGCAGGCAAACCTGGTATAAATAAGCCAAACATTTTGGTAGGACTCAGAGAGTTACATCTTTTCCAAAGAATGAACAGAACATGGGCTCACAGAAGGAAACTGCTGAAACTTAGTATTCCTAAATTCGTGTGTAGATACTTGGCAAGTATCTCCTCCTGTCCTGGAAGCCTTGTGCTATTATCCACAGGATGAATGGGTGGCTATTTAATTAAACCAACACTATTAGAAAGAAACATAAAGTCTGACCATAGATGCCCTCCTGCTGCATAGCAGATATTCTCCAGGAATTTCATGGAGAAAACAGTCTTTGAGGAAGGACCAGCTGACCTAAAGTGGAGACCTAAAAGCTTGCATAAAATTCTCAGCTTGCAATGCAGAGTTGAGACTTTGAATTTTAAATTCTATGGTGTGACAATGACACAAAGCAAATTTGTTTGTTTATCTCTTTCTTAAAAGCCTAATAAAGACATTGTGCAGAATTCATTATCAAATCTTGTCTGGAGTCTTTAATTTGAGTTCCAATGTCCTAAAAGTTCAACCACTACCAAATGCCCATCCCAGCTGGTATGTTGACCCAAATGGCAAGTCACAGAGCTGGCAGCATTGGCAAAATGGCAAAAGCTACACACACACACACACACACACACACACACACACATTATATATCCATGTATGTATGTTTGTGTGTGTATATACATATACATATGTATATGCACACACATACACATATACATGCAAGCCCCCCCATTCTCTTTCATAATAAGAATCTTTTATTTCTGAAGAGCTGCAGAAATCTGAACTACTACAGTAGACCTGTTAACAGCCAACTCTGTGACAAGGGCCTACTCAAAAGAGAGGAAAGTCAATAAAAGTAAAGTGTAAGTGTACTGTTAATGACAGGTTCTTGCAGGCACTTTCCCCCAAATTATACCATTCCTATTCAAATACCATCTCAAGAGTCTCAGACAGTGTCAAGTGCAATCATTGTTATTGCAGTTGCCAAGGTAATCAATTGAAATCATAATGAAGGGAACAGAAGGAAATCAATAGAGTCTGAAATTACAAATAAAGAGAAGCTATCGTTTAAGAGCATTTGGCTGAAATCTTCCATATTAATGGAGTCAGAAATGGCTGTGTCATTCAGAAGCAGTGTGGTGCATAATTCAGCTGAGTGCATTAGAACACCTAAAAGCGATTGCAATAATTAGGGCTGCCTACCAAGAATCTGTCCACCTTAGAAGGCATATTGCTGAGTTGTTTATTATAGTTCCACTGTGTTTTCATATCTTAATATTTTCAATCATCTCCCAGAGCACCCTCAGGCAGGAGCAGGATTAGCTTGCTCAGAGACATTAAGAGCAGGTTGTTGGTCCAGTTTGATTCTGACATTGGGAAGTAAGAAGGACTAATCATGCATTTTATTTTAAAAGTATCTTTTTTTTCCCCAAAATTTCTATTGATTTGTGTAGATTGATACAGGTAGTAGGTAAAGCAAAAGATAAGTGTGAAAATAGATTATAAGAAAGTTGATTATTGCCTAGTATTTAATCACATGCCTGAAAAAGTTCATTGGGCTCAATTAGAGTGACATAAAAACTTTAAATTTCACTGTTATTTGTAAAGGCAAAATGAATATTCTAGAATTGCTGAATACTCATGATCAACTACACCCTAAGGAGAGAACAGAAGCCAAATGACAGTAAAGATTGAAAAGCTATCCAGTTCTTTTATCAGGAAATAGTCCATAAAAAGGATAAGGAATTATGAAAAAATCATGTAGACTTTCTTATATTGGCTTATCATTAGGAACTGAAAATGACAGGTTTATGGATTTCAGCAGAAATACGTTTATTACGTTATTCAATATTCTATGACAGCCTTTCCATATTCACTCCACTGCTTTGCAGGCCTTGACTTACAGACTGTCTGTCTAAGAAATCCTGAACTTTTAATCTCAATCTATAGATGGTAAGAATACATAAAAATTTACATGTGTTTGGCACTGATATTATGAGAACCTTGGAACTATTAACCTAAGAAACAATTAATCTAGTGTGAGTTCTGCTTGCCATTCTACTCAGTGAACCTATACCCAGAAATGGGCATGAAATGGGAAATTAGAAGGTATTTTTTCCGACAACAATCTTGGTTCCCACATGTGTCTCAGAGAGTGAGCATTGTAATTCTGGTGTTTAAAGACATTAACTTATTTATTTGTGTACCTATTTATGAGTCATTTATTTTTGTCTACAATTTTTTTTATTTTTGTCTACATGATCTCTACATGTCAACTTGACTCCACATGATGTTCAACCAAAGAATTATCAAATTTTTGCATATAAGGCAGTAAATACACTCTTCATTCCATGTTGATTAGGAATAGTTTTCCTAGTTTCAAATATTAGCTAGACACAGATGGAGGTTGGGTTGTAAGGCCTAGAAGCACAGTCTTGGTGGAACCAATTAATTATGTACATTACACTGATCCTTTCTCAGTTGTCAAACACTGAAGGATCAAGCTGATATTATATGGAACTTGTTGAGAAGACTGTGCCATTCTCCACCCTGGCAAATTCCTATGATACTTTCAAAGATAATTTTAACTGTATATGGTATTGGCTGATTTTAGAACCCAAACCTCATCTGAGGTATAAATTCTTCATGTATAAATTTTCTGCCTGGCTTTCCATTCACAGCAATGGAAACATGTTTTGCAGAGCCTACACATCAGTCACATTGGCATCTCTTGAGAGATTCTTAGAAGAGCAGACTCTTAGGATCCACCCTGGACCTACTGTATCAGTATTTGCATTTTAACAAACTACCCAGGTAGTTTATTTGCATGTTGATGTTTGAGATTCACTGTGCTAGACATCTCATGAGAGGAAAATGTCTGGCATAATAGATCCTCTTAGAGTGTTACCCTATTAACTAGAAGAAAGCAAAAGAGAGAGAGAAAGCATATGCACATTTGTGCAGGTGTACTAGTTGGGGCAGAGTACTATTGCTACATGTCATAATCTTCACCTTAGCTTTGGCATCATGGTTATTAGTAATCATAAATAGATTAAGAATGTGTTCATATTTTATAATATTGAATCATCTCTCCTCCTACCTCTAGGCCAGGAGGAAGCATGGAAACAAATAGTTAAAAGGCAACATGATAACTGCTATAATAGAGATATAAATAAAATGCTGGGGAAGCTGAGAAAATTGAAACATTTATTCTGCTTGCAGGGATTGAAGAAAGGATTCCTTAAAGCAGATAATGGTTGAATTGGATATTAAGGAGGTGGGCATTCCAAACAACAAGAGCACAAGAAGTATTGAAAGGCTCTGCCATTTTGGAGTTGCCAAGAACTTGAGTGTGCCTGGAGCTTATAGTGTATGTGGTGTCAAGATCTCTTTAGATTAGGGAAGGTAGGAGAGAAGAAAGGGATATATAGGAAGAAATGAGGCTGGAAAAATGGAAGAGGGTGGAGGGAGCTTAACCCTAATGTTGAGGCATCACTACAAGACCTAAGACTGATGTACTAGTGCTGTCAAGCCCAAGATTCAAACTTGTTAAAGCTGATGTGAAATGGTCAGATTTTTAATGGTTTTATCAAAATCTCTTACAAAGAAACAAAAACAAACAAACAAAAACCATAAAATCACACTTGCATATTACAACTGGGTTGCTGACAAATAAATGACTGGTCCATCCAATAAAATTGAAAACCTGGTTGTCAGAATATAAAACAAACTGAAATACTTGATATCATTTTTTTTGCAGAAAAATACACAATAAGTAGTATATAACACTCAAATATATACTTTACTTTCCCATTGTCAAGGGTAGCTGTTCCTTTATTTTCAAGTATATAAATAATCTTGGCTTTAAACCTCCAATTCTAACATCTATGGATATTCAAATCTTTCCCCAGATATACAAGTATTATATGGGGGATTTTGTCGTCATATCCTTCTCTCCGTCTGGGCTCTTGCACTCTCATGTGCTAAGGGCCGTATAGTATGAATCTAGACAAGAAACATAGTTCCTTCACCAGTTCTTAGGAAAAAGAGGTGCTTAAAGCATTCTTAGATACTCAAAAACTCAAGAGAAAATATAATACCACATACCACACAGTTTTACACCATCCACAACTCTTATTCACCTCTCTTCTCATCACTATGACCCATCCCAAAGTCTCAAGGAAAATGTAAATGCTTCCCCTTCCATTATAGAACCCAGCTTCCTTCCCCCCAGAAGCTCACCTTCTACCCCAAGCACTTACTATTACAATTTTCAAAACTAACAACTCTTCTCTCCCTTAAAGAAATTGTGATAGCATCTGTTAAGAGAAAAATTGCTTACCTTATTATACAATCTATACTATTCAGACATATAATGTGTGTATGTATGCTGATACATACACACTCACACTTATATATATGTGTGTATATATACACACATACAATATCTATCTGTACATATACTGTATATAAGTATATGGTATGTGTATGTGTGTGCATAAACACACACATATGGACAGAAGGTTGGAAGGATATGTAAAACAATTTTAAGCATAATTGTATCTGGGTCTTGGGATTATGGGTAGTTTTAGCTTCTTACTTCCCCCTGTATGTATATATTTTAAAGCAATATGTAATTTAAAAACTTGTAGTAAAGGGGAATGTGTTCAATATCTAATTTTATTTGAAGGATTAGTTACATTTGAATAGTGAGCAAAAGGTGAAGTGTAAGCGTTTACTAACTCAATAGGGGCTGCAGGATTTGAGGCAATCCATGCAAACTACAGTTTAGAGAAGTTGTATTTTGAAAGGAAGGATCAACAGGGAATGTAGTTCTAGAATAGTATTTACTAAATTAATTCTAGAAATGGTGCTTAGGCAAATACATCTAAGCAAATACTGTCATAAAGAAAATTTTTGAACTATGTTTAACCTAACATTTCCAAGTGTATTTGACCTAGAATTCAGTTTTTGTATCACATACTATCCCTTGAAAGACTTTGTTCCATAGCATGCATTTTGGGAAATACTACTTTAAGGAATAGTGGAGTTAGTGAAGTTCATATTTTCTTTTTTTTTTATTTAAAAAAAATTTTAACATTTATTTTTGAGACAGAGCATGAACAGGGGAGGAGCAGAGAGAGAGGGAGACACAGAATCTGAAACAGGCTCCAGGCTCTGAGCTGTCAACACAGAGCCCGACGCAGGGCTCAAACTCACAAACTGTGAGATCATGACCTGAGCTGAAGTCGGACGCTTAACCGACCAAGCCACCCAGGCGCCCCATATATTTTCTGAGTATGCTCGTGAACCTAGGGAAAGGAGATAGGGGAGAAGAGATTGAATATATAAGACAAAAGGCAAATAGTTTTTTGACCAAAGTTCCAGAGAAACAGAAGAGAACGAAATCTAAGACCTTTCTACTCAAAAGAACGATTTTTAAACCAGTAATTTCAGCAACATGTGTTGAAATTTCATTTTAACAAGGTTTCCCAGGAAATTAATTTGCATATTAACATTTAGGAAACTTTGCTTTAAGAAGAAGGAGTAAGATCAGAGGCCTGAAAATGTGGGGAAATATTTGCAACAGCAGCTGTGGGAATGTAGTAGAAAGTTGACAAAAAGTCCATTTGACACTGATTCTGATACTGATTCGTTTGGTTGTTATTTACGTTTCTCCAGTGAAGCTCAGAACCCAGAAGTAGAGAAACAGAATTATGATTGTGATCCAGGGTAGGGGATTGACAGAAGGGACGTAAATGAAGAGCAAGGGAGCTCTTGACTAAAGTAGTCAAGACAATAATGTTGAAATAGCTGAATTGGAGTTCATTAGAGGATCCAGGAAAGCCTTCAAGAAAGGCATGAAGGAATCAGGAAAAGCCTCAGAGGGATGAGGTTGATGAGGAAATTGGGTTGGCAGCATGAACTTCTGGAATGCCAATATGAATATGGAGTGCCTTTGGAGTGATAAGGTTATTCAATTTTGTGTAGTTGAAGTTGAATGGAAATGCAAATTTCAGAAACCAAAGTCATAAAGCTGAGGAATTTTGAAGATGAGGCTTTTCCTCATCAACATGGAAGTTGAACTAGTCAGAAATAAAGGCAGGGAGGGGCGCCTGGGTGGCTCAGTTGGTTAAGCGCCGACTAAGGCTCAGGTCATGATTTTGCGGTCCGTGAGTTTGAGCCCCGCATCGGGCTCTGTGCTGACAGCTCAGAGCCTGGAGCCTGTTTCAGATTCTGTGTCTCCCTCTCTGACCCTTCCCCATTCATGCTCTGTCTCTCTCTGTCTCAAAAATAAATAAACGTTAAAAAATTAAAAAAAAAAAAGAAATAAAGGCAGGGAATGAGTGGGAAGAAGAAAGGCTGTTGGTTAAATGCTCAATTCAGCCAAACTCCATCTCGAAGTAGAGCCATACAGAAGTAAATTCACATCTTTGCTCTGTCCAGTGGTCAGGAAAATGAGCCCAAGAAAGGGACAGACCTTGGTAAAGGGGAGAGACGATGAGAAAAACAATAGGAACAGAGGAAGAGAAAAGATGATAAGAAAAGTCCAAGAGTTTCCCCTGCTGGTCACAGAATTGTTATGCACAGTACCAGGTGGATCTGAATCTTCGTCTCTCTGGTTCCAGATTATGTTGGAATATGACATTGTAACCCCCAATTAGGGACTATTTATTCTTTGTGGCTGCTTTCCAGGTAAAGGAAACATTTATTAGAAGTCTCCCAGGAGATTTCTCCTTCAGTCTTACTCCTTAGAATTGGATTGCCTGAAACTTCCTAAACAAATTACTGCCCAAGGGAAAGAGATTGCTTGGACCAGTTTACATGAATCCCTGGGGTGAACTCAACACTGGGGAAGCAGCAAATATGCTCACTTCAGAATCCAAGGCACCCATTCTGTCACTGGCTTCTAGGAGATCACTGCTCACCTCTGCCAACCTGGTGTCCTGGGTTTCTGCTCCCTTGCCCTACTGACTCTCAGCCTCTTCATTCATATACTCTTCATTCATAAAATATTGATGATCAGCCAGCTTTTGCCAGTATCATCCAGCTGAAGGGATAATCCAATTCTAGATGACTAGTCCCAGTTGTTTAGACAGAAATATCCCTTAAGAGGAAGGACAACTATAGCTAGATAGAAAAATAAAATTAAAAATAAAAAAAAAAGACTCCCATTATTTTGATGACATTTGGAATGCCAAGAGCACTGACCTAAAGAATTGGGACATGACTACTAAATCTGGGGGAAGATGGTTCTGTGCAGAATTGTACAAGCTATTTTACTTATCTGAGCCTCGGTTCACTCATCTGAAAAGTGATCATTCTTTGGCCTTTTTTGCCTTATCCTATAAGGATTGTAAGTGATAATTCATAGGATGAATGTTGGAAAGCACACATAGGGTGTTATTATTACTACTCCTGTGGATCCTCTCTTCTCCTACAGTACAAAGAACAGTACCCTGCTATAGATGTTGAGTATGTTTGTTAAAAGTATGATTGACTGTGTTTTCACCTTTCCAGGAAAAGGTACTTGAATTTAATCCAACAAAGCATATTTTATGGTGTCTATCTGCATAAGTAGCAGGTGTCTAGTGGCCTTTCCAAAGCTCCATAATTCATCTTAGTCCATTTATGAAAATTGACCTCTACTCTGGTCAAAATGAAGAAAAATAGTAGGTTTACACTATTTTGAATAATGAAATATTATATTGGAAAAATACATACAAAATTTCATAAAAATTTAGACATGCCCTTTGTTTCCATTTTTTTAAAATAAAATATTATTCTTTTGATTATAGAAAGTAGTACTCATTACAAAAAGAAAAGGAAAAATATAAGACACAACTTTAAATCCTATAAAATCCTATCACTCAGATGTAACCACTAATAAAATATTGACACCTTTAAGGCTTCTGACTTCAAATATATGTTAATTTATATTTTATTCTACCTATATCCACACATACACACTTGTATAATTAAAATAGAATCATACTACATATGCTTTTATCAATGAGCTCTTTCACTAATCAATTGGATTGTGTATATATGTTCAAGTCAGTAAATATAGATCTGCATTATCATACTTTATGGTGGTTTGGTAGTTCTTTATGTGGATAACAGTAATAATTTAGCCAGTCCTTGTAAACATACTACTCATTTTTCTCCATAGAGATTTTATTTTCTTCCCAAGGAAGACCATACTTTTTGTCATTTTAAGAAGTGTGTTTTGGAAAAAAAGATGAGCTTCAGAAATCCTGCTTCTTCCCACCTGAATGACAATGTGTGATGCTGCGGAGATCAGATGTTTAGAAGGCAGAAAGAAGAGCAGCATCTGACCAAATAACATCTGTGTAATGGCAATTATGCCACGGCCATTATCTGAAGTGCTATTGTGGCTCTGAAGAGCAGCAGAGAAACAAACACACATAATGCAGCAGCCACCAGCCCATCAAGCAAAACATGCTTATTAGAGCACTACAGAAATTAAGTCATTTCAGAAGGAAAAAAAATCCCCTACTTTATCCGATTTTGGCACCTTCTCTCTAAACACAAAACTCATCACAGATGATTTTCAGACATAATGCTTTACCCAACAGCACCATAATTTTAGCCATAGAGCAAGGAGATTAAATGGGGAGGTTCTCTAACCTAGTAATTTTTTCTTTCTCCCTGAACTTGGAGTGTGAGTTACCTACCAGTTGCAGAGTTTGAAAGAATAGGTTTGCTTAAATAACTCAATGTCTCTGTCAGTCAATTGTTTTCATACCAGAGGACATTCTTCTTTTGTCACGAAAGTTCTCAAGGAAACCATACAAGCGCAAAGTCACACAAGAGGTGCCTGGTGTATTACCCACAACTCTCCAAAGACCTAATGCGCATATTGTCATATGGCCTTTCCTACCTAATCATATTCTCTGACTTCTTCCCTATTTCCTTTACCAGAAGATGGCCAGCATTCTGTTCTCTTTACTCTCTTACCTACCAAAACTTTTCTTTAAAAGAGGCCCTATTAACTCATAAACACTGCTACGTAGCTATTGCAATGATAATGCTAATATTATACTCTCAAATTAGTGACTTCTATTAAAAAAAACATGTATTTTGATTCTATGGATCAATTGATCTATGCTATGTTAGGGGTAGCATTTCTTTAGGCTGCAGGTTGGTTCAGGTATGCTCCACGTTTCTCTCATCTTCACTGGACCAGCGGATCCCTAGGCATGTTCTCTTCATGATGAAAGGCAGGAACATGACAGGACAGGTGGGAATATTCCATGCATTTGATGGTCTTGGCCTGGAACTGGCACACTAGTACTTCTTCTACATTTCATTTCAAAAAAAATCATGGCCCAATTTAGCATCAAGGCCATGGGGAAAGAGGGGCAGAACTGCAGTGTCATGTGGCAAATGGTATAAATGTATAATTGTAATAGAGGGAGGACATGAAGAGTAGAACCATGATCTAATCTGCCACACATCCTGAGGCTGCTAAGAGATTGTTGGCCCTTCTTGGGGAATTTTTTAACAGAGGGAACCACCTTGAAGCCAAATTTCAATGAAATTCTAATTTTGCAGTTACAGGAAGCAGCATACTGAGAGGAAAACTGTCCTTTTAAAACTATGCAACTCCTTACCTACTTGTAAAGTAAAACCAAAATGATAGAGAGTCTGTGGGTAGATGAAAAGTCATCCCCCTGGGAACTTGAAAGCATCCCCGGAGATAATCTTGGGTCTGAGATCATAATGGAGACTTAAGTTTAAATCCCACTATTGCTAGCTGCATGACTTGACATGCCTAAACCTTAGTTCCTTCACCTGTAAAATGTGAATTAGTCATCACTACCTGTTATGATTGCTGAAGGGACAAAACAAAATACCACATATAAATTGCTTTGTTTCTAATGAAGTGCCTGGCACATAGTAGGCATTCCTGTAACTTTCTCTCCATTGATATTTCATCTTTCAGAAAAGAAATTCTGTGTAGTGAAGTATGCTGCATCTGTTAAATAATTGATCCAAAAGCACACAGCAGGATTTCCTTCACTTACTTTGTGTGTTTCCTTTTGGTTCTGATGTCCTTTCCAGAGAAAACAGCTCTAACACAACCCTCTAACCTGTATAAACATAGCTGTTAGTAGATGGATGGCCTTTAGGTACACACTAGATCTTGAGGGCTAGAGAATGGGTAAAGAATGCATTGACACTTGATTGTGTTCCTGGCAATTAAGCTGTGGCTCAATCTATGCACAGCATTTTCTCCTTTTTTTCCAAAACTGCTATCCACAGCAAATACTTAAAGTGGGCAGCTACAGCAGGTTTCTTCTCAAGCAGTAACCCCCTCACCATTGCTTTCGCTTTCACCAAATTCTCATAAATTATTCTACAATTCCATCTTTAACCTGGATGCAAAATCTAATTCAACTCTTATGGATTAAATGAGAGATTCTTTGTGAGAATGCCTAGCATAAATAAGAGTTCAACAAAATCCTTTTAAGTCTGGAAACAATCTGAAGGTCAAAATTGTAATGATAACCTATACATGTCATATTACAGCATAGAAATCTGTACATTATCTCACTTTCAACAACATTGATATTCATGTCCTTTAAATTGGGCAAAGAGAGAGGTAGACAACTTCTCCAAGGTAACAGAGCTAAAGGGTAGAGTTGAGACTTAAACACAGGTATACCCTCTCTACATTTAATAATCTCCCTCAATCTCAAGCACTTCTTTTCAAAAGTCAAGTTGCTGATTCGGTCTTGATAGATCACAGAACTACAGAATGGCACTAAATGATTCATGCTCTATTACCACCTGTTTTAGGAAGAATCAACTCTTTTACAAAAACAATGTACTTTTTATTTATCCACGTAGATCATTGAGCAGTTATGGGAGTGTGACACCAATAGGAAGAGACAAGCTTGACAGTATGTTGAATGTGATAAAAATTGTTTTAGATAATCTTTCAGAAGTTTGGGGATCTTGGAAATACCAACTATGATTTGCTGATCAAGTTCCTATTTTAGTTTTAAAATATATGCATTTTGTGGAAAATATGATTCTTAGGTTAGTATGCATATCCTTTATACAATAAACAGACTCCTAAAATTTTATAGAATAATTTTATATCATGAATTATTAGACACTTACACTGGAGTTGCTTACTCCTTCATGGAAACAATGGATCTTAGAGCTATCAAAAGTCCTCAGAACTTTACCTAAAGCTCCATTTTACTAGTGATCACTCATAACCAGAGAAGTCAAGGAAGTGCCCCCGGTCTAGGTAGTTAATGATAGACTAGAACCCAAGTGTTCTGCATTCTAGACAATGTTTTTGTTTTTGTTTGTTTTCCAATATGCTACTAAGAAAACAAATAAATGAACAAAAATCTTTATGGTATATCATTTTGCAAATAAAATGATATTTTTGTACATATTTCATCTTAATATATTTCATTCTTGAGATTATATACTGAATTGCTTTTAAGTAGAATGCATATATATACATGTGTGTACAAAATAAATACGTCTGTATTTATTTTGGCTTCCACAATAGTTGTTTGCTTGCTTCAAATCAGTAGATCTTCCATAGCATGGGCTTATTATTTTTTTTTTTTTACTAATTCCTAACAGTCCCCAAAATATTTATGATATTGTCATATGCATACTGGGTATTTGATAAATATTTGGGGTTGCTTATGGAACTGCCCCTGCTGATAAACTACTGTTGGAAAAGCCTGAGGTCTATATCAGAGAGAAGCTTTTCTCTTCTAAACTATCGATTGACTCTTGCATGACATTTAATAAAACCTTTCCATTACCAGTTGCATAACAGCAATTAAAACCCTCATCAAATCTATCTTAACTGCTTAGAGTCTTCCACCGGGGAGCATTTTCCTTGGCAAACATCTGCAATAAAAGGCTATTTAATCTTCATAACTGAAACAGTCAGTTATGCTAATTCGTCTCTTTTATTGTCAGTTTACATTGGAATCACACACAGCTCTGGTCCTTTGGAAAGGTACAGAAAAGAGCACAGCTCTTCTAGCAAAAATAGCTAGTAGTGAGGTCCCTGTCACTGGAAGCAGCCACAACTAGCCCAAGTGATCATTTGTCAATAATGCCATAGAAGGTATTTCTTTCTCATTGAGAAGGAGTTGGATGCCTTTCAGTTAGAGATTCTTTATTTCTAGGCTCTCCTAGCCTAAGCTCTCAAACACTGAGAAAGCCATTCCATTTTACGATTCTCAAGCCAGGTTTCAGAGATGGATAAAAGTCTCCATCATACCTCATTTTCCTTTTTCAAATTCTTTACATTTCTACTTCATAATAAGATGAGGAAATATTCATTTTTGAGCCTTTAAGTAAACATAAGGCAAGACACAAAACCATTTATACAATATAATCTTAAAAATAACAATAATGGGGAACCTGGGTGGCTCAGTCAGTTGAGCATCTGACTCTTGATTTCCACTCCAGTCATGATCCAGGGTCGTGGGATCAAGCCCTGCATCTGGCTCCACACTGAGCATGGAATATGCTTAAAATGTTCTTTCTCTGTCTCTCTCTCTCTCCCTTCCTCCCTCTGCCCCTCTCCCCAGCTGGTGCTCTCTTTCTCTAAAATAAAACAATAAAACCATAAAACAATAATAGTAGTAGTTTATATGTACTGAACTCAGGCATGAGCCAGGCCCCATGTCAGGGACTCTGCTTGCCTTGCTGCCTGTTTGCATGTTGCTTATATGTGTGTCTCTAAGTTTTCACCAGTGTAGCTACCTGGAATAAGTTACACTTAAGTAGAGGTTTTAAATATAAATAGGAGTTGGGCTGATTTAACTAGTGATTGAATTGTTATAAATATGTGTGATAAAATTTAGATTACTGACTAGAATTTTCATTGCACACAGCAGGAAACAGAGGCTTAGGGAAGTGCAACAAGTCATCCAAAACCCACAGTTGGTAGGATTTTTTTGTTAGTATGCAAACAGGTATATATTGTGCTAAAGTCCCCAAGAAGCATTAAAACAAAGAGGAGAAAACAACACATTAAAATAATGATAATGGTTATTATATCTTTACACTGTTCATCTTTATACTTTCTCAGACATATTCAATCCCTTAAGCTATCATGTTTGATTGAATTTGGAATTCTGGCTTAAAAGCCATTTCCCTTCAGAACCATAAATGGATTTTTCCATTGTCTCCTGGCTTCGTTTAGAGTGGATGTTGTGAAGTTTAACACTATTTTCATTTTCATGCCTTTTTTTTATGAAATCTCATTCCTTCTTCTCTTATTCTTCCTTCCTTTGCCTTCCCTTCCTCTGACCTCCTTCTCCCCTTTTTCTTCTCTCTCTTTCCTAATTTCTACAATGTTTTCTTTATCTCCAGTGTTCTCAAAGTTAATGATGTGGTATTGTGCAATCTGGAAATGTATTCATGTCTTCAATTCAGTTTTCTTGAATCATTTCTTTGACATCTTCCCCTCTGTTTTTTTTTAAGTTTATATATTTATTTTGAGAGAGAGAGAGAGCAGGGGAGGGGCAAGAGAAAGAGGGAGAGAGAGAATTCTAAGCAGGCTTTCCACTCTGTTCGGAGCCTGACACCAGGCTTGATCTCATGACTGCAAGATCATGACCTGAGCCAAAATCAAGAAAGGGACACTGAAACGACTGACCTGTCAGAGCACGCCTTCCCTTCTTTTTTTATGATCTTTCTTCCTATAATTTCCTAATACTGTATTCAAATTGGATTTCCTAGAAAGATTTTTCCAATTGTCTATCTCTTGTCTTTTCATTCTAGTTTCTGGGAGATGTTTTCTTAACTTTGACTTCTAACTCTTCTATGGAGTTTTCCATTTCTTTATTTTATTTTTATTTTTTTAATTATTTTTAAACACTTTTATTTATTTTTGAGAGACAGAGAGATAGAGCATGAGTGGAGGAGGCGCAGAAAGAAAGGGAGACAAAGAGTCCAAAGCAGACTCCAGTCTCTGAGCTGTCAGCACAGAGCCCAATGCAGAGCTCCATCCCAACAACTATGAGATCATGACCTGAGCCAAAGTTGGACGCTTAACTGACTGAGCCACCCAGGTGCCCCATCTTTATTTTATTTTTAATTTCCAAGAACTTATTTTCATATTTTTGAGGAAGATATTTTGATTGGAGCCATTTATTTATTTATTTATTTATTTATTTATTTATTTATTTATTTTTACTGTTTGCATTAACTTCCCTTACCTTTTTAAGAATATTAGCAATTATTTGTTTGCTTCATTTCATTTTTATATTTTGTATTCCTTGCATAGTCTCTGTTTTGTTTGGTATTTTTGTTTGTTTGTTTGGCTTCTTTTGTTCATACTAAAAGTTTTCCTGACATATCTGGTGATCATTGACTTCCTGCTCATATTCAAGAGTCAGATATTAAAAAGACTTCTGCATGTGAGAGTCTTTGAGTGACTATGGTCTTCACCACCATGGGATGATCTGGCTGTGCTGTTTTATAAGAGAAATTATGAGGTTTAAACTATAGTTCTTTCTTTGGGATAGTCAGATTCTGCAGCAACTGATACTTTCAATATATATCCTGGAGGGTCACTGAGCAGTAAATGGGCAAAATGCCTGTTTTTTCTTAATACTTATTACACAAATATTTATATAATCACCTTTTTCTTTTAATGTTTTTATTTATTTTTGAGAGAGAGAGAGAGATAGAGCATGAACAGGGGAGGAGCAGAGAGATAGGGAGACAGAATCTGAAGCAGGCTCCAGGCTCTGAGCTGTCAGCACAGAGCTGGAAGCAGGGCTAGAACTCACAAACTGTGAGATCGTGACCTGAGCCGAAGTTGGACGTTTAACCAACTGAGCCACCCAGGCGACCCTAATCGCCTGTTTTTCATACATGACTCCTATCCTCAACTTTGCTGTCTTTTTGTCCAAAGATCTCTGTTTTCCTTTCTCCAGGGAATAAACTTCCCATCTTTTGTGTGGATAGAAAAGAATAGTTAACTGTTTGCTCAAAATTGGGAAAGAAATCTGAGAGTTTAATTACCTCTTGAATAGACTTTTGATCAGTCTTTCTTGGTTAACCCATCTGTCTCTCACTTTTACTAATTTCACTAATGTATGCCTACTCCTGAATTTTCTGTGATATAATTTGCTTCTCTGCTTTCCCTATTGTTGCTTTAGGATTTAGTTTTCCTAGGACTGATAAGTTAATTATCCTCACACATCACCTTGCTTTATAGTTACACAATTGTCTTTCTATGGCTTCTTTCTCTTTCTCTTTATGGGTTGATGCTTTAATTTTTTTCCAATATTGCCACATTGGAACTAAAGTTCAGGGAGATAAAAAGATCTGAATATCAATTTTCAATCTATTTGGCTGAAATTATAGATGAAAATTCTCAGAACTTCAAGAAATATATAACCCATGCTGTTTAAATATTTCCAAAAGGTACATTTCCCAAATTAGCCAACCAATAAAAAAATCTTTAAAGATTTTTGTTAAAATTCATATTCCTGGGTTTCACCTCAGATTCACTGAATTGAAATTCTCAGGGGAAATGTCAGGGAGTTTGTGTTGTTAACAAATGCACAAAAGGATGACTCTCATCACTCTGTGAATGATCATTTCAAGAAATGTGAAACGAAGAATATTTTCATAAATAACTCAACGTTAGCATTGCCCTTATACTAAGCATAAAAAAAATACTTGCATACACGCAGTCATACCAGCAAGCTGAAATTGCATATAAAGAATAATGAATTATTACCAAATTATGAACCTTCAAAAATTTGCTAAAACATTTCAGGGTTAGACAGGTATTTTTTTTCACCATAAGTCACAACATTAACCTTTTAAAGAAGAAAATCTGGCTATCTCAGTAAATGCTGAAAAGCATCAAATAATAATTAACATACATTTCAGAATCAAACCACATCCTTCTAGGAATGAAAAGAAAGGTCTTTGGCCAGTTTAAGTTCTATCAGAAACTAATAAATGTCTTACTTAGTGAGCTAATATTAGAACCATTTCAATAAAAGGCAAGAAAAAGGCAAGGATGTCACTATCATCTCTCCTATTGGATATAATCCTGCAAGTGTTCCTCAATGCAATAAGAAAAAATAATAGTTAAAAATATTGCAAAGAAAGCAACTAGCCTGTGATTTTTATATTTAGAAAATCCAAGAGGATCATCTGAAAAATAATGAGTATTTAAGTCTGCATATAAAATTAACATATAAAAATTCAATAGAATTCTAGTATCTAACTAGAAAATAGACAATAGATTAAAGAACAAATAAGAAGTCAGAAATAGAATATGATCAAGCTAACATTTCAAATCAGTACAGAAATGGTAGAATATTCATAAAGTTATTTGGCAAATGTATTCTTTTAATTTAGGAAAACCATATCCAACAAAACAGAAAAAATGTGCTAAGTATATGACCAAGAAATTGTTGATAAAAGATATATAAGCAACTAATAAGCATACTTAAAAATTATGTTACTAAGCATATTTAAAACGCATATTTAAAAATTAAATTTTCTGCATTGGGAAACACAAATTAAAATAGCAAACAAATTTTGTGTCATTCAGATGAGCAAAAAAATTTTTTTAACTGAAACTATCCTGGGGGTAGCTGGGTGGGTCAGTTGTTTGAGCATCCCCCTTTGGCTCAGGTCATGATCTTGCAGTTCCTGACTTCAAGCCTCATCAGATTCTCTGTCTCCCTCTCTCTGCCCCTTCCCCACTTGTGCTCTCCCAAAAATAAATAAAATATTAAAAACAAAAAAGAAAGAAACTATCCTGTGTTGGTGAGAATGGTGTGAACAATAATCTCACAATATTTTTGTGGTAGCACAGAATTTTAAAATCCATTTGGAAGAATTTGGGACCATCTTCCAAAAGTTAAAATACATGAAAACATTTACCCAGGTGCTTTATATCTAAGAATATCTCAGATGGAAACACTCTCATATAAGCACAGGTATCTATATCCCAAAATATCAATTGAATAATTATCTTTAATGACAAAAATATGTTGAAAATAGCCTAAATGTTAATCAGAAAGGAAACTTGGAATTGTTATGCACACCCTGTGAAATACTAGGCAATTACTTACAAAAATTATGTGTTTAGTATGGAAAAATCTCCAAGATATCCTAAGTAAGAAAAGCAATTCACAATATGAAATGGTACCATTTATGTGAAATTTAAACCAGAACTAAAAATCTATATATGAAATGATTAGCAGAGGTTACTTTTAGTAAATGAGGGAAAGAGGTATTTACCTCTGCATTCTTCATGTTTCTCAACAAGATAAATTACCCTTTATATCACTGCAGAAATTGCTTAACTAGAAAAGCAGTCTTAGTTTCCTCTATTCATTAGATGCTGTTATGAGAGTTTTCTCTTAAAATATATGTGTCTATAGTTGTTTATCTTTATCTAAATGAGAATGTGGCACTTCCTACTGACTTAACAGAATAGGAGGAAAATTGCCTTTCACTTCATTTCTTCACAGGTCAACCAACTTGACCCTGTTTTCTATACTCTCTGTCCTTATTCATATTCTTATATCCTGAGAAATCCCTACCCCAGTTTTCTCTCTTGACCAATTAAAGCTTTTATCAAGCAAAGATAATTATCTTTTACATCCATGTGACCTGTGTGCTGTTTCTCTGAAGGTTTCCAGACAAACTATTGTAAAGGAGACTTTATAATGGGGAAGAGGCAGGGGGCATCAGACCTCCCCAAAGAGGAAGTCTTCTGAGGCCTTGCTTTTGGTGTCAGCTTTGAAAAACTGTATCTTCCTTACTTCTTATAACTTAGTTATAAATTTAGGTGCATGTTCATTAGTCTTTCCTTTTCTTTTTCTTTTTTTTTCTTCTTATCACTTTAGCTATTAAATCTGGAACCCAAACAACATCATAGACCAGATCTGGGTACTGCCTGTGACAAAACATAAAGGAGTTGCAAGGAGCCAAACAAGGGAGTAGAATTGTGTTACAAGCGTTTGGATATAGGTAAAAAATACATCAGATAGGTATTCACACTTTAAATAACATGCTGTTTCCTACTGTAAGCCCTTCATAGCAGATCAATACTGTTTATACCACTCACTCGCAGCAAGCAGTAAATGCCTTTCACCTCACCTGTTTCTAACCATTTAACATTGTTAAAAAGATGGCTAGAAACATCAGTTGGGGTGATTTTTCCTTAACTGAAAATGGGCCAATTAGTCTTGGCATTCACTGTAGGAAAAAAAGGACTTAGAGAATGAAAGGGAAAGAGGAAATCACAGGATGAATGTAAATGCATTAGTTTTGTAAGTTCATGAAAGTTAAGTTCAACTTCAGGTTTCAAAAAAACATGCTGGAGAAGAGAAAACCATCTGCTTTTGTACTGTATTGCTAACTTGTTTGATACATATGCACTATGGATTACCTAACATATCGATTATGCTAGAAGTATATCAAGTTAAACAATAACTCTGAACCCAGCCCTTGGACATTTGTCATGTCAAATCTCCTTGGCAGCAGTGGAAATTGGTGATCAATGTCATTTTAAAAGGAACAGATATTCATTATTAATAAACATGGCAAGGCTGAAATGAGGTAATTAAGTAGAAATAAATTAAGTTCTCCTCTACTCCAAGGGAAAAACCTGCCAGGATTGATTGCTGCATTCCATTCATTTAATTAATGTTTTAGTGCAATTCAGAAATACTGGAAAGATTGAGGAGAGGCACATGCTATATAAAGTTCCAAAAAGGGAACAAGAATATTTTAGGATTAAAAAAAAAATGCTTCTTTCTCAGGCCTCACATTGCCTACATTAATTGGTTAATTAAGGTAATATGATGTTTGTTTGAGTGGATTTTATTCACTGGGGCCCCAAATCCATTTCTGCTGTGTAATTTGGCTAAAGGAAGAAATAAAACTAACTTTTGGCCTGGGTGAATTATGACTAAATTGATGCTTCCTTTACCTTATGAATGTGTTCAGTTTTCCTGAGGCCCAAAGGGAAACATGCTGAACAGTCACTTGACAACTTGCATCAGTACTGGCTACTTCTAATTTACCACTGCACTGCAGTGGAGAAGTTGTAAGCTACATATCCTGGAATCCCCATCCCCTTATTGTTACAGGTTCCAGTGGGCCAATAAGAAGTACTTACATTAAGAGTTGGAAGGTGTTAGAAAAGGAGAAGCCAGTATTCTGTAGGCAGATTTCTGGGGTTAAGGCAGATTTCCATCTAATCCTTGAAAGCTACCCAATACTCTTGTAGACTACATAGCAATTTTCTCAGAGACTCTTAAGATCTGCAATGGCTTCCAGGTGGGCTGTTAAGAGTCCTCTGCTTCAGGGCGCCGGGGTGGCTCAGTCGGTTCAGCTGCGGACTTTTGATTTTGGCTCAGGTCATGATCTCAGTTTGTGAGACCAAACCCTACTCAGGCTCTGCATTGCCAACACAAAGTCTGTTTGGGATTCTCTCTCCCTCTCTCTCTGCCCCTCCCATGCTTGCATGCGTGCGCATGCGCTCTCTCTCTCTCTCTCTCTCTCTCTCTCTCTCTCTCTCAAAATAAATAAACATGAGAAAATTAAAATAAAGAAAATAATCTTTTGCTTCAGGACTGACTCTCTGGTAATTTCTGACATTTATCCTTTTGTGTTCTCATGGTTGATAAGCCTAATTTCCTTTGTTAAAACCCTTCACACTTGGAACACATAGAGTTGCTTATATATTCCTTTCCAAACTCCCCTGAGACATCATTGTCAAAATTATCTTCTAATCATTGGTATTTTTTTCCAATTTTGGTATATACCTCATCCAGATCTGAGCACTCTCTTACGTGTAAGGCTAGAATTTCAAATACTGTAATCTTTCTAAATATCTTGCCTTGGTTACTCTGAACATGATATGACATATCTTGTGATTAATAAGATCACATGATATCAACCAACATGAATATCTTTGCTGCATATAAGAGTTGCCTCTGTCTTGACAGTCAAGGTAAGGGGCAGAGAGCTGTAACAGGCATGGCATCATCCCCAGGGGAAATTGAAGGCAGAGGAGTATGCAAGAAGAAGCCTAGATAATTGAGGATATGGACAATGTGTTTACCATGCAACAAAGATTCTAGGAGTGACAGAGGAATGATAAGACAGAAGAGCAACAGTGAACATGTGGGTCAGAGGAAAGGAACAGAATAGAAAGAATGGGGGTAAGAGGTGGCAACAGGGAAGTGAGGCATGAAATAGCTGGTACAAATGTTATCACTAAAAATCAGCATAGTTGACATTCTTGTGTTAAAACAGTCTGACTACATGAAACAGTAGTCAGATTTTATTCATTTATTCAGGAAGCATTTACTGAGCATTTTCTATGTGCCAGTAGCTTGTTAGATAGAAGGTTTATAAAGATAACATAATTATTATTCTTTGTGAAAGTGTTCTCCTAAGAGTAAGGGGCTATGAAGAAAAGCTAATGTAATTCCAACTGGATTGTACTAATTCAACGGAATCTAAAAATTATCTCCTGTTCTAAGGGAAAAATGTAACAACTTTTAGCACCCACATAGTCAGGATGTTCTCAAAGGTCTTACACATCCCTGCTGATCATGTATGCTACTCATTATATGAATATTGAATGTCTTAATTAACACTGTTGGTTGCAAGCAACAGACCAATTCAATTCAGTTTAAGAATAAAAAAGAAATTGTTGGTCATCTACTGAGTGCTGCAGGTTGGATTGCCCCTGAGCAGATGGAGTTTGAGATGGAATTTGGCACATAGGACATTTATTAGGGATCCAAACCTGTGAAAGAAGGAATGGTCAGAGTGAGATGCTGAAGTGTAATGTAGACCTGGTAAAACCTTGGGCAAACTCATAAGGAATTGTGGAACATATGTACTCTATCTGGATGTTTCTGTGGTGGACCTAAATGCCTGAAACTTTATCCCTTACATGGTGATCAGAAATGGATATCGGCAAGCTTTGGAGTAAGGTAGTTTTTTTGTGTGTTTGTTTTTGTTTTAGTTTTTGTTTCTGTTTTTGTTTTTCCAGCCCAGGCAAACCCGGAAGGAGATGACAGCATTCTCAGAAGTTAGAGCACCAAGTCCTTTCATGACAAGGGGTATAGGTGGCACATCTTCATGTACACCACAAGTTATTTTATGTTGCCCAAGAAAAAGGAGAAAAATTGAGTCTTCTTGGAAGGCTGAAGGAGTAGGTCCACTCTAGACTACAATAGTAATGTTTTGTGAACTGTTTCTGCAACTCTGCCTGTCCTTTCAACCTCTGATCTTTTTGTCTTCCAATTCCAATTCCCAAAATGATAATTTAATTGGCTCAGATTTGATCAGATTATCAAATCTTTGATCAGATTATCCAATCTTTTGCAGCCAAACTCCTGCAGTGTGAACATGGCTTCCAGGAACCCGTGAATGCCTAAGGGGTGGTGTTGGTGGTGAATTAGTTCTCAGGAAAGAGGGAATGGTTCATGGACTGGGAAGACACCTCAATAGACAAGTGGCCATCACAGGTGATTTCGCCCAAGCTTATCAAAAGGTGTTGATAATATCCCTCACCCAACAATATTGAACATCGTTAGTTTAGAATTTCTGTTAACCAGCAGATATTTCCTCGTAAAGATTCCAGGAAAACATGCTAAGATTCTCCACATGACAATACATTTTCATAGTGAATCACTGTGAGCAATCTCTAGGATACAACATAAAGTGTCCATGATAAAAGTGTTTAAGGGAGGCTAGAGAGAGGGACAGAAGGCAAGCTAGGAACTTAGAGTGTTACATTCTTTTTTTAAGGTTTATTTATTTTTGAGAGAGAGAGAGAGAGAGGGAATGAGTGGGGGAGGCGCAGAGAGAGAGGGAGACACACAATCCGAAGCAGGCTCCAGGCTCTAAACTGTCAGCACAGAGCCAGACGCGGGACTTGAACTCACAGACCATGAGATCATGACCTGCACCGAAGTCAGTCGCTCAACCGACTGAGCCACCAGGCGCCCCTAGAGTGTTATATTCTTACATTATTGCCTCAGACATTCATCACAGAAATGTAGGATGAGAGGACTCCAAAAACAAAGAAAGAGCCGCAAGTCTTCTTAGAGATACTTAGTTTCTGATATGTTTTATGTACATGAAAGGCTACAGTTACATGAAAAATTTCCTTGCCTACTGAATAAAGGCAAGAGACTGTTCAGCAGAAATAGAAAAGAATGAAGGTTAAGTAGTCCTTGAAGTCTGAGTCTACACTAGTACCTTATGATGAATAGAAATCACTGCTTTTCATTTTAAAAAACACATGGATACTTCACTGTTCAGTGTTGAGGCTCTACTTTCCATGACAGTCCAGAGGGCAGAAATACAGCAATTATTGATGATAAAAAATGATGTCATTTATAGCATAAGAATACATAAAAAGCCCATCAGTCAAAAGTATCACCTCTAGACAGTAATGTAGGTTAAATACTCTGATGGTCCCTTCATTATAAAACAACTCGATTTGGAAAAAGTAAAAATTGTAATGAATTACTAGAATAAATAAAAAAAATTACCAAGTGACTTAAAAAAAGTTAAATTAAAAAGAGCTAGTACTATTCTTTTCAAGCATGTACAGAAGGAAAAAAAAAAGTGAGATTACTCTAAAGGCAACTGCAAGTATCAGCATTGCAGTCAGGGGTAAGGCTGGGGGTACAGGCAGGAGAAAACTGTCTTGGGCCAGCAACAGATGAACAGATAAATCTGAGATTCATATCTTAACCCAGTATTCAAAGGGGCTAAAATTATTCCACAGTCTTAATACTGGGACTGACAAGGTTAACCATCAACAGAAGGCTAGATTTCTACAAGACAATTGGTCAGTTGGTCATACCACTAAGTGACAAAGGCACCCTAACTTTGTTTCTTTTCTTGTCTACAACCTGAGGAATAAAGCAAACTTAATGGTTACAACCCACCCGTTGATGAAGCTTCAGAAAGAAAGGAAAATGCAAAGGCATTGAGTGTAAGCAATGAAGTATCTATGGCGAAAGAATAGTTTTGGGGGTTTGTAAGAACAAGAAAGAGTTAAGAAAGTAAGAGAGAATGTGAATTCTAAGTTTTAATCATTTTCAACCTCTTCCTTATTTGCCTCCATCTCTGAGGCATGGCTGCTGCTTCCTGCCATTATCACCCTCATGACCCCTTATTATTCCATTTTTATCTTTTTAATTTTTCAATACCTAACTACCAATTCTTTATATTAAATGATCTTAGGTGAAATAACTGGGGTGGTTTGGGTCTCCTGACTAGATCCTGATGGATACATATGTGGAACTCCTTATTTTTTATTTATTTTTTTTTAATTTTTTTAACATTTTTATTTATTTTTGAGACAGGGAAAGACAGAGCATGAACAGGGGAGGGTCAGAGAGAGGGAGACACAGAATCCGAAACAGGCTCCAGGCTCTGAGCCGTCAGCACAGAGCCCGACGCGGGGCTCGAACTCACGGACTGTGAGATCATGACCTGAGCCGAAGTCGGCCGCTTAACCGACTGAGCCACCCAGGCGCCCCTTGAACTCCTTATTTTTTAAACCAACTGTTACCATCTTTATTTTGGTCTTAGGAAAAGGTGGCCACACAATCCAAAGAACAAGCAACTTGGGGACAGAAATGATAGAGTGGGTAACACAGAAGGAAGAGAAGGGAGTCCCAGGCTCCTCTGCTCCCTAGGCTCTGAGGTATGAAAAAACAAGATATCATTGACCTCAGCCCCTGCTTTCCCAGCAACCTAAAATAACAATTGCAATCTTGATTTTAATGAGCTCACTACTAAAAATCAGTCAGCAGTTGAGATCAAATGTTGAAAATAGAAAAAAAAAATACAAGCTATCAGCACTCACATAAAAATTCTGTCTCTTTTGGAGCTGATGTTCCCATTTTCCAACTATTTAAAAATGAGATTGCAGTGAGCAGGAGCAATTGCTTTATATTCAGTGCACTTAGATGAATGTTTGATATAAAGGGAAATTAACTTCATATAGTCTTTTTCTGTACATTGTACTAAGCATGAGGTTTTCAGTTCTGCACCATGTAGTAAGGGAAATGCACACAGAGAACATTAGGACTGAAGCAATGATTATTCCATTTCTGGTCAGGAAACTGTGGCTCCATTCTGTTCTATATAGAGAAAGAGCTTGTGTTTATGGAGAGAAGTCAGTGTAGGACACGGTGTCAATTCAGACTCTCTTGAAACACCCAAGGTAGTGAGCTAGTCGTTGCTGCAGTATACTTCAAATACTAGGTACAGCAGACTGCACACTCAGGTAAGAGGTTACAAGGACATTTGACACATTTTTCAGCGCCTAATTGATGGCATAGCTGAGAGTTCCTCAGGGTAATTCTTGGGCTGAAGTAGGCTTTCCAAGTTGAAGAAAGATTTTTTTTAAATAAATAACTAGTTGGTTTGTTTCACTGATAAATGTTTCTTTCTCCTGTGTTTTTGTCTTCATGTTCTGAAAATTACCAGATAAAACTTAGAATACATCCAACTTGGAAAAAGAGAAAAGAGCTTTTAGTTCATAGCTGAGAAGAGAAAAAAAGTAACTAATAATAAGAAAAATAAATATGTTTTTCTCTGGCGGCCATTGAGATGCTAAAAAATATTATTTAAATAAAATGCATTTTGAATATTAGATATATGAAACAGAAAATGCAAATGTTAGAGCACTACTCATTGCTAGCCAGATAGTTTTCTTCTTTTTATTTAAATCCAAGTTAGTTAACACACAGTATATTATTGGTACCAGGAGTAGAACCCAGTGATTCATCACTTACATAATATACCCAGTGTTCATCCCAACATATGTCCTTCCTTAATGTCCATCACCCATTTAGCCCATCTCCCCACCCATTTTCCCTTCAAAAACCCTCAGTTTTTTCTCTGTATTTTAGAGTCTCTTATGGTTTGCCTCCCTCTCTGTTTTTATCTTATTTTTCCTTCCTATGTTCATTTGGTTTCTTTCTTAAATTCCACATATATCCAAAGGATACAAAAATGCTGAGTTGAAGGGGCACATGCTCCCTAATGTTTATAGCAGCACTATCAACAGTAGCAAAATTATGGAAAGAGCCCAAGTATCCATAGACTAATGGATGGATAAAAAAGATGTTGTGTGTGTGTGTGTATATATACATGCATGTATACATGTGTATACACGAAGGAATATTACTCAGTGATCAAAAAGAGTGAAATCTTACCATCTGCAGCAACATGAATGGAAGTAGAGTGTATCATGCTAAGCGAAATAAGTCAGTCAGAAAAAGACAAATATCATATACTTTCCAGACAGTTTTTAAGGAACTCGTGGGTGGGAGCCCATACTGTTCTGGCAGAGCACCAATATTGACCCCTTTCCATTTGCCACACAGGCATAGTAATGGTGATGTCCCTTTCCTGACACCAATGGTACGTTTCTGGCTTGGGAGAAAACTACTTGCATCTTATCGTGCAAACAAAGTTGTTTTTCAAATAGTGAATCTACAAGGAAGGAAAATTATCCACACACTTAGTTTATGGAGAAGGAAAAGAAAGTCAGATTTCCTCCAATATAAACATCTATAGCGAATGAAAGAGAAAGAAAAAATAACTTGATAGACATTTTCGTAATTTTGCAGATTTATGATGGCCATGCTTTTCCAAATGATGGTCTGCTGTGGTCTGCATGTTTATGTACCTTCAAAATTCACATGCTGAAATTCTAAGGCCCAATATTATGATTTTAGGAAGAGGAGCTTTGTAGAGGTGATTAGGTCATGAGGGTTGAGTCCTCATTTAATGGCATTAGTACTCTTACAAAAAAAGGTCCCACAGAGTTCCATAGCCCCTTCTGCCATGGGAATATACAAGAAGTCTACAATCAAAAGAGGGTACTTATTCAACTATACTTGGACTCTAATCTCAGATTTCCAGACTCCAGATCTGTGAGACATAAATTTCTGTTGTTTATATGTTACCCAGTCTGTGGTAGTTTGTTATAGCAGCCTCGACAAACTAAGACATGGTCTCTCTTAATTTTTCTTCTTTTCAGTAATTTTGACCAATTTTAATAGAAGGTTAAGTATTTTCTGGTTTAAGATATTAGAAAATAATTAAAATAAAGGTAATAAATCAGTGTCTTGGGTAAGGATACTCATTGATGCTGAGATGATAACAATCTATTAATAATAATCTGTTAATAATCTAATAATGTAATAGATCATCAATATTTCATTCAGCTCTTTGACATATATTGAGCACCTACTATATACTAGGCTGTGCTTGGTGTGCCAGGGATATAGAAATAAAAGACTGTCTTGAAGAATTTTAGTTTATTACAGTAATTTAAAATGTAATTCAAACAATGATATATAAAGTGATAATCGCTGTGATAAAGGAAAGCACAGCATGCTGCAAAAACCTAAGAATAGTACATTTGGATGTTAGGGTGGGTGGAGGGAAAGAGATTAGTTAATAATGAAAGAGTTTCTAGAAGAAAACAAAAAGGTGTTTGAACAAAGGATGGAAGATGGGAGATGAGACAGAGAAGTAAGTAATCAATAAACAGAATTAGGAAGTTACTCTCTGTTTTGCTATCTGGTTTCCCAGTTCTACACTTTGCTGAAATTGATTCCATTCATAGCTTTCTTATGCTCCTCTCCTCTTTACTGTCAGCTGACTCTTCCCTGAACTAAGACATCAATTTTGAGTTCACTGGAGAGCAACACCAATACCCCAATCCCCTCCCAGACAAGTAAAGTACTTGGGGAATGACAAGATGCTATGTGATTTTTATAAGGGCAGTTCATAGCACAATATCTTCCAGGAGATTCCTGGGTTCCTTTGAAGAAAATTGCATTAGAAATAGAGGCATATCCTTAGACACAGTGATTCCACTTCTAGGAATATATCCTATATAAATTAGGATATATAAATTTTACAAATATAGCTGATCTAGATATATAGATACACACAACACACACACACTCACTCACTCACTCACTCACACACTCATGCAACACATACATATATGGTATATGCCTACTGAAGAAGATTCTGGTCCTGGCTTTCCTGCATCTTCTCCATCGCACCCTCTATTGGAGTTATCCTTTTTCAGAAGGGTTCTTTGGTTTTCACTCATACAGAATATAGAGGTTGAGACGAATAAAAAGAAGAACAAGAAGCACTTAAGTTAGGGCAGAGGAAGTTCTTCAGAGGGGAGTTTTCAAGAACTCTCATTTTTATCATAAAAAAGAGGCTATACATACCTGTTCATGTAGATTTAAAGATATGTCTACTCATAGACATTTATGCAGTTTCTTTAGAATAGAGAGATATAATCATAAAATGCATTCAAACATACCTAGAAAAAATCCTGGAAGGATACCTTCCAAACTGCTAACCTTTATCTGAGGAATGGAATTAGATTGGGGTGGGGGTTAAATTTTCATGTTTTTACTTTGTATCCTTTTTGAAACAGGCATGTGTTAACTTTGTAATTTAATAAAATTTGTAATTTATTAAAACAAATAAAAGAAAAGACAGATTCACAGTATTTAAAAAAATCCATGGCATTCATTTTGCCTTCACCGAAAAATCGTAGATGCCTAGGGCTGAAAGGGAGCCCAAGAGACCACCCAGTCCAGACAGGGTTATGTCTAGCCCATCTAGCAGATGGCTGCATTTTCTTTTCTTTACATTCCTCAGAAATGGAGAGATTCCCATGGTAGTCTATTCTTGGGTTCAATTATCCTTCCTCTCTTGAAATTTCTGCTTCTGAAGAAATAAATTCCCAAAGCTAAGAGACATTGTTAGTAAAGTATTATTTTTAGTTATTATTCTGAAGCGTATGAGTTGAATGATGAAGGGTAAAAAATTCAAATACTGATATGTGTGCCAAGCAGAAATTATCTGTTGAAGGACTTCCAAGTGACCCAGTATAACTCATAGCATCTGAAACATTAGCCAGTCCTAGTAGGATGAATCTGAGTAAAGCAGACAGTTTTCTGACTATCACTTAATGACATAAGTCTCCAGAGTCTTGACTTAGTTCTATCATGTTCTGGATGCCTGAGTAGTCTACCATCTACCATTTTACATGGGATTAAAGCTAGCCACTAGGGTCGCCTGGGTGGCTCAGTTGGTTAAGTGTCCCAATCTTGATTTCCTCTCAGATCAAGATCTCAGGGTTCCTGAATTCAAGCCCCACACTGGACTGTGTTGACAACGTGGGGCCTATTTGGGATTCTCTCTCTCTCCCCCTCCCTCTCTGCCTTTTCCCTTCTCACGCATGTGCAGTCTCTCTCTCTCTCTCTCTCTCTCTCTCAAAATAGATACATAAACACTAAAAAAAAAAAAAAAAAAAAAAAAGCTAGCCACTAATTCTAATTTAGGAAAAGTTCACAAACCAAGAAAGAGAGCAGAAAACTGATCAAATTTCCCAAAGTATTCTTTAAGACTAGGTACCAGAGTCTTTTTCTACCACCTTATATATCTATAAGATATTCTTGGGGCATTTTATGCTGAGAATATAAATTACTCCAAGAAAGCCATTTTTAGTACATATCCAAGGAAGAAATGATGGTTTAAAATGAAGGGAGATGTCAAACCATTGGGGTTACTTTAGAATTGATCTTGATTAGGATTACATCCATTCAGATGCTAGTGCTCTGTTTGGTTATTCTTGTAAAAATAGCAGCTTTAGAGATATCTTATTGAACTATTCATTTCTCAGAAAATAAAACTGCTTAATCATGAGACCTCAGAAATTGTAAATCATATATACTCTAAATAATAAATTATTTTCTAATATTCCATATAGATTGGGAAGCATTTCAGAAAGGTTACTATTAACATACTTTGTTAGTAGATCTCCCCTATCTTTGTAACCTAAGTTATATCTGTAAATTTTTGATAGATATGCCAAATCAAAGCTGTATGCAAACGTTGAGCACTGAGAACTCAAAAGAGAACTCAAAAGAAGCAACTATTTTCAGTTCAATTTTCACACACAATAAATACGATGCTTACTTAATGAAATACATCATAGGTCAACTTTTATTAGTTTAAACACTATTTTACTTTTATTCCACGTACTTATCTTATTAGGATATAGTTCAATATTACAAAATTTACTTGGTGAATTAAAAGCTACATAAAAATTGCTTCACTTTCTGAGCAGAAAAATAAAGATATAGGCCTCGGGGCTTAGAAGAGGAATCATAACTGACACTTGAGGTGGGTGGCCTAAGAAGTTGCAACCTCATGATTTACATATCCAGACATCATATTCTGGCCAGGAGGTGGGTGGCAAAGTCAGCTGATTAGCCTGTAATGCCTTAGAAGTGTCGCTTAGGAAGAAATATAAAGATATTCCCTAATGTTTTTTATTCCATATAAAACTATTGTCCTCCTTGCCCATTTTATAGTCCAGTGATTCCCAGCAGGAAAGGGGGATTGTACCCTCCAAGGGGATAGTTGACAATGTCTGGAGACCTTTTTTTGTCACAATTTGGGGGTGTCGAATAGAGGTCAGGGATGATGCCAAACATCCTGTGATGCACAGGAGAGCCCCTAGAACAAATGATTAATTATCTCACCCAAAATATCAATGGTGCTGAGGTAGAAACACTCTGCACTACCACACTAATCTTTCTATTCTCTGGAAACACCAAGGCTCTTCAACATGCTGTTCCCTACCCGTGGAAGATTCATCCTTCAGATCTTCATGCTGCTAGTAGCCTCTTCTCTTCTGTGCTCAAATGTTACCCTTCAGAGGTTCCCGTCTGTACCCCTACACCAGATTCCACACCCCAACTCCCATTCCAGCCACTCTTTACCATACCTCTCTTTTATTTTCTTTGTGGCACATATTATTTATTATTTATCTTATTCACCTCTCTTTCTGTTGTGAAAACAACCATGCTTACCACATAATAAGCTCTCAATAAACATTTTTAGTAAGAGTGAATATATATATATATATATATATATATATATATATATATATATGTTTTTTGTGTGTGCTTTTTGTTTTTGTTTTTTGGGTGGGGGATAGGAGCAGAGGGAGGGAGGGAGGGAGGGAGAGAGAGAGAGAGAGAGAGAGAGAGAGAGAGAGAGAGAATCTTAAGGAGGCTCCATGCTGGCTCGGTGCTATGACATGGGACACGATCCCATGACCCTGGGATCATGACCTGAGCTGAATTCAAGAGTTGGACACTCAACCAACTAAGTCACCCAGTCACCCCTATATATATTTATATTTATTCACATTCACAGTTGAAATTAGTTAGCTAAGTCTTTATCTAGGACTAACACATATAGCCATTATCTATTGCACAATTGCTATAGGAAAGACAATCTTCTACAAGTTTTGCATGAATTTTCTTATTTAATCCTTTCAACTCATTCAGGTAAGAACTCTAGAGATTTCTATTTTACTGGTGAGGAAACTGAGGGTGCAGTTACCGAGGTCAAGCAGTTAGTACATGAATAGGCAGAGCATACCTAGGCAATGACTGCTCTGACCCAGGAATGCTGCTCAAGCCTCTGTTATTAAATAGGAATCAAACTTTGCTTAAGAGACACAGCTGGCTATCCCTGTGAGTAACCAAAGCCATAATCAGATGGATTTTATTTGAGTTATTTCAGTTCAAGAGCAATGTATCTTCCAGGTGTCAGTGCTGTGCTTGGTGCTACTGAGCACTCAAAGAACACTAATTTCTCCTGATAATAAACAGACAGTCTCAGTCATTCTCTGGCAAATGACAACCCATATTGCTGGGTGGTCTGAGTCCTTTTGCAACATGAAAAGTTGACCAAACTAAACTCTCCTGCTTTTTCACTTTATCTTAATGCCATTAACATAGACATAACACATATATTGTATATGGGTTAGTAAAACAGTTTATATATAGGGGACCAAACTAAAGTGCTGGAAGAGCAGACTTTGCACTAAAAAATGCTGCCCACATCTTGGGTCCTTCACATACTTTTTAACTTAAGAAACGTCTCTCTCTTAACCTCTTATATAAATACAGTTTACAATTACATTGAATAAACCCACAGGCTGTTATTTGGAAACATAAAACAGGCACAAAAACAAATTCACAGCAGGGTAACAATTTTCATTTTCTTTTAACCTCTTGCAAATGCTAACTTGCATTCCCCAAATTGCTCTTTGGAGAAAAGAAAGGCTACACAGTTAAAACACTGGTCTCTGAGCTCCTAAGTGTTGTCAGGAGCCGAGCACTGAAACAGGAGCCCTCTTGGCTCTCTTGGTTCTTTTCTCTTCCCATTATGGAGTCAAACTGTTTTGATGATCTTTGCCTTCACCCAGAGACCAGTTGCGCACAAAAGATCAAAATATTTTCCTGACCACATGGAAAATTTCCAATAAATAAATAAATAAATAAATAAATAAATAAAATTGCATGTGACCACATCTATACAAGGACTCTTGGCAGTTCCAAAATATATGAAACAACTATTACCATATGCTTTTTTTTTCTCTTTCTCATTTAAAACAAAAGAAATTGACAAAATATAGTCTTAGAATCTCACAAATATACTTTGTTACTATTGGCTATTCCTTATCAGAGATGATCTATTCCTTCCTCCTGCTTCAAGGAGCAATTTACATTACATTTAAATTCTTAAAATTCCTCTGACAAAATATTACCTTAACATACCTTATTGTCCCCACCCCCTGCCAACATCTAAAAGCTCCTATTATGAAGAAAGATGGTTTAGCACTGTTTCTTTTTTGTAGAAGAAGATGGAGAAGTGTAACAACCTCTCTTAGCAAAACGCCTTCAGTTAATAGCAGGAAGGATGTTTGAGTACTTCAGATGTTTACAGAGGACTTTTACATACGTTGTCTTATTTGAGAGTAAAAACATCTCATTTTAGACATCAGGAAATTGATAGCTACTAAGGAATAGGCCACGTTCTGGAATTCAACTTCAGTCTTTCTGGCTTTGTCTCTTGAAAAAATGGAACTTTCATTTGTTTTAATGGGTAATATTATGACACCATTTTCTCATTTCCTGAAATCCTTTTTGAAATTTTGCCAAATATTTCACATTTCTTAAATTATGTAGCAATCATCCTGGATATTGCTGAAGATAATAGGTGATGGATTCTCACAATTTACAGTCCTCAATATTGTGTATGGAGGTGGGAGGTGGTTAGCTCATAGTACATTAGTGATATGAAATGATAGTTTGTCATAATAACCTGTTTTCTGCTATTAATTAGTCATGAAATTTTGGCAGAGCACCTTCATCTTGGGACTGCAGGTCCTCATCTGAGAATTGAACAGGAACTTTTGGAGTCACTGGTCGAGAGGTGTAAGAGCCAACTTGGAGATCATCTGAGCAAACTTCTTGGGCCTGATTGCCAATCAGTAAAGATCTGTTGAATGCCACTGAAATTAATTATGCCTCTGAGAAAACAGAAGCCTGGAGGAATTGAAAAATTTGACCAAAGTCACATAGCAAGAAGACTACAGTATTTTGGCTTCTGGTTCCTCCTTTGTATCTTGCAATCATAATACTTGATCTCTAAGAACACTTCGCCTTTAAAACTTACCATTTTTAAATGTTTCCTGCTTAGGTATCCATTTCTTTAAATGTCTTGCCCATTGCTTGTCTAAAATGAGTTTTAATACTTGCTCACAATAACAACTTTATGTTGAAATATATACATATACTTTTTACTTCCATTTATCATTACTTAAAACTCACAATAAATCCCAGACCAGGGGTGTCTGAGTGGCTCAGTCAGTTAAGCGTCTGACTCTTGATTTCAGCTCAGGACATGATCTCACAGTTTGTGAGATCAAGCCCCGTGTCAGGCTCTGCACTGACAGCATGGAGCCTGCTTGAGATTCTCTCTCTCCCTCTCTTTGACCCTTCTCTGCTAGTGTGCACACTCTCTAAAAATAAATAAACAAATAAATAAACAAACAATTAAACAGACTTAAAAAAAAATCACAGACTGATTGCTACTTGCCCAGAGACAAGACAGACATATGTTAAAGCCTACCTAAATTATTTTAGAAGTTGATTGTGAGAGGATACTGCCACAGTTTCTAATATAACCAGAGATGTAATCAACAGCAACATGCTGTTTTTTCCCATTCTTTCATTCATGTATGCCTGTATACATTCATTCATTCATTCATTCATCTGTTCAGCAATATACTGCAGGGATTAGGAGTTCATATCTCCCACTTTCTTTCAATTTAACTTTGAGCAAATTATGTACCAAATCTAAACCTTAATTTTCTACTTTAAAAAGTATGAATATTTGTATTCATACTTAATCAAGAGAGACGTTGTAATAAGGAAAAACAGAAATAATGCATGGAAAACACTTAACATAACAGAAAATTTCATAGTAATTGCTCAGTAAATATTGGCTATTTTTATGAATAAATGAAAAATATGTATAAGGTATTGTCTAAAACCTGGTTTTAGGCTAGGTACTTAGGACCCGATTGTGAACAATATGGACAATATTTATCTTCTGCCTTAGAGGCACTCACAGTCTAGCAGTGAAAATGTATAAGGGGTCAAGAGATTGTAGCAAAGAGATGTAAGTCCTATGATAAAGGGGGTACCATAGCCAATGGTGATTTAAAGGAAAATATGGCCATCTTGGTTCTAGGGGATTCAGAGGAGTCTTGGAGGGAGAATGTGTTTGTTAGAAAGAAGGGAGTTATGGTCAAGGAGCAGTGAAGAGTCAAAGCATGGGACACATGGAAGGAAGTGCCAGGTTATGTAAGGCTCTGAGGACTATGTTAATAAGGAGTTTGGGCTTTTATTTTGTACATTCCTAAGTGCATTAAACAGAGAAGCAACACAATTAATTTTATTTTTATTTATTTATTTATTTATTTATTTATTTATTTATTTATTTATTTAGAAAGATGACTCTTCTGGGTAGAAAATACACCAGAAACAGAAAAGACAGATGGCAGGAAAACAAGTTCAGGGGCTTTTGTCATGGCTTTGGCAGGAGATGTGGTGGTCTGGACTGTGGTGGTGGCTGTGAGTGTGGACTGGAGATAAGGAATGCAGAGATCTCAGTGATCACATTGTATGCTCCAGGTTAGAGACTTCTGCAAATATATCCAAAGTATTAAAGTTTCCCAAAACTTCCACTAGCATGCTTTAATTGAAAATTGCTTTCATGGTGGTAAAAGTAAAAAGCTTAGATTATGTGGAATATTTCTTTATCTTTGCAATGAAAAGACTAAATTATGTGCTCTAACCATTCCCAGGACTAGTCTAAAAGGTAAAGCTATGTGGACCTACTCATTTTGTGACTGATTCCCTCCTTTGTCCCAGGCTAGGTTAGGTTCTTCTTTCTAATAACATATGGTGCCCTGAGCTTACCTCAATTTATCCATTATTGCACTTTATATTAGAACTGCCTTTCCACTGGCTTCCATTCATGCCCAAGCCACATGAGGGTGAAGTTAGAAATTGCCTGTTGCTCATCATTGTATTACCATGTCTGGCACATAGAGGTGCTTTGTAAAAGAACATGAAATTGATGAATTAATGAAATAATGAAGGAAGGAAGGAAACAAAGTATCAGCTAGAAAGATATGAGGAAGAATCATGACTAATATAGGCCCTGAGTATAATAAAGCATTTTCTCCTCTTTTGTATAAATGTATGCATTTCCATCACTGTATGAGTGGCAGAGACATACTGGATTTAGGCAGGCTCAAATTGTCTCAAATTACCTTTTATTACACTGAAAGAATGTTTCTGGAGTCGATGATATCTGTGTTCAGATTCTGCCTTGGCCAGATATTATTAGTTAATTAACTCTGAGACTCCATTTTCTCATCCATAATGTATAGGTAAATTGTAATTATATCAGAAGATTGATAAAGGATTTAATCAGGTAACATGTCAGATAATATGTGATAGACAATTTATACATGGTAGCTCTTATTATTAGGCACTTCTTAATAGTTTCTAACAAGATGAAAAACTTCGAACACCTTCAGAAGTACTAAGAGGCCACAACTGATAAAAGTATCCTTCTGAGCAATAAACCTCACCAGTAAGAGCAAAGGTCTTCACGAATGAGTAAATTCTTTTCTTTCTATCAAAATTGTTCCATGTAGCCACCTAATGAGACAATTAACTTAAAAAAGAAAATATTTCTCAGTAAGGCACTAACCACCTGAAACTTACAAGTTGGAGATATTTAGACTATAACTCTGTACTTGAGGGGTAAAGCTTTAAGAAAATGACAAATGAATGTCCAATAGTCAGAATTGAGGTTAAATTTAATATTTCATATGTACAAGTTGTAAAATTAGTTCGACTGACTGAAAAAAAAACATAAAATGACAAAGAGCTACTATGAGTTCAACAAATGGGTTAAACGGGTTGGCAACTAATTTTATCAGCATCAGCAAATGTTTGAAAAATAATAAGGTATTTTATTCTATTAGCAATATTAGCTAGGCGTATGGAATTGCAGATTCTATAATATCTAAGTATCTCTTAGGCTCTTCTACTGACAAATTGGGAACCACTGATGGATTAGATACATAGTGAAAGAATTCAGGAGACATTTAAAATGTAAATGTCTGTGCTTTGTACATGCTTCACATTTTTTAATCCAAGCAACTTTGTTAGATAATCCGGAGGAGGACAAAATAGTAATAAGACCATTTGAATATCTTTTTCCTTTTTTGAATTGCTCTTTTTCTTAATGTACTCTGTACATTATGCAATATTCTAAATTTTCTATGATCTGCCCCATATATTTTACATATATATTGATATTTTTCATATTTTTGTATACACTAATATCTTATTCATTATGGACTCACTTCAACAACTAGGTTGAAAGCTATTTGTGAGCAATATCTTTTGCTTCTATTATGTCTCTAGCACCTATGGTAGAGAGTGGGAATAATATATAATTGCTAGTTGATAGGCTGACCGGCTTTTGAATGTTGTTAAGGATCATATGGGACTTTTAGATCAAAATGCAGTTCTGCTTTGCAATAAAGGGCGAGTGGTGGCTAAAGACAGAGAGACTTTATTCACAAGTTGTGGCTGAGCTTTGAAGTGAGGTGTGGGACCTTGGGTCCATGTGGCCAGCAGTCAGCCCAATATCTCTGTCCTCTGTGCTGACAGCTGCCAAATTGGTCTCCCTCTGGTAATGATCCCCAAGTTAGCTTCAGTTAATGAACTGAAAGGAGCTAAGGTACTTCTGGCCATTAACTGCCTTCTTTGTGGCTCTGTGAGCTTGCAAGCTTTCTGCATCCCAGAATCCGATGGCAGCCATCTAAGGGGCCTGCTGTGAGGCAGATTGCAGTGAGACAAATCTGTTGTGAGGCAGGTTCTCATCTAAGAGCCCTTGCCAGAGCCAAGAAGCTCATGCTTTAAGTTTTAATTAAAGACAAACTGAACCATTTTTTGGGTAAAGTTTAGGCACTCCTGGCCGGGAAGACAGCCATATACTCTGTGTAGCTGGGGTTATCATGGGGCTCATCTCCATCTGTATGTGGGATGCTAAGGGCAATACAACTACCAGACATTAGAAAATTAGATGCCACTTTGGTCCTCACAGAAATTTAATAGCACAAAATGGACAAAGGAATAGAAAAATAGAGAGAAATGTTGGTATATCTTCCATACAGATTCAGTCAAATACAAAAATGAATTACTATATTTTCCTGCCAGGGTAACAGAAATACCTCCAAGCTCCTATTTCTTTCTTTAGTCTTTAAGAAGGTCTCCATCACTTCCATTTTGCAGATGAAATGATAGAGCTGTCCTTGACTCCAGTATACTTCCTAGATCCCAGTAAAAGGATTGGCCATCATTTCTCCAAGAAACTACTTTGTTTTGGCAAGGTACTCCTGATATTATGCTGCACAAGCACACAAATACATAATTAGGTCCCAGGTCAGAAGATGTGGATCCTATCCTCACTACATATTAATTGTGTACCTTGAGCAAGAACTTAGGGTGCTAGAAACTGGTCAAACTTCTTCATTTTCTCCTGTTCTCACAACTAGACTATATTTCCCACCTTTCCTTATAATCAGGTACAGCCATATTACATTCTGGCAAATGGAATATGGGAAAAGTGATGTATACCACATGTGATTCTATATTCTCTTTCCCTACATTCTCTTTATCCAGCTGGAGAGTTTTCCAAGCTACTTCCATCCTGAAACCTGAAATTGCTGTCTGAAGGATTGCGTGACCAGGAACACCATGTTGGGCTATTGTTAGAAGAAAGAAAGAAAGAAAGAAAGAAAGAAAGAAAGAAAGAAAGAAAGAAAGAAAGAAAGAAAGAAAGAAAAAAAAAAGAAAGAAAGAAAGAAAGAAAGAAAGAAAGAAAGAAAGAAAGAAAGAAAGAAAGAAAGAAAGAAAGGTTCTTATGCGTTGTCAAGACATTGAAATTTGGGGTGATATGTTAGCAGATAGACCACTCTAACTGAGATCTCTGAATCTCAGTTCCTCATCAGTAGTATAAAGATAATACTTTCTATGGTGGTTGCAAAGATTAACAGTAGGTTTAAGAGGCATCTGGTACATAGTTTTTCTTTTGTTTTGTTTTGTTTTGTTTTGTTTGTTTTTTTAATGGAGGCAATTCTAAAACTACAGAGTTATAAATCTCTTGGGATCCTCCGTGGTGATGTTGATCTTCACTTTCCTTTCAAGGATGTTAAATCAGGAAGATGGGACATGGGCCAACACTTATCTTTGAGAATGTGCATAATGACCAAGCCCCACATGCCTCTGAGTACCTGTCCCACTTCTACTCTTCCCTTGCTGGTAAGACAGAAGAAAGGAGATGATAAAACTCCATATTTTATGACTTTGAGGATCAGATTCCACCCAGACAATATTCACTAGAAGGAAGGATCTGGACATTCAGACATGTAGATAAGAAGGATATGGGATTAGAATTGTGGGTTGGTGGTTTTGATAGCTACAGTAGTTGTAGGAATATAGGAATTTGAGATTTTCCCAAGTTAGAAGGTATGTGAGATTCATTTGGTTGAATTTCACATATTTTCTGGGTGGCTCATTAAAATTCGACAGGTTGGGGAACTGTTTAGATCACCAGTGTCCACCAGTCATGAGAATCTCACCATCAGAGACAATCCTTCTCTTTTCACAGTTCTGCAGTCAGTATCTAATGCCTGTGGTGTAGTAAGGCTTCAATATATATTAACTGAATGAATGAGTGAGTGAAAATGATATAATATCTGTGAATCATATAGAAGATTCCTAGAAGTTGACCCAAAAGAAATGGAGGATGAAGAGAACCAAGCTCAGGCAAGTGCAAAGACATTTTATAATCAGAATTATGTGTTTTTTGGGGTGCCTGGGTGGCGCAGTCGGTTAAGCGTCCGACTTCAGCCAGGTCACGATCTCACGGTCCGTGAGTTCGAGCCCCGCGTCAGGCTCTGGGCTGATGGCTCGGAGCCTGGAGCCTGTTTCCGATTCTGTGTCTCCCTCTCTCTCTGCCCCTCCCCCATTCATGCTCTGTCTCTCTCTGTCCCAAAAATAAAAAAAAAAAAAAAAAAAAAAAAGAATTATGTGCTTTTTGTTAATGAAGGGATAAACAACACAGCTGAATTAATACAAATTATAGAAGATCATTTATTTCAAAATTTAGGCACTTCCATTGAGGCAAAGCTTATTCTAATCAGTCTGGACACACAGTTTTATGCTCTACTTACAATATTTCAAGGAAGACAATTCAACAAGCTCCCTGAATAAATGACTCTAATGTCTGACCAACTTATCTCATTATTTACTTTCCCTTGAAGCTATTTCTCCTTGTTCTGTCCTTTGTGGTAATAGCAAATAGCTAATAACCACTGTCTACACATCCAAAGACCTTCCGAGGTAAATTATAAAAGACACAATTCCCACTTCCAAAGAGCATAAAATCTACCAAAGGAAAAGAACAAATGTATTAGCTATGCTTGAATGAAATAGAGCTATTTGGGGTAAGGTAGTTTAAATGACTTTATATATAGGAGTAGACTATGGTGCACTCTTAAAAGTTCATTGTCAGTAAACCAACACTATGTCTCAGGATCTTACAGGAGAGAGGATCCCATAGATGTTTAAGTTAATAACTAACAAAGACAGGAAATGTATACAGTTTTAAGGCCTAATTTGTGAAAGAGGAAAATCTTTTATTTAAGTCACTGTTATTTGGTCTCTATTACAGCAGCTAAAGCTATATTCAAACTAATTCATATATATATGAATGTGTATATATATACATATATGAATGTGTACAGTATTCATATATTATGTTCATGTATATGTGTGCAAACATATTAAATTAAGGGAATAAAGGAATTAATGACCTGAATCAAAGAATATGTATGTAAAAAAGTGTCTAGCAAAAAGTTTTACACATAGCTGATAATCACTTTTCTTGTTTCTCTTGAGATTGCCATTTATAACTCACAAAACTGATAGTGGGTAGGTAGAGCTGTTGGTTTTGTGTCTAGGCCACTACTCCTAATTTGGTAGCAGCAAAGTCAGGAACTCTGCTAAGATGAGGCATCATGAAGTTCTTATTAGGCTTATAGCAGAGGCAGTGGGTAGTCATGCTCTAGGATTAGTCAGGAACCCAGAGGCCATTTCCTCAATATAAAACAGGTCAGTACCAGAGAACTGAATTCAGAAGCTGGTGATGGAGATCAAGTTGTGATAGAAAGCCAGAATCAAGGTAAAAACAAACAAACATAAACAAAAAGACCCATTCAAAAGAAAGGCCAGTTTGCATCACAACTCAGAGAAGACAAGCTGAACAGCAAGGATGCTGAACCCATCAAATTTTCTAAACAAGAGGAGAGAGAACCCAAATGGATTTTGGCGCCAGCTACAGAGTCTTGATCTAAGCAAGACTGGGTTTCAGATTCAAATTAGCTGCTTTGGCAGGAAACTTAGTCTTAAGTTTCATGTTTGGTCAGGATGCAAGTCTGGCTAACACTGGGCTGAGAAGAAACACATGGCTGTAGGAAAAAGTATTGAAACAGATGAGGAACAGAGTTGACAGTACTCCTGACCCAGCCAGAACTGACACAGAATCTTGCCATGTTCATTAGTTTCAATCTTTCTTCATCTAGATAAGATCTAATAAGGGATTTGTGTTTTCCATCTTCTTTTCCTTTCACTGGATCACTGATGGAACTATTAATGAGTGTGAAATCGCCACAGGGCAGGCAGCCTTTGAGAAGAAGAGATGAAACAGATGGCAAGTCTAATCCACAAACTGGATGAGGCCATTAAGAATCCACTCATCATCACTATTAAACATTCAAGAGGTGGTTTTTCTGCACGTTAACTTGACAGTATAATATGAGTCACAGTCTTTCTGGGGCTTAGTTTCAATATCTGTAGAATGTGGAGCTTGGACTAGCTCAGTGGTTATTAAAACTGCTCTGAGGGGCCGTAGGGTTCTAATCAGGTCCTTCAGGTCACCTCAAGAAACAAGAACTCCCTAGGCTTCTACTTGAACTAAAGCCATGCTGCATTTATATGTTTTACGCAGCGACACTACAGTCAAATTTCTTATGGGGGAAAAATCGTCCCACTGCTAAAATAAAGTTTGTGAATCACTGGGCAAGGCAAATCCAAAAGACATCCCTGGCTCTAACAATCTGGGACTCTGTGCTGAGCAAGCATCACACCTCTTGTCTATATCTTCTTATCTGTCCAGGTAAGGCTGATAAAGTTAAAGGGGAAGAAAGTACTTTTCACCCCCTTGAAAGGCAATACTGTATCTTGTGGCAAGTGTTCATCACAAAAACATATAGCTGCTGCCTAAATTCACACTTCCCAAGTAGACAGGATATAAATAATAAACTAACATTTTAAAAAGTAATGCATCTTTAAATTATGCAAAAATAGACTATTTTTCATTGATATCTCATTGTCAGAGGTGCAATTTAGAGTAGGTCACAGTAAGCAGCACTGGGTAATCCACCTGGACAGAGGGCAAGGGATAATTTAGGGAGTTAGCACAAACTTGAATTCTGGAAAAAATGCAGAAACCAATTGAGAATGTCCATCCCCTGCTCCACCTTCACCTCTCATTCCCTCCTTTGTGCACTGCCCCTTAATTTTGGTATCAGAGAGTTGGTTAGTTTAAATGTAAGTGAAAAAGATTTTTCATTGGATTCTAGCACATGCTAGTACTTATAATGCATATAAAGAAGTTTCTGTTTAAAACTTCTGTTTATTTTTTCATTCATTCATTTTATATATGTTTATCTGGCACCTACAATGTGTCAGGTGTCGGGTTCTCTCTCTCTGCCCATCTCTCTTTCATATGAATGACTAAGACACCAAATCCTTTCTGTCTAGGAGTGCCCAATATGTGAAAATGTTCTGGAGTCTATAAATAACATAAGTTCATTTAAAAAAATCACACTCAGTATTGACAGCAATAAAGATTTCAACCATAAATAGATTCTGCCTTTCAGTGATAAATACAACGACATTTAGTATATCCTTTCAGACTGCTGTATCTATATGGACATATTATTTAGAATGAAATTCTACTGCATGTTGCTCTTTTGTAACCTGATTTTTTTCATTGAGGGGATAAATGGTAGATAGAGGTAGCAGGGAGCAGAATCACGGTTCTAAGGTAAGATCAAAAGGCAGTATTCCACTGTTGGGTCAGGCTTTTGAAGAGCATAGCCTAGGTCTTCCTCCACATCCACACTTGTTCTTCTTAAAGCTGTCACGTTTTTGGGGCACCTGGGTGGCTCAGTTGGTTAAGGGTCCTACTTCAGCTATGATCTCACACTCCATGAGTGCAAGCCCTGCATCAGGCTCTGTGCTGACAGCTCAGAGCCCGGAGCCTGCTTCAGAATCTGTGTCTCCCTCTCTCTCTGCCCCTCCCCTGCTCATGCTCTGTCTCTCTCTGTCTCAAAAATAAATAAAAACATTTAAAAAAAAGCTGTCATATTTTTGCACCTTGACATATAGGGAATACTCTTATATGGGGCAATCTATGAATTCATTCCATTAAGTCAGAAACTGCAAATAGTAGCCAATAGGCTAGATTTGGCTCAGAGGTAGGCTCACTGGCTGTTAAGATTTTAAAAAAAGACATTTATAAATTAAAAGATTAAAAAAAAACTAACTTGCCAGCCATTCTTGGAAAGGTCAGAAGCATGGGGGCTACAATTCTTCAGGATACTATCTGGCTAAAGCCTTAGCTAGGGCAAGGGTTCCCATACTTTTTTGCATATTAAACTTACCTGGAGAGATTTTGAGACACTTGAGGTTCAGGTTATTTGATTATCCCAACCTTACTAAATCAGAATGTTTGGGAGTGGGAGCCAGTGTCAATAATTTTTAGATGCTCAGGTAAGCCCAATGTCCAGCAAGGTCTGAGAACCACTGTCTGAAGGCATTTTGAACTTGCTATTTTCTCTGCCTGAAAGATCTGTTCTTTCCTTCCAAATATCCACATGGGTTGATGGCTCACATCCCACCAGTAATTTATTCCATGTCACTTTCCGACCTAAATGCAAAATCCTCTCCTGCAACATCTGATATAACTGTGCTACACTTTGCTTAATTCCTCAGCACTTGTCTTCATTCAACTTATTATATATTCACTTACATACTTATCATCTATCTCTTATTCCTGAAATATACAACCCAAATAGGGCAGGGAATTTTGTCTGTTCGCTGTTGCATCCCCAGCATTTAGCGCAAAGCTTGGTATACAGCAGGTGTAATTTGTTGCCTAGGGCGGAACAATGCTGAGAAGCAGTTGCTTTCTTTTTTTTTTTTTTTTTTTATTTTCTTATTTATTTTTTTTTATTTTTTAATATATGAAATTTACTGTCAAATTGGTTTCCATACAACACCCAGTGCTCATCCCAAAAGGTGCCCTCCTCAATATCCATCACCCACCCTGCCCTCCCTCCCACCATGCCCTCCCTCCCACCCCCCATCAACCCTCAGTTTGTTCTCAGTTTTTAACAGTCTCTTATGCTTTGGCTCTCTCTCACTCTAACCTCTTTTTTTTTTTTTTTTCCTTCCCCTCCCCCATGGGTTTCTGTTATGTTTCTCAGGATCCACATAAGAGTGAAACCATATGGTATCTGTCTTTCTCTGTATGGCTTATTTCACTTAGCATCACACTCTCCAGTTCCATCCATGTTGCCACAAAAGGCCATATTTCATTTTTTCTCATTGCCACGTAGTATTCCATTGTGTATATAAACCACAATTTCTTTATCCATTCATCAGTTGATGGACATTTAGGCTCTTTCCATAATTTGGCTATTGTTGAGAGTGCCGCTATAAACATTGGGGTACAGGTGCCCCTATGCATCAGTACTCCTGTATCCCTTGGATAAATTCCTAGCAGTGCTATTGCTGGGTCATAGGGTAGGTCTATTTTTAATTTTCTGAGGAACCTCCACACTGCTTTCCAGAGCGGCTGCACCAATTTGCATTCCCACCAACAGTGCAAGAGGGTTCCTGTTTCTCCACATCCTCTCCAGCATCTATAGTCTCCTGATTTCTTCATTTTGGCCACTCTGACTGGCGTGAGGTGGTATCTGAGTGTGGTTTTGATTTGTATTTCCCTGATAAGGAGCGACGTTGAACATCTTTTCATGTGCCTGTTGGCCATCCGGATGTCTTCTTTAGAGAAGTGTCTATTCATGTTTTCTGCCCATTTCTTCACTGGGTTATTTGTTTTTCGGGTGTGGAGTTTGATGAGCTCTTTATAGATTTTGGATACTAGCCCTTTGTCCGATGTGTCATTTGCAAATATCTTTTCCCATTCCGTTGGTTGCCTTTTAGTTTTGTTGGTTGTTTCCTTTGCTGTGCAGAAGCTTTTTATCTTCATAAGGTCCCAGTGATTCACTTTTGCTTTTAATTCCCTTGCCTTTGGGGATGTGCCGAGTAAGAGATTGCTACGGCTGAGGTCAGAGAGGTCTTTTCCTGCTTTCTCCTCTAAGGTTTTGATGGTTTCCTGTCTCACATTCAGGTCCTTTATCCATTTTGAGTTTATTTTTGTGAATGGTGTGAGAAAGTGGTCTAGTTTCAACCTTCTGCATGTTGCTGTCCAGTTCTCCCAGCACCATTTGTTAAAGAGACTGTCTTTTTTCCATTGGATGTTCTTTCCTGCTTTGTCAAAGATGAGTTGGCCATACGTTTGTGGGTCTAGTTCTGGGGTTTCTATTCTATTCCATTGGTCTATGTGTCTGTTTTTATGCCAATACCATGCTGTCTTGATGATGACAGCTTTGTAGTAGAGGCTAAAGTCTGGGATTGTGATGCCTCCTGCTTTGGTCTTCTTCTTCAAAATTACTTTGGCTATTCGGGGCCTTTTGTGGTTCCGTATGAATTTTAGGATTGCTTGTTCTAGTTTCGAGAAGAATGCTGGTGCAATTTTGATTGGGATTGCATTGAATGTGTAGATAGCTTTGGGTAGTATTGACATTTTGACAATATTTATTCTTCCAATCCATGAGCAGGGAATGTTTTTCCATTTCTTTATATCTTCTTCAATTACCTGCATAAGCTTTCTATAGTTTTCAGCATACAGATCTTTTACATCTTTGGTTAGATTTATTCCTAGGTATTTTATGCTTCTTGGTGCAGTTGTGAATGGGATCAGTTTCTTCATTTGTCTTTCTGTTGCTTCATTGTTAGTGTATAAGAATGCAACTGATTTCTGCACATTGATTTTGTATCCTGCAACTTTGCTGAATTCATGTATCAGTTCTAGCAGACTTTTGGTGGAGTCTATCGGATTTTCCATGTATAATATCATGTCATCTGCAAAAAGCGAAAGCTTGACTTCATCTTTGCCAATTTTGATGCCTTTGATTTCCTTTTGTTGTCTGATTGCTGATGCTAGAACTTCCAGCACTATATTAAACAACAGCGGTGACAGTGGGCATCCCTGTCGTGTTCCTGATCTCAGGGAAAAAGCTCTCAGTTTTTCCCGTTGAGGATGATGTTAGCTGTGGGCTTTTCATAAATGGCCTTTATGATCTTTAAGTATGTTCCTTCTATCCCGACTTTCTCAAGGGTTTTTATTAAGAAAGGGTGCTGGATTTTGTCAAAGGCCTTTTCTGCATCGATTGACAGGATCATATGGTTCTTCTCTTTTTTTTTGTTAATGTGATGTATCACGTTGATCGATTTGCGAATGTTGAACCAGCCCTGCATCCCAGGAATGAATCCCACTTGATCATGGTGAATAATTCTTTTTATATGCTGTTGAATTCGATTTGCTAGTATCTTATTAAGAATTTTTGCATCCATATTCATCAGGGATATTGGCCTGTAGTTCTCTTTTTTTACTGGGTCTCTGTCTGGTTTAGGAATCAAAGTAATACTGGCTTCATAGAATGAGTCTGGAAGTTTTCCTTCCCTTTCTATTTCTTGGAATAGCTTGAGAAGGATAGGTATTATCTCTGCTTTAAATGTCTGGTAGAACTCCCCTGGGAAGCCATCTGGTCCTGGACTCTTATTTGTTGGGAGATTTTTGATAACCGATTCAATTTCTTCGCTGGTTATGGGTCTGTTCAAGCTTTCTATTTCCTCCTGATTGAGTTTTGGAAGAGTGTGGGTGTTTAGAAATTTGTCCATTTCTTCCAGGTTGTCCAATTTGCTGGCATATAATTTTTCATAGTATTCCCTGATAATTGTTTGTATCTCTGAGGGATTGGTTGTAATCATTCCATTTTCATTCATGATTTTATCTATTTGGGTCATCTCCCTTTTCTTTTTGAGAAGCCTGGCTAAAGGTTTGTCAATTTTGTTTATTTTTTCAAAAAACCAACTCTGGTTTCGTTGATCTGCTCTACAGTTTTTTTAGATTCTATATTGTTTATTTCTGCTCTGATCTTTATTATTTCTCTTCTTCTGCTGGGTTTAGGCTGCCTTTGCTGTTCTGCTTCTATTTCCTTTAGGTGTGCTGTTAGATTTTGTATTTGGGATTTTTCTTGTTTCTTGAGATAGGCCTGGATTGCAATGTATTTTCCTCTCAGGACTGCCTTCGCTGCATCCCAAAGCGTTTGGATTGTTGTATTTTCATTTTCGTTTGTTTCCATATATATTTTAATTTCTTCTCTAATTGCCTGGTTGACCCACTCATTCGTTAGTAGGGTGTTCTTTAACCTCCATGCTTTTGGAGGTTTTCCAGACTTTTTCCTGTGGTTGATTTCAAGCTTCATAGCATTGTGGTCTGAAAGTATGCATGGTATAATTTCAATTCTTGTAAACTTATGAAGGGCTGTTTTGTGACCCAGTATATGATCTATCTTGGAGAATGTTCCATGTGCACTCGAGAAGAAAGTATATTCTGTTGCTTTGGGATGCAGAGTTCTAAATATATCTGTCAAGTCCATCTGATCCAATGTATCATTCAGGGCCCTTGTTTCTTTATTGACTGTGTGTCTAGATGATCTATCCATTTCTGTAAGTGGGGTGTTAAAGTCCCCTGCAATGACCACATTCTTATCAATAAGGTTGCTTATGTTTATGAGTAATTGTTTTATATATCTGGGGGCTCGGGTATTTGGCGCATAGACATTTATAATAGTTAGCTCTTCCTGGTGGATAGACCCTGTGATTATTATATAATGCCCTTCTTCATCTCTTGTTACAGCCTTTAATTTAAAGTCTAGTTTGTCTGATATAAGTATGGCTACTCCAGCTTTCTTTTGGCTTCCAGGAGCATGATAAATAGTTCTCCATCCCCTCACTCTCAATCTAAAGGTGTCCTCAGATCTAAAATGAGTCTCTTGTAGACAGCAAATAGATGGGTCTTGTTTTTTTATCCATTCTGATACCCTATGTCTTTTAGTTGGCGCATTTAATCCATTTACATTCAGTGTTATTATAGAAAGATATGGGTTTAGAGTCATTGTGATGTCTGTATGTTTTATGCTTGTAGTGATGTCTCTGGTACTTTGTCTCACAGGATCCCCCTTAGGATCTCTTGTAGGGCTGGTTTTGTGGTGACAAATTCCTTCAGTTTTTGTTTGTTTGGGAAGACCTTTATCTCTCCTTCTATTCTAAATGACAGACTTGCTGGATAAAGGATTCTCGGCTGCATATTCTTTCTGTTTAGCACACTGTAGATATCGTGCCAAGCCTTTCTGGCCTGCCAAGTTTCAAAGGAGAGATCAGTCACGAGTCTTATAGGTCTCCCTTTATATGTGAGGGCACGTTTATCCCTTGCTGCTTTCAGAATTTTCTCTTTATCCTTGTATTTTGCCAGTTTCACTATGATATGTCGTGCAGAAGATCGATTCAAGTTACGTCTGAAGGGAGTTCTCTGTGCCTCTTGGATTTCAATGCCTTTTTCCTTCCCCAGTTCAGGGAAGTTCTCAGCTATAATTTGTTCAAGTACCCCTTCAGCACCTTTCCCTCTCTCTTCCTCCTCTGGGATACCAATTATGCGTATATTATTTTTTTTTAGTGTATCACTTAGTTCTCTAATTTTCCCCTCATACTCCTGGATTTTTTTATCTCTCTTTCTTTCAGCTTCCTCTTTCTCCATAACTTTATCTTCTAGTTCACCTATTCTCTCCTCTGCCTCTTCAAGCCGAGCCATCGTGGATTCCATTTTGTTTTGCATTTCGTTTAAAGCGTTTTTCAACTCCTCGTGACTGTTCCTTAGTCCCTCGATCTTTGTGGCAAGAGATTCTCTGCTGTCCTGTATACTGTTTTCAAGCCCAGCGATTAATTTTATGACTATTATTCTAAATTCACTTTCTGTTATATTATTTAAATCCTTTTTGATCAGTTCATTAGCTGTTGTTATTTCCTGGAGATTCTTCTGAGGGGAATTCTTCCGTTTGGTCATTTTGGAGAGTCCCTGGCGTGGTGAGGACCTGCAGTGCACTTCCCCTGTGCTGTGGTGTATAACTGGAGTTAGTGGGCGGGGCCGCAGTCCGACCCGATGTCTGCCCCCAGCCCACTGCTGGGGCCACGGTCAGACTGGTGTGTGCCTTCTCTTCCCCTCTCCTAGGGGGGGGATTCACTGTGGGGTGGCGTGTCCCGTCTGGGCTACTTGCACACTGCCCGGCTTGTGTTGCTGGGGATCTGGCGTATTAGCTGGGGTGGGTGGGCAAGGTGCACGGGGGCTGGAGGGGCAGGCTTAGCTCGCTTCTCCTTAGGTGATCCACTTCAGGAGGAGCCCTGTGGCAGCGGGAGGGAGTCAGATCCGCTGCCGGAGGTTTGGCTCCACAGAAGCACAGAGTTGGGTGTTTGCGCGGAGCGAGCAAGTTCCCTGGCAGGAACTGGTTCCCTTTGGGATTTTGGCTGGGGGATGGGCGGGGGAGATGGCGCTGGTGCCTTTGTTCCCCGCCAAGCTGAGCTCTGCCGTCCGGGGGCTCAGCAGCTCTCCCTCCCTTTGTCCTCCAGCCTTCCCGCTTTCCGAGCAGAGCTGTTAACTTATGACCTCCCAGACGCTAAGTCGCGTTTGCTGTCGGAACACAGTCTGTCCGGCCCCTCTGCTTTTGCCAGCCAGACTCGGGGGCTCTGCTTGGCCGGCGAGCCGCCCCTCCGCCCCGGCTCCCTCCCGCCAGTCCGTGGAGCACGCACTGCCTCGCCGCCCTTCCTACCCTCTTCCGTGGGCCTCTAGTCTGCGCTTGACTCCGGAGACTCCCTTCTGCTAATCCTCTGGCGGGTTTTCTGGGTTCTTTAGGCAGGTGTAGGTGGAATCTAAGTGATCGGCAGGACGCGCTGTGAGCCCCGCGTCCTCCTACGCCGCCATCTTCCGGAACCCCCTGCCGCAGTTGCTTTCTTTAGATGGGGCATATGTCCTGTTTGCCACAGCTTGCTTCACTCCTCCAAGTTTTCTGTCTGATGAATCTGCAACTCTGGACTTCACTATCACCCTTCAGTTCAAATGGCAATACAAGTCAATGGAAATATTAAGCTAAGCTGGTTTAAGATGACATGCTAGAATGGTAAGGAAAAAATACATGGGTAAAGAAGAACTTTCACATTCATGATGTATTTGAGTATTTCTTTATTTCTGACTTAAAAGATGAATCATGACATTATCACACTTTCTGATCTCAGCTCAGTTTGGTACTCGACATACAACAAATGTGTTGTAATCCGTTTAATAAGTTTTTTCTTTTCCTGGCGAGAGTCTGAACAAGTTGTTCTATAGCAGAGCATTGATCAAAAGTGGCAAACGTCATTATCCTTGGCAGATTACCAGGAGTTCTGCAATTAACAGCAACATGAATAAAACTATTTTATGGACTTTAAAGTAAATGTAGCTTGATGAAGGGAAAACATATTCATTTTACCACAAATTAACCTACTGTTGGAACTCTTCACATTGAATACATTTCTAAGGTTACTGAGAACTGCTGGGGAAAGAAAAACAAATGGAAACAAGAAATAAAACAAACTGTCACCTTGCAAACTCTACTTCTATGAATTCATTAGCAAAGAGTATTTATTCAGTAACCTCATGCACAGAGCCCCGTGCTGGGTGCTCAGGGGTATAAGTAAAGAAAGAGAGAATATTTGTCCTTCAGCACTTACATAATACAGGAAATGAGTCCATACAACAATTTAATCTAAGATAACTATGTGGATAAAAGCTGGATTAAATTATGAAGAAATAAACTAATTGCTAAGTGACTGACAAGGATCATTGTATAAAATATTTTGAATTTTGAAAGTCTGATCCTCTTCTGAATTTGTGTAGTAGATAAATAAAATAAATAGTAATAAAATATTTATACTTGCATGGCAGTTTGTGGGAAAGAATACATCATCTACATCTGAAAGCATATACTCTATAAGTCTGTTTTTATGTATGTAATATATTAGTTCACTTAAGGGTAAATATACATATATATGTATGTGCCAGTTAGTTATCTATCTGCTTCTGAGATGTATCTTGTCTGTTCTATCTTGTCTATCTTGGCCTCTCTTTCTAAGCTTTATACTGGAGGCTGTTCCCTGCAAATTACAGTTCCCACCTTCCCTACCCAACCAGCTTCCAGGTAGATTGAGATGAAGACCTTGGCAGGAAATGAGAAGCTGGAACAAAGAGAGTCTCCAGGATGTTTCTCTCATAGTCTAACTCCAAGTAGACAGTCTAGACACTTTGCTCTTGTTCCTTCACCTTTACGTGTAGTAGTGACTTTCTGCTATTGATAATGTTTGCTTTGATCATACAAGACTTGTGTAATTAGTTCCTTAATTTAAAATCCCTATACTGACCTATTGAATTTTCTGGCTGCTTTCTTCAGTGACTCTAAACTGACACATATACAGAGGAGTTTGTATACATTTATTATAAACTTATCCTGACACTTACCAAAAATGGAATTTAGTGAGAATGGAGAATTATACAATTTTTCTTTAAAAAAAACAAAGTTTATTTCTTTCTTTTGAGAGAGACAGAGACAGAGGGGCAGAGAGAGAGGAGAGAGAATCCCAAGCAGGCTCCATGCTGCCAACACAGAGCCCAACACAGGGCTTGAACTCAGGAAGCCTGTAAGATCGTGATCTGAGTTAAACCAAGAGTCGAACACTTAACTGACTGAGTTATCCAGACACCCCAAATTATACACTTTTTCTACTTCTTGTGAGTAGAGAAATATTAAATTAGAAGGTAGGATTCAAGATGTAATGGAGAAAACCACACACAAGCCCTCTTAGAAAAAGATAGGTTCAGAGATACATCTAGAAGTTGGTTCTCTATGTTTTTTGAGTTAAAAAAAAAAAAAGATAAGTCATTCTAAATTTCTCTCTATTGTTCAGACTTTCCCTACCATGTAATTGGTCCTTACATTCTATCTATTCTACCTCTCAAGTGTTTCTTGAATCTGATCCTTTCTTTATTTCCTCTGACACTCCATTGGTTCAAGTGGACTCATACTTCTATCCCCAAAGTGATTTCTTCAATCTATTCTCCACAAGACTGTCAGTGAGTGCTTTCTAAAAGTTAACTCTACTCCCCTAAATACCTTTCTTAAAATCCCCTAATGAAGCCCATTTTCTATACAATAAAATATAAATTCCTTTGTGTGTCATATATATTTCTTCAAAATTTGGCCTCTACCCATTTCTTATCCTTATCTCTCTCTTTACATATCTCTATTTTCTATCACTTCAGCTGTCCTTAACTACTTGTAGTTCTTCAAATAAGCTATGCAATCTCTTTCTTCGCATGTGTGCAATGTTTTGATAGGAGTATATGCAATGTCTTCCCCTTCTTGGCCATGAGAAAGCCTTTTCACTCTTCAAAACTCAGCCTGTCAACTTTGTTATGATGTTTTCTCTGGCCTTCATAAGCAGGATGAAACACTTGTTGGGCTTGTAAAGTACCTTACCTTTTAACCATTGCTTTTACTCACTGTTGTTTTTGGTTCATATATGTTCTTCCCTAATTTGACTCTAGTCTCTATTTACCATCTACCCCCACTATTGAGCCCTGTGAGTGGTACTTAGCAGGGCATTGCTAGATTTTTATTAACTGACCAGATGACAGGATTGACATAGCAACATATACTTTGACATATGTCTCCCCAGAACTTCTGTAAGCCTCCCCTCAAGGAGGGGAAGAGAGTTGCCCAGCCCACTGGTTCAGCTATTTCTCATGTTGGTCTCTCTAGAACACATTGTAGCCCCAGTTGTGAGCCCATTCTGGGTCATTCTAAGCCACCTGCTAACTTTACTGTTTTTTCTACTTGTATAAGTTGAAAAGATGAAGAGAAATATCTACTGTGTTACATACAGTTTTAAGAAAAGAAGACAGTGCTCTGGTGTGGGGTATGTGTATGGATTCGTGTGTGTATGTGTGCATGTTGTTCTGTAACTTACTTTTTATGTACATTCATTATGTATGTGTGCCATTTCATAGCCAAATGCCATACACATATAGATACATAAAAACACCCAACTATTATTGATTGAATGATCTCTCCTACTACATCTTTCCATATATTCAGAACCAAAGCCATACCAAATAATGGCTTATTCTCAGAAGAGTAATAGGCTTTTAAACCTCCAATCACTACCTCCATGTTGTTGCCTCAGCCTAGCATGTTCTTTCCTCATTCCCTATTTATTCATCAATCAGAACTGAAATCAAATGCCATCACTTTTGTGAGTGTCTTTCTGATATGCCAAACAGAATAAACAGCTTTTTTTCCCCCACCCCCATAGTTTGCTGTCACTTTTTTTTTTAACTTGGCATTTACTTTGGTCTGTCTAGTATGCTAATATTAGGGGTTTTTTTTGAATTTATCTTCTACTTGTGATGTTCTTGAGTGCAGATACCTGTCTTCCTTATCTTCTCAAAACTTGGCATGCTCACTGGCACATAAATATGCCTAAAAATATTTGTAGAATTAAGTTAAATTGAAATAAATTAATTGGTCGAAGAATTCACATGTGGATTATGTTTGAATCCATAAATTAATTACATTGTGTGAAGATACTAAGAAGCTGGGTGGGTTCTCAACAATTCATGAGGTGTCAAATCTTGAACATGGCACCTTCAACACTTGAATGTGGCACCTTCAAACTTCTGTTTCCATCACTTCTCTGCTGTTCATCCTCAGCCTCATAAAACAATGTTACGTCTCAAGTTCTAAGACTTTATTAAGGTGTCTAATATTAAAAGCTTAATATCCAATTCTCCCAAGAGCAGTTGTATTTTAATTGGAAACTCTTAAAGGATATTAGCCAAAAAGGAACCAAAAGAACAAATTGTGGCAAAACTTCAGATAACTTGATGTCTGACAGTGAGTCAGTGATGAGCTTTCATAATAATATCTCTCAAAGCACAAAAATATCAATAGTTGTTGCCTTGTTTTTTATCTGAGATGACTGTGTTTGAACTTGGGCATAAATAAAACAGATTTCTAAAAACAAAATTTTAAGGTGACTATGCAATAGTTAAACTCTGGCCAAAAATCACTAGCTTTTTCTCCTGAATAGAAACCAACTGTTAGAGTAATGTAAATATTTAAAAGTACACTCCTATTATTTTAACCCTGAACAATTGATGGGGAAATGAAAGGAAGCCAGGAGATACCCTCAACATGGGAAAAACTATCAGGTGAACATTATTAGTTTCTCCCTGACTTTGGTCCATTACACAGCTGCTTTGCTGGTCTCCCAAAGGAGCACTAAAACTGAAGGCATGAGTAGGGAATTTCTGATATTTATCAGGCAGAAGTAGTTAAAATGAAAAGAAGGCAAAGTCAAAAAAGTAAAACATGCAGAGCTTTCACCAGATGTCTTTCTTCCAGGGAGTATATCATATTTTAAAAAACTCATCTCATTAACTTTATAAAGATTTTTTCCTTTGTGTTTCTATAAAAACCTGTAGCTTTTAATAGACATGTGTTTCAGAATGTATTAGTGACCTTACTGAGCAATTAGTATTATAGACTCAGTTCTTTAGTACTCATCTTAGAAAACAACCATTGGCCAAGTCAAGGCTAACAGAACATTGTGGAAAGCAGATAGAGAAAGTAAATGAACCAAGCAGGGAGAGGTTCAATTATTCTGCTATGGGTTGTCAGGTAATATTAAATCCTCTGATCTTTTATGTTCAGCAAGCAGTTTCTTCTTAGATGGTTGCTTCATCAAGTTTTCCCTTTGTATCCTATGTATACAAATTGGAGAGATCAGACAGAATATTTACGAGTCATCTGATTTAGGCAAAATAATAAAGAAATCAAAATTCACTTTGGTGGTATCCAGTCTTCCCATTAAGCATTGCCTCCCACACCGGAGGTCCCTTTCAAAACTTGTGTGGCATATTTTCCTACTATTGCAGATGACCTGAAGAAAAGACTAGATACAGTGCTCCTCTTAAAGCAATGAGAATAAAAGTCCCTGAAGGATGAAATGAATGTATTAAAGATTTCAGAGAATAGAGAGGAGGCAGGCAGATATTCTAGGAGTCATATAATACATGGCCAGGACTGCCAGTGAGTGAAGTCTAGCTGCCTAGAATGGATCAACCAAAATACAAATTTGGAAAGCCATTACAATTCACAAACCACAGTGTGTGTGACACAGAAAACTTTTGCTTTGGCACTGGCTCTGTGTTCAGCAAACCTCAGAGCTCTTGTCCTTTGATGTATGTATCTGTATCTGAAGCTTAGAGGAAAAACCCACTCCCACAAAGTGTTTTAGGAATATAACTGAACTCTGCCTAAAACAACAGCAATAAACGAAAAAAACAAAACAAAAAAAATCAAAAGTAATCATTCACACTGCTAAAGAGAAAAATGAAAGAATGAAAATGTCTATCTTCATGTGACTATAGCACCAAATCTAGCATCTTCGAATATGAGATAAACATTTATCCACTGTTGTCTTCTAAGCAAAAAGTTGGATGGCCTGGGTAAGATTTAGAGTTTATAATCAGCAATTGTTTTGCATAACAGAATAAATAAAGCTTTCCTAAATTCAAAAGAGGTTACTGTTACTTTCCTTAGATTTTTTTATTAAAAAATATAAAACATTCATATTGGTGACGAGAATTTCTGATATTATTCGTAATTTTTTTAACTGTCAATGAGTTATAATCTCTTTATGGGGAATAAGCATTCATCCAGTATTATGTCTAGACAATAGTACAAAAGGAGTTGAAAATGGACAAAATTGTGAAAAAAATGCTTTCCAAGTTACTGTGATGGCTCAAGCATTTATTTTTAGCCTTAACTGAATCCACCATTTTTTTTTTCTTTTTCAGTGGGGAAAAAAAAAAAAGTTTTCTGATTGTTGTCTGAATTCTTGTGCTTGCTGTCTAACTAATTTATGAGTGAAAGAATTTACTAGTGTAAGTGAGAAAAAATGTAAGTAAGTATAAAATTGTTGACCAGAAAACCTCAGGCTGAAGGAGGCACACTTTTTATTCCACCCAACAGTTGTATGGAAACAATGTGTGAGAAAGGGGGGAATCAAGCAAATAAACAAACTAAAAATAAAAAAAATAAAGAATGAATTTAAGGATATAGAGGCTTCCAGACTACATGGATCCTGAAATATCCTTTGGTTACCCAAAGATACAGAGGTCTGTACATACCCTTTCTACTGAGCTACAGCATATCACAAAAGACTTTTCACAGCCAATGTTAGCAAAGCATGTCTGCGATGAAGTAGTGTTTTATGGATTCATGATATAGCTGGCAGGAGCAGAACAATAGACTCACAGTTGGTTAATCCTCTCTCTATAAAGCATGAAGATGCTGTGCACTCACAACTGAACATGAAGCCAATTGAAGACAAGCAGAGTGAGAATTTTTAATTTTAATGAGCAAGTCTCTGATATGCAAAAAAAAATACAATAAAATATGGGGCAGTATTAGTGGCAAAAGCAGAGAAGTACTCCTGGTCCAATTACAGAAAATAAGTATAATATACTCTGAATTCATATTATGGTATTAAGTACCAAGTGTCAGAACTGGAGACTAAGGCACACAGCTGAAAACAGAAACCACTAAACTGTATACATTATAAGTTTAGAGACTATGCCCTTCATGAGGCCAGCCTTTTCTTGACAATTTGCTGACAGATGCCAGTTCAGAACTTGTACCCCCCTACCCTCCTTTTTCCTACTCTGGTAGATATAGGAAGAAGGTTGAGAGAGAGCTATAGAGGTCCCCTGCAAGAAGAGAGAAAGCAGTGCAATATTCATGAAGAAAGGATTTTTTTTCCTAACTTCCTTGAGTAGCATGGAACTATTTGAGAAAGGCCTTAGGAAAATCACTCACACAAATGCAAAGAGACTTATGTTTAATCAACAGCCTGCATGTCCACTTATGCTCTGGAGCTTGACTTATCATAAGCCTGCTTTCGGTCAGAGCATGGGAGAGATGGTATGGTATTAGGTGGCTAGGTGTTGAGGGGGCCAGAATCAACTCCCTTAGGTTCTAGATGCTCCAGAGGTACAGAAAGTGGGATTCTTCAATGCATGCACCCTTTAGGCTAGGGAGGTTGTTGAAGGTGCACATGATGAGGGAAATATCAGATGGAATGGCAAAGAGGCACAGACAATTGAGGAATGAAGCATGATGCTGTTTGCTGGAAATTAGCTAGCAGATATGGACAAACTTCTTGAGGGGCTGCTAATACACAGGGGCACCGCTAAGAAGTAAGGCAGCTGCAGGGCTGGTTGGTGATGCTTCCTTTCTATACAAGGCCTGTGGATGACAGCCAGATCAGGGGTATGGACAAAGAGAAAACTGCAACATAACAAAAGGCAGTCTATCAGTTAGAAGTGTGTTTGGCTGCAAGTAATACAAAGCCTACATTTCAATGGCTTAACCAACAGAGATTTGTGTTTCTAGGTTAACAAGATATCTAGTGAGAAGTTGCTTTTGGTCTTGGTTCCTCATCTCAATGGTTTTGAAATTCTCTCAGCTTTCCCCTCATGGCTGCAAGGTGGTTATCTCAACCTCAGGCAGCCAATCCACATTTGAGGAAGGAAGGATTCTAGGCATGAGAGAGGACAGCCAAATCTGTTACTTTTACTAGGAAAACAAAAGTGTTCTCAGAAGCCCCATCATAAATTTATATTTCATTAAGCAGAATTGGATGATTTTGACATTCCAGCTGTAAGGGAGGCAGGGAAGTTTTTAGCTTCTTCAAACTTTATAGTGGAAGATTAGCTTCCAGTAGTATCTGACACTGATAGTCATGTTGAAGGAGGCCCTGCCTCCCAACTCCTTCATTCTGCACTCCTGCCCCAAGAAGGACCTGCAGAAGAGGGAGAGATGAAGGTGTGTAGAGAAAGGTGGAAGGTCAAGGTGAACCCAGCACCTTACACATCCACCAAGACCCCAGAGGCATGCATTTGATCTCTGCTGATGGGGAGATAGGAATGGGGGAGAAAAGTAAATGGGTCATTAAACAGCACATATATTTATTAAAGTATTAAAATGAAGAAGACAGACTTAAAGATCCAAAAGGATGTTCTTCTACTAATTGAAAGAGGAAAAAAAAAAACAAACAAAAGGAAAAGAAATAGAATTGAATTGAATGAGAGGTTGTCAAGGGAATCTTCTACCAGCTGAAGATGACTTTGGCTGAATACAGTTAGTAGCCATTATTAGCAGAACAAAATCATCTTATTCCTGTACACATAACAAATTCAGACTCCTCACTAAGTTAGTTACACTGAAGTTAACTGGACTCCCAGTAGGTAGATGCAGACCTTTTGAGTTAAACCTCTTTTGTTTTATAAAGTTCTGAATTAAAAAGAGCCCTTAAGAAGACATACCTCATTAAAATAAATACAATTAATTTTTGTGAGATCCTCAGATGGGTTGCTATGTAACCAGATACATGCTTTACAAAGTTTTATCTTTCTATCTTGAATAGAATTTATCTAGGAATAATATTTATTCTATTTGGGAATAATATATGTCTTACATGTGGTAGATTAATCATTATTTTCAATTCTTGTGTTTCCCAAACTAATTTTAGAACACCTTCCTCTTCACCCCCACAAACACATACCTGTCCAACATACTATTTAATTGCATAGTATTCTATCATTTCAAACTGTGATGCTAGCACATCTTTGTGTATACTTCTTCAAAGAAGTAGATATACTCTCTTAGGTCTAAAATCAAACTCCAGAAGAAATCATTTTCCAATTTTTAAGTGTGCTCCATTTTATTAAGGGAAACCATTGGAACACAGTGCTTCTCATTGTAGTCCATAAAAACTTTAGACACTTCTAATATTCTACAGAAGAATGAACTGATTTGATCTAGTATAGTTGAGATTTCTGATATCTCACTCCACAAACATTTATAGAGTTTCAGCTATGTGCAGTCACCATGTTATGTGCTAAGAGTACACAAAGGAAGAAGATATTTCTTGTTCTTGAGAAACTCAAAATTCAGTTGTGGATACACAACTTAGCAGCATAAGCTAATATCCAGAGCGCATTGTGATAATTACCATGACCAAAAGATGTATCTGGGTGAGGAAACACAATGGAGGAAATAACTATACCTATGTAAAATTTACTATTAATTTATGAAGGATAAAATTAATTAAATGAGTTAATCAAGGTCTCAAAGTCAGCTAAATTCTTGCCTGAGTTTGAGAGAGCAGCATGTCCTTCCAGGCATGAAAGGAAGAATTTCTCACCCAACTCAAGAAAAGATTCACAACCTAAGTGCTGGCTGCCTCTGCAGAAACCTGCAGAGAAATTTTCTTATACTGCATCAGGTATAGCAGAAGGAAACAGCTGGAAGCTGAGGGGCAAATATCAGCAGCTCCTGTGTGATTAAAAAGAATTGCCAAATGCAGTAGGTACATCCCTCCTCCCAGCAGTAGCTTTTTTCATGATTGTGCGCTAAATCTCAAAATAATAAATAACAACAGTTAACATTTATTGAGTGTCCACATGTCACTTATACAAGCCTGGCGTTGTAAAATGGAATTTGCCTATGTTATTTCTGAATTTCATAACAATTTCAGTTTAAAGTAGACACTATTACCTTCACTTTATAGATGAGGAAACTATGAAATAGAAAATTATCCACAAGTGGAGGACACAGGAGTTGAGTTCGGTTTTCTCTGACTTCAGTGCCAATGCATTTCCCACTGTGCATGGAAAAGAATAGATAACTATTGATGCCTCAATTTAAGCACAAGTGTAGGCATTCCTCCCTGTGCCTCTTTTTAGTCCTTCATTAGAAATGAACACAAAATGGTCCCTCCCCTCTTACAATATGTGAATTTGGACCTCCTTGGCCAAGGGTAAAATAAGTGTCAGAGTTCCAAAACAGTTCTACATTAGCAAATCCTCTTCTTTCCATTACTGCCAATTGATATTTTTCCCTCTCAAGTCTGATCTTGGGTTTGCTAGTAAATATTGTTTCTATCTCCACCCTCACTAGCAAACACAGCTGGTTTTGGCTGTCAGAAATTCAAAGAACCTTCTGCAAAGATTTAAACTATATGAAAACAATAAAATGAAAAGGAGAAAGAATGTTTAAATGGAAGATAACATCTTAAAATACAAGTTTGACTTTGCATTTTTGGAAGCCAATGAAAGTTGAGAAAGAAATGATATTTTTATTGTCGTTCTTGTTATGTGGTTCTTCTGAATAGATATGTCCCAAATGAATGATAAAGTCAGCAAAGTCAATACTCAATTCTTGTGTTCTCCATTATCTTACCAAAAAAAAGAAGCTTATGTTCAAGTCCTCACTTGGCTGCCTATCAACTTCACCCTGTCCCTTCATCTCTGAGTGCAGTTTCCTCAAGTGTAACATTAAAGGCTTGACTGCATGGATAAGCCCTAGTTCTAACACTCTACTTTTACATTTATAAACCATGGAACCACTATTTCTAAAGGGTAATGATTCTGTTTCTCCTAATTTCATGCTTTTTGTAGGTTCTTTGTGTGTATCTGGACTTTGAGTTATGTACCAATGGTGAATGGAGCCATATTATATATATATATATATATATATATATATATATATATATACATATATATATATATATATATATATATATATATATAACATTTTTTAGGAAGATTGATACAACTCAATAATTCTGGGGTAAGGCAAAATTTAAAACATCTGTATTAATAAGTAAATGACATGATTTACTTCACATGTTTCAAGTGTACAATTTCTTTAGTTTGGCCAAAGGTATGCACCTGTGGAACCATCACCACAATAAGATAGTGAATAAATTTTTTCTCATGCCCCTTGTAATGCCTCCCTTCTCCTTCTCCACTCCCACCCCCCCGAAGTGTTTTTGTCATAACAGATTTGTTTGTGTATTGTAGAATTTACTTAATTATAATCACACAGTATGCATAGTTTTTTCTGTCTTCTTTCACTTAATACAATAATTTTGAGGTTCAGCCACGTTGCCACTTGTGTCAATAGATCATTCCTTTTTATTTCTGAGTAATATTCCATCACATGGAAATACCACTATGTATTAGTTTATTAATAGGCACTTGGGCTATTTTCTGGAGCTTATCATCTGCCACATTTAGCTCTGAATTATGCCAGCTTCCTGTAACAGTGAAGTTGCTGATTCTCATGGATTTGTCAATCATAGTAGAACTATAATGACTGTGGAGCTGGAAGCGGTGGTTGTAGCTGAGAAGTGATAATAGCCTTATGCCACAGATTCCCACTGTCCCTGCCTGAGATTCAGTAGCTTTCCCAAATAAATGCTCCTTAATTTGCTATATCTCTAAAGTCCTGAAATGGTTATTTTTTTAAACAATCTTTTCTAGTTTTATTGATGTTTTTAGGAGAGAGGGTATACCAAGTTATTCACTCTGTCATTCCGGAAGTCCACTGATTTTTATTTTGGTATAACTTTTCTGGTAAGTTACATGAAATGCAGATAGCTTCTACTTTTCAGAAAAGTTCCATCTAGTAAGGGAAATAGAATTTGTTCCCACATAGCTAAAATACAAGATAAATGTAAAAGCACTGCATTAAAAAGCAACAACCTAGTTATTTAGGTATTTGGAGGAAGGAAATAGCATTCCCTTTAGGAAGGGTAAGGAAAAAGCAGAGGGTGTCATTTGCATGAGTCTTAAAGAGTTGATAGGATTTCAATATATATTGAAAGACTGAGTGTAGCAGTTGCATGAGTAGTTATGTTAACCTGGGAATTTTTAAATTCCTTCATGTTTATAACGTTTTGCATGAATACACTTTCATTATAAAACTATTCAAATAATATAGGTGATCACATTCAAGCATCTCTGCCCCCGCACCATCTCAACCCCATCCCACCATCTCAACTCCATCCCACTCATTTTCCCACCAATACTTCTAGACCTTTCCATATGGATTTCTGAAAATTTGAATGGGATGAGTTCATCCACACTTAGATGAAGAACAGCAATGACAAAAAAGGAATATTTCTAGAGCTAAGTCTTTGTTGACACAAATGAATATTTGTAAAGATCAATGACAACTGGAAGCACCTGGCTAATATCACCAATAACAGCAAACAATTTACTACCTGAGTAAACATATAAAAGTAAATCAGTAGCTAGAGAAGTTGGTTTATTTGTTAGTCAAGACAAGCTAGGTTATGCTATACACAATCCTAAAGGTTTAATGCAATAATATTGAACTGGTTTCTTGGGGCGACCGGGTGGCTCAGTCAGTTCAACATCTAACTGCGGCTCAGGTAATGATCTCCGGTTTGTGAGTTCGAGCCCTGTGGCTATGCTGAAAGCTCAGAGCCTGGAGCCTGCTTCAGATTCTGTGTGTGTGTCTCTCTCTCTTCCCCTCCCCCACTTGTTCTTACTCTCTCTCTCTCTCCCTCAAAAATAAATACATTTAAAAAAAAAAAAGGAACTGATTTCTCATCCACATGAACTCCAGTGCTTTCCAACTTTCCTGAAATGGAGGAGTTCTTCCCTTCCAGCTGCACAGCCTCAGGCCTTAGAAAAAGTTAAAAAATCGCACAAGAGATTCCTTGGTTAGGTCTGGAAATGATGTACGTAATTTCTTAAAAAATTTTTTTTTAATCTTTATTTATTTGTGTGTGTGAGAGAGAGAGAGAGAGCAAGCAGGAGAGGGCAGAGAGAGGAGACACAGAATTCAAAGCAGCTCCAGACTCTGAACTTTCAGCAAATAGCCTGATGTGGGATTCGAACTCATGAACCATGAGTTCATGACCTGAGCCAAGGTGGACGCTCAACTGACTGAGCCACCCATGTGCCCAAATATGTATATAATTTCTGCTTACAATGCACTGAATAGAATTCAGTAGCAGGTAGGTTCAAGGGGGGTCTGGAAAATTAGTCTTCTTGTGTGCCTCAGCTTGTGTGAAAAGTTTAAAATATGTTGATGAATTCCTATCATTTTCTCTGCCTCAAGTTTCCTCATCTGTGAGGTGTATGTCAACTGTATGATTACAGCCTTCCCAGTTCTATCTTTTATATATATTACATTCAATACAATAATCTGACTTCACTTTGGCATTCAAATGGATTGAGTTTATTTTTAACTTCATTTAATTGTGTTTTTTGTCTATTTGTCATTATACTGCATTTAATATCAAGTTAAGAGATTATCAAATATGAGAGTGATCTGCATGCAACATCTGTCACTCTATTGAGTGCAAGCATTCATAGGCTGACCTGGCTGGCTAGGCTGAATCCCCTTCTTACTTCATTCGCTGTGTGTTCTTTTGGAACATGTTAGCTAGCTTGGTTTAATAGAAGGACTTTCCCAGAGAGAAGAGGAACATGTATGAGTAACTGTACTTCCCTGCAGAAGCTCCAAACAAGTTCTCAGTGTCCATTTGCAGAATATAGGGTAGTCAAGTTTCCAAGACTCCAGGCACATCCAAATAAGATGCTGTGTGTGGCAGTCTGCCCTAAAAAAAAGAAAAAAGAAAAAAAGAAAGAAAGAAAGTTATGATTATCTGAGTATTTTTTTGTGTGCAAAAGCCTCCTAAATTTCAAAATTAATGGGAATATGTAGAAGCAGAAATAAAATCATTAGTTAATTTCTAGGCAATGTGTTGTAATTGAAAGAGTCAAGATTTCTGAATTTAAGTCATGACTTATTGAGAGATGATTTTAAGCAAGTAACTTACATCATTTAGCCTTTCTGAACCTCCACTATTACCGTTTTCATTTATTAATAATTATGACCACACTTAAAGGTTGGGAAGATGGCAAAGTAAGAGAACCCTAAGCTCACCTTGTCCCATGGATACTAGATAACACTCACATCAGTGTAATAACCCAAAATGACCCAGAAAGAAGATTTGCAGCACAAGCTCCACAACTAAATGCAGAGAAGAGGTCACATTGAAAAGTATAGGATGGTGGAGATTTAGTGGCAGACTAACCAGATCTCGATGTCCATGGTGAGGAAGATCCACAGGCAGAGAAGGATTAGAAACAGACTATCATAAAGGGAAGACAAATCCCCATAAAATTTGTTTTTGACGACTAGAGAGGCTGAATTTTGTGAGTTCTTACAACCAGCAGGACTTAAAACATGGAACTTTAAAAATCAGCAGGCTGGAGGGAAATAGGAAGCAGAGTCCTCTTCTTTAAAGAGATAGCATGACAAACAACCCGTGGAGACACAGCTTAGAAGCAATAGCTTGAAAAATGCCTGGGGCATATTGGGAAGAGAATTATTCACTCACTTCAGAGCATGTCCTGGAGGGACAGGATTCACAAGGATATACCTCCAGGAAAAAGGAGCTGGCAGGTGCCATTTCCCTCCCCTGGCCCCTAGCATAAACACCCGGCCACCTGTAGAGATAAGCTCAGTATGGACACCAACTACTTAACTTGTTTACACAAAGGACATCCTCCCACCACACTTTGACAGATATGCTCTTTCTAGTCACCTTTGCTTCAGTCCCATTGCTGAAGATCCCCTCCACCAGAAGACCAGCACAAAACTTACCAAAAACTTTTCTCTCTACCTGCAGGGTTTGTGGAACCTTGGTACCAGACCAGTAGTCACCTTGTTAAAATTGACATCCCACCCCTGCTGGCCCAGTCCTGGCAGCAGCTGTTCATCACCTTTCAACAGAACATAAAACTTGAGGATACTGCACACCCCACCCCCTCGAATAAACTCTTGGTCAAACCCATTCAAACTGAAATCACAAACCTGGCAGTGTGCAAGAAGCCCTTATAGGGGCCAGCACCACTCCAAAGTGACTCCTGCCCTAAATAAAGTAAAACACACACACACACACACACACACACAAACACACACACACACACCATTCAGATGGCAGCCCCAGCAGTGGGCTAGGGGCAGACATTTGATCTGATCGCAAGCTGGGCTCATCAATGACAGCTTCTCAAGGGACAACACAGAGAAAGCACCCTGTAGTTTGGTGCTACTGCATCTCTGGCAAATGCATGGTCTGACTAAATTCAAGCCCAAGGTGGTCCTGGACTGATCTATGAACAACACAAGGACCAAACACTGCCTAGAACAGGCAAAGAGAGCCACTGCAGATGACTGAACTGAAGAAGAAAGTGGCCAATACGCAGGGTGCAGCAAACACTCATAGGGGACACCCTATGAAGCACCACACTCTAACAAACGATGGACACTGCACTGCAAGGCACTACTGGACCTCTTCTTCATGAGGCCATTACTTCTAAGAGCAAAGAACATAGCTGACTTTCCTAACACAGAGAAACAGACATAGAGAGTCAGATAAAATGAGGACACAGAGGAATATATCCCAAATGAAAGAACAGGACCCAATCACAGCAAGATATCTAAGTGAAACAGAGATCAGTAATATGCCTGATAAAAAATTTAAACAAATGATCACAAAGATATTCACTGAACTTGAGAAAAGAGTGGAAGACATCGGTGAGATCCTTAAAGAGATTAAAAAAAAGAACCAATCAAACATGAAGAACACAATACTTGAAATTAAAAATACTCCAGATGGAATAAATAGCAGGCTAGAGGAAGGAGAAATAATAATCTGGAAGACAGAGCAATGGAAAGTCATCAAGCTGATCATGTGAAAGAAAAAAAATGCAAAATGAGAATAGACAGGGAAATCAGGGTCTCCTCACGCATAATAGCATTTGTATTATAGGGATCTCAGAAGAAGAAAGAGAAATTTCATTTTATACACAATAGCTGAAAACTTCCCTAATCTGGGGAAGGAAACAGCCAGATCCAGGAGGCATAGAGATCCCTAATAAAATAAACGTGAGAAGGTCCACACCAAGGCACATAGTAATTAAAATGGCAAAAATAGTGATAAAGACAAAATTTAAAAACAGCAAGAGGAAAGAAGATAGTTACATAAAAGGGAAACCCTGTGTGGTTATCAGATAATTTTTCAGCAGAAACTTTGCAGGCCAGAAGGGAATGCCATGATATAGAATGATGAAAAGAAAAAAACAAAAAAAACAAAAAAAAAAACAAAAAAAAACAAAAAAAACCAAAACTGCAGCCAAGAATATTCTATCCAGCAAGGCTGTCATTCAAAACAGGATAGATAAGGAGTTTCCCAGATTTAAAAAAAAGCTAAACGAGTTCATGACCACTAAACCAAACCTAAAGAAATGTTGAAGGGGACTCTTTGAGTGGAAAAGAAAGACCATAAATAGGAGTACAAAAAGCAGGAAGCACAAAAACACTAAAATTAAGCATATTTGCAAAAAACAAAGGACTCACAAAATAAAAGAATGTAAGATATGATACCATATACCTAAAACACAGAGGGGAGAGGAGTAAATATTGGGTTCAAACTTAAGTGATGAACAACTTCATATAGACTTCTATATGCAGAAAATGTTGTATACAAGGCAAATGATAACCACAAATAAAAAGCCAGAATAGATAAGCAAAATTAAAAAGAAAGGAATCCAAATATACCATTAAAGAAAGCCAGCAAGCAATGAGAGAAGAGAGCAAGAGAAGAAAGGATCATAGAAGAATGACAAAAACAACCACAAAACAAGTAACAAAATGGCAATACATACATGCTTATAACTAATTACTTCAAATGTAAATGTCTAAATGCTCCAATCAAAAGATATAGGGTGATAGAATGGATAAAAAAAAATACCCATCTGTGTGCGGCTTACAAGAGATTTATTTCAGACTTAAGATACCTTCGGATTGAAAGTCAGGGGATGGAGAAATGCTTATTATGCAAATGCAGGTGAAATAAACTCCTGGGTAGCAACATTTACATTAAAAAAAAGAAATTTTAAAAAAGAGACTATAACAAGTGACAAAGAAGGTGAGTATGTAATAATAAAAGGGACTATTCAACAAGAAGATATAACAATTATAAATATTTATGCATCCAACCTAGGAGTACCCAAATGCATGAAACAGTGAATAACATATATAAAGAAGATAATAAATAGTAATAAAATAGTAGTAGAGATTTTAACACCATATTTACATCAATGGACAGATCACCCAAACAGAAAATCACCAAGGAAATCATGTCTTTGAATGACACACTGGACCAGACAGATTTAACAAATTAATTCAGAACATTCCATCCTAAAGCAGAATATACAATTTTTCAAGTGCACGTTGAACATTCTTGAGAATAGATCATATATTAAGCCACAAAACAAGTCTCAACAAATTTTTCAAAACCGAAGTCATACCATGCATCATTTCTGATGACTACACTATGAAACTAGAAATCAACCACAAGAAAAAATCCAGAAAAAGCACAAATACATGGAGGTTAAATAAAATGCTACTAAACAATGAATGAGTCAACCAAAAAAGCAAAAATCAAAGAAGAAATAAAAAAATACATGGACAGAAAAACCACAATGGTCCAAAATCTTTGGGGTATTGTAAAAGTGATTCTAAAAGGGAAGATTATAGAAATATGAGCCTATTTCAAGAAGCAAGAAAAATCTTAAATAAACAACCAAACATCACACCTAATGGAGCTAGAAAAAGAACAATGAACAAAACCCCAAAACAGCAGGAGGAAGGGAATAATAAATATTAGAGCAAAAATAAGTGATATAGAAACTAAAAAAACTACAAAACAGATCAATGAAACAAGGACCTGTTTCTTTGAAAAGATCAACAAAATTGATTTTCTAGCCAGACTCAAAAAAAAAGAAAAAGAAAAAAATATTCAATAAACAAAATGACGACTGAGAGAAGAGAAATAACAATCAGCACTGTAGACATATAAACAAATGTAAGAGAATATTATGAAAAATTATATGCCAACAAATTGGACAACCTAGGGAGAAATAGATAAATTCTCAGAAACGTAAAACCTCCAAAACAAACAAACTGTACCAAAACTGAAGTAGAAAGAAACTTTGAACAGAGTAATCACCAGCAAAGAAATTGAGTCAGCAATAAAAAAACTGAATAAACAAGAGTCCAGGACCAGACAGCTTGCAGGTAAATTCTCCTAAACATCTATAGAAGAGTTAATATCTATTCTTCTCAAACTATTCCAAAAAAATAGAAGAGTAAGGAAAACTTCCAAATTCATTCTATAAAGCCAGTATGACCTTGGTAACAAAACCAGATAAAGACAACACAACAAAATAGAATTACAGACCAATATCTCTGATGAACATACATGCAAAAATCTTCAACAAAATATTAGCAAACCAAATCCAACAATATATTTTAAAAAGCATTCACCATGATCAAATGGGCTTTATTGTTAGGAATGCTAGGGTGGTTAAATAATTGCAAATAAATTAACATGATACATTCTATCAATAAGAGAAAGGATAAAAACCATATGATCATTTCAATAGCTGCAGAAAAAGCATTTCATGAAATACAACATCCATTCATGATAAAAACTCTCAGCAAAGTACATTTAGAGGGAACATGCCTCAACATAATAAAGAACTTCTATGAAAAACACAGCTAACATCATTTTCAAAGGGGAAAAACTGAGAACTTTTCCCCTAAGGACAGGAACTAGACAAAGTTGTCTACTCTCATCATTTTATTCCACACAGTACTGACAATACTATGCTACATTTTTATTCAACATAATACTGAAAGTATTATGCTGTGACTATAATAAAGTCACAGCAATCAGACAACACAAGAAGTTAAGGCTACAAAATTGTCAAGGAAGAAGTGAAACTTTCATTATTTACAGATCACATGATACTATATGTAGAAAATACTAAAGATTTTACTAAAACACTACTAGAACAGATAAAAGAATTCAGTAAGCTCACAAAATACAAAATCAATGTAAATAAATCTGTTGCATTTCTATACACTAATAATGAAGTGGCAGAAAGAGAAATTAAGAAATAATCTCATTTATAAATAATTCACCCAAAATAATGAATAAATTTAACCAAAGAGGTGAAAGACCTGTACTATGAAAACTACAAAACTTTGATGAAAAAAATTGAACAGAACACAAAGAAATGGAAAGACATTCCATACTCAAGAACTGGAAAAACAAATATTGTTAAAATTTCTATACCACCTAAAGCAATCTGCAGATTTAATGTGGTACCTATCAAAATACTAACAGCATGTTTCACAGAACAAGAACAAACAATCCTAAAATTTGTATGGAACCACAAAAAACCCTGAATAGCCAAAACAATCTTGAAAAAGAAAACAAAACTGGTGGGATCACATTCCAGACCTCAAGTTATAAGCTATATTATAAGTAGTAATCAAAACAGTATGGTACTGGCACAAAAATAGACACGTAGTTCAATAGAACAGAATAAAAAGCCCAGAAAAAAGCCCACAATTATATGGTCAATTAATCTTCAACAATTATTCTTCAACAAGAATATGCAATGGGAAAAAGTCCATCTCTTCTATAAATGGTGTCAGGAAAACTGGACAGCTATGTGGAAAGCAATAAAACTGGACCACTTTCTTATATTATAACATAAAAATAAACTCAAAATGGATTAAGAACCTAAATGTGAGACCTGAAACCATAAAAGTCCTAGAGGAGAGCATAGGCAGTAATTTCTCTGACATCAACCATAACCTCTTTCTAGATATCTCTTGAGGCAAGGAAAACAAAATCAAAAGCCAACTATTAGGACAATTTCAACATAAAAACGTCTGCACAGCAAAGGAAACAATCAACAAAACTAATAGGAGAAGAATGGGAGAAGTTATTTGAAAATGACATATTTGAGAAAGGGCTAATATCCAAAATATATAAAGAACTTATACAACTCAACACCAAAAAATAATAATAACCCAATTAAAAAATGAACAGAAGATACGAACAGACATTTCCCCAAAGAAGACATGCAAATGGCCAAAAGACACATGAAAAGATGCTCAACGTCATTCATCATCAGGGAAATGCAAATCAAAACCACAAAGAGATCACCTCACACCTTTCAGAATGACTAAAATCAAAAACAAGTGTTGTCAGGGATGTAGTGAGAAAGGAACACTTGTGCACTGTTGGTGGGAATGCACACTGTTGAGCCCACTATAGAAGACAATATGGAGATTTCTCAAAAAATTGAAAATAGAATTAGCCTATGATCCAGTAATTACACTATAGGATATTCACCCAAAGAATGACAAAACACTAAATTGAAGGGATATATGAACCCCTATGTTTATTGCAACATTATTTACAGTAACCAAATTATGGAAGTAGCCCAAATGTCCATTGATAGATCAATGGATAAGGAAGAGATGTAAATATATGCATACATCTATACATATATATACATGTATATATGTATATACATATATGTGTGTGTATATGTATATGCACAATGGAATATTGTTCAATCATAAAACAGAATGAATTCTTGTCATTTGCAACCCACGTGGGTGAAGCTGAGACTATAATGCTAAACCCAATAAGGTAGTCAGAAAAAAGACAAATACCACATGATTTCTCTCATGTGAAATTTAAGTAATGAAACAAAGGAGCAAAGGAAAAAAAACAAACAAACAAACAAACAAACAGAGACAAACCAAAAACCAGAGAACAAACTGCTGGTTACTAGAGGAGGTAGGTGGCAGGATGAGTGAAATAGGTAGAGATTAAGAGTACACTTATCATGGGGTGCCTAGGTGGTTCAGTCAGTTAAGTGTCTGACTTTGGCTCAGGTCATGATCTCATGGTTCCTGAGTTTGAGCTCCATGTTGGGCTCTGAGGGCTTGGAGCCTGGAGCCTGCTTTGGATTCTGTTTCTCCCTCTCTCTTTTTCTCTGCCCTTTCCTTGCTTGTGTGCATGCACTCTTTCTCTATCTCTCAAAAAATAAATAAAATATTAAAAAAAAAGAGTACACTTATCATAATGAACACTGAGTAATATATGGAACTGTTGAATCACTGGATTATATACCTGAAACTAATAAAACACTATATGTCAACTACACTGGAATTAAAATTAAAAAAAATAAAATAAAATAATAATAATAATAAGGACCAATTCACCTGGATATTCTAAGAATCAAAAGACAAAGTGCATGGGAAGTTCCTCTATAAAGACCTACACAATTTAAAAAATAAACAAGGAGAGAAAACACAAAAAGGAAAACAAGCAAGGGAAGGCCCAGGGCTAGAACTGTAGTGCTTATGAGAAACTTGCACTCAGAAGTGAATGGGTTGGGATTTGAGACCTCTGCAGCAATATCAGAGGGAAAACAGAGCTGGAAGTCTAGAGAGGAGAAAAGGAAGCGGGGGAGTAGGGTCAGTGAGGAATAGAAAGAATGGGAAGAAAAAGAGATAGGGCTTTGTGAGTTAAAAAAAATGAGTTTAGAGGGCAATTTTTAAATAAATTTTTAAATTTGGAACAAATATAGATTTACGGAAAAGTTACAAAGATTACACACGGGTTTCTTCTATACTCCTCACTCAGTTTTCCCCACTTTTAACATCTTATGTAACAATAACATATTTACCAAAAGTGTGACATATAGCACAACATACTGAACACAGTGTGTAGTAGAAATTATTCTGTACAGATTCATACACACCACTAGCACTAGTGAGAAATTGACATTGGTACATTATTATTAACTGAACACCAGAATTTATTTGAAACCCTAATCTTTTTATAGCTGTCAACTCATTTTACTGGTCTCAGGTGAACTTAAACTGATCCCTGTCCTCATGTGTCCCCACTTCCTTAATTTCTGGCTTCCTGACTCAGTTCCCAAAAATATATGGTGAAGCGAAATCACAGATGTCTTTCCTGGACCTCAGGACAACACAAATGTGTGTCTTGATGAACAGATATTCTGGAAATAACTCTTCAGTGTTAGTCTTTCTAGGTAGCAGGGTGAGATGATGCATCCACCTGGGTCAGTAAAGAAAGTGCCATCATTTTATTTTCTTTAACTTAGTCACAAACCACCAGGAAATTACTTTGAACAATATGAGACATATTGCAGAAAGCCCTTGGGAAAGGAGGCATTTAAAAGTCACCACATTCTACAATATTTGTAGAGGCATCTTAAGAGAAAGATTTGCATAGTGGCACTACCTCAGATCATGTCAGGATAACCTGAAGATCACTCTTGAAGTTTCATCTATTTGAAGTGGTCTTCAAACATATTTCTAAGAATAGTTTAGATATCATATGTGTTGGGTAGTCATAATGACTCTTGGCATTTAGTGCAAACAGAGTGAGAGATGGGAAGCATCTGCAATGCTCAGGTCAGTATTACACAATGAAGAATTGTCCTGCCTAGCCATCAAGCAAACACTGATGAATACTGCCAAGAAAAAGTGAATCTTTGAGATATCCATAAGGCAGAGGCTAAGGATTCGTTATCAGCTTTTCTAGGAATCAGCATCTCCTGATTCCTTAGGGCTAGCTTTTCAGGGAAACACCGATTGTCAGAAATGCAATGTCATGTGTGTATGTTTCCTTCTTCAGCATGGAGAAAGAAAAGAGGCAAATTTATCAGAACTGTAAATCACAACAATATAAATAAGGATAGCCATAGATACATATACACATTCCATGAGTGGTTTCTTTTCTTTTGTGTGTATCAGTGCTATAGCAGAAATAATTACACTCTGGTGCTTGCCAAGCTTCTTAATTCAGTAACAGTTGCAAGTTATTCTCTTAAATTAATAGAATTCTGAGAGCAAATATCACTAAATACTGTGAAAATGCTTCTCATTATTTTACATATTTTCTCCCTGCATCTGCGTGTCTCAAAACAGACCTAAAAGCTCCACCAGAGACAGGAGTTCAGCACTTCAACACGTGTCCTTTTAAAAATGTGGGGAAATTCACAAATTAATTTGCAAGCTAAATTATGTAATCGGATACTGATTTATTCTCCAAGTACAGTTAATAGGTTGCTTTTTTCATTAAAAAAGTTTAATGTTTATTTATTTTTGAGAGAGAGAAAGAGACAAAGGGCGAGTGAGGGAGGGGCAGAGAGAGAGGGAGACACAGAATTTGAAACAGGCTCCAGGCTCTGAGTTGTCAGCACAGAGCCTAAGGTACCCACAAACCATAAGATCATGACTTGAGCCAAAGTCGGATGCTTAACCAACTAAGCCATTTAGGTGCCCCTATTTTCTTCTTTGAAGGAGGCAAAAAGACTTGCTGTGGGCCCAAGAAGAGTTTTGCCAATATGTAGAACTTGCTTAAGGTAGAAATTTCAGTCCTCATTGGCTTAAATTCATGGTATGTGAGGTTATGAAATTGGGCAAAAATGGTCATTGAAAGTGTCATTTAAAAAATCCATTCAAGGGTTCATGGGTGGCTTAGTTGGTAAAGTGTCTGACTTCAGTTTGGGTCATGATCTCACAGTTCACGGGTTTGAACCCTGCGTCGGGCTCTGCGCTGACAGCTCAGAGCCTGGAACCTGCTTCAGATTTTCTGTCTCCCTCTCTCTCTGCTCCTCCTCCACTTGTGCCCTGTCTTTCTCTCAAAAGGTGAATAAACATAAAAAAAAAAAAAAACAACTATTCATTTCCTTTCCCCTGATAAACTTTGCACATACAACCCTGCTTGCAACTTCTAGAAATCTAGCTGTCTACCAGTATACTATTCAGCTATACTAGACTTATTTCTTATGGCAAACACACAATTGTTATCTCAGCCTCATTACTGCTCACACCTTACCTAACTTCATTTTGGCTTTGATATTTGTTGGCTTTGAAGGGAAGAATAGGTCTGGTATCCCTTCTATTCCCAAGAAGACATGCTAACTGTGCTATAGGAAATAGGGACAATTTAGAAGCTTTACAGAATTTCAACAAGAACAAAAAGGAATTCATGCAGTGAAATAAAAATTAAGCTGTGCTGAAATCTTTGCACATTCTCAGCATGATTTTATATGCACTTAATATATTGATAAGTATTCCAAATACAGCATAATTTAAATTCTAATTCAGGATATTAAGTACTACTGAAACAAAACCATCTTTTAGTTTAGCCTATGGATTCACAAGCAGTTCCTATACCATTAACTTTTCACTAAAAGATTTCATACCTACTTTGACAGTGAATAAGCACCTATACCAAGATCTGTTTTATTTACCAAGGATAAATACTTAAAAGATCTCCTTTAAAGATTCCAATTTTATGTTACAGGAAGTCATAACAAGTATTTTTTTTTAATGATACACAAACAGAATGCTATGTACCCACTGCCAGTAGAAGCAATGGCCAAGTCACAAGGAGATAAAGCATGAGTATTACTTTAATATCTTAACTGTGCTTATTGTTTTCTTTGTAATATGATACTGTATTGGCAACTGGGAATATCTTGGAATCAAGGGCTCTTGATGATAAAAAGAAACTCAGAGACCAACTGGATAATTTCTTTTGCTTTATTAATATGGAAGTTGGGGTCCAGTGAGGTAAATTGACTGGATCAAGATCATCCAAACTTCTAGGAGACCTCCATCAAAACACTGCCACGTTTAAGAAAGGTTTTTCTAGGGGCGCCTGGGTGGCGCAGTCGGTTAAGCGTCCGACTTCAGCCAGGTCACGATCTCGCGGTCCGTGAGTTCGAGCCCCGCGTCAGGCTCTGGGCTGATGGCTCGGAGCCTGGAGCCTGTTTCGGATTCTGTGTCTCCCTCTCTCTTTGCCCCTCCCCCGTTCATGCTCTGTCTCTCTCTGTCCCAAAAATAAATAAAAAACGTTGAAAAAAAATTAAAAAAAAAAAAAAAAGAAAGGTTTTTCTATTTTTTTCTGGGAAAACAAAAACAAAACCTTTAACTTCAGTAGTTATAATGTTTACTGCCACTGAAGATAAGTTCTCTGTTGCTGGACTTTGGTATATGCCCTAAGATAATGTAATGTATGATTTTCAGTTAAATACCTTATTCCTATTATATGTGTTGCAACTGAACCAAATTTGCTAGTTAGTCTCATATGAAAAACCACAAGTGTTTTCATATTTTGATCAGATTCTAAGACACTTTCTCTTCTTAAAGTTTTGTATGTTTCAAAGCTTCATATATAAGATTCAAAATGAAAGGGCCTCTTCCTGACCATAGTATAAAAAATAAGCACTTCCCAATCTGATCTTCCTTTATATTTTTCACCATTTACCACATATCATAAGGAAATGATTATATAAATCATATATTATTCAATCAGAGAGAAATTATTTGCTCTGAACTGATCAGATACCTCATCTAAGCCTCTGTAATCTATTGGTTAGGTCACAGACTTACATATACAGAATTTTAGGAAATATAGCAAATGAGTCTTCTCAGGTGGTTAATGCTACTTACAGAGTAAAAGAGATCACATTTGTTAAGCTAGTGACTGGCAGCATAGCATGTCTATAGTAGGAGGGTGTTTGTTTCAAGGGTATAGTTACAACTCTTTAATGAGAAGGTAGTTATTGCTTTGAGATTAGTTCAGAGATAAGAACCCTTTCCACTGGCAGCCAAATGGAATTTCATGACTTTTTTGACCTCGGCCATCAATATTATGGCTTCTAGCCATCCCCTCTGTTTTGGTCTGAGTGCACAGGTGGCAATATTACAAATAAAACAGTTGGGGCACAGGTTAAAATGCCAGTGGCAGAATTTGAGCCACTGTAACCTAGGGAGTTGAGTAATCATAACAGTACCATCGCATCTGTGAATTCAGACCCATGGCGCTATTCCAGAAAGTGTGAATTCAAGTTACCTTCCCTGAATGACAGTTCTGTCTTTTCCTCATGGATTTCCCACTTGTAATAGAGGTTTAGGTTGATATGCCCAATTCTGTGGTAACAACAGACAGAATCTGGGAGTCACACTTTTTGAGGTCAGTTGACCTAGGAAAGTTAGGCAATCAATACAACATTTGATGATCACCATTTTTTCAATTTATCCTAAAGCAGTGAACCCACTCTGTCAACAATTTCTTTTTTTTTAATATGAAATTTATGGTCAAATTGGTTTCTATACAACACCTAGTGCTCATCCCAACAGGTGCCCTCCTCAATACCCCTCACCCACCCCCCATCAACCCTCAGTTTTTTCTCAGTTTTTAAGTGTCTCTTATGTTTTTGCTCCCTCCCTCTCTAACCTTTTTTTTCCTTCCCCTCCCCAATGGTCTTCTATTAACTTTCTCAAGATCCACATAGGAGTGAAGACATATGATATCTGTCTTTCTCTGTATGACTTATTTCAACAATTTCTTAAATCTACCTTTAAATAAATAATATTTCTGGAACTCACGCTGAATAACCAGAATAGCTTGTAGATTAAAAACTAGTTGAATATAATTCTAACACTACCAAGTTTTCTATTAGGAATTCATCACTGAAATGGGTTTTACCACGGGATATTGCTACTATCCTACTATTTATATAAGTAATTTTATTTATCTTCAGAATTTTATTTTGCCAGTCTATAAAAGAACACTTGACTTAGTACAACAATTTAAAAAATAAGTAATTACTGATGCAGTCTTTAAAAAGCAAGAGTATGTATGTTCCATTTGCTTTGTGTTGTGTCCTACCATGCTGCCACAGACCTAAGGGGAAAATACTGTTAGAGAATGACGATTTCTATGCTGTTCCTTTAGGTTGATTTGCAATGAAATGTTTTGAAATCTGATATTCTACTTTGCCATTTTCCTGAGTTATTTAAAGCTTTCCTTCTGCACACTTGAGAATGATGGGGTTTGAGGGTGCCAAGAACTAGCTTAAACTGACTAGGAGTGGGTTCGTGTTTTGGAGTCTTTATATCTTCCTACTAATATCACACTCTTTTGAGGAATGCTAAGAAATTGTGTGGACTTCAGAAATTGCTCACATTGCCTTTTTATTTTCTTAAATATTGTGTCTGATTTCATTTTTATCTCATTTTGTAAAATAATGTACAAATAAAATGTCCTGCTTTTGTATTCTCTGGAATCAATGAAAGATATTCTCTCTCTCTCTCTCTCTCTCTCTCTCTCTCTCTCTCTCACACACACACACACACACACACACTCTCTCTCTCTCTCTCTCTCTCACTCTCACTCTCGCTCTCTCTCTCCCTCCTTCTCTCTCCACTCCAACTTGTTAGGACTTGCTGTGACAATACAGAAAACAGTATTGGCTTGAGAACCAATAAGCTGAGAGGCTGCCATGTGTAACCAGAATCCAAAAATATTTCTAGCTAGGTATATTTTGTCATAAAAATCTCTCCATTTGCACTGCCCTTTTGATGGTTGCTCCTAATGTTATCCCTTTACCTGTGTACTTAAGAATTGTTTTTAGATGGATCATTTTCTGTTTCCAGGTGATCCTTTGCCATCACCTTCTTTATCCAGCCAATAGCAGTTGTTTACCTACCTACAAGAAATATTACTCTGAGGAATTGTTATGAAACCCCTCATGGTATGGGAAAAGAATTACTGACATTTTTAGTTCTGAATACCCAGCACTTTTTCTTCTTTTGAAATATACCACTGCACATGCATTTTAATTAAACCAAAAGTGCATTCACAGAGGGGTTTACATGTCACCACTTATTCTGAATAAGGGTTTTTCTCTCCTTTTTGGATGTTAAATCATTATCTGTCTTTCAACACGTGTGGAAAATGCAGTTATAATTGTTGTAAATAACATCTTTTCCTAAGCATAAATTTGGGATGTGGTCAGTTTTCTTTTTCCTCCAGAAGCTCAAAAACTTCAATTGTCTCACTATGGGTGTTTTCTAAAGTATAGTCACAAAAGAGATTCTGAAAATGACAATGTTGTGTTTGATATTTATTCTCTTGCACTGACTTCCATATCAAAACTGCTAAGTTGAGAAGACAAAAGATGCTTTCCCAACTGCTGGCAACACAAAGCTCCTTTGTATTCTGACTCTTCTCTTTCCCTTACATCAACATCAATAAGTATTTTGTGGGAGAAACTGAAATGTCAGTCTTTCCAAGGAGCAATCAAGTCCAGTTTATTCTTTACTCTGTAATTAAAGCCTGTTTCTATGAAAAAAGTAAACCAATACCCCAGTAGCCAAAGATAAACTGCCGTGCTATTTTTAATCTACAGCAACCCATTCAACACTATGAACCCTTTGAGACTTGCTGTAGTTTTGCATTCTTGAGCCAGTAGAAAAAAGATTCATGAAAGACAGTAGTGGATAATAGTTTTGTGGTAATAAAATTGGGTGTCTTCTTTTAAATGCTTGTTTTTAAACAAATACACTACAAAGGACCTGGATGAAAGTAAAAGGTTTTATGAATGTGCTTTATCCACCCAAACTGTGTATGCAGTATGAAGGGGAGCAGAATATACCACCCCCAAAATATGCTTCTGTGTTTTGAGCTAGTTATTTAAGACACAAAACAAACCAAACAAACAAACAAAACCCAGCAGACAGGGGAGAAGCTCTCAAAACCAAGTAGAATACCCTTTTGTAAGAGACATTTGCATTTATAAGGGAAATCTTTATTTGTAATGGTGTCTTTTTTTCTGTACCAGGAAGAAGAATTCTGGAAACTCTGATCCATGGGAAAGCCAAGGACTTAAATCAGCATAACAACTACACTTTTACTGTGATTTGCCACATAATGTCCCATAACTGGATCTCCCACACTCAACATCTTCTTCTGTCTTCAGCTGGAAATGGTATTAAAGGTGGAAGCTTGGGGTATTTCAGTTAGTTTTCCTGGGTCTCTCCCATGTAAACATAAGTTATACATATTATTAAACTTCTGCTTGTTTTTCTTCTGTTAATCTATCTTATTACAGAAGGTGAGAGGAATGACTCTCAGCAAAGAACCAAGAAGAGTAGAGGAAAAATATTTTTCCTTCCCTACAAGTCTTTCCTTTCATTCCCTGAATATGTGTCAATGCCAGTCCCAATGCCTCAATTTGCTGCAGGACTTGAGAATTTTTAAAAAAGGAACTCCAACACAAAAAGGGAAAAGAGGTTGAAACTGGTTATTAGACTTACTTCTTAAGTTCCACCTTAAGGGTCCCCTAAAGATAGCTTCCTCCTCAGCACCCAGCTGGCTGCCACACAGAAATGTGGACACTGTGCTCAGCTATGTCTTTGCTGAATCCCAGGCTCCTCTTCTCATGTTTGGCTGCTAGCTTCTTTCTCTAGAGAAGAGAAAATTTTAATATCACAATAATCTCATCAATTCAGTAAGCAACTCTTAGTTTTTAATCTCCATTAAGAATTCCTCCATTCAATCCTTCTCTTCTATGATTTGGTATATATATAATCAAAGGTTACATTAAAAGGATTTCCTCAAAGATGTATAGAGCCTATCCTATGGTTCTCTATATAGATATATACACCCAAGCCTATGAAATTTTTATATAGTAATATTTTGAATAAATAAGTCTTTTTTGCTCATCACCTGAGTTCAAAAAAGTCCCTTCTCACTATGAGCTGCTCTGCCCTTGTTATGGGAAATGTATAATATGTGATGATTTGTAAAGGATTTCCCAGGAAAAACATCACCCTCACCCCTATGACTTTATTATGTCAATCCTCTATTCCTGTGCTGCCCAAGAGGAATACAATGCAAGCCACAAATGTGACCCATATATGAAATTTAAAATTATTTCCTGGCCACATTAAAAAAGTAATACAAAGAAAGAGGTGAAATTAATCTTAATAGCATATTCTATTTAACTTAACATGTCCCCAATATTATCATTTTAACATCTCAATATTAAAAACATCATTACTGAGTACTTTTTCTTTTCTTATTTTTTTTAAATATAGAGGCATTGAAATTCAGTTGGTATTGTACATTTACAACACATTTCATTTCAGATTAGCTATATTTCTTTTTTTTTTAATGTTTATTTTTGAGAGACTGAGAGACAGAGCACAAGCAGGGGAGGAGCAGAGAGAGAGGGAGGCAGACATAGAATCCAAAGCAGGCTTCAGGCTCTGAGCTGTCAGCAAAAAGCCAGATATAGGGCTCAAACCCACAAACTGTGAGATCATGATCTGAGCCGAAGTGGGATGCTCAACCTACTGAGCCACCCCAGAGTCCCAGGTTAGCTATATTTCAAGTGCTCAATAGCAAGTCTAGTGGCTACCATACTGGATGAAGTCGTTCTAGATCTTCCCTGGTAGATGGGTCTTTCCTTTATATAGACCCACCTACTGAATACATGGATGGACAATGGCCAGACCATGTATGACAATAAACTCTGGTCTACATAAGACTCACAGAAAGTCATCCTATAACATCTATAACAATTGTTTTGGAATGATCAAGACTTGATCAATGACTGTATACCTCCCTAGCCCTCCTCCATCCCATCCTTCCAATCCAGGACCAACCAGAGAAAGTCAAATATGCTCCCCAATCAATCACATAGGATGACTGCCTCTAGTTAGCTTCCTCCAGGTTTTCATGCCAAGAAACTCCAATCAGAGCATACCTGAAGCCTTACTTTTTTTTTTTTTTTTTGCTATTATTCTAACTTCCCTGCTTGCCTTTGATTCCTTGCCAAACACAAGTGGTAGCAGCTGACTACTTGCTTTAGAATCTGAATTAATAACCTCTGTTATCATTTGGGTGGTCTTAGGTTATTTTGATAAGACTTGAACTTCATTTTCCATTGTGTAGAAATTTTCTTATATTTGAAAACCCAATTTGTGAACTCCATGAGGAAATGGTGGAATGTGGTATAGAAAAGAGTGCTCTTGACCCAAGGCAATATGGTTTACAGCAGCTACATTTTGGTGGAAACACACACATTTGGGGGTTTTGTTTGTTTGTTTGTTTGTTCATTTGTTTGTACATTTAGGTAGCGACAGACAAATGTTTACAAAGATTAAGGCAAAATGTGTCATGATGCTGGTAGAGTGCTGAGAAAGAGACCTTCCTCATTTATGCTTAGAAGACATGCACTTTCCAACATGGAAAGGAAAACGGCTGTTGGCATTCCTGGATATTTCATGATCCATTTCCCACTACATAGCCTGTGACTGTACAGGCATTTTAAAAGCTCTCTGATAATGATAGCTAGTGGTTGAGGTTTTTAGAAACAGGCAAGATGTCTGCCCAAAATGTGGGATTAGCACTTCATTTTTGGCTGAAGCTAAAGTGGGGAGAAAGCCCAAAGGAAAAACGGATCACTTCTGTGGCTGTACAAGCAGTGGAATAATATATATAAATGTTACCAAGAAAATCTAGAAAATGTTTGCAAGCCCAGCAGTGTAAGTGTTATTTTTAAGACTCAGGTTAAAGAAAAATTTAATCAAGGCAAATAGAAAATAAATTTTTTCAGAGTTAAGTTAAAATTGGATCCATTTCTTACTTAAGAAATTTGAAAAAAAACTTTTTCTTAAATAGTGATCCCTCTGCTTTGGATTCTGACCCATGAAAACTGGTTTAAAATGACTATTAAGAGGCTAAAATGAACACCTTTGAGTTTTAAAGTTGCCATTAAATGAAAAGATTTTATTTAAAAAAAATAAATAAATAAAATGAAATGTATTTTCATAGCTAGGCTATGGAAATGGTGAGGCTTTAGAGAGAAAGGACATCTAATTATTTATAAGGTGTTTATGGTGTAAAAGTTCAGGGCTCCCTAACACCTTATTTACCACCTTATAGCCATGCTTTGACAAAAGGAACCAGGAGGGCTTGAAAGGGCCCAAATACCTTTGCAAAGGTAATCACTTCTCACTCCTGCAGTAACTAGTTATCTGACAGGCTCCCACCCAATGTGTTTCAAAATTTTATGTGGATCTACACTATTTTTATATGAAATGCACTATTTCTCAGACTCTATTTAAAAAAAAAAAAAAAAAAAACTTCTTTCCACTATAGTCCCACTTTGAGACATTATTACATGGCAAGAACGTGACATCCCTGACCTCTAAAAGATTTACAATGCAAACATTATCCAAAGATGAAAATTACATCACCTCACTATGAAGATGAGGCTTAGTTCATCAATCACTAATTGAGAAACTTAGCCAAATATTAATATAAATGTCATATCTCTGTTCGACAGGACACAGAGCGGTGGTTTTGATTTGGTCATAACTTACATCATCCATGAGCCTTGATGTCTGCTATCTTACCCGTGCAGCAAGGGTCTTATCTAGGATGTGAATTTCATTGGAAAGCTGGCTGTCTTGAAAAGGAGAGAAGAGATGAGAAAAAAACTAGACTCAGAGGACCAATAGTGTTTTCACTCGTGAACAGTTCAGATTAACTCATAAACAACAGAAACATTTTCATGATCGGGCAATGGTGCCTTGTCTGCTGGCCACATATCTTGTCCTTTGGAGGAAACCAGCCCAACCAGAGCGATCTCTTGCCATAGCAATGTAGAATCCAAGCTGGTTCCAGGGCACAATTCTTGTCACAGTGTAGCCATATGTACTATAGACATTAGGCAGTCATTGAGGAAATTTATTAGTGATAATTCCTTCCTCTTTCTATTTTAGACCTTTGATGTCTGTTGATATTTATTGAAATAGAAACAGTGATGAAGTGATAAGAGAATTATGAGAAATCCCTCCCTACTGCCAAGAATACACATAATGGAGGAGATAATAATCGCCCCTTCTCCTGTATAGACCCAAAATTAGGAACTGGAGACAACTTTCTCCACACTTTTCTCTCACTCTTCACTATCTTATCTCTGACCAGAATTGTCCTTGGAAAGCATATAGGCCAAGTCCCTCCAAAACCACATTGTGTGTGATTGAATTCAATAGCTTCTGGAAATTAAGTCTAGTAATGCACCTCTTTTGTGTCATAATTACATGATCCACAACCATTGCTGTTAAACCTGCTTGTCATTTAATCTGTTGTTAATGGTGTGTCACTCCAGACTTCAGGGATTTGGCTTCAACCTTCACATGTTAAAGTCTTCTATACTATCTTCCCTACCCACTGACAACTGGCTAAAAGTATTAATATATTTCATTTCTGTGTTGCTAGCATTTTATTCCAAGTGCTTTTATATATTAACTGAAATTAATCCTCAGGAGAAATCTTCGTAATAATAATATAACTATCAGATCTTACAGATGAGGAAACTGAGGCACAGAGTGGTTAAGTAACTTGCCCAAGGTTTCTCAGCCAGTAAGTGGCCAAGCCAGGTTTCAAATGCAGTATTTTGAACTCAGGATCTCAGCCCTGAACCTACACACTGAGGACTGGACCTATGTTTTCCTAAACTCCATATTCCCAGCCCCTAGTATGAGGCTTGCATTGTCAGGATTTTGAGTAAATGTTCAGTGATTTGGAGATGACATTGAAGGCAGAATCTCTATGTAGCTGTCATCATGCTGAGGTGTAGATGCTCAGCTGATGTGATCCTTGAGGCTGACTACATGCTTCATCTGCCAGCTGCTGACCCTGCCATTGTCTCAATTATCCAACCTGGGCTCCTGTTTTTTGCTGGTCTAGTTCTTAGTGATGTTATCAATGAAGCCTGGGTGATAGTATCATTACCATCATTCCTTTTCCTTCTAATCTGTTTCCTTTTCTTAAACTAGTTCACCTCTTCCAGTCCCTCTCTCTGTTTCTAAATGGAATGTGAAAGCTCTATTTAATAAAAAATGAAAAAAAAGCATGACAAGGTATCCATACTAAACTATATGGCAAAGGGGACTTATTTAGAAAAGTCTGCTTCATGTAAGGCAGTTATTTTTGCTCAATCATAATCTTTAAGAATGTCACTAGTTAAAGAAGTTGATGTGATCATATTACAGTCTTATCTCTGAACCTAACCCCCACCTGATGGATGCCAACTCCTGTTGCTCTGTAATGTTCTTAGCTCCTCTATGCAAGTAAAACATTTCCTATTCTCCTCAGTATACTTATTTTGGAAGCAATGGAAGTAGAAGTATTAGGCACATGCCTTCAATGTGTTCCTAGAATATGACTGAATGCTAATAGTTTCAACATTGGGAAGACAATGATCCACGTCCTGGAATGAATACTCAGATTGCCTAGAGTTAAGTACTTTCCTAGAGGTTAAGCACTTTCTTCTAATTAGGATATTCTTAGGAATGAAAAGGAGGGCATTATTGAACCTTGGACTTCATCAGTGGTTCATTGGTGTTGAGGATACAATAATGAATAGGACCAGTCCCTGGCTTCAAGGAGATCATAATCCATCACAGGAGACAGACTATTTCTCAAGTGTTACCCATTGTAATAGATGTCTACACATACAACATACAGGACTGGCTACATAAGTTTCAGTGTCCAGTACAAATGAAAATGCAGGGACTTTGTTCACAAATTCATTTTTTTATTATTTTTTACATTTATTAATTTTTTTTGAGAGAGAGAAAAAGAGAGCTGGCAGGGAGGGGCTGAGAGAGAGAGGGAGACACAGAATCTGAAGCAGACTCCGGGCTATGAGCTGCCAGCACAGGGCCCTATGTGGGGCTCAAACTCACAAACCATGTGACCATGACCGGAGCCAAAGTTGGATGCTTAACCAACTTAGACATCCAGGTGCCCCTGTTCACGAATTCTTAAGAATTTCAAAATACATTAAACCACATGCAGGTTGCTTGGGCTGCACATCCATGAAGCTGGCCCTGCATACATGAAATGGGTTTGGGGTATAGACCACTGAAAGTCTTCAAAAGGGAGTAAAACCAGTGCTGGTTCTAGCAGGGTGACTAGGAGTTTGGCATGTATAGATGGAGGGAAGCACATTATGGGCAGCAAAAGAGAAAAACTACAAAGGCAGGCTGTGTGAGAGCAGGTTGTCTGTCTATTTGGGGGATGACAAGCTATGAGGCCAGAGCATAAAGTCTTGCACTGAGGATGCCAATAGACATGTCTGTAAAGGGAAGTTGTAACCAGAATGTCAGGGGCTTCATGAAATGACCCAGGAAGAAGCAGGCAAATCAATAAGGTAATTCTAGTTTCACTACTTACTTCCAGAAAGCTCTTGGGTAAATGACAGTATCCTGAGCTTAAGCTTTTTGTCTGAAAATTAGAGAGTTCTGGTCTTGGCTCAGTCTTTAATTAGCTGTGAGCCCTTAAATAAGTCACTTCCCCTCTCTGAAACTCAACATCTCTCCATATGGAGTGAAGAGCTAGGGCTACATGAGTGGTTTTCAAACTGAGCTCTAAGGAGGTGCCTCAGGGGATATGGGGAAGGTGGGTGAGGATAAGGAGAAAGCTTCAACCACCACACACTTGAACTAGAGCAGCTTCATTTTTATCAGTGTTATATGTGTGTATGTGTAAATATTTATTCACCTATATAGTATATATAACATGTTACATATTATATGTTATTGTATTATTTATGTATATGTATATTATGTCACTTAATAAAAATAATGCTAAATATTATGTGGTAAAAAACATAACATATAATTGCTATATATGTTTTATTTATTCAACAAAGTGCCTCAGTGTTCACATCTGAAATTGTGGCTATTTATTTTTTTATTTTAATTTTTAATGTTTATTTATTTTTGAGAGAGAAAGAGAGACAAAGCATAAGTGGGGGAGGGCAGGGAGAGAGAAGGAGACACAGAATCCAAAGCAGGCTCCAGGTTCTGAGCTGTCAGCACAGAGCCTGATGTGGGGCTCAAACTCATGAACCACGAGATCATGACCTGAGCCAAAGTCGAATGATTAACCAACTGAGCCACCCAGGGGATATTCACCCCTGGGGATATTTAATGGTATCTAACTTGTAGGTTAGTACAAGGATTAAATGTCTAAAATATATGTAATGCACTTAAAAATGTATCAGGCATAGAGTAAGTATTGCTAAGTCTCAGTTCTTACTCTTTTATTAGCCAAAATCTAAGCTCAAGATATCGGAATATGTGTATTTTTTGTTCACTACTGTCTTCTTAGCACCTTGAATAGTGCTGGCCTTTAGTGGATGCTCACCATATTTGCTGAATATATGAATAGATAGGGTCTATGGCACACTTGTTTCTAGGCTCACTTTGGAGATACAAAGGTAAATAAAGCAAACATGGGACCAGCCCTAGTGGGTATGTGTTAAACAAATAAACACAATTAAAGATCAGTTGAAGTTTGTGCTTAGTGTTTTATTAAGATTACAGATAAGACTTAGTTTGAAATAGCTACATCTCCATTAACAGTTTGAAACCTCCAGGAATGATTTGTCCCAAATGCCTGCAAAAGTTGTAAATTGTCATATTTTTGTGGTATGTGAATCAACAGGCAACGAGACAGAGGGAATGAGGGTTCTCAGCAAGTAGCAGGGATCGACCTGGGTAAGATTCTGGGCAACTAGAAACAGAAAGTAGGAATGATTCTGTTCTATGAAATGACTTTTCCCTGATGGGCTATGTTCTATGTATTTCTGTTGTGTCACCAAGGAGAGATGGAACCCCATCCTCAAGGAATTTCTCATCAACTGGAAAAGTCAGGATCAAGACACATTCATAAAACAGCAGCGGGACTTTTTCTCCACCCACTGCCATCAGTAGCAAAGATATTCCCAAAGGAACAATGTGAATGGATTGGACTTGATCTGGAAAGGTTTACAAAATGGATGAGTTTACAACAGAGAAGGGAGACGAAATTCTGAGGTGACTGAAAGTCATCATGGAACAACTGCTTGCTTGCTTGCTTGCTTGCAGCCAAGGACATAAACAGGTGCTAGAGTGAGGCAGGTGCGTTAGCAGAGATCAGTGCCCAGGGGTGATGAATGAGTGAGCAAATGCACCCATGGACACTTCCTTTTACTCAGCTGAGTATTTTCACAGCAACATCATTTCTTTGGATCCTTGGGGCCTAACCACAGCACTATATCCGTTTGTCAATATCTATGCTAAAGCAATCATTTATACCTACCAGGGCAAGGCAAAGTAAAACCAAGACTCCCAGGGCAATCATAACTCACCCCCATTGCTCATTTGGTTTCTAAGTGGGTTGTTTATTTTATGGCATGTGCAGTATGTATGCGTTTTCTTAGAATTAGTTTAAATTGTCCTTCTTCAGAAATATGTCATGCAGTCTTTTTCTACAAATGAGTATTTTACTCAGTGGCACACAGCCTGTGCCATTAAACCCAAAATTAAAGAACATGAAACAATTAAGATTTTTCATTCTTACTGGTTCTATTTTGTTGTGCCTACATTTGGGGTAGAGGGAATACTTTAGGGCCTCAGAGAATCATGAGTAATGTCATAGTTCTAACGATGTGAAATTCTTATCTTCTTTAAACCATGTAATTGTGTACTAAACAAGGTGGGAGAAAATGCCTTTTCATTCCCATTTTCGCCAACACAGAGACTGATCACAATGAGGAGATAGAAGAGATGTATGTCTGCTTGGCTCGCAGTCATTTCGTATTTACTTGGACCACGCGATTGAAATCAAATTGGAGGCTCTCTGTCCGGGAGCGTGTGATTTGTTATCTAAATAACTATGTGTGAGCAAATCAGATGTGGATAAGATATTTCCATTATCGTCGTGTATGTTAGCTCTGATTCATGAGTCCCCAGCTTCATCTATACTAGCTTTATCAATGCCGTTCTTGTCAGTGTTATGTATTTGCTATGCTTGGGCAGGAGATTCAGTTCTTGTTAACTTCTCAACTGGTAAGCGCAATGGAAAAACTTAATGAAAGGAACCAAGGAAATATATTTTGTGTATGGTCTTGGCTAATCGACAAACGCATTGCTTGATAAGGAATCAAGGGGAAAATGTACAAAGAATTCACAGGAGCAGGAGGAGTTTGTTTTGTTCATAGTATACAAGCCTCAAATTTCAAGATGCCAGATTGGAGACTATTTATATTTCCTTTCTTCCTTCTAGGGCTTTTTTGTCTACTTATTACTAATAATCTTACCTTTAGTTTTCAAGGAGAAAAAAAAAAAAAAACAAACATGGGACGCAAACCTGTTTTTGTCATATAATTTCACAAACTATTTGACCTTGTTTGCAACCAGAACCATATATCTCTGCCAATAGTTGTGCTATCAGTCAGGGTTCTTATTTGCAAACCTACAACTGACCTAGGATATTTTAAACAAAGGGAAAAAACCAGCAAGAGCACAACATATGCATCAAGGATATTTTTACAGGAACTGTCTGGCAAGAACAGAACAGCTGTGTGCTGCTGCAGAGACCCACTGCTGCTGGTCCTTCTCACAGCCACTATGAATAAATCCTACCTCTCCTTCCGTTAAGGAACTCAAAGTCCCAGGCACGATCCCCCTGGTAGAGACCAGGTCTTGTGGCTGCTTGCGCCCTGCTGTGAAGCCATGGGGAGAAGGAAACTCTTTTCTGTTTATGTTCATCATAGAAAGGAAAGAGATTATGTCTCTCACTATTGTATCATTGGGTGTTACCTCCCAAATGGGAATAGGAATTATATACTAGAGTCCCCACAAGTCACAAAGGCTTGTTATTCCTTCTTTATTATTAATTTTACTTAAAATAACAAGCTATAAACATATTGATATGTTTTTAAAACATGAAATTGAAATTTCTTTGTTCTTGGTACATTGCTATGTAACATGTAGGCAAACATGTTACATGTTACAGTAAACCTTTTGGGATTCATTTTATATTTAGAGACAAGATAAAATTAGAGAAGCTCTCATCTTTAACTAGAATGTCAGTGTTATTTCTCAGATCTATAACTACTTTTAATGTCTTACTTTTCTTTTTAATTCCAAGCTCCATGAATATCAGGTTTATTTCAAAATGGACTACAAGGCCTGAATACCCAAGAAATGTAGTGTGGATGGCTTTCCAGAAGCCACTGTCAGCAGCTTCCTCCCTTGCAATTTCTAATATAGAGATAGGAAATACACATATTCCCTTTCACAGCTTTTGTTGTTGTTGTTGTTGTTTTTACAGTGTAGAGTTTGTATGTAACCTACTTCCAGATTAGGAAAGTTATTGTTTATTGAAATTATAGTATGGATGCAGCCTAAGCAACACTCCATACTTACCTCTACTTTCTACCTTGAGCATAGTCAAAGGTACCTGGAGCTGAAAAGACCCGCCTTAAGGGAAAACCAAAGAACCAAGAGATGTTAGTGCTGATACCTGCTTCCAGGCTCAGACTTCTTGCTATAGAGTGAAATCAACCCTTCTTTGGGTCCAGTGTAAATCAGGTCTGGAAGGATCTGCAGTTGAAAGCATTCCTAAGTTATACAATGGTTTCAACAATTCACATCCATTCATAACTGGACATTTCAAATAACCTGCTCCTACCACTTATTGAGTTTTGAATTTGGGCTAGGACCATGGAAGTGAAGTATAATCCAGACTATCAAGGAGAAAGATAGTATATATAAGGAGATGCATAACTAATGTGATATAATAAATGCTAAAGCAGAGTTATGTTCCCTGAACCAGGTTAGGACATGATTAATTTCAGTATTAAGACTAGATTCAGTAAAATGGAATAATCTGGAAAAAGATCAGTTGTGGCCTATTGAATATGATGACAGGAATACTTAGTGTTTTACAATATTATCATAGTCAATTAGTATTTCTACTTATTTCTACTAATTTCTACTACTATATGGGATCTTTTACGTATTAGTCTCATTTTATCTTGGGAAAACTGGTGTGAGGTGAAACACATACATGGCTTACAGAAATTGAACTCCGGAAGTCTAAATTAGGCTTCCTCAACTTCAGCACTATTGGCATTTTAAGCTAGACAATTTTTAAAAAGATTTTATTGTGGTCAACACACTTAACATAATATCTACCTTTTTAACAGATTGTGAAGTGTACCATATAGTTTTGTTATCTGTAGGCACAATGGATCTCTTGTACAAAAGATTTCTAGAACTTATTCATCCTGCATAATTGAAATTTTATACAAGTGGATTAACAACTTCCCCTTTCCCCTCTTTTTCCCTAGCAGCTGATAACAACTATTCTCTTCTTAACTTCTGTAAGTTTGTTTACTGTTGATATCTCTTATAAGTGGAATCATGCATGGGGGGCCTTGGCTCAGGTGGTTAAAGTCCAACTCCTGGTTTCAGCTCAGATCATGATCTCACAGTTCATGAGTTTGAGACCTGCATGAGGCTCTGTGTTCACAGTGTGGAGCCTGTTTGGGATTTTCTCTCTCTTTCCCACTCCTTCTGCCCCTCCCCCACACTCATTCTTTCCCTCTCTCTCTCTGTCTCATCCTTCCTTGACTGGCTTATTTCACTTATGCCCTCAAGGTTCATCCATGCTGTCATATATTAAGAGATTTCCTTATTTTGGCCCATGGGCCATAGTTTGCCAACTTCTTCAGTGAACTGCATTCTTCTTATATTCCGAATCTTTCTTTTATACATTCCAGTACCCAAATTATAGTCTATAAGCTCATAGTCACTGGAAATATAACTTTCTTTACTTTTCTATAACTTAAACTAATTTCTGTTTCAGACCTACATTGTGGTGGGTGGTAAAAACTAAATCTTAGCCAATTCAGATTCATCTCAGCTTATTCATAATAAATGCAAGATTACCTCATTGATTTTAAGGCTTTCTTTATCAACTCGTGATGCTTCCTTCCTTTACCAGGTTGTGGCTCAATTTTGGAAGGCTCTCACAGTGACATACATCAAATAGGGAGTGGCTAGTTCCCTCTCTTCATGTGTCCACTAACCTTTAAATTGCTTCTGTTTGTTGATCTATAATACACTCCTTGTTTTAATATAGGTTACATTATTATTTAGATATGGTGAAGTCAATAGATCCAAAGATGACTGCCATTATAAAGATAAGTTGTTATGCTCACAGATTCTGAGAGGAAAGAACATTCATGTGCCCTGGGCTGCCACCTGGGGAAGCATCAGGGTCATCAGGAGGCACAGGAAGGTAGGAACCACGGGCAACAGACTTTACTGTGGTTTCTGTAGGAAGAAATAGTCAAGGTAGGTTAAACAGGCTTAGGATTGGCTTATTTGAATAACTTTAGTGTGTTCTAGGACATAAGTTGGCTAGTACCTGGCTCTGGAGTGATTAGTGTAGGGAGATAGTGGCCTGGAGTGTCAGGATCCAATAAAGGAAGGTAGTTGGGAGTATGGGCCCTGGATTTGTTCATTTGCATTTTAAAAACTGGTTCCTTAGACTGCAAGTTGTTTCCTATCTTTAGAAATTGGCTAACCCTGGGAAGGACAGTCCCTCCAGAGTTAGCATGACTCCTGATGTCAAAGCATCAGAATACAGAAAATAGAAGACATAAATAATACATTTCCCTTTTCAGACTGCAAGTCTTCAGACTACTCTTCAGGCTGAATTTATACTACTTTCAGGCACAAGGCAAAAGTTCTGAGTTTCCTCACACTATGCCTAGGACACAATCTTCATAAGCTTACTTAATACTGAATGGGAGTCTGTATAGTCCTCTCACTGTTCTGCATGGCACAGAGGAGGCAGCCAAGGCTACCTGACTCTTCCAAGTCCAATTAGCAAGCAATGTACCCATCAATGCCACCATCAGACCTCCTACATTTCTCTGTGTTTCTAAAGTTCTGGCCCCTGGTCTCAGCTGGAGAGAGGAGAGCAGAGGAACAGCACACCTTGTCATGGACAGCCAGGTGTATAAAATCTAGTTTTCCCCTGGTTTAACTGTCTATTGCAGCCTGGAGAAAATTAATCTTGCTGGGATAGGGGCAGGGAAAGAGGAGAAAAACTAGCTCTTGTTGACTTGGTATTCTTTCTCATCTATTGCTTAGTGCATAAACTCTATGGCTTGGGTCCCTCAGGGCTGTGGGTTTTAGATAGCAAAACCAAGGCTTTTGAAACTCATACTTCTTTTTGTCTCACACCAGTCTCTGCCACAATATTTAAAAGTTTATTTTGACACTCAAAAGTTGAGATTTGAGTCTTCTATTTTTTCTTTTGGTGTTTTCTTTGGTAATATCTCAGAGAAGGAGCCTGGGAAGGAGAAACACACTGATTAATATATCAAAATATTATCTTGTGACACCAGTTTTTTCCACTGGGCACTTGCCTTATTGCCCTTGCTTAACTTCCACCTTGAATGCTTTTCTGGACCTTCTGTCCTGATTTCTTCACCCTGTTGCTGCCCAGACAACCCTTACACCATTCCGAATTAGAGATTAAACAGCTTGCAACAGAGGCTGCCCAGCTAGACCCTGGCAGAAGTGATCTGAGGCTCACGAATGCCTGCCTGTTTTGCTCTGCTCTGTAACAGATGTCTTATTTCTAAGGACAAAGTTCTTTATTTTCTTTCAAGTTTTCTTTGGGTTGTATAAAGAATGGGGGACCTGGCAGCTCAGTATTCACTTTCCTCAGTCCCAGAAGACATTAATCAAGGTCTAATGAGAAGAGATCTTAGGCTCAGAATCAAGAGAATGAGACATGGATCCAGCATTTTCACTAACTAGTGGCAAAGTTTATAAAAATGATTTTTTTATCCTCTCCAAACCTCACTATTCTCATTTAAAAATGAAGACAAAAATTACTTCTCCTCCAGTTTTCATAGGATGTTGTAAGATAAAAATGAGAAAATAGGTTAAAGTACACTAAAAAGTAAAGCCTTTAGCGATAAAAGAAGTTGTTTATTAGCCTGTCTTGTTTTTCCTACCTTTTTATTCATTAATAATTCTTAAGATTTTCCCAATCTGTTTATTCTCTTGTTTGTTTTTCATCTTTCCTAGCTTCTTCTGTCTTTCTCTGTATTTATTACTTAAGCTACTTTCCTTCAAACAGATTTAACTTAAATTCTGTTGAACCAATTCATTTATGAAACATTCCTCAATACTACAGTTTCACTGGTTCTTTTCTTCTGATATGCCCTCATGTTTGCACTGAATTTGTATATATTCTTATGTGACATTGGCTAGCATTCACTTCAATACAATATAAGGACCCCAGAAGTTAACTGGATTTCATCCAAATCACTGACTGCGCTGGTTTGGCTGCTCTGCCCCCATCTGCCTGGACTGAAGGAACAAAATGCAAAGGGCTGTTCTCCTGAACAGAAGGAATGCTTACACATATGGGTGAAAGTATGGAATCCATGCTTAGTAAGGTTTAAAAAAGTGAGGGGAGCCTAAAGAAGAGGTAGTAAATGAGGAGACACAAGAAAAGGATGCTGTTCTGAATTAGATGGAAAGTCACCACAAACTCTTTAAGGTGAGTGAAAAGTATCCTCATCTTTCCTTCTTTTTCCCCTATTTTACTCATTTTTTAAGGTTTACTTATTTATTTTTGAGAGAGAGAGAGTGAGCAGAGAAGGGGCAAAGAGAGAGGGAGAGGGAATCCCAAGTAGGCTCTGTGCTTCCAGGGCAGAACCCAATGCAGGGCTCAAACCCACAAACTGTGAGACAATGACCTGAGCCAAAACCAAGAGTCAGATGCTTAACTGACTGAACCACCCAGGTGCCCATATTTTACCCATGCTTATATGCAATGTTTAATGAGTTTTCTTAAAAATACAACCTAGTCTCAAAACACTAATATGAAATTGGATCAAGAGAAAAATTTCTCCTCCCGTGAAGTATCTGATGTCTTTGGATGTTAAACTGGTGTGACTTCATCATTTTCCTCTTTCTTCCCCATCTGTCCTCTACAATGTCTCCCTATCTGTATTCCATCCACCCTATTTCCCCCAATCCTATACTTTTCTTACTTTTTTTTTTCTTTTGTCAGAGTTAACTTGGGTGCTTAGTCTCTTAAACTTTCCTAGGCTGTGCTTCTCTTGAAGTGAGGGGTTATGTTGTTCATACAGTATTTCCATTCTTAAGTCCATTCCTGAAAAAGTTGATAGACTAATTTCCAAGCCCTCACTTATCCTTCATAGACTAACCCTGCCCTCACTGAAGTAACATCAATTACCAGCGAAACAGTTGTGAAATTCATATTACTTCTGCTTCTGATCTTGGTGAAGTGGCTTCAAACTGTGTACCATAGAGCCCTAAGGGCCCTTTAGATTCTGGAAAGAAGAAAATGAAAACCAATGTTCTAGTGATAAATTACAACTATGTCTAGGTGCAGATCAGGATCTCCAGAAGCAGATACTGACATGGATTTGGGGTGCAAGGTGTTAATTAGTGATCAACACCTGTGAAAGTTAGAAGGTGGGAGAACAGTTGGGCAGAGAGATATGACAAACTTCCATTCGGCTCCAAAAATCCTGACCCAACCTAAGCCAGGGATAGGGTGGGGGTCATCTGGAACAGACATTTCTTGTCAGAGATGTCTCTATACATTTTGGACCAAAATAGCTGAATCTTTATACTCTCCCTTCCCCCAGCACTTGTGCGTGTGCACACGTGTGCACACACACACTCACACACACACACGTCTGTGCGCACTCAGTCACCAAGTGTAGGTTATGGCCTCAGGTGAGGAGGCTCCTTGCAACCGATCCACCCTGAAGGAACTGACAGCTGGAGGTTGGTAATTGGCCAAACTCCCTACAGCTGAGCAATGAGTCTCACCTTGAACAGAAATCTGTGTGGCATGACTCCTCATCTGCCACTTGAGTCGTCAGAATTATAATTGTATATATGGATTAAAAAGTGCATTTGTGCTAAATTAGCCTTAAGGAGTTTAGTTTCCCAAGGCATGCCATTGAGCAATCTTGAGTCTACTCAAGAAAGTAAACTATAAAATATCTCTGTGGTTATTTCTTTCAGAGCTCATGTTTCCTCCTCCATCCATAGTTCAGCCATCTCTTCCATAGAGTGTTATAAACAACTCTCAAAACTCAAACATTGTGCTTTTATCAATTGCCCACAGCAACTAGTTGATTTGTTGCAACCACAGTTGAAAAGGTGACATTGTTTTGGGTAATAGAATTACTAGCTAAGTAGCTTCTACGTTCAGTGCCATTGTGTTCATATATCAGATTCTAACAAAGGAGAGGGGTCATATGCCAGCCTGAAATGGGCATCAATGAACATCTGCTGCTAGCTATAGTCACAAGAAATGAATGGGAACTATAATATTAGTCACAGAGACTTTCCGATCACTGACACATTTAAGAGAAAGCAGTTATAAACAATCACAATATGGTTACTTGCTCTCTTTCATTCTCTCTTTCCTCTGATTCTGTGTCCCCTCTCTGCGCTGCCATGTCTTCCTGCTCTTGTTTGGACAATTCTGATTTTTACAAGCATATTCCCTTGCAGGGAATAAAGGAGGGCAAAGAGAATTGGCTGGAATTGATTATATTAACTGAAAAAAGTTCACCATTCTGAAGCAGTCACATCTGTGAAAATCTAAAGCTATTCCCAGTGGCCCATGAGGATTGTGTGGTTTCCTGGGAAGGTCTAACCAAAGCTTCAGTGTTGTCTGAGAGCTCTTGCCTCCTGGGGCCTCACATATGTACAGACATACCTCATTATGCTTGAACAGAAATATCACCATTAGTGATCAAAACCTAACTTAAATGGTTTGCCAAGGCATCTGAGAGGAGAGAAGTCTTCAAGAGTTTCTTTTATTCTTTTTTTTTTCAAACATAGGTAAATTACCCCACAGTTTGGCTTCCGAGAATCACAATGAGGGGGGTCAAATGTCATCTATTAATTAGTGTTTGTTTTGACATGAAGTTGCCAAATTTGACAGAATATGAAAACAGTATTATATGACTTCTTCAAGTACACATGCTTGGTGAGAGAAGGCATCTAAGACAATGTTTATTACTCTAGTTTAAAATTTTAGGGAATAGTTTTGATTCAGCCTAGGTTCAATTACTGAAATCACCACCATGGCCTGTTACTTACAGGTGTAATCCATATATCAGCATCTCTGCTATAAAGGTTAAAATTTCTGGGATATGTTTGTGCATGTGTGGTTGTGGGTATTTATGCACATGCATGTGCTTTGGGGAATGCAGAAGAGGGGTATCACACTTCACTTGACATAGCACCTACCAAGTGTCACTCAGAATAAATACTATACTAGATGGCAGATTTTCTCCCCAGGCATTTATGTGTACTTAAACTCATAGAATGAGTTTTAAATATTAGTGTTTACTGAGCATTTATTGTACATAAATCTCAGTTCTGAAAGTTCTATAAGTGCACATGCATTATTTAATGAAATCCTTACCACAATCCTATTATTAGGTACTATGGTTTTCTTCATTTTACACATGAGGAAATTGATACTTAGGAAGTTTAAGCAACTTGCCTTGGGTCACTGAACTAGTAGATGGCAGAGTCAGGACTGAAATCAGCTATTTATGGCTCTAGGACCAATGGTCAACCAGATAGTTAATGACAGATTTGGGATTTAAACTCAGGTCTTTAGGGGCACCTGGGTGACTCAGTCGGTTAAGTGTCCAACACTTGATTTTGGCTCAGGTCATGATCTCATGGTCATGAGCTCACAGTTCCTGACATTGTTCCCCACATAAGGCTCTGTGCTGACAGTGCAATGCCTGTTTGGGATTCTCTCTCTCCCTCTCTCTGCCCCTCCCCTGCTCATTCTCTCTCTCTCTCTCTCTCTCTCTCTCTTTCTCTGTGTGTGTGTCTCTCTCTCTCAAAATAAGTAAATAAACTTAAAAAATAAAAATAAGTAAATCCAGGTCTTTCCCTCCAAAGCTTATGCTTGTAACAAGCTTTTATAGCTTTGGTATTTAGAAAGCAAGCTAAGAAATACTATATCTGAAGATGTGTGGAAGTGGAACCCAAGACCAAATATCTATATATACCTACAGAACAGAACAAAATAAATAAAACACAAATTAATTAAAGTCCTCTGCTTAATTCATGATTGCTTAAACAAAGAAGTGTCTTGTCCCATAGGTTTCCTCTCCTTTTTCTGCCTTAGCTCAAATGGACCCATGCTCCAGTTCTCAGACCTCTCCAGAAAATTCACTTGTGTTTTGTTTCCACAATAGCTGGACACCAGAATTGCTTTCCCCACTCTCTCACACTTTCAGCGCTGATCTATCAAATGCTCCAAAGTCAGCAGAGGGGAGGAGAAAAGGGGGGCAGACCTTCATCTCCCCATCTTTTCCAAGGGTTGCTGTTTTCTTTCTTTCCTCAAGAGGAACAACAATAAAAACAAAACAAATTCAATGACCACTGCTGAAAATCCCCAGGAAATTCCTTTCCCAGAGTGCTCACTCACTAATTTGGCTAACATTTCGGCTGGTAACAGACCCAATGAATCCTCCATAATTGCTGTGAGGTGTACAGGGAAAAGGCTAGGAGGAAACTTCTGCAACAGCAAGCAGAAAGAATAAAAGAGGCAGAGGATTTTTGCAGGATTTCAACTTCCTGGGATTAAGAACAAAGCCTTCTTGCCAAACCTATCCTAGTCTGGCCATCATGAAATGGTATATGTTGCCATTTTACAGCAATCTGATAATCAGCAGCTTACTATAATTCTTAAGATCCCGTATTTTGCTCTGTGTGTGTGTGTGTGTGTGTGTGTGTGTGCATGTGAATGCACACGTGTCTGTTGCTTGTGTAGTGGATTAAGGAGTGAGAGGCTATGGGAGAGCCACAGATGAGAACAAAATAGTTGTTGTTATTGTTCCTTTCCTCAAGATGACCCTCCCCTCCAGAAGAACAATATGCTCTGATCTTTGGCTGCCAGGCTTTACATCATCCATATTACCCTGCAGCAGCAACAGATTGATGTGTATTTCAGCTGCCCCCGGAGAGTTGCCCTTAATCTTTCATTTGCCTCTCTAGCACAATGGCTCAGAAGCAAGAACAGGAATAGTTAGAGCGCATACAATTGATTCCAATCTATTCATCACTTAAACTGCAGTCTAGGACATCAGGGGGGAAAGAGAGAAAGAGAGAGGGGGTGGAGGGAGAGGGAGGGAGGGAAAGAAGGAATAAAGGAAGGAAGAAGAAAGGGAGGGAGGAAGGAAGGAAGGAAAACCCAAAACTTTTGAATCACGAAATGCTTGTCCATTCCAGATCAAAGAAAATCATATAATTTGGCTTGATTCTTTGATTTTTAGTATGGTTTCCCACTCTTCAGTGGACAAAGGTTAATACCGTGTGTGAGCAGTCAGTAATGAAGTAAAGGTGGAGGTGATGGTACTCATTTTTAAACCGCAGTTGTGGAAGAGCAGCTTCTAGCTTCCACGATCTTTGGATGCTGGCATTAACTCTTCTGAGTGGGCATCACAGAAATGGGCCTTAGTCTAATTAACTTTAATCAGGTTGAGGGGAATTTAACCTTAGTTTGTGTGTGTCCAAATGTATAATTAAGAATAAGCCTGAGAGTAAATAGAAAAAAATATTTAGTAACACAGATAATTTTGATGCAAACTAATAAACATCTACTGTATGGAGATCTCCTTTAGGAGATCACAGATGACAGAGACACAGATCCTACCCTCAAGTTGCTTATAATCGATGACAGGAGAATAAAAGGGTACACATATAACTATAACAAATATAGAATTGACTGACTCATCCATAATTCTGTATGGGAGGCCATAGGCTCTAAGTTTAAAATTTTCAACCCCTTAGCCCCATATCCACAGTGCTGGAATCAAAAGACTCAATACTAGAAATGGAAAGGCCATTATACCTTAGAATTATAGGAACAGGAAGGAGACAGGAAGAACACTTCAGGCAAAGAGTGCATACGGGAGTCAAAGAGATTACTAAAATGCTCCATAGAGGGTGCACCTGGTACTTAGGTTTGTGGCTTCTTCAATAACTGAATTTTGTTAAATAAATATAACCTAAAAGGTGCAATAAAAAGCAAAAGGAAAAGCTGTAAAAGAAAAGGGACAAGCTATCTCTACAAAAGTCATACTTTAAAAATTCTTAGGCATTTGTCCCTCATACTTCTAAGGAGCAAGTCTTCACAGAATTTGAGTTTAACTTTCTGAATGTGAAAAGAAATTCCATATGTGTGTATACTTTTTGCAGCCTGCATGATTTAGCAAAAAAAAACAGGCAAATCTATTGCTTTCATACTTATGTTAGAAATGCCAGATGCATAACCACAATTTAGGTCTGATTTTTTTTCAACTCAAACAATAGTGTTCCTTTAAGCAAAATTGGCTTGACTCTGAGAGGGAATGAAAAAACTTAATGTTTTGAAATCTTGCAGAATAATTTGTTGGCAGCTCAAGATCTTGTTTTGCCAAGTTTTACTCCAAAATAATTTTCTTACTCAGAGTTGATACAGGGAATGGCAATTCTCACTTGAATATATGGCAATTACACAACTGAGCCAACTAATACACTGGAAGAAGGAAGATGTATTAGAATAAGGGAAGAGGCCCAGGTATTTTGGTGATGGGGGCTTAGAGGCCCAAAGAGGTAGAGGGACTGTCCAAACTTACATTATCAATTACTGGCAAAGGCAGGACTAATAATATGTTAAAGTTGACAAGCTTTCAAAAATACTGCCCTAAAGAGAAAGTTAGAGAGAACTCTGGGAGAATGGTGGCTTGAGGCCTCCCACATCCTTCCATTCCCAGCTCTGATTCCAATTCAGCCACTTCTTATAGGCCAATAGGCAGCAGTGAGCCAAGACAGCTTCCATACTTTCTCCCCTTTGGGTCAGCAGTATAAGGCTCAGTACAAAAGCCCAAAGCAAGGATCAAGAAACCACCCTTCCTGGAAAGAAGTCCATCTTAACTCTTCAGGGTCTCCCTGACCCTAAAGATCTGAAGAGAAGGAGAACAGTTGCATATTTACTCATCTCTACCTCTGAGATATGGAGACAATGAGGGAAGAGAAGCTCTCCCATCGAGCAGTGAGACAGGAGGGATGCACAATTGGCTGTATGTACAATGAACCACCAGGCAGGGTGGCAGCATCTTCTGGCACATTCAGGAGCACTCCAATGTAAGTTGGCCAAATGAGCAAATACAGAAATGACATTTTGTTAAAAGAGCATGTAAGCTAGAGAGTAGAATAAACAAAAAATCAGAATGAACTCCTAAAGAAATAGAACTGCTTCTTTTTAAAAAAATATTTATTAATTTTTGGGAGAGCACAGGCAGGGGAGGGGCAGAGAGGAGGGACAGAGGATCAGAAACAGGATCCTCACTGACAGGCTGACAGCAGTGAGCCTGAGTCTGACCCGAGGCTCTTCCTCACCAACCGTGAGATCATGACCTGAGTGGAAGTCCAATACTCAACCGATTGAGCCACCCAGGTGCCTCAGAGTTGCTTCTTGTAAAACTAAATATTGAAAGGGAGGAATATGTAAAGACATTCTAATATAGCATTCAATATAATTCCTGGCATTAAAACCACATGACTTTTTTAATTTGAAAATTGAGTAGATGAAGTAAAAGAGAAAGTTAGTACTATAGATGTTCAAGTTGGTAACTTGGAAGAGCAGGTGAAAGAATATGTTAAATCATGGAGGGAAAAGGAAAAATAAAAACACTATAGAAATATGAGGGAAAATATGTACACTTTGGGAAATAGATTTATGATAAAAACAAATGGAGGAGACAAATGGAAGACACAATGATTACATACATAGCTGGAGAAAATTTCCCTGAGCTGAAGAAAATCTGGGCCAGGAGATTTAAACAACTCATCAAGTTCCAGATCAGACTGCTGAGATAGTACTAACATCTAGATGTATCCTTATCAAATTACTGTACTCCAATGACGAGGAAATAAATATTTAATGCATCCAGACAGAAACAAGTAATTTATGAAGGAAAAGGAAGCAGATTAGTAATGAATTGTGTAATGCCAAAACGATCATTGTGGAATAATACCCACAAATGCTTTAGAATAAAGGACTGGATATGGGACAAGATATCATTCCTTAACAGCTTATAATAATGTCATTTGCAGAGATTATGTCACACATATACCCCATCTGAGGATACACTTCAGAAAGGACTCGAACCAGAAAGTAATAAATCTGAACCTCATAAGAGTTGGAATGGAATAAGAGGTAAAGTTGATGAGAAAAGAATTTGGTAATAGATTTATAATTAAATATAACTGAATAATGAATGATAGGCTCTCTGGGAATCTGTATATTGAGGGATAAAAAAGAATTTTTAAAATAAAAAAGGCATACTGCAAGAAAAATTCTAATAATCACATGAAACTAAAAGTATTAAATTATTTGAGATGGGAGAAAGAAGAGTAAAACAAAAATATTCCAGAAGTCTCATATGGTGTGCATATGGGGTTAGGGGAAGCTAGTGAGCAAAGTTCTTGCTTTATTGGGAGGAGAAAGAGAAGCAGAGCATTAAAGAGACTCAACTAGGGAAACAGTTATGATCTTGTTTTCATATAACATTACATAAATGTACATATGGGTATGAGGAAAAGGAAAGTAACCATTAATAAAAAATAAAATTATATTAACAATCCTAGGTAATAAGGGGGAAGAAGCAAATAACAAAGTTAATAACAACTTAATTGTTCAAATAAATGTAAGAAAACTAAAACAAAATAAAAAATAAAGTATGGAGTATTGAATAAAATCAAGTATATCATTATGCAAACATAAAAGATTGAATTCTCCCAATAAAGACCAGAGAATATTAGACTGAAGCAAAAATCAAATTTGAGCTATTTATTATTTACCAGAAACACAAAGTAAATAGATAAAGTATGAAAATAAAAGGATAGACAAGCAACTAGGCACATAAAATGAAAACAAAGCAGGAAGGGCAATATCAGACTAAGATTTGCTTTAAAATTAAAATCCTGAGAGAGCAAAAAGAGATATTACATAATATTAAAAGGTATAATGTATGAAACAGGAAAAGCAAACATAGCCCTGTAGATACTAAGCAACACAAAAATTAAAGATATAAAGCAAAAGCTATTAGTGATTCAAGAGAACTGGATAAAAAATAAATGATTGCATATTTCAACATACTTTTTTGAATCAGCAGATCAAGTAGACAAAGTATTAATAAGAACATAGATAAATTAATAATTTATTCAATCAACTTCATTTAATTAGTATGTTGAATCTCATATTTGGGAATAGAGAATATTTTGTTACATTCAATAAAAATTTACAAAAATCAATTACCTATTTGGATACAAATAAGACTTCAATGAAAATTTTTTATCATGAATGACACACTGAAAATAATCCAATAAAATAAGAAAAAAATAGTAAAATATTATCCTATTTAAAATAATTAACCACTTTTTCTACAAAACCTTTGGCTTAAAAGGGAAGTAAAATTAAAACTACATTCTATCTGGAAATAATGAAAAAGAAAACACTTTGTACTAATACTTATGGGAAACAGCAAACACTATATACCAAAATTTATGGGAAACAGCAAAAGCAATATTCATGGCAACAGCTATAATCTTAAACGACTTCAGATTTAAAAAGAAATAATTAAATTAAGGAAAGCTAACATTAATTTTAAAAAATGTGAAACAACAAAAATCTACCAAAATAGAGTAGGAAAAGAGAATTTACTTATGCAATCTGAAAGTAAAGGACTAGAAAACAAATGAAAATAGAAAAAATAAATGCAAAATCTAGTTCTTTGGTGAACCCAAAAGATGTATACATCTTCTCATCTAAATTCAACCAGGAGGGGAAGAGAGAGAACAAGCAAAAAGCTACAAAGTTATGGATGAGAAAGGAGACGTAACTACTTCTAGAAACAGAATAAATCTGAAGCATGCAAGACAACACTACATGCAACTCTATGGCAACAAATTTTTAAATCTAAAAAAAAAAAAAAATAGGCAATATAAAGAACTCAGATAAATAAAGGAGAATTAGAAAACTTGAGTAGACCAGGTAATATGGAAGAGGTTTAAAGGGTGTAAATATTTTTTATCAAAAATAGCAACTGATAACATCATAGCTGATTCACAGACTCTCTTGTTCTCCCTCCTGCTCCTTGTTCTTTTCTTTCTTTGTACCTTATACCAGTATTTACCAACTGCTTAGTCTATATCAGTCACTGTTTTAGGCTGTTCGATGCAATATTAAATGAAATAAGGTCCCTGCTCTCTAAGAGTTTACCGTCTACAGTGCGTAAGTAAAGATGATAGACTGCTTAATTAATTTTATGACATCGTGAATTGTAAAACCTGCTACAAAAAGTATAAAATAATATTCATAAATCAGTCTCACTAACAAATATAGATATGAAAACTATCAGTCAAATGGAACGTACATGATGTGTGGAAACATATTCTGACTAAAAACATTCGTTCCAGGATTTTAATCATGACCCCAAATCAGGAAATCTATGAATATAATTCACTGAATCAACAAATTAAAGAAAGAAACAGTATAAACATACAAGTGGTGTCTAAAAAAGTATCTGATAAACTTTAACAATTCCTAAACTAGGAATAGAAGGAAAAATATTAGCTATATATAACAAGTTAAAGCATTGATTACATTATTATTTAAACTTTTTTCTCAAATACAGAGACTATTCCCTACATTTAAAAGAGTTCTATAAAGGTAAAAATTTTGATCCCAGTTTTTACATACTATCAATAAAAATCATGGTCTTACCAATTACAAAGCAAATCCAGAATTTAGACATAAACAACACCCAAGCACTCCTGTGAAATAAAAGGCCAAAGGCCCAGTGAGCTTCCTGTGGAATTTCTGGCCACTTCAGGCTTGCACAGGATAGGTGCTTATAATAAGTATTTGTTCAAGGTGAGTTAGTCATTTAACCTCCATGAGCCCTAGTTTTGTTATAGAATAAGAAAGCATGTCCTGCCTATCTCATGAAGTTGCTAAAACAATCTAATCAATAATATATGTGAAATTGTTTTGTGAACTAAAATGCCAAAAAACTGTAAGTTCTTTCTGTTGATATAAAAGTGAAAATACTTAAATGTCAAATTAGTAATGAAGACAAATGCTAAGGGTTTCCAGAGAAGTCTGAATGAGAAGGTCATTCTAGGCATGAATCCTTAAGACTCTTGAAGAGCATCACACTGAGCTATGTTTATCCTTGCCTCCTGTGGCCATCGCTATCTGATAATACAGTGGCTCATACTTTGATTGCTCTTGATTACTCTTAACCTTATCTGGAATTCTTCTCATTCAATTGACAAATACGTACTTAACACTCTCTATATACTAAGTATTGTGTTAGGCAAAAGTGTTGGGGCTCATCTCTTTCCTCAAAGAGCTTATATATATGCTGTGACATTGGTCAAACTTCAAATGTTTGTGTATTAACATCATATTTTACAATATCAATCATCTTTATTTCTTTATTCAATACTTTAAAATGATTCAGTTTTAAATTTGCATCTTATGTTTGCTTTGACTTAAGCAATAATATCCCTGAAATCATTGAAAGCTAGTTTTACATTTTTTTCAAATACACACTAGAGATTGCATGTAAACACACACACACACACACACACACACACACACACACACACATTTAGGTGTATCTGTGTACCAGCAAAATGATCTCCCAAACAGCAAGTAGTACATGTATCTCATTTTTGGAAACAGAGGGAATGCAGACTGCTAAGTTGTAAATTAAGATGCACACACTGTTCACTAGGGTTAATTTATTTTTTTATTTTTAATTTTTAAATATGAAATTTATTGTCAATTTGGTTTCTATACAACACCCAGTGCTCATCCCAACAGGTGTCCTCCTCAATATCCCTCACCGACCACCCATCACCCCTCAGTTTTTTCTCAGTTTTTAAGAGTCTCTTATGGTTTGGCTCCCTCCCTCTCTTTTTTTCCCCTTCCCCTCCCCCATGGTCTTCTGTTAAGTTTCTCAGGATCCACGTAAGAGTGAAAACATATGGTATCTGAATTTCTCTGTATGACTTATTTCACTTAGCATAACACTCTCCAGTTCCATCCATGTTGGTACAAAAGGCCATATTTCATTCTTTCTCATGGCCAAGTAGTATTCCATTGTATATATAAACCAGAACTTCTTTATCCGTTCATCAGTTGATGGACATTTAGGCTTTTTCCATAATTTGGCTATTGTTGAAAGTGCTGCTATAAACACTGGGGTACAAGTGCCCCTATGCATCAGTACTCCTGTATCCCTTGGGTAAATTCCTAGCAGTGCTACTGCTGGGTCATAGGGTAGGTCTATTTTTAATTTTTTGAGGAACCCCCACACTGTATTCCAGAGTGGCTGCACCAGTTTGCATTCCCACCAACAGTGCAAGAGGGTTCCCATTTCCCCACATCTTCTCCAGCATCTACAGTCTCCTGATTTGTTCATTTTAGCCACTCTGACTGGCATGAGGTGGTATCTGAGTGTGGTTTTGATTTGTATTTCCCTGATGAGGAGTGACATTGAGCATCTTTTCATGTGCCTATTGGTCATCTGAATATCTTCTTTAGAGAAGTGTCTATTCATGTTTTCTGCCCATTTCTTCAGTGGATTATTTGTTTTTCGGGTGTGGAGTTTGGTGAGCTCTTTATAGATTTTGGATGCTAGCCCTTTGTCCGATATGTCATTTGCAAATATCTTTTCCCATTTCATTAGTTACCTTTTAGTTTTGTTGATTGTTTCCTTTGCAGTGCAGAAGCTTTTTATTTTCATGAGGTCACAATAGTTCATTTTTGGTTTCAATTCCCTTGCCTTTGGGGATGGGTCAAGTAAGAAATTACTGCGGCTGAGGTCAGAAAGGTTTTTTTCCTGCTTTCTCCTCTAGGGTTTTGATGGTGTCCTGTCTCACATTCAGGTCCTTTATCCATTTTGAGTTTATTTTTGTGAATGGTGTAAGAAAGTGGTCTAGTTTCATCCTTCTGCATGTTGCTGTCCAGTTCTCCCAGCACCATTTGTTAAAGAAACTGTCTTTTTTCCATTGGATATTCTTTCCTGTTCTGTCAAAGATTAGTTGGCCATACTTTTGTGGGTCCAATTCTGGAGTCTGTATTCTATTCCACTGGTCTATGTGTCTGTTTTTGTGCTAATACCATGTGTCTTGATGATTACAACTTTATAGTAGAGGCTAAAGCCTGGGATTGTGACGTCTCCTGTTTTGGTCTTCTTCTTCAACATTACTTTGGCTATTTGGGGTCTTTTGTGGTCCCATACAAATCTTAGGATTGCTTATTCTAGCTTCAAGAAGAATGATGGTGCAATTTTGATTGGGATTGCATTGAATGTGTAGATTGCTTTGGGTAGTATTAACATTTTAACAAGACTTATTGTTCCAAACCATGAGCACGGAATGTTTTTCCATTTCTTTGTATCTTCTTCAATTTCCTTCATAAGCTTTCTATACTTTTCAGCATACAGATCTTTTACATCTTGGTTAGGTTTATTCCTAGGTATTTTATGATTCTTTGTGCAATTGTGAATGAGATCAGTTTCTGTATTTGACTTTCTGTTGCTTCATTATTAGTGTATAAAAATGTAACTGATTTCTGTACATTAATTTTGTACCCTGTGACTTTGCTGAATTCATGTATCAGTTCTAGCAGACGTTAGGTGGAGTCTGTTGGGTTTTAACATGTATAATATCATGTCATCTGCAAAAAGTGAAAGCTTGACTTCATTTTTGCCAATGTTGATGCCTTTGATTTCCTTTTGTTGTCTGATTGCTGATGCTAGAGCTTCCAACACTATGTTAAAGAACAGCGGTGAGAGTGGGCATCCCTGTCATGTTCCTGATCTCAGGGGGAAAGCTCTCAGTTTTTCCCCATTGAGGATGATATTATCTGTGGGCTTTTCATAAATGGCTTTTATGATGTTGAAGTATGTTCCTTCTATCCTGACTTCCTCAAGGGTTTTATTAAAAAAGGATGCTGAGTTTTATCAAATGTTTTTTTTCTGCATCAATTAACAGGATCATAGGGTTCTTATCTTTTCTTTTATTAATGTGATGTATCACGTTGATTGATTTGTGAATGTTGAACCAGCCCTGCAACCCAGGAATGAATCCCACTTGATCATGGTGAATAATACTTTTTATATGCTGTTGAATTCGATTTGCTAGTATCTTGTTGAGAATTTTTGCATCCATATTCATCAGGGATATTGGCCTATGGTTCTCTTTTTTTTTTTTTTTTTTTTTTGCTGGGTCTCTGTCTGCTTTAGGAATCAAAGTAATACTGGCTTCATAGAATGAGTCTGGAAGTTTTCCTTCCCTTTCTATTTTTTGGAACAACTTGAGAAGGATAGGTATTATCTCTGCTTTAAATGTCTGGTAGAATTCCCCTGGGAAGCCATCTGGTCCTGGATTCTTATTTCTTTGTTGAGAAATATTTGATAACTGATTCAATTTCTTTGGTGGTTATGAGTCTGTTCAAGTTTTCTATTTCTTTCTGTTTGAGTTTTGGAAGTGGGTGGGTGCTTAGGAATTTGTCCATTTCTTCCAGGTTGTCCAGTTTTTGGCATATAATTTTTCATAGTATTCCCTGATAATTGCTTGTATTTCTGAGGGATTGGTTGTAATAATTCCATTTTCATTCATGATTTTATCTATTTGGGTCCTCTCCCTTTTATTTTTGAGAAGCCTGGCTAGAGGTTTATCAATTTTGTTTAGTTTTTAAAAAAAAAATAACTCTTGGTTTCATTGATCTGCTGTATTGTTTTTTTTTTAGATTCTATAATGTTTATTTCTGCTCTGATCATTATTATTTCTCTTCTTCTGTTGGGTTTGGGGTGTCTTTGCTGTTCTGCTTCTATTTCCTTTAGGTGTGCTGTTGGATTTTGTATTTGGGATTTTTCTTGTTTCTTGAGATAGGCCTGGATTGCAATGTATTTTCCTCTCAGGAATGCCTTCACAGCAACCCTAAGCATTTGGGTCTTGTACTTTCATTTTCATTTGTTGCCATATATTTTTTTTAAATTTCTTCTCTAATTGCCTGGTTGACCCATTCATTCTTTACTAGGGTGTTCTTAACCTCCATGCTTTTGGAGGTTTTCTGGACTTTTTCCTGTGGTTGATTTCAAGTTTCATAGCATTGTGGTCTGAAAGTGTGCATGGTATAATCTCAATTCTTTTATACTTATGAAAGGCTGTTTTGTGACCCAGTATGTCATCTATCTTGGAGAATTTTCCACGTGCACATGTGCACTTGAGAAGAAAGTATAGTCTGTTGCTTTGGGATGCAGAGTTCTAAATCTATCTGTCAAGTCCATCTGATCCAATGTACCATTCAGGGCCCTTGTTTCTTTATTGATCCTGTGTCTAGATGATCTATCCATTTCTGTAAGTGAAGTATTAAAGTCCCCTGCAGTTACCACATTCTTATCAATAAGGTTGCTTATGTTTGTGATTAATTGTTTTATATTTTGGGGGCTCCTGTATTTGGCGCATAGACATTTATAATTGGTAGCTCTTCCTGATGGAAAAACCCTGTAATTATTATACAATGCCCTTCTTCATCTTTCATTACAGCCTTTAATTTAAAGTCTAGTTTGTCTGACATAAGTATGGCTAGTCCAGCTTTCTTTTGACTTCCAGTAGCATGATAGATAGTTCTCTGTCCCCTCACTTTCAATCTGAAGGTGTCTTCAGGTCTAAAGTGAGTCTCTTGTAGACAGCAAACAGATGGGTCTTGTTTTTTATCCATTCTGATGCCCTATGTCTTTTGGTTGGCGCATTTAGTCCATTTACATTCAGTGTTATTATAGAAAGATATGGGTTCAGAGTCATTGTGATGTCTGTAGCTTTCATACTTGTAGTGATGTCTCTGGTACTTTGTGGTCCTTGCAACATTTCACTCACAGAATCCCCCTTAGGATCTCTTGTAGGGCTGGTTTGGTGGTGATGAATTCCTTCAGTTTTTGTTTGTTTGGAAAGACCTTAATCTCTCCTTCTATTCTGAATGACAGACTTGCTGGATAAAGAATTCTCAGCTGCATATTTTTTTTTTTTCTGTTCATCACATTGAAGATTTCCTGCCATTCCTTTCTGGCCTGCCAAGTTTCAGTAGATATGTCTGCCACTAGTCTTATCGGTCTCCCTTTATATGTTAGAGCATGTTTATCCCTAGATACTTTCAAATTTTCTCTTTATCCTTGTATTTTGCCAGTTTCACTATGATATGTCATGCACAAGTTTGATTCAAGTTACGTCTGAAGGGAGTTCTCTGTGCCTCTTGGATTTCAATGACTATTTCCTTCCCCAGATCAGGAAAGTTCTCAGCTATGATTTGTTCAAGTACACCTTCATCCCCTTTCTCTCTCTCTTCCTCTTCTGGAATTCCTATTATACGTATATTGTTCCATTTGATTGCATCACTTAGTTCTCTAATCCTCCCCTCACACTCCTGGATTTTTTTATCTCCCTTTTTCTCAGCTTCCTCTTTTTCCATAATTTTATCTTCTAATTCACCTATTCTCTCCTATGCTTCTTCAGTCTGAGCTGTGGTCACCTCCATTTTATTTTGCACCTCATTTATAGCATTTTTTAGCTCCTCATGTCTATTTCTTAGTCCCTTGATCTCTGTAGCAATAGATTCTCTGCTGTCCTCTATAATTTTTTTCAAGCTCAGCGATTAATTTTATGTCTAGTATTCTAAATTCTTGTTCTGTTTTATTGCTTAAATCATTTTTGATCAATTTGTTAGCTGCCGCTACTTCCTGGAGTTACTTTTGAGGAGAATTCTTCCGTTTTGTCATTTTAGATAGTCTCTGGTGTGGCGTCCAACTGCAGGGCACTTCCCTGTGCTGTCTGGAATAACTTGTGTTGGTGGGAAGGGCCATAGTCAGACCTAATGTCTGTCCCCAGCCCACTGCTGGGGCCACAGTCAGACTGGTGTGTACCTTATCTTCCCCTCTTCAGGGGAAGGACTCACTGTGGAGTGGTCTGGCCCCTGTCTGGGATACTTGCACACTGCCAGGCTTGTGGTGCTGCTTTGATGGGATCTGGCAAATTAGCTGGGGTGGATCTGCAAGGTGCACAGGGGTGGAAGGGGCAGCCTTAGCTTGCTTTGCTGATGGTGGTCCCCTGCAGAAGGGGCCTGCAGCACCGAGAGGGAGGCAGACCCATCAGAGGGATGGATCCACAGAGCACAGCATTAGGTGTTTGCGGGGTACAAGCAAGTTCGGTGACGGGAACTAGTTCCCTTTGGGATTTCAGCTGGGGGATGGGAGAGGGAGATGGCTCTGGCCAGTGCCTTTGTTCCTCTGCTGAGCTGAGCTCTGTCTCCGGGGCTCAACAGCTCTCCCTCCTGGTGTCCTCTCGCCCTCCCGCTCTCCAAACACAGCTGTTGACTTTTAACATTCCAGATATTAAGTCCTGCTGGCTGTCAGGACTCATGCAGTCCAGCCTCTCCACTTTTGCAAGCCAGACTCAGGGATTCTGCCTGCCAGCTGGGCTGCCTCTCCACCGCCCTGGCTCCCTCCCACCAGTCCTGTAGCATGCACCACCTCTCCTCCCTTCCTACCATCTTCCATGGGCCTCTTGTCTACATTTGACTCTGGAGAGTACCTTCTGCTAGTCTTCTGGTGGTTTTCTGGGTTATTTAGGTAGATGTGGGTGGAATCTAAGTGATCAGCAGGACGAGGTGAGCCTAGCATTCTCCTATGCCACCATCTTCCCTAGAAAAAAAAACCTCACTAGGGTTAGTTTAATGTTGAGGGAGAGGTTTGTGCAAGGACCAAGTTTGGGTGGATAAAAGAAGAGAGATGCACTTTCTTTCTTGCACCCCTTCATTTGGAAAGTAACTGCTGTCAAAGAAGGAAGAGGTGAGCTCCCACCACAATATCAGAAGCAAAAAGCTGAATTTGTTGCTTGCTGTGGAAAGTAGGGCTGTGGTCATAAGACATAGGGCATCAAAACAAACTGCTGATCAAATATAGCATATTGGGAAGTGTGGTGTTCAAAACTGGTGGGTGATCTTTCAGAGTCTGGTGAGAGGATTGTTGGCCTTTAACCAGGAAGTGGAATCTCTAGAGTTCATGCAGCTATTGATGATTGGCTGTCAGAAGCAGGGACTATTAGCAGAAGCACATATGTTCATTTGGCAGGGGTTCAACACCAGTGCTGGGTGTGACAAAAAATCATTCTGTATTTTCCTAGGATAAGGTTCTATTCTTGCAACCAAAAAGAGGAGATGAATAGCAAAATTATTCCAAAGTAAACGAAGAATTGATCTAACAAAATAGCTTCAAAACTATACATATTGAAGCATTCTTTTTAATTGTTTGTTTGTTTAAAATAGTAAAATCTGGGGGTGCCTGGGTGGCTCATTTGGTTGAGCGACCAACTTCAGCTCACGTCATGATCTCACAGTTTGTGAGTTCGAGCCCCGCGTCAGGGTCTGTGCTGACAGCTCAGAGCCTGGAGGCTGCTTCTGATTCTGTGTCTCCCTCTCTCTCTGCCCCTCCCCCAATCATGCTCTGTCTCTCTCTGTCTCAGAAATAAAGAAGCATCAAAAAAAATTGAAACAGTAAAATCTGGGGGTCATGGATGGCTCATTTGGTTAGGCCTCTAACTCTTGATTTTAGCTTAGGTCATGATCTCACAGTTTGTGAGATTGAACCCTGCATCAGACTCTGCCCTGACAGATCAGAATTTGCTTGGGATTCTCTCTGTCTCTTCTCTCTCTCTTTCTGTGTCCCTCCTCCAATTCACACACATGCATGCTCTTTCTCTCAAAATAAATGAACATTAAAAAATAAATAAATAAAATAGTAAAATCTGTTACAGCAGCACTGTCAATTTATTCAAAGTTTAGGAGGAAAACTACCTGATGGTAAATCAATATCTTCTTGTCCCTGTTCTGGATCCCATCCTAAAGAGTTCCCATATGAAAATCAACTTCTGTTGGAGTATGCTCTTGTGTTTTTATGCAATGTCTTATTTTATGGGCCATCTTAGTTTCAGCCACCCATAGGAGGTGACTACCTATTTTGGAGGTGTTCCTCAAAACTCCCAAACTGAATTTTACATATGCCACATAGTCTCTATTTTAACTTTTGCCATCTAAAATATCCCCTATAAATTTAAAGAAATGCTGGCTACTCATTTATTTTCATGACATAGTAACTAATAGAGAAATATATACACATATTGTGCACATGTAGACTCAGGAATACTCAGGTTTACATATACTTCAAATATGGAAGTTATGCCATTTGTCCTCCTTCTCTTCTCCCTCCCTATCACTTTTGAACTCCATAGATTAGAGTCAGAAAATAGATATATGACTTTTTAAAAAAACTATGCAATATGATTTAATTCATATGTATTTAATTCATACATATTTATATGTATGTATTCATACATTTAATTCATACTTATGTATATGTAGGCACACACATGCACACCATATGTACACACATATGCACACACACATAAATGCACTTCCACTAAGTCTTGTCTGTGTGTGCTTCCACTAATTGCCCTAAACATTGGGTAATTCTTTTCTTTCAAATACATTTGAAATTTGGTTTGTAAATAAGTTCCAGAATTTAGTGGTCTGGGATAAGTTTCACAAATAATTAAAGGCATAAAAAAATATGCAAAATTATCATTTATGCCATGTGAGTACAGGGTTCATTATCTTAATTAAATCTGACAGACCAAGTTTTAAAATATTAAAAGATATGAATAGACATTTCTCCAAAGAAGACATACAGATGACCAACAGATACATGAAAAGATACTCAACATCACTTATCATCAGGGACATGCAAATAAAAACTACAATGAGATATCACCTCACACCTGTCAGAATGACTGAAATCAAAAACACAAGAAACAGGTGCTGGTGAGGATGTGGAGAAAAAGGAAGTCTTGTGCACTGTTAGTGGGAATGAAAGCTGGTTCAACCTCTGTGGAAAATAGTATGGAGTTTCCTCAAAAATAGAAATAGAACTACCTTGGGTCACATGGGTGGCTCAGCTGGTTAAGTGTACTACTTTGGCTCAGGTCATGATCTTGTGGCCCATGAGTTCAAGCCCCGCATCAGGCTATTACAGCTCAGAGCCTGGAGCCTGCTTTGGATTCTGTGTCTCCCTCTCTCTCTGCCCCTCCCCTGCTCATGCTATGTCTCTCTCTCCTTCAAAAACAAATAAACATTTAAAAAATTTAAAAAACAACAAATAGAACTACCTTATGGTCCAGTAATCACACTACTGGGTATTTACCTCCAAAATACAAAAACACTAATTCAAAAGGTTACATTCATCCCCTGTTTATTGCAGTATTATTTACAATAGACAAACTATAGAAAAAGCCCAAAAGTCCATCAACAGATGAATGTATAAAGGACAGGTGGCATATATATGTATATATATGCATATAGGTATATATAATGGAATATTATTCAGCCATAAAAAGGAATGATATCTTGCCATTTACAATGATGTGGATGGAGCTAGAGAGTGTTATGCTAAGCAAAATAAGTCAGAAAAGACAAATACCATATTATTTTACTCATATGTGGAATTTAAGATATAAAACAATTGAGCAAAGGAAAGAAGAGAGAGAGAGGGAGAGAAAGAAATCAAGAAACAGACTCAACTCTAGAGAAGTAACTGGTGGGAGTTAGGTGGGAAAATGGGTGAAAGAGGTGAAGGAGATTAAGAGTACACTTATCACAATGAGCACTGAGTTATGTATAGAATTGTTGAATCATTATATTTTACACCTGAAACTAATAGAACACTGTATGTTAATGTGTACTGAAATTAAAATTAAAAACTTAATAAAAAATAAAATATTAAGATTTATAGGGACTGCTCAGTTCATAATTTATGAATTATAAAATAAAACTTTCTGAGTTCCTACTAGGTGCCAATATCCTGCAAGATGCTGTAGGAGATACAAAAATGAATAGTTTGCAATCTAGTATGAGGCTTATATTATGAGTCATAGGATTCTGTGAATTTATAATGTGAACATGAGCTATGAATGTAAATCAAGTGGTCCTGACTCAACCACTTGCAACCAGGCTGGGTTGTGGCAAGTTACCTGATTTCTGTATTTGTAAAATGACGACAGTAGTAACAATACCCTCATAAAGATCTTGTGGAGAGTCACTGAAATTATGTGTGAACAATATGCCTAGAATGGGCCAAGATCATTATAAATGAATACTTAATTTTAAAAGTTAACTTTAAAAAAATTTAAACATGAGAGTGTGTATATATACATAATTATTCAAAGTTATTATTCAAAGAGCAAGAAGGTTATTTCCTATTACACAGATATTTTTTAAAAGAAATGACTCATCCAGGGTCACACAGCAAGTCATTGGCAAGTCAATATCAGAAATATCCTCAGGGAACCCATGTCCAAAGATGGACAACATCAGTCATCTTGAGTTTTTCCTTAACTCCGAATAATACCTTTCAAGTGAAATCCTCAGGGTCAAGATGGCTCATGACCACTCTGATGAAGCAAAGGACATGTTTCATAGTTTTAATCCATATGCTTACTTGCAATCCACCAAAGTGTAAGATCTGGCTTGCAAAGTTCTGAAGGCTGTGTGCATGGAAATGTTTCCTTTTGCTTTTCTAACTCCAGGCTTAGGTCTGATCTCAGTCTTCACTTCCATCACTGAACAAAAGAAAATAGCCTTTGCTCTAAAATGCCCTCTTGAGATGGTCTGTAAATTATATTCTTTGAGATCCTCAGTTTATCTTCCATGTTACAGATTACAGTTGGTGAATCCGCAAGAGGACACAATTACACTTAAAAACAAAAATTTAAGGATTGAAAGTGGAAAAGAAATTTATCTCATTTAGCATTTCCAATGTACTACTTCTTCTAGATTGTTCAGATGGTCTCTTTGGAGAGTGAAGGTTGGAGAAGGTTTCCAGCTGACTTCCTGAAATAATATAGAGTAAGAAAATAACAACAAAGAAGAATATATAACAATAAGAGTTTCCATGGCTTACTTTCTTCACCAGGCTGCATGCCCTTCAAAGGCATATTCCATCTTTATGACCCACCTTGCACTGTGCCTGGCACAAAGAAAGACAGCCAAGCACAGAAAAAGAATATTTTATTTGGAGACATCTGGATAGCAGTTCAAACCTGGTCCTGGCTCCTTTTGAACTGTACTATATTAAATACATTACATCAATCATTTGAGTCCTAGTCTCTTAATCTGTGAAATAGGAATAATGATATCTTCTTTATAGAGCTATTTTGAGGATTAGAAGTGGCAAATGTAAAGTGCCTATCACATAGCAGAAACCTAATAAATAATTTTTATTATTATAACAGATACCTAATCAATGTTTGCTGAATAAAAGAGATTATGAATTATTATGATAATGCTTATTGTGAGCCTCAGAACTCCATACCTGTTAAAAAAACATGCACCATTTTTTTTGCTTTATTTCAGAAGTACTTTTTCCCCATGCAGAATTATAGAATGTTGGGAGAGGAGGGATTTGTTTATTTGCGGTACAAAGGAAATCCTTATTTATAAAAATTCTCTTAAGTGAGTGTGTTAACACCTCACTATATGTTATACACAGTATATATATATATATATATATATACACACATATATATATATACACACACACACATATATATATATATACACACATATATATATACACACACATACACACAATATATATATAATATATGTATAATATATAGTATGACCCAAACTATACATACTATATATATGCTCATACATGGTATAGCATATAATATAACCAAATGCTTGTTAGATGGGAAGAGAAGTATAAAAATACCTCCTCACTGTCCCTTTGCAAGAACACTGCTTTGATAGCCATGTGCAGAGGATGGACAGCAGCAGGCTAGCCAAACAGCCACCATATGGTCAGCTGGAGGAGGAAAAAACCTCTAGGTAGGAGGGCAGAACTGTTCCAAGGACATAACGAAGTAGAGTTTCCAAGTTCATGGCATAAAATGACCTGGAATGCTTAAGGCAAAGGGAGGTGATGAGAGCCAAGCCTCTACTATAGTTGTCAATAGACCATGGCGGTGGGGGGGGGGGGGGGGGGGAGGGGAACTTATGTATTTATTTATTTTTGTCACTGTTGTTATTTTTAAGCAAAGTTGTAGATAGTGTTATTATTTTTAAACAAGAGCTTCCTCTGCAATGGATAGGGGAAAAGGTTGGTAAAGTTAATGAAATATTAGAGGCCACACTATCTGGGGTTAAAATGGGGCCATGTTATCACCTATAACACATAGTTTGATAGTTCTGGCTCTCTCCTGCATGTGCAAATCCAAGAGACAGACACAATCATGCAGGTGTTACAATACAAGTGTCTTGTTGGAATCACACTTACTTGGTTTCGTTCAAATCTATTTCCTAGCTGGGTAACCTTGTAGATATGTCCTATTTTATTTTACACATACATATGTACAAGTGAGTTGTGGTGAAGATTAAAATAAAGATTAAGGTACTTAGTAAATGAAAGCTATTATTCTTTTTATTCAAAATGCACACACACACACACACACACACACACACAAACACACACACCACGTGGCCCTAATAATGAGAGGCTACTATTTGAGTTAGCTTGACTCCTCCCCTTGGGTTGACTTCCTCTCAGAGGGCTCTCTGTTCTATCCTGTAAATAAACCACATAGTGTTTCCCAGCGCTCCACCAGTCTTTTCCATGTTTCTTGCCTCATGCACCATCTAACACCAAAATATAAAATGAAACACAAGTCATGTATTGAGTGTAGAAAAACGTCCTTGTTCTTAACCCACATAGGCAAACAGACTTTTCTCTGTAATTTTCACCAAAACAACCAAACGACTCCCTTCCACAAAATATCATCAGCGATGAACTTACCAATGGCATGGAGATTTATGTAAAGAACTGTGAATATTTAAAATTAAACATTACACAGGGGCGCCTGGGTGGCTCAGTCAGTTGAGCATGTGACTTCAGCTCAGGTCATGATCTCAGGATCTGTGAGTTCAAGCCCCGCGTCAGGCTCTGTGCTGACAGTTGAGAGCCTGGAGCTTGCTTTGGATTCTGCGTCTCCCTCTCTCTCTGCCCCTCCCCCACTTGCACTCTCTCTCATCAAAAAATGAATAAGCGTTAACAATTTTTTTTTTTAATTAAACATTACACATCTGTATTTCCAGTCTTCTGGCTGGGTTAGCTTTCAGCCTTCTTGCCTGTTTCTTAGTGCTTGCCTTCTTCCCCTTCCGGTGCTTTCCCATCTGCCCTCTACCCATCTCTCATCACAGTCCCTCTCTCCAAGTCTCTAAGATTTTGTAATTCCAACCTCTACCATTGCTCTCCATCCTGGCAATAGAAACTAGTTCCTGGAGCTGCTGTCTCCACGATATCCTACTTACTTGGTTAACATATTTATACCTTGCTAATGGTTCTTTATATTAAATTCTCCATGTTTGTATGACTAGCATGGATTCCATCTCCTAATTGGGCAATGTAAAGACAGTCACTAACCTTTGTTAAGTACCTACTATGTGTGAACTATTGTTCAAGTCTTTTACTTATTTCAGGTTTCTTATCTCAGGTAAGTGAGAGATTACATATTTCAGATATGTTTACCAGCAAAGAGTTAGTCTTTTCCGTATTCTAACCCACAGAAAACCTTCAAGTCTAGAAGGATGATCATCACCTTCATCCAACCTTTGCCAAAAAGAACTATGCAGGCAGAGGATCTTAGTCATGTAGAGAATAATGTCACCAGCTCTTGTATCCTCGACAAGTGCTGTCCAGTTGAATTTTCTGCAATAGTAAAAATGTTCTATATCTGTGTTGTCCAGTATGGTAGCCACTGGTCACAGATAGCTACTGAATGCTTGAAATGTAACTGGTGTGACTAGTTACTAATCACACTAGTGACTAGGAACCATATTTTTAATTTTAATTAACTTTAGCTTAAATAACCATTTGTAACCAATGATACTATATTGCACAGCAGAGTGAGAGTTTTCAGGGTAGCAGCAAACTTGGGTGCAGTGGAAGACACCCCTCTTGGCTTTCTGGATACACAATTTCACAGCCAACATAAATGCCAATTGGATTGTTAAATTGTGTGCCTAGGTGAGTTGTCAATGAGCTTTCATGTATGAAAAGACTGTCAAAAAGAGATCATTCATGCTGGGGCTCACCTCCACAGGTGCCAGAGAGCATCTTGCCTTGGGGAAGAAAGAAAATCTATACTCCATGATTAGCGTGTGATTATATTTTACAGACAGGCATCAATGCCTGGTGATTTTCATGCACTTGGCTTTTCTCTTGTGAGATTTATTTAAGGAAACATAAGCATGGTTTAGAGCCGTAGGGAATGATAACATATAAAAATAGGAAGGCATAAAAGGAAGTAAAAGAAAACCTGCTTCCCTGTAAAAAGGCTTGCTCTCCTTTCAGTACCTCCAAATTCTACACCTGCACCTCTTCTTTTAACAAATCCCTTCTCTAACTCAACTCTTACATAATGTCTTTCATTATACCTCCACCAGAAAGCCCTCTCCAACATTGCCCAACCAGCAGCTTTCAGTAGAAGAAAACAAAGTCAAGAGAAAAGCAATGTTGAGTGGGAATTGGGGGGTTGAGAAGAAAAAATTCGAATGTGTTTCAATTGTATTTGTAAGGCTTTGTTTCTTAAAAAAAAAAAAGGAACAAAGTACATATAAATAAAAACTTAACTTCTATACGATGGACAATGTTTGCCATTACTCTTCTTACTTTCCAAAATGTAATTAAAACTTTTATTTTTAAGTTTATTTATTTTGAGACAGAGAGTGAGCATGGGATGGGCAGAGAGAGAGGGAGAGAGAAAGAATCCCAAGCAGGCTCTGTGTTATCAATGCAGAGCTTGACACAGGGCTCAAATTCACAAACCAAGAGATCATGACCTGAGCCGAAAACCAAGAGTCAGTCTCTTAACCAGTTGAGCCACCCAGGTATCCCCATAATTTAATTTTAAAAATTTGAAAATAAAAACAAAAGTAATGATAAAAAAAAACCAACGACAGTAATTCCAGACTGTATACAGCTCTGCATTTTTATGTTGGTATTTTCAACTATTCTAGAACAGATGGATCTTTATAGTATCCATGTTGTTAAGTTAATGTTGTCCACTAACTATTTATGTTTAGCTTTTTTACAAGTTCATTTGGTATTTATTTGGAAATGTCCCTGAACAAGACTGTTTCTTTTAAATAGCCACAGGATGGGAGGGGGCACTTAGAACATATTGCAAAACTGCCCTCAGTTTAACCCTCGGCAATACATGTGTACATTTCTTTATGTAAGTTTGCACAGTACTTTATAAGCTGTTAAAAGTGAGATATTTCACTGAAATGCTGACCATTTAAATCAAGGATAGTGAATAGGTTAAAAGTTTACAACTAAGAACAAAAGAACCAGAACTCAGGAAAGCTTTACTCTAACCTGAGTATTTACAAGCATTTGCTTTTTCAAGTTGGTTTCAGCTTCAAATATTCTCCATATGGGTCCCTGAGTTCATTTATATTTATCAGGTTTTATATGCCAATTTTGGTTTGGAAATTATGGTCTTTGATATCTAAATATCAAATAGAGCATGTCTACTCTTTTCTGAGTGGTTTTGTTCTTATGGCTGTAGCCTTTTGGATGTTGGACTAATTCCAGAGGTAAGATGAGTAAGGCTCTTTTCCAAGAACATCTCAAACCCTAAGTTGAAACATGTTATTGGTGGTAATAATTTTTTCTGCCTGTCTCCTGTTGCTGGCATTTGCTATGTCACTTATACTATGAAGGCCACACTAGAAGCACTAGAGTTATGTTTCAAATAGAGGAATCATTTTAACCTTCTTTCAAAGCTCTCACATAAAAATGCATAAAGGCTACCATGGGTGTTAACTGGTAATGATACTCCTACAAAAATTTTGGAAGTAAGTAGCAAGGCTGGTAGATCCTGACACAGAATTGAAGAAAACTATAAGACCACCATCATTCTTACACAGATTCTTTAGAGAAATAGCAGAGGAATATTATATTTTATATAAAATATTCCAAGGTTCTTGCTCCTCATAATAGACATTTTCATTGGACAATTTTCAATACTGTTTCTAAGCAAATGATATGCTAGCAAGCAATGACTTTTAGCAAGTCATTTATTTTGGGAGATCCTTGGATAGATTTTATTAACAACATAAAGATTTTCAGTTTCTTCAGTTAATTTAATACATGCATTTATGCACATATAACAGTGTTTCTGCACCCAGTTTGGGGAATCTTTTTTATTATTATTGCACATTCGATTTTGGCTATTACTGCCTCCATTATCCTTATTTCATTAAAAAACTGTGATCTGCAATATTTCTTGGCCTCAACACACTTGAGTGATAAAATACTTTACTTTTAAAAATAGAGACTCACTGTGGCAATGATTAGGGGCCATATTGGGGGGCTGCCTTCCCAACTCATTATCAAGAATCTATTCTTCTAAGTAATGAGTAGAGTTAATGTTATCATTGCTAGGCCACTTTAAATAATAAAGTTTCTTCTCATCCTAAATTATTGCAATTTAATATTTGAAAAATCAAAGTTTTTACAATGATTGTTCCTAACATTTTATAAAAACATTTAGGAGAAATAAGAACTATACCAGTCGGTGATCAGTTTCTTAAATTGTGAGTGTTGTATTCATTCACCTCTGCTTTTATCAGCTGAATACCTCAGTGAAGGCATAAATCACATGGCCTTAGTTAAACCATGTAACTTCTTTGAGTCTGATGTGAGTTTCCTCATTTATAAGAGGATTTAGCCAAGATAAGATTTTCACAAAGTTTTCATGGAATGGTAACCACTTGAAATGGACCTAAAAGTAATATTTTCTAAAGTCAAATATATTTGAGAAATATGTACATGAAAAGTTCCCTCTTGTTATGCATATTAAACATTGACATATATAAAGTCATAAATTCTACCCTGTAATTCCTTCTTAAGGAAGGAATTGTCTAGTAAAATCCATAGGAAAAAAAAAAAAAGCACAGTGATACATGGCTTTGTAGCACTTATGATGCTGTGGAAGTAAGTTTTATCAAGTCATCAAGAAATAAAAAAAGTCACAAGTAAATAATCCCATGGTTGAAAAAAAATAGCTATAATTAACACCACAGATGATCAAAAGAGAACATTATAAACAAATTGATTCCAACAAACTTGAAAGCCAATAACTTTCTAAAATTTTCTGAAATTACTTCCTAGAAATATTATAAAAATTACTCAAGAAAAAATTCTACAAATCAATTACCATTATTAAGATTGAAATCAATAACTGAGAATTCTACTCCAAACCATTCCTGGACCAGTTGATCATACTTTGTTCTAAAAATTTCTTCTGAAAATTTTTAATAATGCTTTACTAAGTCTCCCTTCAACAGAAAAATCTCAATTCTATAATTGGATTAAAGATAAAAAAAAAAAAAAGGGAAAACTACCTGACTTGTACAACTTTGATAACAAAACCAGACAAATACAGTATAAGAAAAATAAAATAAAACGAAAACAATATTAAACAAATAAAATACTAGAGATCGATCTCAACTATACATAAAAATGTAACTAAAATATTAGCAAATAGAATTTAGCAGTATATTAAAAAAATCTATATCATTTCTAAATATAGTTTTCCTAATTATAAAAATATAATACAACTTCAAAAAATATATTAATAGAGATTAGAAGAAAATTTTCATATAATTGTAATAATAAATAAATGACATTCAATACAATCCAACATCTATACTTGATTAACAAGACACCGTTTGGGAGTTGCCTGTGTGGCTCAGTCGTTGGGCGTCCGACTTGGGCTCAGGTTGTTGGTGGGTTCGAGCCCTGCGTCAGGCTCTGTGCTGACTGCCTGGAGCCTGCTTCAGATTTTGTGTCTCCCTCTCTCTGCTCCTCCCCTACTCTCGGTCTCTCTCTCTCTCTCTCTCTCTCTCTCCCTCCCCCTCTCTCTCTCTCTCTCAAAAATAAAGCCTAAAAAAAATTAAAAAAAAAAAAGAAACTCCGTGGAAACTAAAATGTAAGAGAATATCTTTAACCAGATAAATGACATTTACTAAAAACTTACATCAAATACTATATCCTTAATGCTAAAAGCATAGACACAGTCCTAACATAAGGGTATTCACTACTGAAGATTTTATTCAACGTTGTATAAGAGATCCTGGGCAATTCAGTAAAACAAAGTAAATAGTTAGGAGGTATAAGAATTGACGTTTATATTCACAAGGCCCTAAAATAATATTGAAGAACAAAAGATCACAAACAAACAAACAAACAAACAAAAAACTAAGATAATTTTGAGAAAAAAGGTTGGGATGACTTTGTGCCAGATATTAAGGTTTATTTTAAAGCTCAAACAATGAAGAAAGTGTGGTTTTGGAGCATGAATGGAGAATGGACTAGTGGAACAGAGAAATGAGCTCGGATCATAGGGTAATAGATGGTGTGAAATTGACGATCTACATGAAAAAATACAATAGAAATGCCTATTTCCCACTACAGACACATTTAAGTTCCACATTTAAGTGGATTAAAGATCTAAATGTGAGAGGGGAAAAAAAAGAAAAAAAAAAAAAAACAAACAACCCTGGCATTTAAACCTTTAAAAGAAAATATAAGAAAACATTGTTTTCTGATCTCAGGTTAGAGAGAAAATTTCTTAAGTCAATAAAACCCAAACATGATTTAAAAAAAAGAAAGACTAGAGTGCCTTGGTGGCTTAGTCAGTTAAGTGCCCAACTCATGATCTCATGGTTCTTGGGTTCAAGCCCCAAATCAGGCTCAGTGCTGATATCCCTCTCCTTCTCTTTCTGCCCCCCTCTCTCTCTTTTTCTGCCCCTCCCCTTCTCATGCTCTCTCTCTTTCTCTAAATAAATAAATAAGCTTTAAAAAAATTAATCAAAAATACTGTCAATATTGATGACATCAGAATTTTTTCTCAAAGTCTCTCACTATAATACTGAAAGACAAGGAACAAACCAAAAGGAGATATTTGCAATTCTTATCATTGATAAAAACAAATATTCAGATTTAAGAACAATTATTAATTAATTATAAAAATATCAAGCAACCTGATGGAAAAGAAGGAAAAAGTAGATATAAATAAGGACTTAACAGAAGAAGAAATAAGAATTGATAATAAACTTATGAAAACATGCTCAATCTTACTAGTAAATTGGCTGATAAAGCAAAATGAGATGCAAACCAAGTCACATCAGTCATATTGGAAAAGGTTTAAAAGTTTGTTAATACCAAGAATTGATGAGGATGTGGAGGAACACCGACAGTTTGGAAAGCAATTTATCCTTATCAAATAATTGCTTCAACCCAGCATTGCTAGGTCATATATGTTCACAAGGAGACATACCCAACAAAATTAATTATAACATTATTGTTAGCAAAATTCATAACAACCTAAGGGTCCATCTAAAGAAAAATGAATAGATGACTATGGTATATTTATATAGTAGAATGTTAGACAACAGGTACAATGAATAATCAGTCATAAGGTTAAAAATCAAACATAAGGTGGAGCAAAAGAAGCCAGTTACAGAAGGACACAAATGGTATATTTTTTGTGTATAGCATGAAATTTATAAAATAATGTATTATTTAGATACATACATGCTATATTCTAAAATCATCTATGAGAAAGATAGCAACTTCCAAATATTAATTACTTTTGGAATGGAGGGAGGTGAATGGGATTAGAGAAGAGCATACAGGTGGATTTAACTGTATCTGTGATGTTTTAGTACTTAATAGTATCTCAACCAAATATGACACTTTAAAATTGGATCAGGCTAAGTGGTTGAGTACGTGGGTGTTTGCTATGCTATTCTTTATAATTCTTTGAAGGTTTTTAATAGTTTATAATAAAAATGTTTTAGTAAGAAATGAGATGAACAGTGAGCTTGGGGAGTACAAATATTAAACAAATAAATCAATAAAATAAAACAAATCAATAATGTATGACTGTCCTAGCTTGTAATGATCACCTGGACTTCAAGGCCAAGGAATCTTTGCATTAACTTTATCCCAGCTTTACCTGGACCTCCTAAAATACCTCCTTTTTTTCCTGCAGCACCATTTTGGGCTTCCAACCTGGCTTGCTTATTGGCATGCTTCCTTTGCTTCCCTCCTCAACTCTGGAGCAACACCCTTGTACAAAGCTTTCAGACGCAGGAGCTGATTCTTCATCCAAGGGCCGAGTACTGAATCATTTCCCCTGGCAGACCCAGCCCTACCTGTCTACTCAGATATTTCCCTGGATGTGGTAAACTATGATACAGTCATATTATGAACTATTTCACAGAAGTTGAAATGAATGAACTGCTGCCGTATTTCTCAGCATGAATAGATCAAAACATATTGGGCAGCAAAAAAAAACAAGTGATCTTCCCAAGAGCTATTTACATTGCCCTCCTGGGGCCTGGACACTGCCCACGGCCTGGCCTCAGCTAAAGGTGGGCACTGCCATTTCGTAGCTACAGCAGTTCAAGAGTCTGAAACGTGGAAAAAAGCTTCTGCTTTAATGTTTATTGAAAAAACATAAGTAGAATACAAAATTATACCTCTGCCAGGTTTTAACACTATAAAAATTATATATATGGACCAGGGCTGGAAAGGAATAGAGAGAAATGAAAATAGATTTTTTTAAAAATGTGTCAGGATTGTGGGTAATTTTCTTCCCTTTTATTTTTTGCATTCTATCAATATTGTTACGTGTTTGTGTAACAAGTTTCTTTAAAATGTTAAAAAAAAAAAAAAGTAGGTTGCAGGGCAGATAGAATCAATCTGTAATCTTTCTGGTAATGAACAGAGAATTTTCTCAGAGTAGATAATGGACTTCAATTCCGCTCTCAGAATCACAGTTTATCTGCAATTCCAGGACAGTCATTTCCCGCTAGTCGTGTGCTCTGGGATAAGTGTGGCAGAACCTCACTGTATAATACAACTGTGTGGAATTTTGATTACAGTTTGCTTTTCAATACTTTTACAGATTAATGACTTCATTTGCATTGTAGTAATGGTGAACAAAAGTTACAAGTATTTCAAAGGAGGTTAGTGGGGCTGGTGGGGACAAGCTGCTTGCCCAAAGCTATTGGAATGTTAAGATCCCACTTGGTGGAATGACCATAGATCAGTAAATGCTGCACTGGGAAGGTAAAGAAGCACTTCTGGGGGCAGAAATGTAACATCTGTTCCACATGACTGGCTTTGGCAGTCACAAGTCCTACTTTCAGTCACTGGGTCATCTTGAGCATGATGTTTGGCCCATCTAAGTTTCCATTGTCTCCCTGGTGAAACAAGGATGTTCACCAGCAGAATGGATGTGAGCATGATGTGAGGTAGTGCATGTAAAATAGCTAAGTAAGGAGCTGCCCCATAGCTGGTGCTTGGTAAATAGCCACTTTAATTTTCACTCAGCTCTATTTACAGATGGCACTCAACTAAGTAATATAGGTGGACTGTTTCAGAGCAGGCCTATATATACAGGAGCAATTTATGTGAAATGTAATTACCAAGGATATTGTAGCTCTAGTGAATGCCATTATTTGAAGAGTAGCCACAACTATAGATTTGAAATACAGTCCAAGTCCCCTTTCCATGGATTTCTCCAACCAGGGCAAATCCATAAATAAGTATCTACATAACAAAGAGCTGAAGGACACACAGTTCTCAGCATGCAATCTTGCAAGTGATGGTATTTCAATGCCCCAAATGCTTGGGTTTGTGGATGATTCCTAAACTGGGTGTTTGCCAAATATTCTTATTATTTGGCAGCAGAATAAAAGCAAAACATATAAAATAAAATAAAATAAAATAAAACAAAACAAAACAAAACAAAACTTTGAGGAAAGAAGAACCAATTGCAGGTAGGAACGTAAGTCCAGCCCATTGTTACAGAACAGGATCTGTAAGGCTGTGATAAAAGATCACAGAAATATGGGCTGGCAACCAGAAGAGACCTCCTATTTCCCCTGCCACAAGGATCCAGAGAACCCCTGGTTTATCTCCCTCATTTTCTTCTTTCCAGATTCCATGTGTATTTATTCACAAGTGCTGCTGCATGATCAAGGAAGTAGAGGGAAGAGATGGACCAATGATGCTGATTAGAGATGAGGAAAAAACTCAGAAAGCAGCTGTTTTCACAGATGTATCTCCCAGAAAGTCCCAGAAAGGCTGTGCCTGGTTCTTGGGAATATTTCAAACTATATCCTATCTAAAGATTCCATAGAAGGAAGCTCTCATGCTCACCCCAAGTACTCAATTTTCCTGTTTCTGTCGGAACTTTGCTCATTTTTACTTTAAACGAAAAATGCAATAGATTTCACACTAAAGGTTTTATCTTCCTCCAGGGTATTTTTCTTCCATTTACTTGAGGAACCATGCCCAGAAAATATTTTGAGAATGAAATTATACCAAGGATGAAATAACTTGCAAAGCCTCAACCTTTTGGGGCATGACTTCATATTGCTTCTTTTAAATAAGGGCTGGTGTCTGGGATTGCTATAGATATTTGTCCTGTTGAGTCATTGTAGGACATCTGAAAAGTGTTTTACTGACAGCTTGCAGAGGAAAGACAAGTGATGGAGAAAAGGGCTGGAACATACATGGCAGGCTCTGAATGGGGATCCCAGCCCCTCTGAATTCTCAGACTTATGTAGGCAAGTCACTTTACACCCTCTCTATCACCCGTTAAGGTTTCTTACCTTGTAAGCAGAGATAACAATATTTTTCTAATTTACCTCTTATGGTTGTCATAAAGGTAAAATAAAACAATCTATATGATGGTGCTTTGAGAAAATTTATAACTGTACACATAAGTCATTACTATTTTTTTTTTTTTGCCTTCAAGTTCTTTTGGAGGATTATTCCATTAGAATTAAGCTATATTTTCCACAGCTGTCAAATCCCAACTACTTTTGCAAAAACAAACTCATTTAGAACGTATTATGGACTGAATTATGTCTCCCCCTTTCCAAATTTGTATGCTGGGGCCCTAACCCCGGTATGACTGTGTTTGAAGATAAGGCCTTTAAGGACATGATTAAGATTAAAAGAGTCATGAGAATGGGAATCCTATAGGACTGGTGTCCTTCCAAGAAGAGAATGAGGTATGAACATGTCTGTCTCCACATGCACGGAGAGGAAAGGCCATGTAAGGACTGAGTGAGAAAGCATCTGTCTGTAAACCAGAAAGAGAATTTGCACCAGGAACAGAACTTTCCAGGACCTTAATTTTTGACTTCCAGCCTCCAGGACTGTGAGAAAATAAATGTATGTTGATGAAGCCACACAGTTGGTGGTATCTTGTTATGACAGCCTGAGCCGACTAATGTAGATAGAAAGAAAATAACAGTAACTATTTAGCCCCACTCAGGACTCAGCTTGCTGCACATATAGCCTCAGACCACCTCTGCCCTGATACCTCTAATGGATCTTGGAAAGGACTAGTTAGGCTCATATCTCCCTCTCACCTTACCACTGTCTCTCCCAAAGGCAGCCTTAGTGTCTGAAGTTGCCACCATTAGGCATACTTCCAGCCACAGTTGGGAATCAGATAAAATATAAACCTCAAGGACATTCTTGCATCTGTATTCATTGGCCCCCATAAAATAGTTTCCCAGCTTGAGATTTGTCCCCAAGGACCTTACTAGGGACATCCTGATCTGCTACATGCAACCCAAGACTTTGGGATTTGTATTCCTAAGACATAAGCTAAGCATTTACCTCAGTTGTCTCTACACGATGGAAAAATTTCCCAGGTGCATCTCAACTGTGGGCTCTTTATTTTGGTTGAGATTTAAAGTTACACTGATACACAATGATACAACGCAATGTTCACGTTTAAAATCTCATTGTATCAGGGCGCCTGGGTGGCTCAGTCAGTTAAGCGTCGGACTTGGACTCAGGTCATGATCTCACAGCTCATGAGTTCCAGCATCGTGTCAGGCTCTGTGCTGACAGCTTAGAGCCTGGAGCCTGCTTCAGATTCTGTGTCTCCCTTTCACTCTGCCCCTTCCCTGCTCATGCTCTTGTCTCTCTCTTTCCCAAAAATAAACATTAAAAAAAAATTTAAAAATCTCATTGCATCTCTACATGTTTATTAATTTGTATTAATATATATTATATATATTATGTATTATATATTAAAATATAGCAGATACAACTATATTTTATACTCTTGAACTACTATATAATTCACTATGACTGCCTGTCACTTGGTCATCCTTCCAGATACTGTGGGCATGTCTTAGGGCAGAAATAAATAATATTTTTAAAAAATCCTCAATGCTAAAAAAAAAAAAAAGTTACAAACAGAGATGGAGGCAAACCATAAGAGGCTCTTAAATACAGAGAACAAACTGAGGGTTGATGGGGTGGAGGCAGGGAAAATGGGTTATGGGTATTGAGGAGGGCACTTGCTGAGATGAGCACTGGGTGTTGTATGTCAGTGATGAATCATGGGAATCTACTCCTTAAACCAAGAGCACAACAGTGTTGTGTTAGATAACTTGACAATAAATTATATTAAAAAAAAAAAACCTCAATACCCTCTATTTTATTTTCCTTTGTTATTTAACAGGGGAGGGGAACACATTGACATAAATCCCCAGCAGGTGATTTTGCAAGTCTCAGTATAGCCTGTGCAGTTATCCAGATTGAAGAAAACATCATTCCACTTCGCCTCCTTCTCTGGCTATGCAACTGGCCTCAAATGTACCTTATAAAAGAGTACTGCAAATCAATACCATAGCAAGGATGCTGGTTTGTGCCTGTCAAAGCCATTTCCCTCTCCCTTTTCAGCTGTGTCTTTACACCTGCAGAAAGCCCCACCTACATCCTGAACCAAAGCAGGCAGTATGTGTGGATTCGTGGCTTTGCTAGCAAGAGGGGCCCGAAAATAGCTGTTTAGCCATAAATTCAGAATCTGGTATGCCTGGTGTGAGTGCTGGGTACCTGGGGCCTGACCAAATGGTAGTCCTCTTTTTCCCTCTGTATTCTGGGACTAGTCCACATTGCCTGGCCTTCTGCCTCAATTTCCTGCTGGGATTTAAGCCCTTTGCCGAGTCACAACACTCTGGACTAAGGCCCTACACATTGCCTGGCTTCTCAAAGACATTTCCCCTGAGAAAAAACATGTTTCTCTTTTTTTTTTTTTTTTCTTCCTTCCTTATTACTAATAATCACTGCCTTCCCAACAACTGGGCAGGCACTTGTCTGAAAGCAGATATACAGAGGAATGTCACTATGTTATGAGGATTGAATACTTGGTACCATATTTGAGAACATCTTCATGGGGGGAATGGCAGTTTGGCCAATCAACCCCTTTCATCTGTCAACATGTGAGATAGGAATAGAGAACTTCCTCACCCCCAGAAAAGTTTGTATAACTATGACCTAGTCCAAACTCCATACAGATAAGGAGCCTAAGACTCACAAAAATAGGTGAGGCAAGACTCCATGAATCTTTCATTATTCATTAGCATATTCAGTAAGTATTCATTAAGTATCTAGTGTGTACATGATATGCACTGTCATGGTTTCACTCTCATTCAAGAGATTTTCCCACCTGAACATAAGTGCCGTCATTTTTATGTAACAATCCTTAGTGTATCAAATGAGGAAATGGTCATGGCACCGAGCTCTCCCTCCATTAAACCAGGGGCTGTACATGTAGACAGTGATGGAGGCACAGTGAGAGCAGCCTTTTCTTTCGCAGTCTACAGGGACCAACTTCTGGTATGTGATTAGAGAAGTGAGACCTTTCCTCACCCTTCTTTTAAACAGTTATACACTCTATAGCTTATAGATGTTTCAATAAGCAAAGGATGGGGGACAAACTCTTAAGTGGGAAAAGAACAGAAACTATCCATGAGAAAAAATTATGACACTTCATAAAAACTTTGGGAAAAAAATTCCTTGGATTTTAGTTAGTGAAATCTTTGATAACAATATTTCAAAAGCTCTGATATTGTCTAGGATCCTGGGGAATGGTCCTCTGGCAGTTTTTGAATCTAGAGTTTTCTTGTCAATGCACATGCCACAGACTCAGCAGAGTATTCCATGAATTGTTAAAACAAATAATCCTCGAACAATGCTGTGAACGATTTTGTAGTCATGAGAAAATGGAGCCTGGCAGAATGTAGGTTACTCAAACAGCATTTACACTTTATTATAATAAAATAGCTTCTGGTGTGTATTTGTCCAGCTCCCATATCGCAGGTCCCCAGAGGTCCCTTTTCTTTGTGAAGTGATTGGAGGCAGAGAGTCTAGAGGTCTCAGTTTCCTCTGTGATGATTAGAACTATTTCTCATCCAACTCTGCTCTCTGTGCGGATATCATATAGATTACTTTCTCTGTATTATTTGAATATCACAGCAATGATCACTTATTAAATGCAACAATAAAGCTTCTGTTTAAAAGATTATACATATATGTTTATGTATGGATATGTATATACATATTTACATTTGAGGATATAAAAGGTAAATTTAGACTATGAAAACAATTTTAATAATAATAATAAGCATTTTAAGTATGTTTATGCAAGATACCTTGTTAATTGTAACCCTCTAAGGCAGGTACTATTTTTCCCATTTTGCATATTAGGACATTAATTTAGAAAATTAAAGTAACATATCCAAGCTAATGCAATTATTAAGTGGCAGAGTCTTAGAATTAATGAAACCCAGCCCTTTCTAACTCCAGAATCCACATTCTTTCTTTTTTTTAATTTAATTTTTTTTTATTTTTTTAAAATTTACATCCAAATTGGTTAGCATATAGTGCAACAATGATTTCAGGAGTAGATTCCTTAGTGCCCCTTACCCATTTAGACCATCCCCCCTCCCACAACGCCTCCAGTAACCCTCAGTTTGTTCTCCATATTTATGAGTCTCTTCTGTTTTGTCCCCCTCCCTGTTTTTATATTGTTTCTGTTTCCCTTCCCTTATGTTCATCTGTTTTGTCTCTTAAAGTCCTCATGTGAATGAAGTCACGTTCTTAATAATTGAGCTACACTTTCTGTCTTGAAAGCGCAGAGATGTGGGTAGGAAGAGAGGGACAGACCTATTCTATAAAGGTATATCAGGGAGAGATCAGAACTTGCACATCTTGAACAGGGCCTCCCATTCTCCTTCCTTCACCAATATCTACCCACCCACAAACTGCCTTTAGGTTTAAGAAATTTGCCCATCCTGTTTGTATGAAAGTACTTCATTCTAACATTGATTTTGGTGCTCTTTTCAGCTTGGGAGAGAGGGTGTTGGGTGGTAGGGAGCTCTCTACTTGTTTTTAAATGGTACCATACATAACAAGATTAAGTATGATTGTGATGAAGGTCATGTTGAGGTGGTGGAAGGGATCTATTTTCTTGACTCATTGGGTGTTCACCCAATACATTCCAGTGTGCTAGAGAAAGGCATGAAAATACCAATAGACAGAGTCAGACCTTGTCAATCTGCAAACACACCAATTCTCTAACTAATAATTTTAACAACTGAACCAAGAGCCAGATCTTATCATTTGCAAAACAGCAGTATTACGACTTTAATAATAATTTTAAGTACCAGGTACAGTTGAATGAATGAATGAATGAATGAATGAGTAAATTCTGCATTATCTTACTTTCTACTGGTCCTGCTGTGGTCTTAGTCATGATGCTGATAACCAGGTTCTTGTCTTGTTCTTTCTGCATCTCTACCTTTTACTCCAGTTTTACATAATGGTAACAATGTAGACAGGCAGAAGAAAGTGCATGTTGGATGAACTTGCCTTTGACTACCTTAAGCAAGTAAAATATATTTAAATCATTAATTAAATTTGGAAATAAAAATAAAAGAAAGAGTTATTGTGGTTGACAGGAATTTCCCCTACATACAATAGAAAAGCAGGGGACAAAAAAATTATTTCAAAACTCAGAGCAACTACACTGCAAACAACCTTACTCCCTAGAGTCTATTGTGTTCTACGCTTTGCTCAAACAAGTTCTTTATATTTAGGCACATGGATTCTCAGGGTTTACAATTATTTTCAAACATTAATTCTTATTGAATAATCTGCCTGAAGAAGAAAATTCTGGAAGATATAAAAAGGGTTCTAAACCATCATCCTTCATGAAATTTTAAAATTTCCCCTGGATGTTTTTAAACTATATATCAAGAAGATAAGAAAAATGAGAAAAATGGAACATCTGCTCAGTGAAACTTCAGGCAGAAAAAGATTAAGTCTTAGATTAAGCCAATTGTCCATAGGCAGTTTCTCTTGGCTTTCTTTAATGATTTAGAAATAGTGTTTCCTTCTCTTCATCAAATGATTTTGGCAACTTTTATTTCACTATTTTTGGAAAAAGCAAAGTTAGTTAATTAAACTCATAAACGTACATGTGTTGGGTTCCACTCTGCTAATAGCATTGATATATCATTGCATTTTTAGACTATAATAGTGAAAAAGCCACTGCCTTCTTTGAAATGTTCTCAATTGCTTTCTTATGGGGAACTCAGATAAAAGTTTTTGTTTTTGTTTTTGTTTTAAATGAGAAAGAAGTGTTCATGCCAATAAGAAAAGCAATCATGTTTCTGGATATGTAACATGAAATCTATAAAACAAATGTTTTGGTAAAATATATCTTTTTGGCACTAATTTATCTGGCAACCAAAAGCGTTTTCCTGGGGAACAAAAGGTTTTGTTGAAGAAACCTTCTATATCCTAAAACTGATTGATTACAGAGTAAGTTGTAGAGCCAAGAATGAGAATTATTTGTTTACCCAAATCAGGAAATGCTATGATTTAAGTACCTTCACTGAAATTGTCTGTGTGTACAGCTTCATTACCACTATTTTTACTCCTTTGCCAATAACCCACACTCACAAATCAGTCAGGTTTCTGTTGGATCTAAAATATTGACATTTAGGTCAGAGGAAGGAAAACATGGTCAAACCAGTTTCATCGTTTTTATGTCCCCAAGTCTTCAGATTTTAGTGAATTTTATGGAATTGGCCCAAAAATATTTGTAAGCTATAATAGACATTTCACTCTCCTCACCTTCAAATGAGGAGCAAAACAGAGAAAATCTCAGTAATAGTAACAACCAGATTCATGAAAAAGGATCTTTTTCTGTTTATTCAATCCAGAAGAAGGGAAAGTGTCCATGAATGGCAATCTGGGGATAAAAGAAAGGGGATATTTAAAAAATCATTGAAGCAAATTGTGGCAATAACACTTGAGGAGTCCTGGACTTGCATGGTGGCTCTGTCATCTAAGAGTGTGATGAATTCCCCAAGTCTCAGTGTCTTCATTTGAAAAGCACGTCTATAATTTTCTCCTGTCTACCTTAGTATTGTTACATCACAGAAATTATTATGGGTAAAGTGTTTTGTAAATGTGTAAATACCAAGAACTTTTATTATTAATATTATAATTCTTTCAGATTCTTTTTTTGGTGATTGTAGTTGATGTTATTGTTGCTGTTGCTCAGAAAGACAGCCTCCCAGGAGAATCACCTCCATTTTCATTGAGATTCCAGAGACAACAGTCAATGCTATTCAAGTAATCTTTGTGTCATACAAGCAGGTCCACATAGAACACTAGGTAATCAATAGTCCCTATTCTTTGATCCTGACAAAATGAATGATCAAAGCAATCTAAACAGTCAATTAGCCTGACTCCTTTTAAATACATCAACTAACTTATTAATTTTCTCTGGACTGACTGCCCAAATCAAGGAGGGGCAGATGCAGGCATCTGAACAAAACTAATCAAGAAGGCATCCTGGAGTTAAACCATCACAAAGCCAAAAGGTTATAATGCTAGGGGCCTTTAAGCACACTTAAAAAAATTGTATTTACATATACTTGTTACTGCAGTTGTATATAACAGGTAAAAAGGTAAAAGGTGGGTGAGTGGATAGAAAAACAGACGAAAAACAAGACAAAAAATGATATAGGTGGATGGATAGATAGATATAGTATATAGATATATAAAATTAAAAATAAAACATATGCATCTAGTAGAGATTTAATAAAACAGTCAAGTAGGAGAAAAAAAAATTACTCTTAATTCCATACCTAGAGATGATGAATATAAATATTTTAACACTTATCAATATTCATCATAGTGTTTTTCTATGTATGCATAGTTTCTTATTTGTTTATTTTGCATAACTGAATTAAACTATATATCGATTTTAAATCAACATTGGGGATAATTAAATGCCTAAAATTTAAGTATACGATTTGATTATTTTTGACCAAAATATTCCTGCGTAACCACCATTACTATCAAGATATGGAACATTTATACCACCCAACATTGTTCTTTGTGCCCCTTTGCAGTGAATCCACCTTAACTCATGCCTGAGATTAGTATTTGATCTGTTCCTTTTCCCATAGATTAGTTTTGTTTATTCTAAATTTTAATATATGGAAACACAGAGTATCTAATTTTTTGTGTCTGGCTTTTATTCCCTCAACATAACATTTTTGAGATTTGTCCATGTGTTAGTACTTTGTTTTTTTTATTACTGACTAGCATTCCATTATATGAATCTACCACAATTTTGTTTATCCATTCACATTCTAAGGAACATTTGGATTCTTTCCAGCTTTTTGGTATTAATAATAAAACTATTATGAAGATTCATATATTATACATTGAGTGATTTGTTTTACTAAATATATAAAACAGTATTGGTTATTTTTAAAATTTTTAGAAATATTATTTTAAGCATCTACCTAGTTTTTATTCAGTGAATACACTATAATTTACTTAAATATCCTATCTATTTGTATATTTAAATTGCTTTTAATTGTATTGTTTTATAAATAACAATGCAATGAACATCTTTGCTTTTTCTTTACTTTGGGTAACAGCAAAAGTTTTCAGAGCATCCAGTCAAGTTGACACACAACACACACACACACACAAAGAAAATGCTCAATAATGCTCTTTTATTCTCTAACCTGTAATATACATCAAAACATTGGACATCCTGCCATAATAATTAAAACTGCATTCTAAATTGTAAATGCTTTCTAAAGAGTTCCCTCTCCCTGTTTTTTTTTTTTTTTTTTTTTTTTTTTTTAGAGCTTCTGAAGATTTGGCTTCTTTGTTATTTCCCCCCTATTCAATTGATATGTACCTTGATGAATAGAGGAAGCAAGGCATCTCCACTCTCCTTGGATTAATTGCAAGGAAAGGAATTGTTAATGAGGTTAAATGTGTAGGTGTTAAGCATTGTTTTTTCTTGGGCAGTGTACTTTTGCAAAATGGTAGTCAAGCCTTACAGGAAACAAAATATAGAATAACAGAACAAAAAGAAAATCCTTTTTAAGACAAAAAATGATCAAAGTATCAAAGGTAGAACTTATAGTGACAAAGCTTCAGAGGACTGAAATATTTAAAATATACCTGTGTGGGGGCACCTGGGTGGCTCAGTCATCTTAGCTACTGATTCTTGATTTCAGCTCAGGTCATGATCTCATGATTGGTGAGTTTGGGCCCTGTATGGGGCTCTGCTCTGCCAGAGTGGAGCCTGCTTGGGATTCCCACTCTCTTTCTCTGCCCCTCCCCAACTTGTGCACACACTCTGTCTCTCTCCCTTCTTTCTCCCTCCCTCTCTCTCTCTCAAAATAAATAAATAAACATTTATAAAATGAAATGTAATGAAATAAAATAAAATAAAATAAGCCTGTGTTTATGCTAATTGAAAAACTCATATTCACAACTAAGCAGTCCTTAAATAAGCAGTATATTTAATGTGTATTTCTATTCTACATGTTCTCCCCTGTATCATTTTCATGAGAAAGAAAACTCTGAGTTCATTTCCACACTTAATCTTAAAGAACAAGGTCCTGCTCAATTTTTTTAAAAATTTAATTCTGCAGTTAAGTAATGTCCTTCTATTTTGTCCCTTGTTTTCTATACTAAGAATGGATTCTTAAAATACCCTCCCTTAATTCTACTTTGCAATTATTGTGGTCAGACTCATATATTCTTGAAAGTGTGTATATATTTTGTCTTTCTTTCTGGGATTATATAGCATATCACTGGGTTTTGTCTGTCCAGTCTAATTTCTCTTCTTCTTCTTCTTCTTCTTCTTCTTCTTCTTCTTCTTCTTCTTTTTCTTCTTCTTCTGGACTTTCAGGGAACTGTTTTTCACTGATATCAAGTATGTGAATCTGGTTCAGTTCCCATTCTCAGTGACTGCTTCTATGGATTGAAGGTTTGTGTCCCACCAAAATCCAGGTGTTAAAGCCTAATCCTCAATATGATGGCATTTAAAGGTGGGACCCTTAGGAGGTATTAGGTCATGAAGATGGAACCCTCATAAATGGAATTAATGACCTTAAAAGAAGAAACCCAAAATAGAAAGAGAGATCATCTCTCTCCCTCTCCCTCTCCCTCTCCCTATCCTTCCTTCCCTCTACCTCTATTAAGTGAAAATACAGCTGTCTGCAAATGAAGAAGTGGGTCCTTACTGGAATCCAACCATGCCAGAAACCTAATCTAGAACATCCAGGTTCCAAAACTGTAGAAATAATTTTTTGTTGTTTAAGCCATCAATATATTTTCTTCATTGTTTTTGTTATAGCAGCCCAAGCAAACCAAGACACTTTCCCATCCAGTGAGGGGGAAGTCACCAGACCCAAGGTGAGTAACTGCAGTTATTACCCATATGCCTAGCCATGGTAATTGGTCTAAAATGATAGTAAATCCCTCAAATCAAGCCAGAGTCCTTCCCTGTGATTTTTTTTTTTTTTTTTGAGAGAAGCCCCATTCCAGGATGTGTGGGGGTTGATCAGCAATCTCATACTGATTCATAAGAGCTGAAGGTTGAATTTTCAGGAATTTTGTAAGCCAGTCAATAAATTGCTAATAGCTTAAAATCAGCCATGGTGGGAGTATTTACAGTATAGAAACTAGAAAGTGATAAATCACATTAACAAAATAAAGGATAAAAAGCATATGATTGTCTCAATAGATACAGTAAAAGAACTTGAAAAAAAATTAAACATCCTTTCATGATAAATACTTTCAACAATTAGGTATTGATGGAATGTACCTCAAAATAATAAAGACTACATATGACAAGCACACAGCTAACATCATAGTGAACAGTGAAAACCTGAAAGCTTTTCCTTTAAGATCAGAAAGAAGACAATGGTGCTCACCCTCACCACTTGTATTCAACCTAGTGCTCAAAGTGCTAGCCAGAACAATTAGGCAAGAAAAAGAAATAAAAGGTGTACAAATCAGAATGGAAAAGTAAAAATATCTCTGCAGATGACATGGCATTATATGTAGAAGATTTTAAAAACTTCAACAAAAAACTGTTAGAACATTAAAACTAATTAAAGAATTCAGTAAAGTTACAAGATACAAAATCAATATACAAAAATTAGTTGCATTTTTATACACTAACAACAAATTATCAGGAAGAGAAAATAAGAAAACAATTCATTTGCAATAGCATCAAAAGGAATAAAATCCTCAGGAATAAATTTAACCAAAGGAAGGGCATGCAAGATCTGTATGCTGAAAACTATAACACAATGATGAAAAAATTGAAGAAGACACAAATGAATGGAAAGATATCCTGTATTCATGGTTTAGAAGAATTAATACCGTTAAAATGTCCATACTACCTAAAGTGATCTACAGAATCAATGCAATCTCTGTCAAAATTCCAATGGTATTTTTCATAGAAATAAAATAAAAAATCCTAAAATTCACATGGAACCACAGAAGACTCCAAATAGCCAAAGCAATCTTTAGAAGGTAGAACAAGCTATCTGATGAAAACTATATTAAAGAGAGATAATAATCATAACAGTGCAGTATTGCATTAAAACAGACACATAGATCAGTGAAACAGAACTCAGAGCCCAGAATAAATATGCATATATGACCAATTAATTTCAACAAAGATGCCAAAATTATACAATGGAAAGAATAGCATCTTCCATAAATGACATCACAAGAATGAAACTGAAGTACTCTCTTATATCATACATAAATATCAACTCAAAAGATTTATATGTAGCAACAGAAATTGTAAAACTCCCAGAAAACAACATGGCAAGCATAAATTCCTTAACATTCATCCTGCCAGCAATTTTCTGGATGTTCCATGATGTGTAACACCAAAATCAAAGACAACAAAAGCAAAAATAAACGAGTAAGACCACATCAAACTAAAAAGCTTCTGCACAGCAAAGTAAACCATCAACAAAATGGAAAGGCAGCCTATGAAAAATATTTGTAAATGGCATATCCAATAATGGGATAACATACAAAATGTACAAGGAACTCATACAATTCAATAGCCAGAAAAAAAGAAGTAAATAACACAATTAAAAAATGAACCTTGGTTCAGAACAAATTCTCTGCTTTGACAAATGCCATATTCTAGTCAGTTTGGAGATTCTGATACCTTAACTTAGTTATGGACCAGGACATGAGACTTAGTTTTTACTATCCAATTCAATAAACATTTATTGAACACTTTTATATTTAGAGGACAGAGGCATCTATACATGGATCTCTGAAGCAAATCTTTGCCTTTCAAGAATAAAATCTGAATTTTTTTGTGATTTGAATAAAAATAAGAGGTCTTAAATATGTGTAATATAAATTGTTAATTATATAAAGCTTTTTTTTTTTACAAATTTATTAATTCCTTCATGAAATTATTACAACAAAATACTTCTTTAAAAAAAAAATCTTCCCTAGGGTGCCTGGGTGGCTCAGTTGGTTAAGTATCCAACTTTGGCTCAGGTCATGATCATGAGTCATGAGTTTAAGCCCCCACATTGGGCTCTGTATGGACAGCTTGGAACCTGGAACCTGCTTCAGATTCTGTTTCTCCCTCTCTCTCTGCCTCTCTCCTGCTTGCACTCTTTCTCTCTGTCTCAAAAATAAATAAAACTTTAAAAAATTAAAACAAAACAAAACAAAACCAAAAACCTTCTCGGGTTACTCAGTGACAAACTTCTAGTTCTGATCATTACAAATCTCCTTGACCTGGACCCCATCTCAGTTGCTGATCCAAGTATCAGTAATGAGAGCAAAATAAAACAGTCAAAGGCAGGGATTCAAGGAAAAAGGAGCAGAGTGCGAACTTCAAAATACCACCATTGATTATCATACCAAGCTGAAAGAGTTGGCATCAGTAAAGCTTTGGTAAAGGGTCACAAGTTATGGAAGTATAAGAGACTGGAGGAAAAGATTCCACATTGTTCCATGTTTCCTGCCAATATTGTTTCATGGCTAAGTGAGGAATATCTGTGTTCTCTTCCTCAGGCTTTTTTTAATTATAAGTAAACCCTAATTCAAACTGGCTTCCAGCAAAATAAAAATAAGCATGGAATCTAGTGGCCTTTAAACTGAGAAGTTGAAAAGTCCAAGGTATGTGGGGATGTAGAGACTCAAATACTATCCCTAGGTCTAGAGTTCTTTCTATTTATTGCCTCTTGATCTTAGTTTCTTTTGGGGTAACTCTGCCTATATAGTGACCCAAACTAGCACCACATCCAACCATTATGGCCAAGGACATGATATGCTCTAATTGGCCAGGCCTGTTTCTTGTGCCTGCCCCAGGAACCAGGGGGTAAGGTCACTCCCACCCAGACCGTGAACTGGAGCAGAGTCTTATCCTCAAGCAAAGATAAGAGCAATCTTATCACAAGTAGGGGGAAATGATGTTAGGATATCAGGCCTCCATGGCTAGTTCCTGGGCTGCCCTGAGCAGGCAATATGGATTAAGCTTCAGGCTTTAGAGTTAAACAGACTTTTATCCATATCCCAGATCTTCTACTTCCTAGCTGTGGGGCCTCAGGCAAGTTGCTTAACCTCTGTTTAGGTGTATCCATAAACTGAAAATATTAATCATTCCTAGATCATAGATTTTCTATGAGCATTATATGAGATCATATATTAATATAAAGCACAGTACAAGGGAAATAGTTATCAACCACTTAATAAATACTTTAAATAGCTAATATGACTAGAGGGGATAGAAAATTTAGACACAAATGAATTTCATCTCTGAATAGACACTGTTGCCTTTTTTTAAATCACTGATAAGATAAAAGCAAAATCCAAATTACTGTCATCTAGTGCTGTTAAACATTCCATGTGTTTACCATTTCCCAAAGTTTTTATATGGATTCTCATCACTACATTAAAGAATTTCCCAATGATTCTAGGACTTCAGGTAGATAACCATTATCTAGCTTCTGCATCTTATTACACGTATATGCATGATTTAGGATAAACATTTTAAAATATTAAGATTACTTCACAGACCTCAATTACTCCTTTGTACCTGCTTACATATTTTGATAAGAAAGAAGAGAGAGAATTCAGAACCTAGACAAAAGATTGAAGTAAAATCTAATACAAAACTAGGATTGCTAACACAGCACAGAGATGCCAAAACTGCATGGATAAGTGATTTTGAAAGCCATCAAATAGACATTCCACAAGGTCAACCAAAATGCAGTGTGCCTGAGAGTAATGAGTGATTTTAGTCCAATAGTCATTAAAATGCCTGAAAGAAAGGGTTTCTGTTCTGTTGGTTTCTATTTTTTATAGGAGGATATCATTTTATATATAAATTTCATCTTGCCTTTAATTGCCTAGTTCAACCATAAATACTTTTCAGAAAATTCTTAACATTTCTAACATGAGAAATCTGACCTGGGATTAGAGTCACTTGGGGTCAGTGGCAAGGATGAAGGTAGGTACACTAAGGAAACTAGTAAACAGAAGGCAAGAAGCTTCCAATACAAACAGATCTGTTTACTTTTCTTCCTTCCTTCCTTCCTTCCTTCCTTCCTTCCCTCCTTCTTTCATTTGTTCCTTCCTTCCTTCCTTTTTCCTTTTAAACACAAGCAATCTGAGGATTTTGTCAAAAGCTTTGATATGATATTTTTACAAACAAAAGTGTTGAATTTAATGATATTCTGAATTTATGTCCCATACACGTACAGAAATCCTTGATGTTTAGGACTGAATTTGCATTATTGATTGCAATGATTTTCTGTGTCAACTCTGCACCAAAATACCTACGTGAAAAATCTAATTGACTCTCTAGGTAGTATCACAACCAACAGTCACACACTTGCATGTTTAAACATATTTTTTAAAAATACTACATGGGTACAATGTAGACATTGTCCATATGGTTTTCAAATGGAATTGTTTGTCAGTCTAAAATTGAGTGCTTTTCCCTAGAAGGAGGACCCTGATAGATAATAAAAACTAACTAAAGTAGCTTCATTTTTTAATATAATACTATGAATTCTGAAGAATGGCTATGATCTTTTTAAAACACATGGGCTTTGGTATCAAACAGATATGGGTTCAGCCCCAGATTTTCTGCTTAATGACTATGATTTTGGAAACTTGCTTAATACTTTTAACCTTCAGTGTCTTCATCTACACAATAAAAATATCAAAAATATCTACCTCAGAAATTGGTTGTGAGTTTCAAATGAGATGTGGTATGTAAAGTGCTCAACATAGCATCCGACATGTGGTTAGCACACAAGGCATTTAGCTGTGGATACTTAGATTCTGTACTTGTTTGCATTTAGTTTTGCTTGTTCATCTTCTATTGTTGTAAGAAATGTTGGATCTATGAATGATGGATGGAATGAGATCAAATATTTTCTACTCAAGTTCCATAAGTCCTTTTGAGCACAGGGACAGGCTCAGTTATAATTTTAACCCCTCCATAGCCTGTGACAGAGTAGGTGCTGAATAAATAAGTCTTAAGCTTGTCATATCCTCTTTTTTATTTTTAATTTTATTTTTGCATAACAGATACAACCTTATGGGTAGGTAACCTTGGGCAGAATTCAGCAATTCTCTTTATTCCCCTAAGAAAATCCTATTCACTGGACCTTGACAAAATAGTGGATAATCTCCTGGAGATTCTGCTGAGGGGCAGCAAAAGGAGATTTACATTACACAGGATCCCACTTGGTCTTTAATCTTAGAGACTCCCATTCCCAGCGAAGTTCCCTCCATCTCACACTATTTCAGCATCTTCCCTCAGGACCACTATCTTTGCCTATTTCATACACAGAATAATTTAGCTCCTGTAATCTGGCATCCATGTCACTTAATAGAGTCTTTAAGGTAAGTAAACAAAAGTTCTTCCATGTTTCAGGTGATCCTGGGTGGCTCAGTCAGTTAAGCCACTGACTCTTGATTTCAGCTGAGGTTTAGATCTCACAGGTTCTGAGGTCAAGTCCCTCATTGGGCTCTGCGCTAACAGCATGCAGCATGCTTCTCTTTCTCTCGGTGCCTCTCCCTCCCCCACCTCTCAAAATAAATAAACAAACATTTTTTAAAAATGTTCTTCCATGTTCAGGTTTTATCCTTCCTAGATGAGATACTATTGATATATAGATAGCAAATTTTATTTTCTGTCACTTCTATTTTTTTTCTTTTCATATAAATGTTATATCTCTTTGTGTAATTATTTATTGTTGTCCTGGTCTGTAAGCAATGTGTAAAAAAAACTGTCAATCACGTTCAGCGTCAACCTCAAATATCTTGGTAGGTACTCAGTAAATGTTATTTATAATGTCACTGTATGGGCAGTGTCACTGTAGGGGCAGTGTCCTTCTGGGGGGCAGAATGTACTTTTTCACAAACACTCTATCTAGCAAGCTTGCAAGTGTGTGCACAGGTGTCTTTGTGTACATGCATGTGTGTTGGAGAAGACATTATCTTTCTCATACATACACTAAAGTCTTCTTTCAGATGTTAATTTAACAAAAGCTTTATCCAGTCCAGTGGTGCTTTAACTAATAAGTGGGGATATCATACCCAATTGCAGGTGTTGAATCAGAAAGATTATGAAGTAAAGGTTGATCAAAAGAGAACAATATTCTAGGTAATAACAACAAAGAAATACTAGCTTTTGTTTGTGTTCTGGGAAACAAATACAGAAAATTTTTGACATACCTGTTATTAGATTCTGACATGGAAGCCTTAGAGATACTCAATTTGATATTTTTATTTTATTTCCTTCATCTGCATTGTCAGCTCTTTTGTTTTCTTGCATTTTCAGTTTTAATAGCCTTTGTATTCTTCTATCCTGTGGCCATTTGCCCTGATCTCATTTCTTATTTTGCTCCTATGTTCACTTCCTCCACTTGCTAACTTGATTTATCTTTTTTGCCTGGTATCAGTTTCTAACCTTTCCCTTATTTTTCTCTGATTCCACTTATCCCCCAGCTAATCTTTTGACCTTTTTGTAATCTCTTTTCTTTCTACATTATCTTGTTTTCAGACTTGTCCTTATCTGCTTAGCCTTCGGTCAAGTTTGGGAGGAACATTCGATCTGAAGTCTTTAGCCTATAAATGGATTACCAGTTGTCTCAATAGTCTTGGCTTACCCAGTTATCTGGGAATGGTCCCTTCCAGAATAGATAGAGCCTCTGTGCTCTCCTCTGTGTTCATCCCCACTTTCCCACCTGCTCACTGTTTTGAAACTTCAGGCAGAATTTCTAAGTAAAAGAAGCACATTGATTAACTCAGGTTTTACCAATCATTCATTGTTTTCTATTTCTCCCGGACCCTCTGTCTTAGGACTTTTAAAGAGTGAGGGGCAATTTGGCACAGGACTGCCCTCATCTTTCAGATTTAAATTGATACTCTAAAAAGCCTGGCCACCTCCAAGGCAAATGTTTCCCAAGTTTCAATTTAGTTTTCATTAGGAACCCAGCAGCCCCATGCCAGCCTGCCTGCCCATTTAAACAAGGCCTCTCTCAAGGGATTATGCAGTTGCAAGCTGAAACATCTATATGCAAATGAGCCTTTCTGTATTTGCTATCAGCTACCACAGAAATTTTCCATTCCTTCAAAGCTATAAAAAAAAAAAAGCAAACAGAAATAAGAAAGGAAAGAAAGAAAATCTCTTTAGCATAGAGAGACTTCCTAAAGAAGAGTGGAAGGTTGGCTCTCACCCTATACACTTGCACACCTGCTTCACCTATTCCTTCAAACAGCTCCAGGAGATAGAGAATTCCCGCCCTCAGCATCCCCGCCAGGGAACATAGATATATCCTAAAGCAAGGTTACATTATAATTCTAATGTATCCAAAATAAATAACTGGGGCACAACAGAAGTAGGGAAGCTTTTTCTTGCAATGAAAAACATAATATCCAAACAGGTCTCAGGTTTTGAACAAAAAAAAGTTTGATATTAAAAAAATATAGAGAATTAACTCTATGTTATTTGCATGAATAGTGGGGAACTAAAGCGTTGCTGATGTTATGATTTATGTATTACATATCATGTAAACTTAAACTATTTTATTTTGAAATGCACTGCTTTTCTGCTAAAGTTGATTATTATAAGAGGCACTTGGTTTCCTCATCTGTAAATGAAGGGCTGACCTAAATCAGGAGGTTCCCAAATTATTAGACAAGCAGTCACTACTTTAATTTTTTTTAACGTTCATTTATTATTGAGAGACAGAGAGAGACAGAGCGTAAGCAGGGGAGTGGCAGAAAGAGAGGGAGACAGAGAATCTGAAGCAGGCTCCAGGCTCTGAGCTGTCAACACAGAGTCTGATGCAGGGCCCAAACTCACAAACTGCAAGATCATGACCTGAGCTGAAGTCAGAGTCTTAAGTGATTGAGCCACCCAGGTGCCCCAGCACTCACTACTTTAACTTTGCTTTTGCAACTTAAAGTTGCAAGACTAATATGAAGTACACTGATTATTCTTCATCAGATTCACCTATGGTTGACATTTTGTCCCATCTGCTTTGTTATTGCTCTTCTTTCTCTGTCTCTCTCCCTTTCTCTCTCAATAATTAGATGATAGATTAAGACAAAGAGATAGATATAAGTAGTAAATAGATAGGTGATGGATGATAAGTAGGTAGATAGATGATAGATATACATATCTACCTATATGTATATATAAATAGAAATATACATCTAGATAGATATATAGATCTCTCTATGCATACATATATAAATATTTATTTATTTATTTATCTGAAATTCAGATTGAACTCAGTTACCTGCATTTTTTTTTTTTTCTGGCAAGCCTAGAGGGGAGAAAATCCAACAAAGAGTTCAATAATGAGCAAGTCAGCAATGTGGATAACTGAGGTTTCATCTTGGTGGGGACCTTCTGAGAAACCATATAGAATACACCCTAATCATTGACCAGAGAACTAGAGGTAGCCTGGGGCTTTATCCCTCGACTCCCATTCAGCCTCTGCTGAGGACTGTATGCAGGATAGCATTAACTCCTTGGCCTTTCTGTATTGTTCCGGCTTCTATCTGAGCAAACTCCTAAGCATAAAGGATGTGTTCAAGCAGAGAAGTGGAGAGAAAGAAGCATTTAAAGTAGGAAGCTGCCCATGGTATATCTGAAATGGTCCACCACAGGTGTGGGGGACGTTCAAAGGTGAGCTTTGGGGACATGGGGCAGGGCATCAACAGAGTCTGAGTTTCTTGTTAGTAGCTCTTTCACTTTGCTCCCTTGCTCACAAAGCAATGTTGTGATTATTATATGGCTTCTAAAGTGGTACAAAGAGAGAGCGGTGCCACCCTGAGCCTCCCAGCCCTGTCATGACTTTCAGTACATAGAAATCAACAGACATTCTGGACTTCGACACTGGCTATGGGAGCTTAGTCAATGTGCCTACTCCTGAGATAAGTACTCACTTTTGGTATGCTGACAATTTATGTTTCTGGGCCAGTAAGACTATGGGACAGGCCTCCAGATGGTTCCAAGATGCTGTTACATATAATAGTATCCTCTGAGTCCTCCTGAGAGGTAGCTGACCTCCTTCTCACAGCAGCCCTACAACCCTGTAACAACATTTCAGTGGTCGTGTGTCACATTTCCACTATGTTGAATTTTTACAACCTTCATTTTCCAGATGGACAAATTGAGTTTCTGGTATGAATACTTCTCCCCAAAAGCCCATTTTCTGTGAATTATTATGTAAAGGCTTTGACTTTAAGCTTCAAATCATTCTTAGCTTAATTAAAATACCTGGTTATTATCTATTCCCTCATATCTACTGAGGGGGTTCTTAAACTCAGCCTGAAGGAACTCACATTTTTTTAGTGGAGGTTGATTAGCTGCAGAGAAAGTTTGAGGCTTTTCTATTTCTTCCAGTCCTGTGTCTAACTCAGCAGCTGCTAGGAAGTACTCAGGTCTAGTGTGAAATCAAGGGGTTGAATATTCATCCTGGAATGGATAATTCAGAAACTGATAGAAAGTATTGGTGTTAACATAGAAGTAGACGTTACTTTTATTTAGATTAAAAATCTAAAAATCTAGATTAAAATATGTGTTAACCTGGGTCCCCCAGGAAGCAGATTTGCTTTTTCTGCTTTCCTTATCCTGCTCCCTTCACTGCATTATATAGGTTTTACTGCCTCTGTAAATCACTTAGCAAGAATCCCTGCCTTTGTCTGACCTAACATGAGCTTGGAGACAGGTGAGCCTGAAATGCTCAGAGGTAATGCATGAGAGGAGAATGCTTTAGAATCAGAGAAGAAATGGATAAATTTTTTCTAAAAAAAATAGTTTTAAAAAAATAATTCAACATATGTGTTTTGATGTTTTCTTCTGCTTTAAACTACAAATGTTATAAATACCACTTTGTGGAACCTTCAGTTTAGCTCTCTTCACGCTAAGAACTCCAAACCTTATTCACAGAATCAAAGGATTGATACACTACTAACTCCTGCACAGCTTCTCTGATGTTGCAACCTTCAAATGAGAGTCTTTAATAGCATGCCCATCATCTTGCTGGGATTTGCTGGCATGCAAGCCTCACTGGAAAATTTTAATAAGAATCTTAAAATCTTATAGCTGGAAAAAAACTTTAGGGATGATCTGGTCTAATTCTTTCAGGTCATGAACAAATGGAAGACAACAAAATCCAATTACTGTCCAAAGTCATTCAGCTACCAAATGGCAGAGGCAGAATTGAGATGATAATCCAGTCTCCTAGGTGCCAATCCAAACTATTTCCACTGAACCACATTATCTGGCCTTTACCAAACTTTACATATTTCAGATGGTGGAGAAAAAGAGTATCCAATACTTTCACTCATTACTCATTAAGTCATATCATTGAGCTTATAAAGGAATTACATTAGTATTTGCTTTAGTCTAGTAATGAGTTTGTAATGCTAAATTATAAACTCATCTTCTTTTCTTACTCTTTCCCTGTCTATATAAGCTTCACTCAATTTCCTTGAATAACAATATACATGTAACTGTGCCTGAGAGAGAAAACCTCATAGGCAGAGTTACTGAATGTTGTATTGTTTCAGTCAAGATATAGTTGGAATTTACCTGAACTAGACTAAATGGATTCATATTAAGGGTTAGATTGTGTCTAAATGAGATCAATGTTATTAAATAATTGTTATAAATGATTGCTGTACACATATCTTCATATACATATTGTTGTCCTTTGCCTTGAGAGATGGAATTACACGGAATAAAAAGAATCCTTCAAAGTCTCACGATTTCCATGAGGTCTAACAAAATCACTGTTTGTTCTCCATTAATTATAACTATCTGAGCAAATTGACCTTTATGCCCATTAGGTTGATCTTCAAATACAGGCAAATCTGCCAGCCTTAAAAGATTACATACCCCAAAGCTACTGGATGGTTTTCCTTATTGAATTTATTTGTCTCTATTTGCAGCAAAAGTAAAACTCATTAAAGAAAAAAAATCACTTCTTTAAGTGATATAATTTGGCTACTCGGAATTTACATTAGACTGCCTTTTATAATGAACAGTTCTATAGGGAAAAGAAAGAAAGAAAGAAAGAAAGAAAGAAAGAAAGAAAGAAAGAAGAAAGAGAAAGAAAGAAAAAAGAAAGAGAAAGAAAGAAAGAAAGAAAGAAAGAAAGAAGGGAGGGAAGGAGGGAAGGAAGAAAGAAAGGGATGGGAAAGGAAGGGAAAAGAAAAGAAAAGAGAAGAAAAGGTGGGAATATTATCTTCTCAGGTTTCTAGACTTAATAATATAATCTCTTTCATATCAAGGACTACCATATCTAGTTCACAGTAAGTGTTTAAAAACAAAATAAAACCCCAAACCAACAACAAAAAAATTCTTGTTTACTTCCAGTGAACAAGTGGGAAATAGAGATAAGTGATGCCACAGTTGAAAAAAGGTCCCTTTAGCCTTTTCAACTCTACAAAATTAGAGGCCTCAATGGCTTCAGTTTGGGCCTGGTTAGTTTAATAGTTTTTCTCCTAAGAAATTTGAACACCATCAGAGTGAAGATGGTTTACCATTATTCTCAGACCTCCTAAATGATCCATGACTAACATCTAATTAAAGCTAAGAATGATAGTGATGCCAATGAGTTATATGTGCCTGACATTTGATGAAGGCAAACTTATAAACATTATAGTATTGGAGGTCATCATTCCACAGGACAAGTATGCAAGACTTTCTGGCCAGCTTTCTTATTTTGCAAATACTCAGGAGAATATTGTTGTTATTGCTGCTTTTTTCCTATACTATAAATATTTTCCTATGCATATTCTATACAGTGGAATCTCATTAAGACGTTATTCTTTCTGGGGAGACTGTGTGGCTCAGTTGGTTAAGTGTCCGACTTCAGCTCAGGTCATGATCTCACAGTTTGTGAGTTTGAGCCCCATGTTGGGCTCTGTGCTGACAGCTCAGAGCCTGGAGCTTGCTCCAGATTCTGTGTCTCCTTCTCTGTCTGCCCCTCCCCCACTTGTGCTCTGTCTTTCTCTGTCTCTCAATAAATAAATAAATGTAAAAAAAAAAGTTATTCTTTGGTTGATTTTGAAGTCAATAATTATTTCCATGAATGGCGCATATATGTATATATATATATATATATATATATATATATATATATATATATATATATATATTTGTGTTAATTTCCATTTTATTTTTAAGTTGAATTAATGCATTTTATTTCAATAGTTTATAATATTTATGTTCAAAAATCATTTTAAAAGTTCAAGTGGGTATACAATGAAAAGTAAGCCTCCCGCCTACCCCTGTCTACTTCCTTGTCCCCTTCTGAGGTAATCATTTCTGCCAGAGTTCTATGCAAATTTCCAAAGATGTTCTGTCCCTAAATAAGCACGTGTTAAAAAATGGCACATATATACCCAGTGTTCTGCATCTTGTCACTTAACATGTCGTTTCATATCTGTGTATAGAAAGCTGCCTTGTTCTATCCTTTCTTGGGATTCCATTGGATGGCTATACCATAATTTATTTAACTAGTTTGTGGACATTTAGCTTTGTTTGCTTGTTTGTTTTTTGCCCAATCTTTTGTTCTTATGAAAGATAGTGCAGTGAATTTCTTTATACAAACTTCTTTGTACACATCTTCTTTTACTAATACAGACTAAAGTCCCAGAAGGGTAATTGCTATGTCAAAGGGAGGCGTACATTTTTAATTTTTATAATTATTACCCCATTGTTCTCTATAGGGATTGTGCTAATTTATATTCCCCTAAAAAATGAATGGAACTATCATTTTTCCACATTCTTTCCAATACACATGCTATTGTAGTTTTTGGTTTTGACAATCTAATAAGTTAAAATGTTACTTCATTGTAGTTTTAATTTACATTTCTTTTACTATGACATGAGTTTAAATTATATTTGTGTTTCCTCTCCTGAATTGTTAATTCATAGTCTGTGAGTTTTTCAGCATTTCCTATTTATTTATTGGGACTCTTTGCATGGTAATTAAAGGAGCTCAATGTCATGTGTACTCCAAGTATATTTTTATATAGGGTATCTTCAACCCTGCAGCACCATATGCTGATAAAATATTTTTGCTTCCTCACAAAGTACTTGGTCATAACAGAACTTTACAGTGTAAATTTTAATCAGTGTCCATAATTTTATAACAGCAATTAGCTTAAACATGAACTATTTCTGTTTATTCTTGTATTTCCAAATCAACATTTCCCAAATTTATTCAATGAGAGGTAAGTGTATATGATTCTTAAAAAGGGGGCAGAGGGTAGGAAAAAAGATGAACTACAGGACCAAATAATTATGGGTTAAACACAATTAAATGGGATTCATCTTTAAAGCTTATCTAAGCCTTAAGGTGATAAATCTCTGTGAAAGGAACATAGTGATGTGTTCCAAAAATATTTGCCTACACCTCTTGGGACTAGTATTCTGCTGAACAGTTTAGGTGATAGTCTAAGTAAAAACTTTTACTTTGATTATGACTTCTATGAAGTTGTTTGCTTTCCAACAAGCCTTGAATTTCAAAAGTAACAACAAATACTTTTCATGCTAATATTCCTAATCAAGGCATAGCCCTTAATTAAATTGTAGTTTCTGCAAATACTTACACAGAAACATAATTCATTTACTTACTCTACTTCTAATTTTTCTTCCACAACACAAATATAAAATTTTGACCCCCACACTTACACACATGTTGCATATCTGATGGCATTATGACCTCCTGATAGATCTGAATGAATTGACCGTTTCCTTGGTTCATACTCACTGAATTCTTGTGAGGTTCAAGGCACTGTGCAGACAAACACAAATCAGATAGGAATTTGCCCGTAAAGAGCTTACTGTTTTGAAATCAAGTAACAGAAATATTCTGTAGTGTGCCTTGTGTAAAATGTTTATGCATCCTAATGTTAGCTTCAGTGCTACATCCAGAGTGTTCTTTCTTTTTCTTTTTAAGTTTTTATTTAACACACAGTGTTTTAGTGTTTTAGTTAACACACAGTGTAATATTAGTTTCAGTTGCATAATATAGTGATTCAACACTTCCATATAACACCCAGTGCTCATCACAAGTGCCCTCCTTAATCTCCATCACCTATTTCACCCATCCCCCCATTCACCTCCCTCTGGTAACCATCAGTTTGTTCTCTATAGTTAAGAGTCTGTTTTTTGCCTCACTTTCTTTTTTTCCCCTTTGCTGCTTTGTTTTTTTCTTAAGTTCCACATATGAGTGAAATCACATGGTATTTGTCTTTGCCTGACTGACTTATTTCGCTGAGCATAATACTCTGTATGTAGCTCCATCCATGTCATTGCAAAAGGCAATGGAAGTTTTTATGGCTGAGGAATATTCCAATGTGTATATGTACCACCTCTTCTTTATCCATTCATCAGTCTATGGACATTTGGGCTATTTCCATAATCTGGTTATTGTAGATAATGCTGCTATAAACATCAGGGCGCATGTATCCCTTTGAATTGGTATTTTTGTATCCTTTGGGTAAATACCTAGTAGTGCAATTACTGGATTGTAGGGTAGGTCTATTTTTAACTTTAAAAGTATTTCTTAAATTAAAGATCTCATCTGACCCTCACCACTGTCTTGGGAGGTGGGTCATTGCCCCCATTTGACAGATGATGGCAAAGTTACTTCCAGGAAAGATGACATACCCACAACATAGCATGAGATAGTGACAGAACTATAGCTGGTACTCAGCTACACTGAGATGTCATAAGAACCCACACTCTGTGTCCTATAGACAAAGTTATCCCATCTTTAAAGCTGAACTGAAGAGAGCAAGACCATATATGAGAATAGGCACAGTCAGTTCTACTGTCACTAACCAGAATACCTTTCCTTTTCCTTTCTAGATTTGAAATCACCAGGATATATTAAAAATACAGAAATGTTCAATGTATACCTATGAACATCTCCATGGGAGGAATCTGAAATCCATTTAAGCAGGAATGTGAGAGCCTATGAAACCAACATATGAGAGTTCTAAGAAAGAGTAGAGGTTTTAGAAACCACAAACATGGATCCAAATGCTGGACTTACTTATCCCTAGCTTTGTGACCTCAGGTAAGTTACCAGACTTCTCTGTTTTTTTTCATTTTTTTTTTCCTGTGGAGTAAAAACAGTTCCCTCAATGAACTGTCATGAAGATACAATGAGGTACAGCCATTTTCACAGTGAGGTAGTTTTCGTAGTGCATGGCTCCTGGCAGGCATAGAGTCACAAGACATGACAACTTCAAAAGGTAGTCTAGGACCCCTGCTTTTACCTTCTTTTACAGAGAGCTGTAGAACTGGAGTTACATTCCTGAAAACTATTCCTCTTGGGGCTTACACTAATAAATACTGCCTAGTAAGGGGTGATAATGGATCTCTCCCCACTACCCCAGTGATTCTTAAACTCTTTTGAGTTGTAAGTTTATAAATCCTTTCCTAACAAAAATATACAAATTTTGTCCATAATTTACAGTACCCATGGATTCTGAGAAACCCTCCATGGAGCTTGAAAGGGAGCTTACATACCCCTGCAGGGGAGAGACATTAGTGACAAACAAGTCACTCCTCTCTTCTGCTTTCTGATGGAAATGTATTCTCTCTCTCTCTCTCTCTCACTCTTTCATGTTTTAAAGTTTTATCTTCAGGGTAAACACTTCAGTGAGGGCAGAGGACCTGGACCACTTTGATCTCTATCTCGGGGGCATCTGCCTTTCCCTGTCCAGCAGCTCCCTTAGGGCTGTGTGGTAGTATCAGAGGCTGGCATCTTCCCCTTAAAGCACTGGCAATCTGCTCAGATACATGGCAAGCTTTGATAGCCCTTTAACCCGTGTTATTGCATGTGTCCACACCAGAGGTGATTAATCCTAGTCACCAGAATGTGGGAAGAGTGTGGAGCTGCAGGACTTTACTTGACATATTGTGAGATGGGATGACAATTGCCCAGGCCACCTATTCCACTGGAGAACAATGTGTTAATTTAGTTGGAAGTTTCTCATAAACAGAATCTTGTATAACCAAATACTAATCTAATGAACAGCACTGGAAAAATTTTCACTTACTCCCATCCTTCAGGCCAGTATTAAAGCTATAAATTTTGTTTCACAAGTGTGAGACCTTTCACAGTTCTTTTATTTTTCTAATTCTAGCAGATTCCGTTTCAACTCTCCATTAGCCAATTGGTGAAAAGAATCTTGTTTTCAAAGACATCTCCCACTGAATTAGGTTGTAGAAAATCCCCAGGAGCTTATATGTCTCAAAATATTGGAAATAGTCCTGGCTTATGGCTATTGTGACCACTGTAGATATTTACATCTTCCATTCAATGGCAGGATGGTTACTGGGTCTGTACTCAGGGCTTCCGTGGTCCTGGGGCTTAGTATTTCCAGTATAATTATAAACTTCTTTTTTTATTTTATCTTTTCTTAATGTTTATTTTTGAGAGAGAGACAGAGACAGACACAGATACAGAGCTTGAGTGGGAGACACAGAATCTGAAGCAGGCCCCAGGCTCTTCTGAGCTCTTAGCACAGAGCCCCACACAGGGCTCAAACCCATGAACCTCGAGATCATGACCTGAGACAAAGTCAGACACTTAACCGACTGAGCCGCCCAGGGGCCCCAACAGTGTTGGTCTCTTTTTCCAGAGGTAGAGGCAGAGTGTACAGGGGGGAAAATGCTTTCTGGGTTCCCAGTCTAACTACAGTAGCAAGCAAACCAAAACGAGACCCTGATTCAATTATTTCAATAAATCACACATATATGTAGCAGCTTTTTATGTCACCTTATCAGGATGACTATTGACCAAATGGCAAGTGACCATTCCCTTTTTCTAAGGACTTAACACAACACGATTATCTTGGAGCTGTTTGTACCACTGCTGGGACTGAGGACGTGAGAGTCTGTGATTATCAAGGGCCCGAGGAATTTTTTTTTTTTTTCCTGGAAAAGTTAAGTGTTGCATCCACACGACTCCTGAAACAGAATGCTACAGGCACCAGTGACAGTCACAACAAAGTTTATTGCAATAGAGGCAAGGCCAACTGATCAGGACGGACACTCTTGACTAGAGTGTGGTCTCGAACAGCTGGGGTACAGAGTTTTTATAGCCGACCACATCGTCTTATCATCACCTGGGAACAAAACAAAGAAATAGTTCCCAGATGGGGGTGGAAACAGTTCAGACACGCCCTTGCCCCAATCCAATCAAACACTAATCCAGTTGATTTTCTTTGAACTTTTGTTCCCTTGATTGATAGGACAAGGCTGTTATCTCTTAATCTACAGTGTTAAAACAAAGCTGTTATTTCTTAAGGCTACAGGTTAGCCCTACACTACAATTTAACCCTTACAATAGGGTGCTCACAATCACTTTGTATTTGATAGATTTCATTATTTTAGTTGCATTATACATTTGTTTAGACTGCAAGAAGAGGCTATTCTTTCTACCCCTAATGTGCCCTCATGCCATATGATTATTTATAATAACATTTTTTAATGGTTTATACTTGATTTTTATTTTTATTTTTGAATGTGGGCCACTGACACATATAACATACTCTACTGTTAAATAAATGCTCTTTAGAAATGACAAGTCACTAATGTACTCAGCAAAATATAGTGTTACAGCAGGGATTATGACTGCTGTGATTATTGTAGTTTCTTACATTATATGTAATATTTCTTTTAACTTTCCATCTGACAGCTGAGCAAAATAGGAGAGAATGAGTGATGTTCATTGGATCTCAAGCAGAAACTATACATTTAGTGGATTGAAAATTAGAAGCCAACAGGCCTTGGTTTTAATGAAAGTTTTACTTGACAATAGCCCATATCTCAGTCCTTCCAACCTGGGAAGATTGATAGCATAGCAACTCTGAAATGCCATAAGGGCACAATTGAAATATAGATGGCTCTCCTCACCTTAATGTGTCTCTTCCTATTTCCTTCTGGTTTCCACTGAGTGACCACCATGAAGGACTCTAAGAGCTAGTAGAGGAATGAGAGGGAGTTTTGTTTTTATTTCTTCATTCTCTCATTTCTTTTTTACCTCTTCATTTTTGTCCTTCTTTGTTCACCTTATGTGAACACCTTTGTATCACCCTCTTCTTTGTTCTCCTTATGTGTCTCATAATTACAACCTCACACTTTATACCAGTATCATGCACAGATATTGTCCTAATTCCTCCACTGAAATGTTTCCAGAAGACATTTTATTTTATTTTTATACAAGAAGGCTTGGGACATGGTGGTTTCAATAAGAATGAGGGACAAGAACTAGTATTTATGGAGTATATTTGTAGACAAAGTATCTGTGTATATTAGATTTCCAAGACTGCTATAACAAATTACCACAAACTGAGGACTTAAAACAACTGATATTTATCTTCTCATAGTTCTGGGGCCCAAGTCTGAAATCAAAGTATTGTCAAGGCCTCACTCCTTCTGGAGGCTCTAGGGAAAAATCTTTCCTTGCCCCATCCAGCTTCTGGTGGCTGACAACATCACCCCAAACTCTGCCTCCATTGCTATATGGCTTTCTTTTACTGTCTCTGTGTGTCTATTATAAGGACGTTTGTTATTGGATTCAGGGCCCATCTGAAAAATTCAGGATGATCTCATCTTGAGATCCTTACATCTGCAAGATCTTTTCTTCAAATCAGGTCATATTTACAGGTTCTGAGACATGGAAAAATGTTTTGGGAGGTCACTGTTCAACCCATAACAGTTTGTATTTAACATTCACAAAATCTGTTAGGTAGTAATGGAAACTCCAACTTACAGATGAGAGAAGTCCAGAGGAGGTAAGCAACTCACTAAAAAATGATGGACCCAGAATTCAAGTTAGGTCAGTATGATATCAAAGCTGAGATCTTTCACCATTGACCTTCTTTTGGCGTACAGAGATGGGCACAAAGCCATCCCAAATAAAAGGAGATATTGATGTCTCTAACAAATAAAAAGTATCCTCTAATCTAACACATTTTCTTTTCACTTGTATAATGGGTTTTTCCAATTCAATTTAGTATATTAAAAGGGAAAATGAAAACCAGGTTATTAACTTACCAAAAAGTCTCTCTTAAAAGTAAAAAATGGCATGAAAGTAGATATTAAATTTCTGACATAAGGCTAGGATGGGGAGTAAAAGGTAACTATGCTTCTTAGTTTTTGTACACTTTTTTTTTTTTAATTTGGATCTATGACCTCAATGTATTCTCTGCCAAATGGAATTTAGAAATCAAAGTACTTCAGCCAACCAGCTCAATTTTCCATATTAAAGGAAGACACACTGGTAATTTTCTCAGCATATAACCCAATAGTTCCAATGGCCTTCTGAACATTTCTACATGGATATCCTAGAATCACCTCAAATTCATCTCCAGCAACATTTTTCTTCCAACATTGCTGTTTCTACTTCTCCTAGTTTCTGTCATCATGCTTCCATTTACCAAGCAAAGAATTTTTGACTCATTGAGTTTTGTCGCTCTTTTCTTCACAGTGTGTCTTATATGCATTCATTTGTTCCCCAAGTGTTTTTTGAGTATTTTCATTTACCAGCCACCATGCTGGGTACATGGTTCTAAAAAGGCAGACACAGACATGCCCTGTGGAGAGCTTATAGTCTAGTGGGAAAAATAGACACTGAGCATGTGATTACAAATATGATAATATAAAAGGGGAAACAAAAGTTTCAATTAGGAATATGTGGCTGGAGAATCAAATCCCTCCATTCTTTCCACTCTTTCTGCCCTGCCCTTGTGATAGTCCTTATCGTAACTGACTTCTTCAGGCAGCCTCTCTGCTTTTAGTCTGGCCTCCTCTGAGCCATCTGTGGGCTATTCCCTGGTTAAACTTCTCATATCTGTTCTTATCATATGCTACTCTCCTTTCATCAATTCTCAGTAACATTTTGATGCTTACACAATCTGCTCTTTTATGTAGCATTTAGGGCTTTCCTTCTTGTGAACCCAACTCCATTCAATCCTGGATAGAGATCTTGGGGAGGCTGGAGAAGAGGCTTAGGGTCCCTCCAATATTGGGAACTTATCAATGTTCCATAACAAGCCTTATTACCCTCAAGAAACTTTTGTAAAATCTAACCTGCCCATTCATTATCTGTCCCAAGATATCGGGACTCATTCTAATGCCTATTTGTTCATACTATTTTGCCCCACAACATGCCCTTTTTCCTCTTCTCTCTTCTTCAGATTCATTCCCCACTCTGAACCCTCATTATTCCCAATAATTCCCTCATTATTTCTTTTCTCTCCCTGAGCTCAAGCAGTCACTGTCACACCTAGTTTTTAGGTGAAAGAAGCCAACTGGTTTCTATGATGTTATTTTTCTCTGCATGTATCTATGTTTTATCTCTCCCACAGAGACCACAGACTTCTTAAGAAGGTCTAAGCCTGCAGTCAGTGTTTCTTTGTCTACCTTTCACTTAGTAGACAGTCACTAGTTCATATAATCATAGAACTGTAGAGGCGGGGCCTGAGTATAATGAGGCCCAAAGAGGTAAAGTGACCACCCAAGGATACAGCTACTTAGTGGCATGATTCAGACTAGAACATAAATCTCTTGCTAGTGGATAATGCTTTTTCTTGATGAATAAATGCAATAAATACATGAATATAAAGAGCGAAAGAAAGTTTCATTCTTTTTAAGTTGGTCCATCCAGTGCTAAACCTTTTCCAGCCAGAAGCCATCCTATTAATCTGAAGATGCTGTGGTTTCTATGGACACACAATAACTGTGCTATTGAGTTTGAGCTCTGATGCCTATCTTGCCATCACTGCTTGCTGCAGCCATTGACTCCTACCACCCGTCTCCTATATCCCATGCACTCGGATTTATTCTTGGCTCTAACTAGGGGTGAACAGACTTTCAAAACTTGGATTCAAAGTTGTCAGCTCAACTTCCCATGCCTAATGTTTGTGGTGTAGCACCTGCAGACACACGCACACACTCCGGGTATAAGGTAGGCTGTTGTGTGAGAAGATGAAGACAGAAAGATCATTCTGTGACATCTCTAGCCTTTGAGACAGCTGGGGCTGGTTCCAACATTTCACCAGGCTTCTGAGCTGTCAATCAGGAGCCCAGAGATGGGACAGGGGTGCTCCAGGAAATCAAAGCAAACTCAATTATTATCTATTTGCTGACAAGGACAAAACCATTTCATTCCTTGGCTCTTCACAGAATGAAGTAGGGGGTGGGGGCGGTGAAGAAATTAAAAGTGTGAAAAATTTTAATGAGTGCAATTATTGAATCATCAGTCACACAGTCCATCTGCTTCAGAGCATCCCAGTGACAAGAGAAATTCTAAAATACTTCATTGCATTTTCACATTCATGTAATCACATAAATGTTCTTTAAGGAACAGCTAATGATATTCATATGTCACGCCCATCCTTTCTATAACTCAGCATTCTCCTTTTGTCTGTTTTATTAGTCACTAATTTCACATTCTGACACCAACTTGGTGGGAATTTGCTGTCTACTGCATGGGTAGAACACAGCCGAATGACATTAAATATTATGGCATGGAATATTTATTTATAAAGATAAACTAAAGCAAAATTTATCTCAAAGACTGTGTAGCCTGGAGTTTTAAAAGCTAAGTGAATGTAGTATCAGAGGGAAGAGAGTGGCTCATTTCAAAAGTCCTTTCCCAATGATGATTATTCTACTCAAGAGAAAGATGAAGCAATGACAATGTGTCAATGAGCAGACAGGATTTGTGGGGTATGGATCTAAAAAGATATTCTGGGCCCAAATGTAGAGGCTGCTTTAGGCAACAAGCTTTAACAATGGAAACGTGAGTAAGGTAAAAGGGCCCACAGTGACCACCCAGTTGAATGCAAATAAGCTCATTAAATAGCCATTGATGTGATAACCCACATCAAATAGCCATTGACCCTAACTGACCAATTCCAACTAGGTACAGTTCCTAAGATTACCAAAAAGTAGAAAATTCCATATGTTCCCCTATTTCCTCACTTTGCCCTATAACTGTGGCCCCTCACCACTCCCTGGTCACAGTCTCTTTGCTGTTCTGCCCACCACTCCTTTGCCTTATATTCAATACACTTCTATCTCTTTTGTTCTGCCTTAGGTGAATTCTTTCACCACCTACACTGCTGGCCCCCATCTCATCAGAGTGCCCCACACCAATTTCAATTTTTTTAAGGAGTTGCCCACACCAATAAGCAATTCTCTGACACCAGCATGGTGTCCTGCAATTCAACTCAATTCTGACACTATCTACCCAGATATAGTGTCAGATTCCACAAGTTAAGGGTTCAGTCTTACCAGATGGTAACCCCCACTCCCCAACACATACTTCAGATGCCAGTCACAAACCCAGATTGTTACCTGTGCTTCTAACCTACTGGCTATATAAATCAGAGGTTCCCATGACTCCTTCCTTGGGTTCAATTAATTTGCTATCATGACTCAGAGAACTCAAACATTATACTAACTATATCACTGTTTACAATTCAAGAATAACCAGATGGCAAAAATGCATAGAGCAATGTATAAGTAAAGGATGAGGAGTTTCCATGTTCCCTCCAAGCAGGCCACTATCCCCAAATATCCAGGTGTTCACCAACTGAGAAGCTCTCTGAATCCAGTCCATTTGATTGTTTTATTGTTTTAATTTTTTAAATATTTACTCATTTTTGAGAGAGAGAAAGAGAATGAATGGGTGAGGGGCAGAGAGAGAAAGAGAGAGACAGAGAATACAAAGTAGGCTCCAGGCTATGAGTACAAAGCCCAACATGGGGCTGGAACCATGAGATCATGACCTGAGCTGAAATCTAATACTCAACTGACTGACCCACCCAGGTGCCCCTATAGAGGCTTTGTTATAGGCATGGTTGACTAAATCTGTGCCCATTGATGACTGATTCAATTTCAAGCTGCTCTCCCCTCCCCAAAGGTGAGGAGGTGGGACTTCAATCCTCTAATCACATGGTTTGCTTCACTGGTGACCAACTCCCATTCTTCTAAGGGATCCAAAAGCTACCTCATTAACATAACAAAAGACACATTAGTCACTCTCTTCATTTTGGAAATTCCAAGAATTTTAGGAGTTCTGAGCCAGAAACTGTGGACAAAGACCAAATATGAGAAATATACATCTGAATGACCTATAAATCACAATATCACAGGCTCAAAAGCCTTTGCAAATTGGAGCAAGGAGATGGAGAAGAGAAAGACAGATGTGAAAAAGATGGCTATAACCAAAGAATGGAGTCTGGGAGAACCAGGGAACCACTATGGCTCATGCATCTTAAGGGTTGAATTGTGTCCCCCAGAAAGAAATGTTGAAGTCCTGATCCCTGGTACCTGTGAATGGGACCTTTTTAGAAATGAGAACTTTGCAGATCTAATCAAATTAAGATTGTTAGCGTACAACCTTAATTTATTATGCCTCGTGTCCTTAAAAAGGGGGTAGGTAAATATCCCTGACACACAGGGACAACACCATGTGACAACAGAAGCAGTGATTGAAATGCTGCAGCTACAAGCCAAAGAAACTTGAAGAGTCAAGGAAGGATTTTCTCCTAGAGGCTTCTGAAGGAGCATGGCCCCACAGATACCTTAACCTCAGATTTCTAGCCTCTAGAACAGCAAGACAATAACTTTCTGTTGTTTTAGGTCACCCAGTTTGTGATATTTTGTGTGGCAGCCCTAGGAAACTAACACAAGGCATAATGATATTTGCTGTGATTTAGATCTCTGCATATCACACATTTATCAAGCACTTGCCAGTCTATGCCCTATATTAGCTTCAGTATTGCAAAGCTGGTTAAGGAATCATGATGCTTTCATTTTGCTCTAAAATTTAAAGCACACTGGTGTCATTTCTTTTTTTTTTAAGTTTATTTCTCTATTTTGAGAGAGAGAGACAGAAAGAGAGAGCGTGCATACATGTGCAAGCAAGGGAGGGGCAGAGAGAGAGAGAGAGAGAGGAGAGAGAGAATCCCAAGCAGGTTCCTCACTGTCAGCACAGAGCCCAACATGGGGCTCCATCTCAGGAACTGTGAGATCATGACCTGTGCCAAAATCAAGTCAGATGCTCAACCCACTGAGCCACCCAAGTGCCCCCACACTGGTGCCACTGCTATCAGCCTGCCCAGGCACATGAGTATTTCTTTGTCGATCACTACATTGCTGCTCAGGAAAATTTACTGGTCTCTAGCCTGATAGCATTATCTGGAAACTCCTATCCAATTGAAATAATAGGTGTGATAAGTCTTAGGGGAAAAAAAAAAAAAAAAGCACCAACAGGACAGAACAGGAGGGTATCTAGCTGTTTACTGGAGGTCACAGAGGAAGTTTGCAGCTAAAAGTGAGTACACTCTGTCTGCTTAGTTCCAGAGCTTTTCTTGACCCACATGGCTACTGAGAGGTGGGAACCAGGCTGTCTGGGTCCTTATTCCAGCACCTCCACTTAACTGATGTATAACTTTAAGCAATTTATGTAATCTTTTGTGTCTTTTTTTTTTTATCTGCATTTACTTCATAGATTTGTTTAAAAAAAGTTAAATAGTCCATACAGATTGCTTAGAATAGTTCCTAGTCCATAGTAAGGACTCCATAAATGTTAACTTTTGTTGTATATCTAAGCATCACTGAAAAGTTAGACATAGATTTCTGTATCAGAGTTAAAAGCAAAGTAATTTTGTAGGAAAAAAATTCTTTTCCGGCACTAGGAGTCTTTTTTTTTTTTTTTTTTTGGTATGCTAATGCATCTTTCTAATATCAAACTGTTATGGGATGGGTCAGGAACACAAAACTACTTGCAAGGTAAAGATTATTGTGGTTTATATACACAATGGAATACTACTTGGCAATGAGAAAGAATGAAATATGGCCTTTTATAGCAATGTGAGTGGAACTGGAGAGTGTTATGCTAAGTGAAATAAGTCATACAGAGAAAGACAGATACCATGTGTTTTCACTTTTATGTGGATCCCGAGAAACTTAACAGAAGACCATGGGGGAGGGGAAGAAAAAAAAAAAGAGACGAAGGGAGCCAAACCATAAGAGACTCTTAAAAACTGAGAATAAACTGAAGGTTGATGAGGGGTGGGAGGGAGGGGAAAGTGGGTGATGGGCATTGAGGAAGGCACCTGTTGGGATGAGCACTGGGTGTTGCATGGAAACCAATTTGACAATGAATTTTATATTAAAAAAAAAAGATTATGTGTTATTCATTGAAAGACTTTTGTAGCAGTTAGCAACCTAGGAGATTCTGGAAAGATAGAAAAAGGGATGAGATAAGAAAACAAATAAGATTAATGGAGAAGTGTATGTGTGGGTATGTATACTGAATGTGTGTGAGTATGTGAGTTTAGGGGGTGAGAGTGAGGAGACATACTATATCATAGAGAAATGGATACATTTTTACTGTTTCCTCTACATGTCTTGGAACTCATCTGATTCCATTTCCTGTCTGTACAGCAATGACCAGAAAAACAATTGGTTATGACTACTTTTTAAAATCATGCTATTATTTGCATAGAGTGAATTGTACAAATCTTAAATGTTTAGCTCAAAGACTAAAGATTTTTTACATATGTATGTATATATATATGTAAAAAATCTTTAGTCTTTGAGCTAAATATATATACACACATATATATGTATATGTATATACATGTATATATGTGTGTGTATATATATATATATATATATATATATATATATATATATATAAAACTCGTGGCCCAGATATTATACATATATAATATAACATAACGTGGAATAATTTAACAATATATGTAATATAATATATAATATATAATTATATATATTTATTATATAATATATTTATTAAATAACAAATATAATATAATATATAAATATATAATATAATATAAATATAATATAAATATAATATAATATATAATTTATATATGTAATATATATAATATATATATAATTTATAATATATATATATATATATACATAATATAACATAATGTGGAATAATTTAGCAATATATATATATAATATCTGGGCCACCAGTTTCCAGATCAAGATAAATAACATTTCTATCATTCTGTAAATTCCCTCATGCTCTTTTTTAGTCAACAGCACCTTTCAGGAGGATGTCTAAAGATATAATTAGCATTTATAAATTAAATTGTAAAAAATGTTCTCCTTGAGTCTGGCTTCTTTTAGTTACCTAAACATTAGATAAATGTTTTTGAGATTTATCCATGTGTTATGTTTTTATATAGTTCATTTCTGTTTAACAACAAGTAGTAATCCATTGTAAGAATACCCTACATTTTTCTTATCCATTCTCCTGTTCATGAACATTTGCGTTGTTTCCTGTTTTCATAGCTCCAAATCAAATAAATGGAATGAATTTAGTGGTCTTTAATCTTTGTTTAAATCAATAAAACTATTTTTTCTATTAAAATATTATGTGGAAGTCCAGCACATAAAATACATAAAAGTAAACCTATTCTACATGAGAGGATGGGACTTGAAGAGTCAGACTTCTACATCAGCTTCTTCCCCATCCTTTTGTCACCACCAATCTGGTTTCCTTTAAAGTATTCCTCAAAAGAATAGGGTTCCATGGAGTAATTAAACAAAAAGACAAAAAAGAACACTCCAAAACCACTTGTTTAACCAGTAATGTATCCATTATATCCATTTAGGGCCAAAACTTCATAAACAGCTATGACACACATTATTTTTAAAACTCAACAACTTTTTAACCCGTTGTTGTCTGGAAGAAGTGACCCCAATTACAGATGAAGATGCTGGAATAGATAAAAGTCTCAACTAAGGTGACATAGCTAGCAAATGCAGGCAGAGACTCAAGGCTTGAACCAGGCTCCTGGCTCAAGTCCAGTGACCTCCTCTCTGCTTATATTTGCTGCCTGTTTGGAACATCCAAATGGTTCCTATCATGCTTGGAAATGTGTAAATTTTTGTCATCTTTGTTTGTTGTTTGACTTTAACTTAGTAAGCATTCAGAAAGCATTTATTCAGTGCCTACTATTTGCAAGATACTCTATGAGAATATCAAGACATCTGTGAATACAAACTTGACTATTAGAGTTTCCTTGTTTGTTAGTTTTGAATTTAATCATGTCAGACTCTTATGAATAACATTCCAATTACAATATTACATTCCAATTCATATTGGGGTGTCATAAATTTTCATTTTTCTATTACATGATGGAAACAATGGTGTTCACACCTTCCATCCTACCTCCCCACCATCCAGTCTTAAAACATAATGTGGAATAATTTAGCACATAATTTAGTGATTTGCCATAAAAACATATTTGCCTCTTCCATTAAAAAAATACTTGTAAGCATAAAAACCATAAAAATATTTAAAAATGTATTTCTATATAAAATTTCCCTATCTTTCTGGACCACGAATTTAAATAACTGCTCCACATAGGCATTTGTGCAAGCATGGAGATCAGAGGTTTGAAGTTTTGAGGCTGAATCTCAGAATCTTTTGTCTTAACTTATAATGAGAATTGGCACTTAGTTACAATCTTTTGTTCATTGCTGAAATAATTCTGACATTTTTCAAATGCTCTAATTTTGTGGAAAGAACACACATCAAAGACTCACCCAAGATTGTCATCACCCTGTGTAAAGATATCTGGTTCCCAGCTGGTGGTCAGTGAACACTTGAGCTTCTTTTTCTTCCCTCCATTACTTTTGGTATTTGTCTTGACCTGGGGGGCAGCTTTCTTGAATGAGTCTAACAACATCCAAACATCTCCAGGTGTTTATGAACACATTCCCCAAGGTCATGTTTCAAGATAGATTAGAATCAGTTTGGTGATTTTCTCTTTCTCCTGGCTTTGCAGTGAGACTCAGGAAGTGGCTCAGTATAGGAAATATTTGAGAATAAGTTAGTTAAAAAGTTTTATGCCTTTAAGAAGAATAGGAAAAAGACTAATATATGTGAAGAAGAGAATGCAAGAGTCTCCTGGGTTATGGATGGCAATAGAACCAGTGCTGTAAATGAGCCCTGAAATCTAAATTGGTTTAGAAATAGAAGAAATGGCGGTATTCAGTGCTGTTTTACAATAAGTGCCACCACTTAGTGCTCTAGTTTGGCTTTTTATGTATTTATGTGAGTACACTGGGTGTCCATTTGGATCTTTTAATCTATCCAGTTATATGCTTGGGCGTGTTCTCTGCATAATATCCTTCCTCCTAGGCCTCTGGAAATGCATGAACAAATACTGACTTGTGGAATAGAAAATTTTTGCTGATTAGAGAGCAAGGCAAGAATGTTAAACTCAGCAGGTGATTTCCATTTTCCTGTCATGGAAGGGCTGAGTATATACTTTGGAGTGTATGGGCCTTGCTTGGTGGCAGAGGCTTGACCTGCTGAACTCTCACTAAAGAAATCACAAAGCCCTATCTTAAATTCTGCATCTTAAATTCAGAAGTCTTGCAATACTATAATGACCAACATCTGTCTTTAGATGTGGGCACCACATTCTCACACACATCTATGCAGGCCCCTGGAATGCATCCAAAAACAAATGCTACCACTGAAGAGAATTTCAGGAGAAATTTTAGGCAGAGAGAAACACAGGCAACTTTTAATACCATCTCAATTTTCATCTAAGAAATCTCTAGAAATGAGTAATGTGATACCAGAAGTAGACTAGTTGAGAATGTTTAGTCCACTCCAGATAAGTCTATCTCTTGGCTCTGCTGTTAACTAGATATAAAAACTTGGCCTGTTAACTAGATATAAAAACTTGGCCTCAGGTGAATCACCTAATTATTCAATGCTTTAAATTTTTATCTGAAAAATAGGGACAATAATAATGGTGGCCACTGTATATTTTTCATATATTAACTTATTGAATATATGAAAAATACATAATAAACTCAATATGAATATTATATGCCCTTGTTTTTAATGGAATGAAATAACTTATCCTAGTCATTATTGAGGACTTTTTATTGTATCTTTTTTTTCTTTTATTAGAAAATAAAAAGGGGTGTCTGGGTGGCTCAGTTAAGTGTCTGACTCTAGATTTTGACTCAGGTCATGACCTCAAGGTGTTTGAGATGGAGCCCTTCTTCAGGCTCAGTGCAGAGCATGGAGCCTGTTTGGGATTCACTCTCACCCTCCTTCCCTCTGCCCCTACCCCACTTGTGTGTGTACTCTCTCTCTAGAAATAAATAAACTTTAAAAAAATCAAAAGAAGGGAATGAAATGTGTCTTCAGTTTCTTTCTAAGAATGTAAGACAAACTACAAACCTTACCAGTAGTAGTGGAATCTACCTGGAAGCTATGTGTTTACTTGGAACAGTCAGCCATAATTACAGCCTTATCGTAGAGTGAAGTAAACTTAAAATAATGATACTTCAGTCCAAGTGTATGTTTATGCTTTTTTTCTGGTATTGATATCTTCCACGGCATTTTTCTTTTAATGGGCAGTATCCATGGACAACTTTTACTACCTACTGTGAATGTAGAGATCCCATCTGTCCTATTCATCTCTCTGTCTCCATAATGAGCATAACACACAGGAGCAACATCATAAATATTTTTGATTGAATAAGCATATTAATGTTTCTTCTGTGCTCTCCCCACTTAAAAAGTGCTACTCTATTCATTCACTTACACACACACACACACATACACTCACACTTGGCTCTTCCTCTAAGAGCCTATCACTCCAAATGCAATTTTTATTTACTCCTGAAAGCTTAACTCAGAAACTTTGGAAGCAAAGTGTCTTTCATCATTTTTCTAACTAAATGTGCTATATCCATGAGCTCCCATGTGCTTTTTCTGTACCATTCTTAATATACTTATAATTTCCCACCTTCATTACAATTATTCATGGAAATAGAATGTATCCAAAAATGGACCCATGAGGTTATGTACTGATTTGTATTTTATACAGTGACTATCTCTCAAGATATAATTATTTAAAAACTGAACAAGTGAATGTGTTTCTATATACATTTCAGACCACTTCAAGCTGCAATCCAAACTAAGCAGGTTTATATATTTAGAATTGAATGAGTTCCCTTAATTTGGCCAAAAACAGGCCCTATTCCATCTGAACTCACTCTGAGGGGTAGCTTGTTAAGCTGCTGACTTGAACATTTAGTTTTCCCCACCTTGTGAATACTTGGGTATTATTAAATTTACCAGGATATTAAGAATGATCTGTAAAAATACTTTTCACAATACATTTCCTGAGGAAGTCAGGCAGTTTAACTATTTAGCAGTCATTGTCATTCTTTCAATTGTGGCTCTACTCATGGCCCTGTTTTGAACCTTGGACTATAAGAATAGATAGCTCTCCTTATTGGATTTCTGCTAGCATATTCTCCAAATATGTTTCATCAGCAAATAGCACTAATGCTGGATGGGGAATCAGAGGATCTGTGAATTTGCCCACAAACTGAGTGGCCACACTTAATCAGCAACACCTGTTGAGTTTAGGAACACCTCATCAAATAACAGGACTGTTCTGTCCCTGCCAGCATGCTGAGCCTATTGGCAGCACTGCTAAAGAGACTGACTAAGGTATCTTCTGCAAGCATTAAATTTGATCAAGTCATTTCTAATTCTAGTTGGAAGCAGGCAGGGTATAAATTATATATAAACTGATTAATGCAATCAGATTAACTTAGCAAGTTATGGATTGTAGCAATGCATTTTTAAAAGTCATTTAAGGAAAACAACTAGATTTAATGGAAGGGGCTATATAATAGGAACATAAATCAAGTCTTGACTATGTCATCAACTAGTTGACTAATTCAGCCAAATTATTCCCCTCTTTGACCTCAATGTTCCCGTCTATAAAATGCAGATAGAAAAAATAATTCTCACTTATATCTGACTGAATGGCAGGCGCCCTCAGAGGTGGCGTCCCCTTCATCCCTTTCAAAGAGGTGGCATTATTGTGTTACTGATGAAGAAGTTGAAGCTCAGAGAGGTCCTATTGCATGCTGGACAGGAGCTACCATGGAGTGGAGATAAGATTTTAACCTGGGTTTTTAACCCCCAGGTCATCACCTCTCACTCTTCCACCATGAATCAGATATTATCTACTTTGATGACCTAGAGCCACAAAGATGAAATGTGGTAGTGGAAGAGAGAATACTTTATAGACTGCAGTGTTACTGTGACTGAGGTCTGACAATGTTATTTATAAATAATCAATTACCTATTAGGCCAAAAACACTAAATGCCAAAAACACAAACAGACAAACAAAATCTAAAATACAAACCTTAGATTTTCTCACTAATCTTTTATTCATATTTCTGTCTTCCATTTGAGGAAGTTTTTGTCAGTCTTCAGCATACAGTGGAGTCTCTGCATCCTTTTCTTTCTAACAACATTACACACTTCTATATCAGTTTCCTATTGCTGCTATAACAAATTAAGCAACAAGCAAGTTGCTTAAGATAACACAAACTTTTTACTTTCCAGTTCTGGAGGTCATAAGTGCAAAATAGTTCTCACTTGACTAAAATCAAGGTGTTGGCCTGGTCATGCTTTTTTCTGGAGACCCTAGGGGAGAAACTTTCAAGCTTCTAGAAGCTGCCCACATTCTGACCTGTGGCCTCTTCCTTCAGTTTCAAAGTCAACAATGGCTGATTGAGCCTTGGTCACATCTTATCATTCTGACACTGACTCTTTTGCCTCCCTCTTCCACATTTAAGGACCCTTGTGAGTATACTGGGGCCATTCAGATAATATAGGATAATATTCTTATTTTATTATTTTTTTCATTCCAAGAAAACTTTATTTCTTGAACACAAGAATTCCAGTGTGGCTGCTCCTTCCTTGTGATTATTGAGGGACCCATACTCTTTCTATCTCATGGCTTTGCCATCTTCAAGGCCTTAAAGATCACTTTCTATTCAGCTAGAGGATGAGGAATAAGAGAGAGGATCTTTTGGAGAAGTGGTTATGGACCAGCCTGGAAGAAACATGCATCTCTTCAACCCATTGGTCATGACTCAGTCACATGTTAACTGTTAACTGCAAGGGAGGCTGGGGAATGTAGTCTAGACATGTGCCCACAAAAAAAAGGAAATGTTTTTTTGTGAACTCCGTACACTTCTGTGTATGCCAGGGTAAATGAAGTGAAGAAGTGAGTCATGTATTTAACTGGGGAAAGAGCATTAGGGAATGGGAACAGCAAGGTGGCTGGAGTGGAGTGAGGAGAAAGTGAGGAGAGTGGTACAAAGTGAGGACAGAAAAGTAATGGGGGCCAGGCCATTGGGTCATTATCAGGACTTGGTTGCACTGTGAATGACAGGTGATAATATCCTTATTTTAAAGTCAACTGATTAGCAACCTTAATTCTCTTTGTCATGTAATATAACCTATTCACAGGTTCTAGGGATTAAGAAGCAAACCTCTTTGGGGGTCATTATTCTGCCTATCACTGCTCTCCAAGGGAAAAGACTGCATCTTAAATTTCTTCGATCAACTCTAGAGGTGTAACCACTTCACCAGGTATGGCAATAGTATAGGACATTGCAGAAGAACATTTTGGTTAAGAGTGTAGCACCTGGGGCTATATGCCTGGGTTCAAGTCCCAGCTCTGGTACTTTCTAACAGTGTGACCTTGAGCCAATTACTTCTCTATGCCTCTATTTCCTCATGTGTAAATGAGGATAATGAGAGTAATAAGAGCAAATGCTTACATAGCACTTACTGTGTATCAGGCACTGTTCTAAATCCTTTTACATGTATTTACCCTTTAGTGATCAAAACAATACTCTCAGTTTCTATCATTATCCAATGTGAAAATCAAGGATCTGAGATGTTCAGTAACTTGTCCAAGGTCACACAGTTAATAAGAGGCAGAGTCAGAACTTCACCCAAGCAAAACTTCTTCCTAACCATCATACCAAACATGCAGGTATTGCAAGGATTAAATGAGTTAATATTTGTGTTGTGTTTAGAAATGTGTCTGGAATATTCTAAAATTTTAAATGTTTACTATTATTATAGGTATGATTCTACTTTAAAAATTCTGTTGAATAGGTACACTTGAAAAGAAAATATTAGTGTTATATTATGTATCATTTACCCCTTCTCCACATGCATGTGAATACAATCTTGTCTGACTTTTCCACATCAATCCTAACCTTCTAATCCAAATCTCCAAGCCACAGCTAATTTGGGAATAGCTTCCCTGAGTACAAAACTTTTTCAGGAAACTATTAATGCTAATAAACTTCTTCCCCTATCTCAGTCATTAGCCTGTCTTCAGCTCTGCATGAATTCCCACCTCCAAGTCAATGTCCTATTCACTCAACATAGCCTATCCCCAAACCCTAAAAAGCCCACACACTGCTAAAGGCTTTCTACATGACAGATCCCTCCTCTGGCCTAAGTAGCATTTGTTTTATTCTCTCCTCATCTTGAGAAAGAAACTTCTCAAACACTATCATAAACAGAGCATTGAACTCACAGTCCCAAGACTTTGTTGAAGGGCTGGCTATACACCTTGATTTGAGTATTTGCATCCCCAATTTTAAAATAAGGATACACTTACAGATAGAGGATAGAGACATATTTAAGGATCAAACGAGATAATGCATATGAAACTGATGTGTAAAAGTGAAATATTTTTCATCTTTGGGTAACAGTATTAACTCACACCACACACACACACCTGTGAACAGATACTGACTATGGCTGTACCTAATCAAAGCAAACTAGAGTTTTGGTATAATCTTAAAAACATACTGCATAAAATTAACAATTATGCCTCTATTATCGCCCTCTTTTCTCTCATGCTCCAATGTAAAGAGACAGAGTTAGAATATATATCTGGATCATGAATTAATCTCTCTGAGCCTCATTCCCTGAACCTTAATAATTATACCTTCTAGAGTAGTCGTGTAGACTAAGTCAGAAACTGTATAAAAGTGGTCAGTTGCCAAGATTAGAACTTAGTTAAGTGTGTACTAAAACATTAGGTGCCATTTTTATTATCCTCATCATCATTTATATCATGAAGATGCAAGGATAAAGGAAAGAGTTTCCCTGGATGGGAGCCCAAATTCCATTGTATTTGCAAATCTTTGTCATGGGCCACTTTCAGCTTCAGGCCAGCTTGGGATTTCTTTGGTTTATTTTTAATTGGGGGTCTGAGCCTATAGATAAGGCTAACAAAGATGAAATTTGCATTGTTTTCATCAAGTTAAAGTTTATCAAGAACTTCAGAATTCTACATGTGGGAAGCAGCTTTCAATAAATTCTCTCTAATTCATCAGCTCATTCAAGACTCAGCTAGATTCTCCTTACCTTGAAGCCAACTTTTGTTCAGGAACAAGTCTGAGATATGCACAATAAGGGAGAACACACACACACGCGTGCGCGCAAACTTAATAAATAAATGTTGAAAGAACTTAGGACACTCTAGTGCTAAGATATAAATGAAAGTTTAGACCTGGCTCCTGACTTTTTGGAGTTTATGGTATAGAATTTTCATTCATTCATTCATTCGTTTGTTTTTCATATGCATTTAGTCAGCTCTTGGAACTTAGTGAGGCCCTTAGGGAAAAAGCAAAAATATTTAGGATAGAGCACTTGCCTATCAGGAGCTCACAGCTCAGTTGCCATATGAACTGACAATGATGAAATCAGACTGAATAACATTTGTTTATTTAATAGAATAAGATGTTACATTAAGAAGGCACAGCCCCATCAAAGTTCTTAATAGATTTCTCTATGAGAGAATTTGTTTATCTATTTCTTCATTCAGTGATGAAACAGATAGATATGTATTAGATACTCACTCTATGCTGGCATTGTGCTGCTGGTCTTTGGTGGTACAAGGCAAGCCCAAACAGACCAGATACACTTCCTGCTTTTATGGAGCAAGCATCTAATGAGAGGAAATTAATAGTAATAAAATTTATACTCAATTACAACTGAGATTTGAAGAGTGAGTAAGAAGAGAGGAGGAAAGTACATGCAGGACTGAGAATAGAATATTCAAACATCCAGAAAAAGAGGAAGCTTAATGAATGAAATGGGAATGTGTTAGGATATCAGGCTGAAGAGACACCATCTAGGAATTTGTTGGCCACATTGAAGAGTTTGCTTTTAAACTTAAGGGCACACTGAGGGATGTAAAACAGTGTGGGACCATGACTAGATTGGAATTTTTGAAAATATCATGTTGACTGCAGTGAAGAGAAGGAATTGGAGTAGGACCAGATAGGAATCCAGAGAACATTAGGTAATATTGGAGAGATCTAGACAAGGGATGGTGATAATTTGGACTAGGGAGGTAGTAATGGAAATGGAAACCAGTTGATGGGGTTAAGAGATATCAGAGAGATAAAGTCGATAGGATTTGGTAATGGACTAGGAGTTTGTATGAGAAGAGACATAAATGTTGATCAATTTTTATTGTTTACTTCAAGTGAGACAGAATTTTGTTTTTAATGCCCTTAGTCACTCCTTTCTATTCTTTGTTCCTCCTCAGTGGCAATTTTTCCTTTAGTTTCTAACTTCTGGAATTCTTCAGTTTCCTCAAACACACAGACCAACAGACAGACAGACAGACACACACACATATTTAAACATTTTCTCAGAATTTAAAAGTCTTTTATACTCACTTGTAAAATACTATGATAAGGGTTAATGCTTTTCTTCCCCTAATGTTATTTGCTTTTCAAAGAGGAATCAGTCTTTTGGTGTGGGTGCATATTATGAGGTTCCTGAAGTTATTCCATTCCTAGATCAGTGGTTTTAAACCAAGGGCAATTATTCCATCCAGGGAATATTTAGCAATATCTAGGCACAGTTTTGACTGCCAAAACTACAGTGGGGTGGCCACTGGCATCTAGGCAATAGAGCAAGGGATGCTGTTAAATATTCTACAAGGCACAGGACAACTTCTCTCAACAAAGAATTATCTGAACCAAAATGTCAATAGTGTCAGGTTTGGGAAATCTTGCCCTACATGTTAACAACTCATAAAATTGGCAAAACTAGAGCAATGCAGTGGGAGCTACCTCTAACCTCTTATTTATTCTTGCTGTATTAAAAAGCAAAACAAAGCAAAACAAAAAAGAAAAATCTGGAACTGGAAATTTGGCATGTCAAGATGCTACTCTTGACTTTTCAAAACTAATCAAAGTGGAGAACGGTTGGGGAGAGGAGTCAGTAATTACAGCACTTCTGAATTGGAAACAAGAGCAAAGCCAGCCACAGAAAAATATAGTTTAGTGCCTAATCAACTAGCTGATTGAATTTTCCATGAGATTAGGTCGGAGGCCCAAATGGATTACAGTGGTGATCTTGGGCACAGGCTTGAAAAACTATCAGTCATATATGAAGCTGGGGTGGTGGGGAGATTTCAAGTATTTAAAAACTTCTGTAATTAATTCAATAAATCATAATAATAGGGGCAAGGTATAAAACTCCTTAATCCAATGAACTCCAAGGAAAAACTGGCAGATAATTCCCACCTCATCCTGTTGTGCTTGTGGATTGCAGCACATATGGTCCTGCACCAGGGGTTGTAGAACAGTGAAAGATTCTAACACCATATGTGTGGAAATCCTGTACCTCACAGAGAGTGAAGGAGCAAGAAAAGCTTGTCCTTGAATCCTGGACCTTTATGACCATTTTCTTCCTGGCTTAATATCAGATTTTGTCCTTTCCATATGGTATTTTTAAAATACTGTATTTCATCTTTAATGTAGTTTGGGGGGATTGAAATTGCTTATTTCCAATACTAATTTCCATTCCTGTGAATACAGAGTAAGTAGATTTGCTTTTTTCAATAAAACAAAAAGAAAACAATTATGAAAACTACACATCATGAATACTGTTTAGTTTTCCAAGGAAAGGTCTGTAGTGTGTCAAATATAGACACCCATATGCGTATGGATATCTTTAAAATTACGTATTCAGATTTCTGCAGGTTTGTTGGAAGGAAATGCACTCTTTAAATGCCCTAAGATTCCATTATTTATCTAATATTTTGGGACCTGTACATTTGGAGGGGGCAATTCTCTATTATTAGAAAACTTTATTCTTACTTTTTACATTGAACTGAAATAATTAAGGATACTATAAAATGAAGACACTCAGATAGTGAACTTTCTAGAAGATATGAGAGAGTTATTTTCAGAGATTTTTCTATCACACCGTCCTAAAGTAAAAGAAAAGAGGACTGAAGAATGAAAGTGATTGCTCATTGAAAGCCCTTCTTTACCAACACTCTTACTCTATTGGCCCTTCCTTTTCAGCTGTATGAGCCCCAATATCACACAATAGTTGACTATAAATGCCCTATAAAGTCATGGTCTTTAACTTAAGACCTTTGGCAGTTTCTTCTTCTATTCCCTTTACTTGCTTTACTCACTTTTTAGTGGTTGCCTCAAAGCACACTAATTTCTATCCCACTCACATTCTGATGATGATCTCAGCTCCTATTACTTTGAAGAATGGAGACTACCAACATACTGGTTTTCATTTTTGGGCTTCCCTATATACACACGTACTTATTTTTGTATTCTAGCTCTCTCTTTCCTCAAGCCATAGATAAGTGGATGGCAGTTCAGGGCCAGGCCTTGGAACTGATTCATTCTCATCTCCTCTGGAACCTACTGTGCTCCATCAGTGATTTCTCCATCCTACAACATTTGCTTATGCATCAATCTGGCATTTTTTCCCACAGCCTATAAACATGCTCAGATCTCTCCCATACTAAAAATTGCAATTTTCCCTTTAACCCAGGTACTCCTTTCTCCTTCACTTCTCATCAGAGATTTTGTTGGAGGACTGCCATGGTTGCCATTCCCTCTCTTCCCACTCAACTCTTGAACCCATAGCAGTCTGGTTTTTCTTCCCAGCACTTCACTGCAGCTGCATTTGCCGAAGATGCTGATGGCCCCTTTGTTACTAAATACCACAGACCTATACAAGTGGGTATCTTTCTTAAACTCTCTGATGCATTGGCATTATTGAATCCTTGTTACCTTTAGTTCCTTCTTTTGCCTTGGCTTCTCTGATACTTGATGCTCCTTGTCCCCTTCTACCTCTCTGACTATTCCTCTTGGTAAGCCACACACCCCCACCTACCCACCCCACCCCCCAGCCTTGATCTAATGATATTTTTCTCTGCAGGCTCTATTTAGTCTTTAGTACTTGTAGAACACAACTATGCTGATGAGTCCCACAATTTTGTCTCAGGTTCACATAACCTCCTTTGAACTTCAGACTCACCAAAGCTTTTGCACATCTCCTTTTGAAGTCCCACTGACTCTTCAAACTTAGTACATTCAAATCTGAATTCATTATATGCATCAAGACTTTATCCTCCCTCTATATCTTCTATAAACTTGCTGTTTCCTTGTATTCTGATCTCAAATAATGAGCCTAAATATACTTGAACATCCAACTCAGGTAGCTGGAAGTCAATTTAGATACTCCCTTCCCTCTCTACACATCTAATCATTTAGTTCTGCTTACCATACCTTGCAAATATTTTTTGAATGTAACCCCTAATACCATAGCCATTCCCAGAGTTCCCACATTAGTCATGGCTCTTGGGGACTACTATAACGCTTCTAAAACTGGCTTCTCTGCCCCCAGTTTTGTCTTCATAAATCCACTCTCCATACTGCAACCAAAGAAATTGACAGAATAAAGTCAAATCTTCTGTGCCACACAAGGTCTGCCATGACTAGGCTCCCGCAGATTTCCTCAGAGTTTTTCCCCACCATTTTCCAATTTATAGTTAATGGTCTGGTAATAATTGCCTGCTTGTCGATCTCTACACACATGTTGTATTTCATACCTCTGCACCTGTTCCTTCTTTAAGGATCACCCTTCCCACCTTCCTCTTTTACCTAACTCAAACACATCTTTCAGACTCAGGTCTTGTGATGGTTTATGTTATGTGCCAACTTAGCTAGGCCATAGTAGTCACTTATTTAGTCAAACACTATTCTAAATGTTTCTAGGAGATATTATTAGATGAGGTTAAACTTTAAGTCAGTAAATTTTGAGTAAAACAAATTGTCCTCCCTTATGTGATGGGCCTCATCTAGTTAGTTGAAGGCCTTAATAGAAAAAAAGACTGACCTCCCTGGAGGAGGAAAGAATTCTGCCAACAGACAGCCTTTGGACTCAAACTGTAATTCTTCCCTGGGTCTGCAGACGGCTGGCTTATCCTGTAGATTTTGGACTTGCCAACCTCTGCAATTATGTGAGCCAAGTCTATAAAACAAATCTCTCTCTCTGTTTTTCTAACCATAATTTACTGATAACCCCCCTTTTGGCCTAATTAATTTTCATTATTGAATTTATCAAGTCAGAAATAAACTAATTTATTTATTCATTTACATCTTTATTTTTTTCCCATTGGATTATAAACTCCATGAAGCCAAGGCCCTTATTCTCCATTGCATCCCAAGTAGATAGCACATAGTAAGTATCAAGACCCATTTTGAATGAATTCACAAAGGTTTTATGTGTTTATAACTTTATAATGCTGGTAGGAATTAACTGTAGAAATGTAATTCTTGCAATTGAATATCTTGCAATCTACTTGGGGTGTCGAGGTTAGCAGTGATGAAATTCTCAAGGAATAAGTTGAAGCAAAATAGGTGATAAGTTGTATGATGCAGACCAGGGCTAGAGGCTTCAGCGAAAAATGAGATCTATCAGGCTAGAGACCTAAGGCAGAAAGCAAGACCTTTTACTGTCCTTCATTGGTATAACTTTGATGAGCATAGAAAACAGTGAATGAAGACAAGGAGACAAACATTAAGGATAAACTTACATGAGACTGAAAACATGATAATTGTGACTAAGGAGGTTAGAAGCACCAGAAAGTGGCAAGAAAATTAGGCTGGCTAGGAAAGTTTAGGCAGATGATTTAAAAAAAAAATGTTTTGGGGCACCTGGGTAGCTCAGTCGGTTAAGCAACTGACTCTTGGTTTTGGCTCAGGTCATGATCTCAGTTTTGTGAGTTCAAGCCCCACATTGGTCTTTACACACTGACTGAGTGAGGAGCCTGCTTTAGATTCTCTCTCTCTCTCTCTCTCTCTCTCTCTCAAAATAAATAAATAAACTTAAAATAAATTTGGCTTGGTAGCCAAATGGAAGTCACTGAATGTTTTTGAGAAGAGAAACCTGAAAGAAGTGAGAAGTTAGTTTATAAAAAGTTAGCCTAATGGTGCTAGGCAGCGTGGATTGAATGGTAACAAATTTGGATTAACGTAAAACTAGCTTATCTCCTAGCAGATTGTCCTTGCATGTTTGTTGTTACCTCCTTTCTCATGGTCCAGAGCATTGTTGAGACTCTTCCCACAGGCCTGCTTCACCCAGACCCAAGCTGTCTTGTTGGGTGGATGAAGTGTGTTCAGTAGCTTCTCTCCCTTCTCTACTTCCTTCTTGGTGTTTCCTTCTCCGGTACAGTTACTAGAGGCCTCATACTGACCAAGGGTCCAATCCCAGAATTCTCACCACTCAGTTCCTTTATAATATCCCAAGTGTCAGGAAATTTTTAACACCCTACCATTGCCAATCAGATATCAACTCACAATTAAAGCTACTTGACCTAAATTTTATGGTTTGTGTTTGTGTCTCTTTCTGGGAAAAAGCATTCCCTTGTTCAGGAGGCTTGAAGAATCATAGTACAATAATCTACTGGTTCAGCTTCATTGCCAGAATAGCTGTGACCTTAGGGACCTATTCTTATCACCTGGTTTCTACCTTCTTTCTCATAGTGTCCTGGATCTGGCAACATCTACCTGTTCATAAGTGGCTTAAAATATTTAATGTTATTAGAACAGATTGCTCAACTTTGAACTGGTAAAAGGTTATTGGATCCAATATAAGCTATTTTGAAATGGCTAGAATATACACAGCCCAGGTAAAACAAAATAATAAAAACACATAAGAAACACTTGAAATCAGAACTACTTTTCAAGATTATAATTAAGCTCTAACCCAAAGGAACTAGCCAGAAATCTTTGTTTGCGTTACAACAGGTTCACACTAGCTTGCTGGCTTTAAACAGTTTGCTCCAGTTTTCTCCTGGTCATATATAAACTAGCTTGATTTAGTTGAATTCAAGTAGATAGAAAAGAACTAGTTTAACCCAGTTGAAACTTCCCCTGGGATATAATATTATATCCTTTATAGACATCTTCTAATTCCCAGCATCTGAGAGCCCAACACAGGCTAGAAACTTAATACATGTAGTTACAACCATAGATAACCAAAATGAAGAACTGAACACTAATCTCTATCTGGTGGACATGGGCTATGCACTCCAAGACAGGGGATGATGACAAGCATTCTCCCTGAAGGTACAGAAATTGTTCTGTCCAATACCATAGTCAGTAGCTACATGGGTCTTGAAGTGTAGTTAATCTGAATTTAATTCTGCAATACATGTAAAATATATATCAGTTTTCAAAGACTTAATACAAAAGTAAAATAACTCAATTTTTTAATTGATTCTATATATCTAATAATATTTTGGATATATCAATTTAAATACAATGTAGTATTAAAGTGAGTTTATTTCTTTCTTTTGTTTCTTTTTAATAGATTTCTAGAACATCTTAAATTATATATGTGACTCTTACTGTCTCTATTGGACATTGTTGGTATGCAATGTCCTGCCACTGCTCGCTCATTAGAAGTGTTCATCGCCATGTAATCAACACCTGTGCTCACAACAGGCTCAGGACACTTTTCCAAACACATCAGGAATGAGCACTTGAGTAAATGCCATTCTCAAATTCAAGGACTATCTTATCTGTTCTTATAACAAAACAAAACAAAACAAAACAAAACAAAACAAAACAAAGCAAAAAAATCAATCTTACTACTTCATCTGTTCTAAAAATCTCCCGTGTTTTCTTTAAAATGTTTTCCAATTCCTCCCTTTTTGCTCTCTGTTCCATCAGGTTTGTGTACTTTCTGTCTCATCAAACTCCCCTCTTCCAATATTTATCTTATACCTATGTCTTATGAATAGGTGTCTTAAAATGGAAAAAATAAAGCATATTAAATTTAATATCATAGGCAATTCATGATCTCTATGATACCCAGGCTGTGCCTGGACCACCATTTTTTTTCATATTTTATTTAACCAATATGGTGTTTATTATGTACCCAGCACTGCTCTAATAATTTTCCCAGCATCAATTCATTGGGTTCTCATAGTTTCCTTATGAGAAATGTTCTATTATTGTCCCCTTTTCATTGATGGGAAAACCATACAAAAGTTGCCACTGTCTGGGTACCTGGGTGGCTCAGTCAGGTGAGTGTCTGACTCTTGATTTCAGCTCAGGTTATGATCCCAGGGTCATGGGACCAAGCCTCACACAGGGCTCCATGCTTATCATAGAGCCTGCTTAAGATTCTCTCTCCCTCTGTCCCTCTACTCCAACTTACCTGTGCACTCTCTAAAATAAAAAAAGTTTTTAAAAAAAGTTGTCACTGTCAAAGATCATGCAAATGGTAGTTGGCAGAGTTACGGTTTGAATCAGGTAATCCCTTTATTACTTGTGTAGCCTCTTATGAGAGAGGTGGTCTTCCTCTTGGATGGTTTCATCACCCTGGATTTGCTCTCACAGACAAGAATGAACACCAGCATATTTTGATCATTCCCTGGCTTTCCCTTGGCCTTCATTTTCTGTGCTTTTATGATTATTGTGTCCTGTATTTCATTGTGCAGGATTTTTCCTTCCGATTTCCAATATAAAAATAATCTAATCTGGATTAATCCAAGTTACAGCATTAATCATGCTAAATAATAGAATTTCCTACATTTGTAAAGAGTTTTAAGTTTATAAAGTACTTGACGGTAAAATTGTGAATTACCAATGTGTTGATAGAAAATGTGTTCATTTTGATCCTGACATTTTGAAGAAACTGACTCATTCCAAAGAAATATTTCTAATGGTAGGATTTCAGACACTGTGATAGATCACTGAGTGGGAGAGGACTGACATCACTGAGAACAGGAACTTTCTCTGCATTTTCATTACAGTTCTTTATTCCTTCACTCATGTATACATACATATCCTGTTTGCTCACAAAGGGATTTGAAGCAGTTTTCAAAAATAAATATGATCGAATAGGATCAAATAAATAGGTGAGGAAATTGTAGCTGCTATTCATGTTCTCTGTGGCAAGAACCCAAATCCCTATTCCAGTTACCTAACCTGGCCATGATGGCCTGAAAAGCAGAGGCACAAGGCCCACATACACTCTCCTTCTCTAATTAGGGCTTTGTCCCAGTTGACCTGGTGAGTAGAAGCAGCAGAGGTGGGTACTGAGTAACCCAACTGCTTCTTTTTATTTGTTTACTTTTTAATTTTTTTCCAGTTTTATTGAGATGTATTGACATATAACAATGCATTATGTATTAGCTCATAGTATACAACATAATGAATATATATATATATATATATATATATATATATATATATATATATACTGTAGTGAAATCACCATATAAATAGTGAAATAATCACCATTGTAAGTCTAGTTAACATTAATCACCTCACATAGCTACAATTTTCTCTTATGATGAAAACTTTTAAGATCTACTCTCTCAGCAAATTTAAAGTAACTATAGTTACTCTGCTGTACATTCAATCCCAGTTATTTATAAGCGGAAGTTTTCACCTTTCAATTACCTTCACCCTTTCCCCCCACCTCAACCCCCACCTCTAGCAACCAACAATCTATTCTCTGTATTGATAAGTTCGGAGGATTTTTTTTAGATTCCTCATATAAATGAGATCATACATATTTGTCTTTGTCTCATTTCATTTAACATGATGCCCTCAAGGTCCATACATTTTTTCACAAACAGCAGACTTTCCTTCTTTTTTTTTTTTTTTATAGCTGAATAATATTTCATTGTGTGTGTAAATATATATGCTACATTATCTTTATCCATTCATCTGTTGATGAACACTTTGGTTGTTTCATGTCTTGGCTATTGTAAATAATGCTTCACTGAACATTGGGGCATACAGATATTTTTTTGAGATAATAATTTTGTTTCCTTTGAATATATGCCCAAAAGTGGAATTACAGTATATTTGGTTGGTTGTTTTTTATTTTTTATTTTTTAATTTTTTTAATTTTTAATTTTTTGAGGAACCTCTAAAACCTCACTGTTTTACATGTTGGCTGTACCAGTTTACATCCCCACCTGATTACTTTCATTCCTTTTTCATTTTTTTGAAATAATGAATAATGAATTGAAAAGGAGGTGGGAAGGGGAAGAGGGTGAGAGATAGTATTTTAAGCAGGCTTCACACTCAGCACGGAGCCCAACACAGGACTTGATCCCACAACACTAGGATCATAACCTGAGCTGAAATCAAGAGTCAGAGTCTTAACTGATCCACCCAGGCACCCCCCACCTGATCTTTTAAAGATGAGTCTAGAAACCTACATGATCAGCTGATTTGAGCTTCCTTTCCTCTGAGCCCTTTTCAGATTCCCACTTGGCGTTCCAAGGCAGAGTCCCTCCCAAGCAGAGAGCATGTCTACTCCTTGACTTGCCACACCAATTTCTTGGGAGGCAAAACAGAAGAGAGAGAGAGAGAGAGAGAGAGAAGAAACAAAATTGATGTCTTCCATTATGTTTTGTCTATAATTGGTTAGTCCTCTCATTAAAATCTCTGCCTTCTCCCCCATATGTGAATCTAACTTAGTTAAGCTGGGAATTCCATTTTAACTATGAACTATTTCAGAGCCCCCCTCCCCCCACCCTTTCCCTGGGGATATATTCCTTCTAGAGTCCCTTTGGAACTGGTTGTTGGGAATGTGGCAGGGACCAACTGAGTCAGCAAGGAAAGACAGGGAAAATGAGAACAATGGGAAGAGTGTAAAATAAAGCAACATGGAAGATGAACAAATAGGAACACACAGTTTAAAATACTATACGCTCACTGGGAATTTGGTTCTGAGCTTCCTAGTAGCCAAAGAAAAGAGAAACACATTTATAACACTCAAATTTTCCATATTATAAAGTCAACGCAGTTACTCATAAGAAATACAGCTTTTCCTGGAACCAAGACCATTAAAGAGATTTGTTCCTAGATTCATATTAAAGGACCCTGTATGACAAAGTGCACAATGTTTTCAATAACATGTCTTTATTAAAGTTTCCTATAACTTATCACACCCATTACCATAATGTAAGTCAGTCAAAGAAAATCTGAAAGGTCTATTTTCTCTATGTAAGGTGGTATACAGCATAATCAATATTTCCATAAGTAATAAATCACTGGACTCACTAATAAATGAGATGTGGGCTTTGCTCTTTTTTATTTTTTAATAATTTCTATTGGAGAAAGCTAATGAATGTAGACAATGTTGGTGCCCTTTTCCAGCCATTTTTCTCACTGTTGGAATTTCCCCTACTAAGGGCCCTTCTGTCCATGGGACCCTAACCTTGTAATCTAACCACAGGGGACTCAAGAAGTCACTGACCCAATGAAAACCTGTTGCTAGGTTGAGTTGAACTAATCAGATTCCTTCCACCATGAAATTAAACTAAGAAATACAAATCCTGCTATAGTGACTTACTCTGGATAAACCAGGTAAAAGGGCCAGAATGGATGCCAGCCAGCCAAGCCACAGCCACACCAAGCTGTAAAGAATCATAACCCTGGATCCTCAAGGATGAAGTCAACTCCCACACATCTTTGTTGTATTACCTGTATCTCTTGTCAGAAAAAAGTGGAAAGACATATTCTCCTTTTCTCAGGCCATCCACCGTATCATTTCCATAGCCTCTGTGCTTTCAGACAAGTCCTGCCCTGGACATCCATCTCAAAAAAAATGGCACGGGACCTTAGGGGTCACTTCCCTGCTGAGCACAGGGATAAGGAGGCAGGTGCTGAGGCAAACTGGTGACTGAGTTGGCTGTCATACTGGTCATGACATAGGAGGGTTTGATGTTTAAATTCATTCATTTATGACAATGCATACTGAGCACTTGAAATCTTTAAGAGGGCCTCATGCACTGTGGGAGGCAATGCCCCAAGCTCCTGAAGACAGAAATTGACACTCAACTCTCCAGGAAACAGGATGTCAAGTATTAACCCAAGCTCTTGCAGATTAAGATGGTAGTTTGCTACAGCAAGAGACCTAAAAAATCAATACTTCAACAATTACTTCTACAGCACAAAAGCACTGGCCAGCAAAAGTGCCTTTGAGATCCCATTTCATGCTCCAGACCAGCAGTTCCATTTCCTAATGGGCAAAACATTTCAGCCTCTACTGCTGAGATATCCAAAAACACTAGTATCCTTTTGAAACAGTCTGTGAGGGCCTCTGGGATATTCTGCTAGATGGCTGTGAAACAGTCTGCTCTGAGAAAGTCTGTCTGTCCAGAGTGAACACTTGCTATACCAGCAAGCAGGGTCAGAGTTGGCTGAGACAATAAAGGCACAGCCAAACATGCTGCCCAGGCTCCTTAACACCCATCTTAGGGTCATACCTCCCTTCTAGAAAGGGGAAAAAGGCTGTCAAGCTTTTTCATCAGACTGGTGAGCACTAAGAACAGTTGCAATGCACTGAAGAGTGTCACATGACTGGAATGAAGAATGCTGAGTGCCAGACAGATCCAAATTGACCTCTCTGCTGCCTAAGGTATCCATTCAGTTCACCTAATATCAATATCAAACAATACCAAATGCAGCAAGAGTAGTAAAATGAGCAAATATTAGAAAGCCAAAAGGAAACAAGAAAGTTTGGAGAATCTACTAAGAGAACATTCTAGTTCTGAATCATAGAAGATGGAGAAATTTAAACGCATTGTTGGAAAGGAGTGAAGTATTAGCTGAATTACATACCACATTACTCTTTTTAGACAAAAGCGTATGTCTTGTGGAGAAAGGTAATTTAGTTCAAGTGATAAAGGATGCCAGTTCTTAAGGTAGTCAGTCTTCAAACTAAGATTCCAAAAGATTTGTTTTGGTTTGTGCAAAATTGTAGCAGTAAAATACCTTGAAAGGAGCTTCATCTTTTGTGGAATCAAAACTTCAAGAAAGAGGTCATAGTTACTAGATGGACGTGTATCATTTAGCACTGGTAGTCACAGTTTATGGTTCTGTAAAAAGTTTTTGTACCAATAGCCTCATGGGAGGTTATAACCAAATGTACAGAAAAGAATCACTCAGACCCCACATCAAAGAAAAAAATAAAAATAAACAATAAATATCAAAAGAAAGGAAACTGGATGTTCTATTTGTAGTTGGAGAAAAAGTGTAATATAGAGAGGAAAGCCTGCTCTAGTTGTGCTGTGGGGCTCATCCTGGAGTGACTCTTGCCCTTATCACCTACCAGCCAGGTGACCCTGAGCACATGATCTAGATCTCATAGTTACTGGTTACACATTTGTAAATAGAAAGAGTAATGTATTTTATACAAAACTACTGTATAGATTGAATAGAATAAAGGACATAAAAATGCTTGGTTTATAAAAGACATTCAGTGCCTGTTTATTTCCTCATTTTGATGTTTGTCTGATGATGTTAAGATGCATGAAACATCGCAGATCCCCAAATCAAAAGGAATATTAAAAACTTCACTGGAGAGGCCAACTGTTCCTTGTTAATCAGTTCTCTCCCATATTCCCTCTGAGAGAACAAGCTCCTTTTACAAAAAGTGAGACGGTGATCTTTTGTTTTGTGTGGAACTGCACAACATGGTAACAAGGGCATGACAAAGACATCTCCCCAAGTTTTCATTGATGCTTTGTGAGGTGATATTCCTGTGTTTGGCTGATTTAATTCATAGCATATTTATTCCCCCTATTTTTTTTTTTTCTGGGGATTATCATCTCCCTGCGACTGATTCTGTCTGCCAGTAGTATTCCTAAGTTGAAGATGGTCACAGTCAGTCAGGGCCGAGGGCCCCCAGGATCTGGATAAATTTTTCTTTCTAAAAATTGTGCAAAGTAAAAATGTTACATAGCTAATAACAGATATCTCATTATTTTTAACTTAAAAATTTTCAAAACTTCAAAAAAATACAGAAATTGAACATACTTATGCGTATGTGTTTATATATAATATATATATTAGCTATAACCCACTAAGGTTACCTTTTGACCCATTTATAGGTTGCCACCTGCAATTGGAAATACATTATTAATTTCTTCCAGTCAATGGATAAAATATGTCTTGAGCCAGTTGGACAGAAAAAGCCTCTCCTTTGCATCAGGGGCTAACTTGTCCTGAGGATGTTTCCTTGCTTCTCTGTTTTCAAGTGCAAGAGCTTTCATACCTCTTCACAGGCCCTGGATCAGAGGAGAGACACTCTATAAACCAAAGACTTCTAGTATATTTGAAAATTGCTCTAGCCACTCCCAATCCCATAGGATTTGGGGCTAGGCAGTGTTACAAGCAATATTTTCCCGAACAACTAAGGAAACTAAGTGATTTTCCAGACAGCTAAAACTTTGCAAGGGGGGTGAGGCTGGCAAAGCCACCAAGCAGCTGAGGTTCTAAGAGGAGGTCCTTCAAGGCATTGAGCTAAGACCCTGCATGGACTCCATCTTGTTTAAGAGATGGATCGGTTGCTACAGTCAGAAAAGGAAATTGTGGTCCACTTCATTGGCCAGCTTAGACATGTACTCACTGCGAATGACCAAAAAGGAAGGATTTGATCACTTTAAGGAAGTTCTATATTCATAAAGTTTCCTTAGATTTTCTTATTCATGTGTTTAAATATGCATTTTTTATTTTTGAAATAGAATGAGAGAGCACGAGTGGGGACAGGGGCAGAGAGAGAGAGAGAGAGAGAGAAAGGAGGGAGAGAGAGAATCCCAAGCAGGCTCTGTGCTGATAGTGTGGGTCTCGATCTCACAAACCACATTTACTTAGTTGCCTTTTCCAGTATACTTTTTCTCATTTACCTTGTTGGAACAACTGGCACTCATTATTAATTTTCTTATGTACTTTGTAATTTTTCTATGAAAGCCAATCTGTATAACATTTTTTTAATATCTGAAATCAATCTAAAATCCATTGGTATTTCAACATTTTTTCTTTTGATGTACTGTTTCAAAATTATATGGAAATACAAAGGATTAAGAATAATCAAGGTACTCTTAAAGAAGAACAAGTTGAGAAGACTTTACAAATAAGTTGCAAATATAGATTAATGTGAGGGGAAAATGAACACACCAAAAACACTGAGTCTTTTAACCTATTGTTATTGAATCTTCCACATTCCAATTTCCCTAAATACAATTTTTATAGATTTCTGAATAGAAATTATTACATTTATCCTAGATATTTGGAATTTTCATGCTATTGTAAAATTGTCTTTTTAGAACTGTATTTTCTGTTTGTTTCTAGAATATGGAAATTCAATTGACTTTTGTATATTGACCTTGTGTCTCATAATCTTGATAAATTAATTTTTATTTTACTTTCTAATGTTTATTTATTTTTTTTGAGAGTGGAGGGGGCTTGCATGTGGTTGGGGGACAGAGACGGGGAGGGAGAGAGAGAATCCCAAGCAAGTTCCACATGGAGCTTGACACAGGGCTTGATCTCACAGCTGTGAGATCATGACCTGAGCTATAAACAAGAGTCAGGTGGTTAACCAACTGAGCCACCCATGCACCCCAATCAATTCATCTTTTAATTCTTTTTTATTTTTTTGTGTGCATCATCATATTATTTGTGAATAATGACAGCTCATTTCTTTCTTTCTGGTCTTTATATCTTTCTTTCTTTATTTCTTCTTGGCTGAATGTTCTCCATAGAATGTCCACTATAGTTTTGAATTGTAGTGGTAATAAAATGTATCCTTGTCTGCTTCTTGGTCTCATAGAGAAAGCTTTTCACATTTCATCATTAGGCAAAATATTTACTATTTACTCTTTGTCACTACACTTTATCAAATTCTATTCCTTCTATTTCTATTTTACTAATTAAAGAATATTAATGGGTGTTCTCCCTATAATATTAAATAAAAAGCAAAATGTGATGTAGCACTGACATAGGTAAGAGTAGCTAACATTTACTGATGTTTATTTTGAGTCGGGTGTTACTCCAAGTGTTTTACTTATATGAAATCATTTAATGGTCATAACAACAATTGAGGTAGGTTCTATGATATAAACATCTTGCAGATTACAAACCTGAAACCCAGAGAGGTTAAGTACCTTGCTCAGGATCACACAATTTGTAAATGGAGGAGCTGGGATTTGAATCCAGAATCTCTATGTTTAGAACCTCTATGCAATATTGTCATTTCCATAACCTTCCTATATAGTACTAGTATAGGAGGTAAATTAAGTTCTGGACATAAAACCACATGCATTGGGGCGCCTGGGTGGCTCAGTTGGTTAAGCATCCGATCTTCAGCTCAGGTCATGAGTTCGAGCCCCGTGTCCGGCTCTGTGCAACAGCTCAGAGCCTGGAGCCTGTTTCAGATTCTGTGTCTCCCTCTCTCTTCCCCTCCCCTGCTCATGCTCTGTCTCTCTCTGTCTCAAAAATAAATAAAAACATTTAAAAAATTACAAAACCACACATGCATAGTAGGTGCTCAATAAGTGTCAGTTCCTTCCACTTGTCTATTACCCAGAGTTTAATACTTAATTTGAGTTGATTCCACCTTAACATTCTTCACCTCTTGTGCTATAAGAAATGAAGATATAACCATGAACTTAAACAATTAACCAAATGATGTGAATCTCTAAAATTTCCTGACTCAAGAATGGAGGTCCTGATGATATACTTGCCTTCCTTTATTCTTTACTTCATCCTGAGGGCTTCAGACAGGACATGTGTCATTCCAAGTACATTACTGTTACCCTCAGAATTCACACTCCATCTGAATGCATCAAGATTGTATGAATGAGATTAAAATGGTAATATATCAAGCAAATTTACAATATTCCAATTGTCTAGAACATCATATTAGTTTTCTCTTAAGCATTGTGATAGAATTTCCTTGGTGTGTCTTTTCTGTCACATACACATACAGTTTCAAGTACTAGTTTTCTTTAGTTTTCCTCCTTATGCTCTTATGACTATTCACGTGCTTATAGTCTATATTTATATACATTGCTATGTAAATATTTATTTCCATGTCTGCCTCTCTCATAGGAATGTGTGCACCTTAACATAACATAAAACACTATGTCATGTTTATCTTTGTATCCCCACCACCTAGCCCAGAGGATGGCACTAGTAATGGCTAAATTAATGTTAGTTGAATGGATGGAAGTTGGATGGATGGATGGATGGATGAACAAACCTGACCTCAGAGCTCCATTTTGAGTTCTCCATTGACATTCTTCACTTCTGTTGCCCAGATAACTATGGCCATGAACATACATTTGTTTATTTTTCTGCTTCAGAAACATTACACCTTTTCTTCATGCTATTATATTGAAATTGTTTCCTAGATGATGAATAGTTTGCTTTTTCCCCACTAGTTTACCTAATATGACCCTCTCTGATCTTTTAAACATGTTACCAGACTCCTTTCCTTTCCTCTCATTTGTTTTCTGGTCTGCATTTAGTAAGTGAATAAAGACAAGGGACTGGTTTAAAAGAGTTCAGAGTCTAATGCATTGCTCACAGGGCTGCCAGAAATTACAGTCTGTGCCTCAATGCAGTCCTCTGCAAATAAACATCTAAATACTACAGAAGTCCATGCTTACGTAATCAGAACAATAAGGAACTGACATGGTTTTTTATCTTATTCAGTTCCCCACAAAATGTCCGAGGTTGAATTGTAGCTGGATTATCATTTTGGCTCAATATCTGAGTCCTGACTTTGGGCCTGGGTAGATAGATAGAGGGCATCCAGAAAGCAATTTTACCTGCTGTACTTTCAACCTAACAATATATTTTTGTGATTAAGTGCTTTTGTGGTATGTATTTGCATGCAGCCATTCGGTGCATGTGTGTGCACGCTTAGTTGAAATATGGATGTTTTCTTTCATTCAGTTTGAATGTAAAAGCAGCTCTCTGAATCGCCTCAGGGTACTTTTCAAATTCCCTGTGATATCACCCAGTTGGAATTATGCACACTCGTTTTCTAAATTCTGCAAAGAAAATTGTTGAATTCTCTGTGACATTTACCATAACTCAGAAAATTTACGCTGCTTTTTTCCCCCTTCTCCCAACCCTACCCCTTTCCCAAAAGCATACTTCTCCTGGCTCCACTCCTTAAGTGTTAAATGCTTTTAGGAATCATTCATTTTTATTATCAGCCATCTTGCTCCATTTTATTTGCCACCAAATTATTCCATAGTCTCGTCTGATTCTTGGCTATAAAAAGAGAATACCATTATTTGAGCTAAGATTCTGTCTCATATGTGTTAGGTTTAGCTTAACAGTATAAAAAAAATCCTACCCAGATGGATAGAATATACTCAAAAGTCATAAAGGAAAAGAAACCCAGTATTGAAGTCCTAATCTCTTTTTTCTTGATGCTTACCTCATTTAAACACTCTCTTGGCTCTTTATTACCTTACAGGGACAGGGATTCTCTGATTTAAGGTGTCTTAAAAATCTCTCAGGTAAACTATAAAAATTGTGAATTACCCACACCCCACTGTCAGAGATTCTGAGTCAGGAAATCTAGGTTAGGGCCTTGGAAATTGCATTTCCAAAAGGCAATCCCAGTGAGTTTGGTACAAGAAGCACAGGGATCACATTTGAAAAGCACTGACTCCTGGGAAAAATTGGAACTGTTTAACATTCACTATACCTCAATCAGCTTTTCCCTATCACTCTCCTTTCTTTGCCTGGCACTGCTCTAAATGTTCACAGTCCATGTTTGTTCATCTTTTTGACATCTCTCCAGACATCTCCATGCTTTCACCTTTGCATGTGTTTAGAATGTCCATTCCCTCTGCCCTGAGGTATACCCACTCATTTCTTTAAGATCTATTTCTAATAATCCCTTCTTTGTGCATCCAGGAGTCAGTCACTTTTTGTGTTATAAATGAATAAATAAGTGAATGAATCAACAACCACTTATCAAATACTTTCTAAGTACTAAATGCTTAAATATATGCAATCTAATTTACTTCTCCTAATCCTACAAGGATGATTTATTCTTCTCATTTTACAGACGAGGACACTGAGTATTGGAGATGATTTGTGACTTTTGCCAAAGTTATAGACCTGTTAGATATGAGAACAGAGAATCAAATTCACCTCCAATGATTCCATAGTCAATATTCATTTCCCTCCTCTTCACTGCCTTTCATGGCTCTTGTTCAGTGAATTTTTTTTCACTTATTCATGACTTATTGTGACCCTAATCAGATTGTATTGTACTTATTTCTTTTTAGGCTTCTTTTACCCACTAGATTATGTCTTTCAAGGTCAAGAGCGAAGTTCTCTGGTCAGTAACTAGACAGAGTAGACATGCATAATGTTAGTTGATCAGCTGAATAAATGATACACTGAATAAATGCAAGCATATATTTTTGAGCACTTTTTGTAGTGGATGTTTGTCACTTTGGGGCGACTCAAAACACATTCATCTTTATTATAGCTTCCTGATTTACCAATGAGATATTATCTTTTCCCCACTGCATGCAATTTTGTAGACAGCACAGTATCATTCTTGGTAACTCTCTTACTCAAAGGAAACCAGAAAAGGATAACTCTTAAGTGGGCATCTCAATATTTGGGGAATTCTCTTGAATTCATTCATTTTAACAATGGCAACAGTAGTGTCTTAACCAGACAACTCCAGTTGTTGAGATAGCTGCAGGGCTTCTGTCTCCTATTTTTTAAAGCTTCTTTAGTTCTCACCTATCCTCAAGCCCCATTCCTCGGCATCCCAACACTTTGTGAATCCTCCATGCATAGGCAATACATTTCCTTTTATTAGGCATAGTCTCTATTGTTTACAGTCAAGAATCATAACTGATATGCTTGCTCTTCAAAGAAGCCATTTTAGCTTTCCTTGTTACACAGTATGATTTTTACAAGCAACCAAAACCTATGGAATAGAACTAAATACATAAAAATTGCATGTTACTGTTAATACTTGAGCTGTGATAAGCAACCTTTGACATCAAAATGCTTTTCAAGGCTTGTTTTGAGTTGATTATTCATGTCCACCCTTCTTACAGAAGCGGAAGCAGGGTTTTTACTAGCACTTTATGATAGAGGCCATTTATGATGTCCAGAGGCAATGTAAATTTCTGATTCATACTTATAAATGGCAACAGTGGCCACTGAGTTTGACATTGTTTACCTAAAGGGAACAATAAGATTTTATGAGTTTTTGCCAATATTTGCTTACTTGCAGATGTGATTAGACAAGGAAAAGTGCCTTCTTGTGCAGAGACTCACTTGGGGGAAAACAAAGTATTGGAGTACATGGCATAATAAATAATAATAATAATAATAATAGCTTATGAAGATTAATATAGTTTAAAAGGGAGTATTTATATGCTCAGATAGGAAGTTCAGGTTTCAAAGGTGTTCTGTTGGTGCATGGAATAAGAGTTGAAGCTATTTTCAATAAAACTAGTGGCTAATAAAGACTCTCAAAGAAGAGGATATTCATTCTTTCATTCTTTCAACCAACTTTTATTGAACACTGGCTATGTATTAGGTATTGGAAATGAAAAGATGAATAAAGGAAAGTCCTACAGGGGAGGTACTTTCTGATCTGAGTTTAGATAAATGAGCAGGATTGTTTCAGCCCACAGAGCTGAGATTAGACTCCGGATCTTAAAAGGCTGTGATAGGAAGATAGGAAATGGAGATTTACTGAGAATGTGCTGGGGAGTAGTGGGAAATAAAAATGGGTTTGTGTGGTGAGGTAACTGTGGAGGGCTTTGAAAGCAGGTAGAGTAGCTGAGACAAGGTTGTAAGAAAGTAGATGCAACTGGAAAAATGAGTATTTAGTGGTGCTACCAATGTGGAAAGTTATTTTGGAAAGATGAAATGCAGGAGATGAATTATAGAAAAATTGAATTTGAGATTACGGTAATGGATCAGCTAGCAAATATTTAGCTTCCCCCTCCCCCCATATGTTATATTTTAACATCAACTGTTGACAAATCCAAGAGACCTGACAACATATGCATGTCATTTTAATGTTCCATTTGACATTTTAATGTTCAAAGCCTTCTCTTTCAGAAATCCAACCACAGTGAGGTAGAGTACCATCATATAAAAGAACTGGTAGTATGCATATGGAGGTGAGGAGGAGTTACAAGGATAAACACCTTGGAAAAGCAAGTCTTGCTGTGAGTTCTGGTAAAATGTAAAGAATTTAAAATAGGAAGGGAAAAGTAATTTACCCTTAACTACAAACAATTGCATTATATTCAATAAGAATGTATTTCTATATTTTATTGAATTAAATATATCACTTATTATAAGAAGTATCATCACTTAATGTATCATTAAAGAAAGAAAAATCACCAGTTAAAATATGATACAATGCTAAGTGCCTAGCATAATACTAGCATATCATAAATCGTGCTCAAAAATTACCAGCTTAATGGGTTCATTCTTTTCACATTCTACAATGCCTATGAACTATATGAAAACATCAGATACATTTTGTTTTATTTTGTTTTAAGTAGGCTCCACACCCAATGTGGGGTTTGAACTCACCACTTCGAGATCAAGAGTGAGATCAAGAGATCAAGACTCTACTGACTAAGCTACCTGGGTACCCCCATTAGATACATTTTAACTTAGAGACTTGTAATACAATACAGGCAATAGAAGACCCTTGCAAGTATATCTCAGTTTTAGAAATTTGAGACTGTAAAATTTGGTTAAAAGAAAACGTAAATTAAAGGATGCTTTTACATATCACCAAAGAATTATTGCTTTAAGACAGGTGTAATTTTAGGATTCATTTAGCACTCTCTCCTCAAAGCACTTTTAATATATCATAAGCTCTGCTAATATTTGACTTAAGTAAAACTTTTCAAAAACATGTCTCTTTAAATGAAGGGAAGTGAATGTTGAAGTTTATGGGCATGGAATTTCAAAACAGGAGGCAGGATAATAGAACAGAAAAGAGAAAAGGTTTTTGAGGTAGTGCAGGATGTGAAAGTGGACTCTGAAACTTGCAACTGTGTCATCTCTGGCAAGTTAACCACTCCATACCTCAGTTAACCAATCTGTAAAATGAAAATAATAATAGGCCCTACCTAAAACATGTGTTACAAGGAATCATCGTGTAGACACAGTGCCAGACCATACCATATAGGCTCAATAAAATATTAAATGGCAAGTCATTCCTCATTTATATTTTATCTTCTGAATCCTAGAAGAGACAAGTTTAGAGTGTGTGTGTTTGAAATCAATGTTTTGTTTTGTTTTTTGTGTATTTTAGAAATTTTTAGATGTCAGATGCACAATAATTCTATAGTACTCCTCCATTTATAGCATTCTACCAGTATCAGTCCATTACTTGATTATTTTTCTTACTCTTGTCTGAGGAAAACTATTTCCCATTTTAATTACCTAAGGGATCAGGCTGGAAAAGGCAGTGCCCTGATGCTATCTATTTCATCAAGGTGGAACTACTGCTTCTGCAGCAGAGGAAGGAACCAATGACAATCCAGGGGACTATATTTTGTTGTGGTAGGCACAGTGCATCAGTTTTCTGAGTTCCATCAATGCACCTATCTAGCTTCCATCATCAACAGAGTTAGGTTTCTTTCTTTTTTCTTCCTTTTTTTTTTTTTTATGTTTTATTTTTGAGACAGAGAGAGACAGCATGAACGGGGGAGGGGCAGAGAGAGAGGGAGACACAGAATTGGAAGCAGGCTCCAGGCTCCGAGCCATCAGCCCAGAGCCCGACGCGGGGCTCGAACTCACGGAGCGTGAGATCGTGACCTGAGCTGAAGTCGGACGTTTAACCGACTAAGCCACCCAGGCGCCCCATCTTCCTTTTTTTTTTTTTTTTTTTTTTTTTTTTTTTTTTTTTTTTTTTTTTTAACAGAGTTAGGTTTGAAAGGAATCAAAAGACCAAATTTATTCACAATCATATGCAGAATGGTCATGCCTGGTTTGTTGAATAAATAGCCATTTGGATGGATAGATGGGTGGATGGAGAGGTAAATAAATGGATTGAAGAGTAAATATGAATGGAAAGTTACAATGGCAAAGATAGGAAGTTTTAAAAGAAATTTATGAAACATCACTTTGCTCCAAGCAGCACATTTTGTAATTTTTCTCAAAAGTTAGAAAATTTCTCAAAAATGTATTTACTCTTCTAATGGATACTTAAATGAACAGTAAAAATGACTTTTATATGGATTTAGTTGGTGTTTGCTTAATGACACTCTTCTAGTAAGAGGTGAGAGAGGAAAGATAAATTAGTTGACTGTGTAGTTCATGGATATAAACTTTGAAGTAAGACATAAGTGTTTTAAAGGAACATTTTAGCCAAAGTAAGTGGAGGATCCTTGCTGCATAATAACTTACTATTGATTGCATTTGAGAATATTGACAGGCACAATGCAAAAGATACACAAGGATACATGGAGTTTCTCTTGTAAATACTTCAATGTTCCATGGAGAGAATTGAGCACAAACTGATAGTTAACAAGAGTAACAACAAAAACAACCCTCCACTCCAACAAAACAAAACAAAACAAAACAAAAAACAAACAAACAAAAAAAAAACACCTTAGAAGAGTTTAAGCATTTAGTAGCTCCTTGGCATTTAGATATATGATGAGTAGGTACTCAGAAACCAATGTTGAAATTTTACCATATTATTTGACTTGTTCATCATAAATATTAGGCTTGTTAAGTCACATTCAATAACCATAAAATGTAATTACACATTAGTTACTGATGTCATTTTAAGTTTATTTTAAATCAGCTAGATTTACTCTACACTGCATAGGTCCTAAATCATAATAAAGCTCTTAGAATAATCAATATTTAATTAACTTGTAATTACTCATACTAAGTGCCTTTTAAATGTAAATTAAATGCTACCATGTAACATTTAAAAATATTATCATTTTTCCTATTAAGTCACTGTATAATATGTTTATTGCCATAATTTATCCTTATTGCTAGTGAGGGTATTTGTAGTCTCAGAAGATGTATAAATTTGCAGAACATAAAGAAAAACAAGGCACTAACAACTGTGTTGTATTATCTGCTAAAGCCATAATTTAGAAGGAGAATAAACATATATATTTTTTTTAATTTAGCCATTCTGATCCTGCTCTGAGAGACTTATTGACTGGTTTCTGTTCCCCCTAAACTCAGAGGACTCCCTCGCACTATTTACATCAAGTGTCCTGGTACCTGCAGTGAACAGTCAGGGTCCAGGTGTGAATAGATTGCACTGATCAGATGATGGTCTCTGCTTACAGCTTCCACTCCTTTGAAACCTGTAGAAATTCATTCAGTCCTCAGGGTACCTTTGAGAAGGTAACTGTTTCAGTGCATTAAATGGTACTCCACTGCTTAGAAAGCATTTGTCAAGTGTCCAGAATGGCAGAACTTACAAATAAAAGGGAGCTTTAGCTCAAAGAATGGAAATGGCTTCTAATTAGATCGTTAGTTTCTGAGAGGGCTTAAAATCAATTGTAGGTATCCTTCATGGTGCCTAGACTTGTGACTGGCTTATTACAAGCATTTTTCTATTACCTAATTTGTTTTACAGTGGGAAACTCCAGTAATTTATTTTTAAGGAGTTCTCTTACATTCAACACCAAACCACTTTAGCATTAGAGTCAGGCCATGGTTAAGAAAATGCAATTCATAGATGACTATAAAATCAAGATATTGAAGACCTATGCCCCCAATTCACTAGAAAGTGAATTCCAGTGACAGTAGCAACTACCTGTGGCTTCAGTAGATGCTCCATTTGGGAGGACATAAAGGCCTAATGGGATATGGCTATCGCCAGTACGTTCCAGAATGACAAACATACTAGGGAAAACTGGAGACTGTGGTGACTAGGTATGCATGCCTCATCTATATGGAACAACTATTGTTACCTCTAGCCAACTGTTTGCATGACTTCTTCTAATTTTTCAAAAAATATGGAAATTCAGATTTTATGTAAAATCTGATCACATAGCATCTAATGTGAATTTTTTAAAAAATATTATTTGAGGGGCGCCTGGGTGGCGCAGTCGGTTAAGCGTCCGACTTCAGCCAGGTCACGATCTCGCGGTCCGTGAGTTCGAGCCCCGCGTCAGGCTCTGGGCTGATGGCTCGGAGCCTGGAGCCTGTTTCCGATTCTGTGTCTCCCTCTCTCTCTGCCCCTCCCCCGTTCATGCTCTGTCTCTCTCTGTCCCAAAAATAAATAAAAAACGTTGAAAAAAAAAAAATTTAAAAAATATTATTTGAATTTCCACTTTATAAACATGAAATACAACTTTGGATTCTACGTGGCTCATGGGTGTTCAATTAGAAACCTCTACTCTGTTGTATCTAACACATACCCTTCACTCTAACCGTAAAACCTCCCAATAGATCTATATACCCCTTACTGCTGCACAGCAGAAAAACTGTCATTTTTCTCCCCTATGTCCAGATCTAATCACATCATTCAGTGACTTACATTCCTTCAGAGCTTCACTGTTGTCCAGAATAAAGTCAAATTCTTGGATGAACTCCGTTTGGTCTATTTACAGTCCTAACTCTTAATACCCTAAAGAGATAAAGGAACTGATGCTCAAAAAAACTCCAAATGACTCACAGCTTCCCAAGTATGCCATACCATTTTGCACACATATGTGATTGCACATGCTATTCTCTCGAAGTGAAATGTCTCCCTGCTCCTGTCTCCTCCACCTGGAAAATCCTGCTTATTCTCCAGGACACACAGTCAGTGTCCTCCTCCATAAAATTTCCCTACTTGTGTCATTAGTTTCTACTTCCTCTGTGTTCCCATATTTCCTTTAGCATGTACACATCAGACTGTAAATATGCATTCATGTTTCTCCCTATTAGTCTGTGAATTCTTTGAGAGAAAAGAATAATTCTCTTCACCTTTGCGTTCTCAGTGCCTGACAGAATGCCTGGTTTTTGTTAATATTTTATGAATAAATGGATAAATCCAATGCTGACACCTTGATACTTCATTGGCAAAGCACAAATTTTGTAAAATATAAACTATATTTAAGCAGTATGCATTAGATACATATGTGTTCATGGAGGAAAGAAATTAACAAGTAAATGTATCAGCCAAAATATAACATATGGGTTGTAAGAAGTACATGCCAGGTACTGGCCATTCCAGAGATATGCTGAAATGGCACTGGAGAAGGACTAAAAAAGACAGTGAAGTAAGCCTGGCTTTAAGGCAGAATGAATGGCCTTGAGAGAAGTGCCAATGTAAAAGTTAGAGAGATTAAAAAACAGCCTGTGGGAGAGTTAAATGCTGGGTATTATGCAAGGTTTTGATTAATCGAAGCATTCTGCATCCTGTCATCAAGTAGAAGTACAATATTGAACCCAACCCTGAGACCCATCCATGACAAAAGGAAATAGGGTGGGTAACGTGCTGGAGGAGACAAGGATGAGGGTGGATAAAGGGTGATGGCTTTTGCTATTGACCAAATGCTGCACAGATGATCTGGATTTTGATTTACACCAACTTGGTGTGGACTTCAGGCAAAGCATTTCAATTCTCTTGGTCTTTATTTCTCCATTTGTAAATTAGAAGATTTTGATAAAATATTCCTGAAGATTCATTCCACTTTACTGGTTTATGATTCTGTTTAGTCTATGACTGTCTAAAATACATCTGGAAGAAACTTCCCCAACCATAGAACTGTTCAACCCTAGGTGGTAAAGACACCAATGTGCTGCAATGACACCAGAAAGGGACCTTCATGAGGGCATTTTTGTCTGTTACATTTACTCCTATAAGACCTGCATCCAGAATTGTGATTGGCTCAGAAATAGGCTCTCAGTAAATATTTGAATAAGTTGGGGAAATATCTCACAAAGACAATCAAAACTTCGTTCTAAGCATGTATACACTGTACACATGCCAGACTTATCTATAAGCCTCCAAATATGTGTGTATGAGTGTGTGTGTGTGTGTGTGTGTGTGCCAGCACTCACCTGAAAACTGAAGTCATTCTTCCCTTTATTTATCATATGCATTGAGTTTACCATAAAAATTTTAATTTGAAGAAAGAATTTACTGTTTTAAAAGGTTTAAAACCTGAAGATCTAGCCCTTGAATGTTCTACTCAAAATGTCCAACTGCTTAAAAGTGAATAATAGTAAGTATCTAACATTTATGAGCACTTAATATGTGCTAGGTTCTAGTATCCAATATTTATGAGCACTTAATATGTGGTAGGTGCTTATCTTTACGTGTATTCATTCATTTAATCTTCCTAGCATCTCTATGAGATAGATATTACTGCTAGTCTTTTTAAAAAAAATTTTTATTAGTTTTCTTTATTTTTGAGAGGCAAAGAGAGACAGAGCATGTGTTGGGGAGGAGCAGAGAGAGAGGGAGACACAGAATCAGAAGCAGGCTCCAGGCTCTGAGCTGTTAGCACAGAGCCTGATGCAGGCCAGAACTCATGAACCGTGAGATCATGACCTGAGCTGAAGTCAGATGCTCAACAGACTGAGCCACCTAGGCACCCCGATATTACTGCTAGTTTTACTTCTCAGATGCAGAAACTCGGGTCCAAAGAGATTAGAAAGCTTGCTTCAAGTTACATGTAGCTAGTAATTGGCACAACTGAGATTCAAAGCGATATACATTAGCTGCAGAATTCATGCTCTTAACCACTCCATTATACTACTTAGAAAAAGTAAAAAATAAGCAGTCCCTGCTAGCTTCAAACTAGGTTTCGTTTCTGGTAAATCTCTCCAATAATTTTTGCATGATCCTCCTTGATAGACAACAAGACTTTCAACTAAAAACAAAAACTATATCTGCCCAGGAATTTCAAAACTGCATCTTGCTTCACTTTCCTCAGATTCAATCCCTTGGGATTAACTAATTGATGTGGAACTTGAATTTTTTCCCACACCATTTGGACTTAAACCTAATATTGGGACAGAACCTCTGTCATATACCAAACTAGTTCTGTCCCTGTGATACAACTAAATTATTGAGGTGCCAGACTTACCAATGAATAGTGTTAAGCTAGAGATACCCTATGTCAATCATGGCAGTCCCACTAGATCTTGCTTGCTTTACCTCACCTGTTGCTTCTCTAAACCCTGTCTCTAGTCTGCTATGAACTCTTGGGTCTGAAATCCCTATTCCATCTTGCCCCAGGACCTATGGCTTTGGTGTTGCTTCTTGGCTTGCCAGAACCTGATGGGCTCAGATTTGACTGGTCTCTCTGGCTTTCTCAGCCAAGTACTGTTTCATGTTGGAATCCAGCTTTAGTCCCTTTTCTTTGGAATACAATTATCAGTGCTAACCAGTGTCCTGGCCCAGGATGCCCAAGCCCTTCTCCTCTAGGGCTGTATTCAGATGTTACTCACATCATTTTAGCCTTAATTCTGGTTTATTCCACTTCACTGTGCAAGAGCTCTTAGCATCCACCACAGCCGGAGCCAAATCATTTGTAACATGATTGGAGCATCTGAATAATGACAAAGTGAGACTGAATGGGTCTTTTAGAAATTATAAAAAATGAGTAAGAAGATTATAAAGAGAGCCAAGGAAAGGTAATTGGATTGGATTGCCTCACTTGCAAACTGATACAACTATCCAGAGTTTTTAAAGTGGGGCTTCAAAATGAAGGCTCTAAGAACTGAGAACCAAAGATGTGCAATGAGAAAGGCTCTCACCACTGGGGAATAGGCACAGAGGAAAGCCATCCCTTACATATTAATACATTTACATGTTTAGCAGTTTGGGTACTCTCAGAATTTGATGGAGTACTTGCAAAACTTCAAATAGTCATAATTCACCTGGCTGTGACTAATCTTCAACTCTTTAATCAGTGGAGAGAAATAATGATAGAAAATGGCCTGGATGGATCTTGCTGCATGTGGATTTCCAAGAACTTGTAACTGTATTTTCTAGCCCTCAAAGTCATTCAACTTGATGTACAACTATTAACTCCAGAGTAATAGGAAGTAAATTGGGGTTAGGGTGTGTGGAAATTACACTCCATTAGAATAAGAGAGAAATGGAGTAGCCTATGATCTCAGCTAACTTATGCTGACTTTAGTCCAAGTGTAATATTGACAAAATCAGGATGTCTGGCAGTTATGCATTAAAAGCACCTCCTGAGTGGTATTTGCAGTAAATGATTAGCTGAACACCTTGCTCCCTCCTGATATTGCTTTATTAGTATGCAATATTTGAACATGTGACTATTGAAATATCCAGGATGTACCCATAATTAGAACAAAGAATAGAAGAAGTATGCAGGGTTTTGAGAATGTTTGTTTTTCTTTCAGGAGAATAGCTAGGCATCAGAGTCATAGGCTTTTATTGAAGTCCTACTAATCCTAGATACAACACTAAGCTTTGTCACGGTCATGAAAATGTGTCTTTCAGATCTCCATGTATGAGAAGGATGATTGATCTAGGCCTCAACTTCCACACACTGAAATCCATCCCTGCCTTCTCTGGAGGCTGTGCTGCTCCTAACCAGTAACTGATCATGGCTGGACATCAATGTAGGTCCATTCTTGGGAGATGGGGAGCTCCTCTGATAGGTGACTTTGGATCAAAGACTTTCTTAAAACTGTGTTGCAATCTAAGACTCTTCCACACGATCCTCTTTCCTTCCCTCTCTCCTTCGCAAGGGTCAGATCTGCACAACAGCCCACTGGCTCTCCAGTTTCCCTTCACTCTTTGTCTTCCCTCACAGCCATTCCTCTAAGAAAGCTCTTGCATATCGAACACCATTTTAGTGTCTGCTTCTCAGGTGACCCAGACTTACACAGTAGTTTTTTATATATTGATTTATTAAATGTTTTATAAAAATCTCATGAAATAGCTTATTAATTAGGGCTCATTTTAAATCATACAAAACTGATTTTTTTTTCAAAAACAAGAAAACTTGTTCAAGTAGTGGGGACAAGTGGGAAGAGCTGTAGTTTTTTGTTTTGTTGTTGTTGTTGTTATTTTGTTTTGTTTTTGTTTTGTTTGTTTGGTTTTTGCCTGAAGAGTCCATAGAAAGATGCTTAGTTATGGCTGGGTCTAAGAATTTAATCAATGTCATTAAGAATCACTTTCTGCCTATCTTTTGGCTCTGAAGTTCTCTATTTTGGTTCCATTTTGTAAGAGCATATGTTTTTGTGTTAACTCTGGATATACATCTTCCTCTTAGCAACTGCAATGGTTGAGAGCTTCTACCTTCCCAATAACTCCAGTCAAACTCCTAGTCATGACTTCCATTGACCTTAGTCAGACCAAATAGCAATACCTGGAGTAATTATTGTGTCCTGGAGGATGGGATATACTGATTGGCTTAGTGCTAGAACATGATCCTACCCTGAAGCTGAGGGTGGGATCAGCCCCATTCAATCACATGGATAGAGAATAGGGAAAACAGTTATAAGGTTTATATACATTATCTCATCTAGCTTCACAATAATGTGAAGGGGTAATTAACTATTGTCTCCATTTTGAAGTTTTAGAAAGCTAAGCTTCAAAAAACAACTAAGTAACTTTACCAAGGACACATATTAGAAAGTGTCAAAGTTGGAATTAAAATTCAATTGGCTCCTAAAGTAAATTTTACTAAGACAAACAGCCAGGAGGATGACATCCACCTAAGGAAAATAGAAACCAACTAGTTCCCCGCTACTGGGTTATCCATGGTCTATGTGATTTGAAGTTTAAACATCAATTAACTACCATTTCTCCAAGACCATCCATGTTAATTATATCCTAAGCACATATAGGCACATAAAGTGGTTATAAAAATGGTAACATTTTATGCCAGTTTATAATCAAGACCAGAATCCACACCGTAGAAATACCTAGAAAGGATATGTTTCTCTCAGAAATTCCTCTTAAACTCCTGCTGCAGCTTGAAATTTTAATATCTCATCAAGTATATAGCAGTCATAAACCACCATCCCTTTTTATCTAGTTTCTAATGCAAGAAGAAGCACATTCTTAATAATGACCTAAACTTATCTCATGAAATAATGCTCGAGGATGATGAACTCTAAATTACAAGTGATTATTTTTAAATTCATGGCAACTTTCCTGAGCATTTTTACTACCTGCTTAATTTCTCCAGAAAACCATAGTCATTGTTACCTATAAGTAGTTCATCTAGAGAAAGTATTTCCTAGTTTCCTTAAAGGTTTATTGGATTTTAAAGAAGAATTTATCACAGCAGATCATGGCATATTCCACTGCTGAGCACAACCTTATGTTTACAAAAACAGAACCATAAAAAATTATTAATTCTAGCCTCCAAATAGCCTGTAGTTAAGGAAGGGGAACCACAAAGTTCACATATGAAGGGAAAAAGAAAACAATGAATGACAAGAACTTTGAATGTTATGAATTGTGATTTAATCTCAGGAACTGCATTTATCTAATAAAGAATTGTAACAAATTTGCTGTGCATAAGGTCCTGTGTGAAATGTTTCAGAAGATGCAGAGAACATTAAAACATGAATACTTCCTTTATAGAAACAATAGTCTGAGAAAAAGTTGACACAATACCTATGAATTTTGAATGCCTATCACTAACCAGATCTCATACTGCATACCTAGCTAGTGTAAAGCTTATAGTACTTTTATGAGGATATTTAAATAAGATATCAAGGTGGGTAGCTGACCTCTGCTCCAATAATCAAAAGGACTCAAAGCTAAAGAGACACATCTGCCATCATCTTCCCAATGGCTAGCATCTAGGTCATGAACAAAACACAAAGGCAGCACTATGTCCTAGTTTTACCCAGAAGAAAGAAGAAAGAGAACATGGAGACAACAGGCATGATGCTGTAGGGCCTAGGTCCAGGAGTGGCACCTATTATTTCTGTTCACATTCCATTGGAAAGAATTTAGTCTTATGGCCACACTTAGTCACAACTATTTGGCCCAAGAGGAAAAGGAGAACAGATTTTTGATGGACAACTAGCAGTCTCTTCTCTAGTACTACACACGATTTATTTCACTAAATCCTCACAACTATATAATGATGTAGACATTTTTATTTCCACATTATATATGATGTGTCTGAGGCTTGGGGAAGTAAAGCCGTCCGTCCAAGATCACATGAAGTCATTGACTACAACTGGAATTGAAACCACAGCACACCTGACTTGGGCCTGTGCAGATAGCCACTGTAACAAGGGACTACTATTACACACTGCTTTCTCATCACTTTAAACACATAAATGGCTATAATATTGGACAGAGTGTGAAAAAAAATTTCATTTTATTTTCATGTGAAAGCAGTTATAGTAATGATAGGTATATGAGTTCATAAAAGTTGTGAATCTTCACAAAAGGCCAAAAATGTATAGCTTGTGACCCACCTACCAGGGACAGAGAGCCATTTATTTCACTACAGCTTGTCCCCAGCAACTCCTTTCACCCATTTTTTGTGTTTAATTGAGGGGCAAAGTGGGGTAATGTCATTATAATTAACTAGTTTCTCAATAGAAAGGTGTTATTTGGCCAAACCAAGAGGAATTGCAATCAAGGAAGAACTGGCTGTGGACGCTGAGTTGAAAGCTATAGCTGAGTTGCATGACATTTGAAAGACTGGGAAGTTGTTTTTATTGTAGTTTTGTTTCATAAGTGCAATTTAATATCTGTAATCTTTTTTCTTCACCATATTTCAAATGTTTGCCACCATGCACAAAAGCAGAGAGATATGTGGTACCTGCAAAGAGAATCTTGGGCTGCTTGCCACTTGGAATGTGAAGACAGGCATAGTGGCTTTTTATTTCAGAGGGTGTCAGCCAGTTTCTGAAATTTCTAATGAACATCCGAAGGATTGGGAAAACAGAAAAAAAGAAAAGGAAGGATGAGGGAGAGTATGCTGGAGCAAAGAAGTCAGGAAAGCTTTGTAATTAAGAGTGTTTTTAAAATGTCAAAGTATTTAAAGAGCTGAAGAATTTTGGATATCTGGGACTTTTTTTTTTTTTTTTTTTTTTTTTTTTTTTAGTCATTTAACATGAGGGAGAATTCAAAACCTGGTGATTTTTTTACTAGACAGCTCATCACTTTCTGCTTGGGAATGACATCTGCTAGGCAGCTAGCATTCAGAACTGGAAGGAGTTGTTAGCTTTAACTCACCACACTGTCATATAACCTTACCCATGGCTGGCAAAACACCTATCAGGGAAACAGCAACAGCAGCCGTGTCATCTCACTGAAGAAAGAGGAATGGTGTTGGCCAATAAGTGACAGAAAGTTTGACATCTGGCCATTTATCATTTGAAAAACTCCCAAACAAAAGGAAGTGCAGTGGATATGCAATCCTAATCCTCAAACAAGTGAAATAAACCATCAAACCTGCCCGTCTACGTACTATGGATACACCCAGAGCAATGACCCAAACACTACACTACTCTATGGTTTTCTCTTCCACACTGGAGTCCTCCAAATGTCTTTATGGGCATGACTCACTTCCACTGTGTCCTGGCAGGTTGGTGCATGGCCTTGCTCTTTCCTAATATCCTCTGTAAAGCTATGGTTTTACTTCAGGAGCAGAAGAAGCATCAGTCAAGAAATAGCTTTTCTCGGATTAATCAGATTAATCAAAGTGTCTTTACACATTGGAAAATTCACCAAAACCCAAGATAGTGTGGAAACAAGGGGTGGATGTTGTTGGGAGACGATTCTCCGTGGAACTCTCATATTTCTGCACACCTTACAAGCAGAGGCACTGACAGCTTTTTTTTTTTTTTTTTTTTTAGATTATCTTTGTAATAGTATCTATATAGCAAAGAACCTTGGAAGATAGGGTTAGTTTCCTTTTCTAGAGAAGAGAGCAGGATTGCCTACTGTCCACTAGAATACAGATAATCTCTCTCCCTCAGACAAATGTTGGATGAGTCTACTCACAGCCTCGTTATAAAAGATTTGGGTTTCCTAATCTTGGAGTTCTTCAACTGTGACACAATCCCATTGCATGCACTGCATTTCTCTGGCCCTTCTGCATCATCCCTGTGAGACTTGGATGAAAAGAGGAACGAATATCAACATGAAGTACATGTTGTTTGTACAGCTATTAATAGTAAAGTTTGTTTTTTTTTTTTTTTTTGTCTCTGACCCACGAGTCCTGTGCTTTCTGCTTGCATCCATGAAACTGTAGCAGGCTAACTTGTCTGGTTGCCAGTAGAATAAAACTGCAGATCCTTCACAGTCTTGACAACCATATCTCTGTAGTTTTGTCTACAACTTAATTTCAAATTGATCCCCAAAAGATTTTATTTTTCTTTTATCTATGTATCCCTGATGTTTATACAAACCCCATTATGACACTTATTGAAAGTTATCATTCAAATAAATATCTTTCTCTAACTTGGTTTTGTGCTCCTAAGACAAAGGCCCATGTCTTATTCATCTTTGAAGCTTCAACTACTAGTATAAAACAGATGTTTAGTAAATGAATCAAAATAGTGTATTTGAAATAGCCAAGTTGAGTCCTTCAGATATTAATTGTCTTCTTGGCATGGTAAACTCTCCATCTGGTTTTTATTTATAGATTCAGTTATCATGGTAATCTTAACACAACCACTCAAGTGCCCATAATTTCATCTGGTGGTGGCAATGGGATGAGAATCATCTGTGTCTGGGAGGCACAAAAAAGGCTATGGCAGTGTTGCAGTGATCCTGATTGTTGGCAAACCCCAGCAAAACATCCTGCTGTAGTTCAGTTTTTTTTCCCAAATGTCTTTGCCTATATTCTAAGGAAAACACAGTCTGGGAATAAACTATTCTTCCCAGGAATATGACATCTTTTCCAAGACTCAAATGTCCCTACCATAGAGAAGATAAGAATACCATCATTTCCAAGACTAATTGTGATTCCTCCATAACTTTCCCAAGAGAGACAAATTCATTTCTTCATTCTCCGATAGCTCGTGATTCTCTTCAGCATCCACTTTTCCCCCAGCTAATGGGTAGATTTGAATGACAGATGTTCAAAAAGGCAACAGTGGTTCCCACTGTTCCCACCAATAAAATGTGGTGTCATTTTCTAAAAGGGGACCTTAAGTGAGAACAAATCTCTGTGGGAAGAGATTTATAGTTAGGGTGAAATAGGAACCTTTTGCTTTCTCAAGATCTTTTTTCTAAGGGAAATAAACATTCCTTCTATGCAAGCATAGTTTGATCATAACTATTGTATTTGGCACAATTCAAAAACTCATTTTCCACCAAAGTGAAGAAATATATTTGAAACAGCTTCTCCTTTCCTCTCACTCTCAAGAAAAAGCTAAGAGTGTAAAATTTGCAGATTCTACAATATTCTTTAGTTAAAAGAAGATGGACACATGTGTAAAACAGATTTTTAGAGACGTTTTTTGTTATTAAAACAAAATCAAAGACTCCCCATGACCTATAAAAAATATTGATAAGTACTGATGAAAGACCATGTCTTTTTTTTTTCCACCTTTGAAGGGAGATTATGATTATGTTTTAATTAAGCAGCTCAACCCAGATTACCATATTTTAAGAATACATAATTCACCTTTATTGCTTCCTCTGTTCCTTACCTCTCACTGATAACACTCTGTGATTTAAAGTAATTTGGGACACTGCTTTCTCACATAAAAGAAGGAAGGAACAAAGACTGTGCTATAATAACTTAGAAGCCTATACTTGACTTTCCACTCAGCCATTTACTAAATTCAAGCAAGTTACTTAAGTTTAATTAGCCTCAGTCTCCTCACCTGTAAAGTGTCGAATATATCACATTAACCTTAAGATTTTGTAAGGGTTAAGCAAAAAAATAATATAAAAGTGTTTTCATAGTACTTGTTACATGGTAGATGTTCAGAGATTAACATTAGTCACCATTTTGTGAGATTTACAACATGCAAGGCATAATGCCAAACACTTCACTATAATAACTTATTTAATAAAAAAAAGGTACTATTAAAAGTCCTATTTTAGTAACGAGGACTCTGAGCTCAGAGAAATTGCATATTTTACCTGAAGCCATAGATCATTGTTTGTTTTTAATTTTTATTTATGTAAGTAATCTCTACACCCAATGGGGGGCTTGAACTCATGACTCCCAAGATCAAGTGTCACATACTCCTCTAACTGAGCCACCCAGGTGCCCCAAGGCCATAGAACTATAATTCACAGCACAAGGATATAAGCCCAGCAAGATCTTCTGACTCTGGGTCCAATAACCTTTCCAATAAATGTAAGCAACTGGGAATAGGTATAAATTGGTTCCATTTCACTCTCCAGTCTAGCTACACACAAAGTGCCACTTGCTTTCCCACAAACATACCCCACAGTGTCCATCTTTTAAAATTTCATGACTAAGTTTGCTTTGCAATCGTTTCTGTCAGGGGCTGAGATTCACTGGTCTCTGCAGCCACCTTTGTTTCCTGAGGCAGAAGTTGAGATCAAGAGTACCTATAGTAATAGGTGATAATAAATATCCTTAGGTGTGACTTCAATAAAACATCAAACTCCACAAGGAAAACTTTTATCCTCAGGTGTCTGCCCTTGAGTCTTAGGAATAGTTCAATGTGGACTTATTTCTCCCATTCCCATTAGCTTGCTGAATCTTTTTTTCCTGTCCAGTCACTCCTCTGAACACAATTCATACTCCTTAAACATAAATGTTGCTCTTTACGATGGTCATATGGTTTATGCTAATATCATCCTAGTACCCTATCCCTTACTCTGAGCTCTATATTTTTACTGATGTTTATACCCAGCATCTACACTCTGGTCTGATACCCCCTGTAACCAAGTGCAGTTTCCTATTTATATTTTTTGTACATATTAAAAATTGTATAAAGGGTTTATTGTAGTAAAATAGTATATACTTCTCGGAAATTTTTCAAACTGTACATATACAAAAATGGAAGTCTGCCCTCCTAATCCTATTCTACTTCTTGAAGTTGTATACTATTAACAGTTTCATATGAATCCTTCTGTATATAAAATATACCCAATTGTATATAAATATATATATGTTATTGTATATGTGTATATATCATACGTTGTATATGTATATATAGTACATAGTTTTGTATACTATATGATATATTGTATACATATATAATTTTCTTTTAGGTAAATGGAATCATAGATTTTTAACTTGCTTTTATTTCAATAAACAGTATATTGTTTATAGACATCTTTCTATGTCAATACATATTGCAATGCCTAATTCTTTCTTCTAACAGTATGATATTCTACTAAATTAGTGTCCCATATTTAGCCAGTTTCTTGCTGATGGACATTGTTTCCAGCGTAAAGCTATTATAGTCAACACTGCAATAAATATCCTTGAATGTATCTGAGTACTTGTTATTTTTATAGAATGAATTCCTAGAAGTGGAATTGCTGATTCAAAGAAATGACGCAGTGTCAAATCATCCACCTATCCATTGTATTTGAGAGTGTTTTTTCGCCAACATATTCTCTAACCTTGGATATAATCATTTTTTTCTTTTTCTGACAGTGTAATCAGCATTCAAAAAATTTTGTTTTACTCAAATTTCATCAAATATTAGTAAAATTCAATATTATAGTTTCAATTCTACTTCTCCATGAAGTTCTATTAGTGCTGCATCTTAATTCCAGCCCAGGTCTCCTGCTGATCTGCCTGCCAACTTGACCCATCACTATCACATTTAAGACAGACACTTTGGGATCATCTACACTTTAGAAGTGAAGCCCAGAGAAGTCAGAGGACATGCCAGAGCTCAAAATGATATGCAGTGAATTTAAGGTCAGTGAATTTAAGGGTAAAAGCAGTTGCCTTCTTACCAGTTGCTGTCCTAGGCAGATACTATGTTCTTATTCATTTTTATGCTCCTATGTTGCGTCTACCATGGGGTAATAAGTACTAAATAATTGTTTGTTAAATTAATGAATAGAAAGAAAATAAGCTCTTTTGTTCTCTAGTGGTAAGAAGATGTATTAGTAAATGTCTCTAGTGATCACAATATTGAAACAAAAAAAAATAGCAATACTAGGCTTTTATTTATTTCCTCTAACATGATATCCAAATCTTGTATTATGATATGCATATATGTGCTAAGGTGGAAAAAAGCAGATACATACAAAGTGTTCAACACACAAGATTATTCAACCAATTAGGTAAATATCAATTGCATAAAAGTGTCACTTTTTATTTAAAAGCAAAACCTTCAGATGTCATTCCTACTTGAATAAGAACCAGAGTCCAGTATGACAGGGAGACTAATTAAATAGGGATCTGGTTAAACTATTTAAAGTACGAATTAGTCAGGTTCACATGGGTTTTTCCTTAAGGAAAAAAAAATCAGAGGAGTAAAGTGGAAGGAATCTAGCTATGAGCAAACACAGGTAGTTGGTCCCAGGGAACAGCTGGGAATTAGGTCTGAGAACCCCCTTCCTCTTTTCTTCTTATACTCCACATAACCCACTAACCACACCTATGTTCCATAATGTTCCACCATCCACACCACTTCCCTCATTCTAAGGAAACATAAACTATACTCATTTTCATTGCTGTTTAACATTAGCACAAATTCAGTGGTTTAAAACAACACTCATTTATTATTTCAGAATTCTTTAGAAGTCCAGACATGACATAGCTAGGTTCCTTGCTCAGGGTCTCACTAGACAGAAATCAAGGTGTTGGCCAGGGCTTTGTTCTCATCTGGATCTTAGAGTCTTCACCCAAGATTATTCACACTGTAGGCAGAATTCAGTTCCTTATAGTTATAGTACAGGTCCATATTTTCTTGCTGTTGTTGGTCAGTGATCGCTCTTAGCTCCTAAAGGCTGCCCTCAAGTTATAGCCATGTGGCAATATATCACAAGGCCATCTGGCAATATATCTTATGGCCATGTCACAGTATGGCATCTTGATTCTTCAAAGCCAGCAGGAACATCTCCCTCCAGTCTACTATGGCAGAAATATATGTAACATAAGGTAATCATGATAATGACCATCACCTTTGTCCTATTGTGTAACCTAAAAAAGGGAGTGATTGCCCAATCACATTCATAATTCCCACCCACACTCAAAGGGATTATACAAAGCATGAACTCCAGGGTGTGGGAATCTTGGAGATCATTTTAGAATTCTGCCTGCCTCACAAATATAGCAGATAGAAGCCCAAAGTAATTCTGGTGAAATACACATGACAAAAGATTATCAAACTCATTAGCAGCCCAGGAAATGGAAGTCATAACAGTTGGACTATAAGTTGGAACGGTTTTAAACAAGGGAGAAATATGTTCAGAAAACTTTGAATATATTTTGTTGGTTTGAAAATCATCATCTATAGTATAACACTTAAATTGTTAAGAATTCAGGTTTTTCAAAACGTCAAATGATTTTTCAGTTACATCAATGTAAGTATAAGCATTTAGTTACTTAAAAATAATTCAGTATATTAAAATATCAGAATACTAAAAACCAATATGTCTCCTGGACTTGCGGAAATAAATCAACATCAATCTTTATAAATTATCCTCCTATGAAAAGGGCTAATTAAATATCAAGTAAGCTTACTCATTTTCTAAACATATAGGCTTTTTTCATACCCATGAAAACTGTGGCCTAATTCTTAGCTTACATTCTTCTACAATAAAAAATGGAGATTTCTTTTTTCTTTTTTTCCCTTTTTCTGCTCTTCCACATTTCATTAAATCTGTGCTCTCCATTCTCTTTTCCTTTGTTTTTAATGAAGTCAGCCCTTCCCATTTCCAGTTAATTTTTAAAATAGAATTTCACTGATGCTGAAACACCCACTGCCTGCTGTTACCTCCAGGCAAAATCCTTGCCACCCATGGGAAATGAATGAATTGAACATATCAAACAAATAAACATAAACAGTTTAACTTTTGACACATTCTGACTTTGAATTACTAATTCATTAGCTCTGATACATCCTTGGTTAGGCTGAGTTGAGCTTAGTGACTTAAACCTGTTGCCCAGCAGAGTAGAAATGTGGTTCTGTGAGGTAAGATGCAGAGCTGCCAAAGATTGTTCCTTTATTTCCCTTTCTTCAAATTACATCTTGCTTATCATGGGGTCTAAACTATTAACACATGACAAGCTTGTTTCACTGTGTTCTTACCCACCACTCCCTCAATTATTTTAAAGAAAATCCTACATATCAGATGGTTTCATATCATAGATATATATCATCAGCATGTGTCTCTAAATTGAGATTCCTTTTAGAAAACATAAAAAAAAATAACCAAACCTAATTAACAATAATTCCTTTTAGAAAACATAAAAGATATAATCATAATAAATTATGATATGAAATATATTCATACTTCATTTATCATATCATAAAATCTAATAATAATAATAGCAAATTAACCATAGTTCCTTAATATCATCAGAAAACCAGAGAGGTTATTTGTTCACATATCATTGATTTTGTCTTATAAATTCTATAAATATCAAGATGTAAATAAGGTCCATATATTGAGATGTCTGATATGTCTTTTAAATCCTTCTCCTTTTGTTTCTGTTTCTTCTATTTCTTTATGTTGTTAAAGATAGTAGGGCATTTATCCTGTAGAGGTTTCTAGAGTCTATTATGCTAATTGTATTCCAGTGTTGTCATTTACTGAGTTCCTTTGTTACCTGTATTTCCTATAAATTGGAAGGTAAATCTAGATGCTTGATCAGATTCAGATTACTTTTTTTTTTCTTTTCTGGGAACATTTCCTTCATGGGTAATATTTCATGCTTTTATCAGGATGTAAATCAGGATAATGTATCATTATCTTTCTTTTTTGATATCAACCAGTAATGCTTATTACTCAGACACACTAATTCATGGGGGCGGGGGACAAAATATTGATATTTGTTATGTCTTCTTCACTTATTAGCTAGAATACTTCCACAAAGGGAAATTTCCTTTCATTAATTATTTGGTTGTTGAAATACAGTTATATAAGAATGGAGGACAAATGCTCACTTCTTTCTCTTTTGAAGTTTTCAAAAATAAATAAAGATCACCAAAAGTCATCAATGATTTGCTTTTAATATCATGAAATTAAACGTACTTGATATGATACAATCCACATAATTTTTGTTTTAACTAATGCTCAAGTTATTTCATCTTCACTAGTGGGAGCTTATTCAGGTTGTCTGCTGAGTTCTTTTGATATGATCCAGAAGTCTTTGGTAGTCACTTTCTTTTCCAATAACTAGAGAATGTTTCAGGTTTACTTTGTACATTTCTTATTGTCCTATGTCTGGAATCAGCCATTTTCAAAAAAACACAAGTGCCTTTTAATGTAAGTGGACGAGATCATAATCTTGTCACTAAGGGTAAACTTTGCTATTGGGTTAGTCTTTACCTTTAGGCATTTACAGTGTACAGAGGTAGGAAAAGTTTTTAAAGATAAAATACATTACCAGTTCATATCGATAATTACAATTCAGACTCAAGTTTATAAAGTTTTGGAGTTTTTTTTTTTGATAATCACATCACTGAGATCTAATTCACATCCACAGAATTTATCCTTTTAAAGTGTGCAGTTCAATGCTTGTTAATATATTCACAGTTGCATAACCATCACCACAATTTTAGGACATTGCTGTTACCACGAAAGAAAACCTTTAGCTATCACCACCCATATCTTCACACTCTCTCTGCCCCTCACTAGCCCTAAGCAACAAGTATTTATTTGTGTATTCTGGACCCTTTATATAAATCGAGTCATATGACATGTGGTGTTTGTGGCTGGGTTCTGTTAATCAGTATCAGGTTTTCAAGGTTCACCCATATATGCAGCATATTTCAGTACTTCATTCCTTTTTATGGCTGAATAACATTCCATTTAATGGATTTACCACAATTTGTTTATTTATTCATCAGTTGATGAATATTGTGTTATTTCCATTGTTTGGCTATCAGTAATAATGCTGCTATGAATATTCATATGCAAGTTTTTATCTGAGTATGTTTCATTTCTCTTAGATATATACCTAGAAGGGTAATTGCTGAATCAAATGATAACTCTATATTTAACTTTTTGACACACAGTCAAATAATTTTCCAAGTGACTGCACCAATTTACATTCCCACCAGCAGTGTTTGAGGTACTTGACAACATTTACCATTAACTGACTCTTTTCTTATAGCCATTGTGATGAATGTGAAATGGTATCCCGTTGTCATTTGGATTTGCATTTCCCTGATGACTAATGTTGGTGAGCATCTTTCCATTTTTATTGGCCATTTTTATATCTTCCCTGGATAAAAACCTATTCATATCCTTTGATTATTTTAAAAATTGTATTATTTATATTTTTATAACTGATTTCTAAGATGTCTTTGTATATTTTAGACATACATTTCTTATAAGATGTATGATTGGTATTTTTTCCCCATGTTATGGCTTATTTACAATCAGACCTCAACCTACAGTGCCAGCTTTTCCTCTTACCATCATGAACTCTATGGTATAGCCATGGCTTACTTCCTGGCCTTCTATTTAGAATCCATAAATTCTAGCTGTAATTTTTTCTCTACTTCATAAACTCTAATTAAACTTTCAAAGAAATAAAACCTTCTCCTGATGACCTCAAGAAGATGATAACCCAATTAACTTTCATATATATCTTCTGTAATATCTAACCTGATCTTTGTACATAGTTGACATAAGTAAAACTTAAAATTAATTATTGCATGCTATTAACTCTGAAGACAATAAAAGTTCAGAGAAAGATCACATAAATGTGGCTTATGTAAATAAAAGAAAACATCTTTCCTGATGTAAAACTCAAGCTAGAATCCTATATAAATTAGAGGGTTTTTTTAAACCTATTTACATATTCCAATGGTGAGCAGTAGTCATCCTTCTGCCAACCTCATTCAGAGTTTAAATCTATTTTCTGAAGTACAGTTTTAGGAAGAAAAAGATACAATTCATCCATAGCTTCTTTTCATATAAAAACTCTTACTAAATTACTTACAGTCAATGTTTTTATTCCAGGTTTCAGTTCACTTCTCCAATTCTCACTCATGTTTTTTTTTAAAGAGCCTACTAGGATCTTCCTTAGCTTGATCCTACAACACTTACTTACCTCAGGAATGATCAATTATGCTTAGATTTATCTAAGAATTGAAAATGGTCATCTAACTAAAACTTGTCCATTTATAAATGGGAGATGGTATAGTGTGATCATTTTTGGAGTGTGTTATCAGATTTTTCAGACTTCCCAAAATCTTATCTTTTCCAATTTTGTTTTATAAAATAACTGTTGTTCATTAGGGCTTACCCAAAACTGTGATTCTGACTTTATATCTATAAGATCTTTCAGGATCCTGCTATGTAATTTTTGCAACTCTGAAGAAATATGCTAATTTATGACACCTAAGTTCTCTCCCACATCTGATCTTGCTTGAAATTCAAGTATCTCTTCACCATGTCTGTTCTACTCTTTCCAGTTTAATGTTCATTTCTTCAGATTTGAAAAGGGGAGGGGGGATCTGCAATTAGTATAAAGAGCAGTTAGCAAGCAGGCTTGCTTTGGGGAAGATGGTGGAATAGGAGGAAACTAAACTCACCTCATCCCACAGATACAACTAGATAACACTCACATCAGTGCACATAACCCAGAAAATGGACCAAAGACTGGCAGAACAGACTCCACAATTAAATGTAGATAAGAGGCCACATTGAAGAGGATAGAAAGGGCAGAGACATGGTTGAGAGCTAAACCCCGCAGGTCTGGCTACTGGAGAAACAGAGGTACAGACATAGACATGGGTGAGAAACAAACTCTCACACCAGGGAGCCTGCATGGGGAAGATGAATCCCCACTGCATTTAGCTTTAAAAATCAGAGGTACTGAATTTCGAATTTTGTGAGTTCTTACAACCAGCAGGACTTAAAGCTTAGAATTTTAAAAATCAGTAGGCTCAGCTCTGGAAGAGCCTGGAGGGCAATAAGAAGCAGAGTCCTGCCCTGAAAGAGACAGTAAAACAAACCAGGAAGATACAGCTTAGAGGCAGCAGTTTGAAAAACTCCTGAGGCATATAGGAGAGAGAGTTACTAATATGAGTTCACTGAGAGACTTCTCCATGAACAAAGGTGCTGGCAGGTGTCATTTTCCTACACCTCACCCAGTAAAATCAGATGACCACCTGTGAGAACCAGCGTGGCACAGGTGTACACTACCTAACTTGCTTACACCATGCCCTGCCCTCTCCAGCTAGGCCTGCCTCAATCCCAGATCTATAGGTCCCCTTTTCCAGAAGACAAGCACAAATATTACCAATACTCCATCTCCTCAGAAGACACATGTGCTTTGTTAAATCTGCACCCCTCACCCACACAAGCTTAGCAGAGCAGCCCTGGCTGGCCTTAGTCTCCTCACTGGCCATATGACTGGCACACACAGCTTGTGAGCAGCACAACCCCACTTCCTGAGCACTTTGCACAACAGCCTGGCCAACTCATTCTCAGCAGCAGCAGCAGAATGTGCCACATGGAGGAGGACCAATGCAAACTTGTTAAAAGTGTGCACTCCACTCACTACTTTCAAGAGCAAGAGCTATAGCTGGTGTTCCTAACACAAAGAAACAGACATATAGAGTTAGGCAAAATGAGGAGACAGAAGAAAATGTCCCAATTACAGAGAAAAGTAATATGCATGATAGAGAATTTAAAGTGATGATCATAAAGATACTCACTAGACTTGAGAAAAGAGTGGAAGACATCACTAAGACCCTTAATACGGAGATAGAACCAATCAGAGATAAAGAACACAATACTGGAAATTAAAACAACAACAACAACAACAACAATGGATGGAATAAATAACAGGCTAGAGGAAGCAGAGGGACAAATTAATGATCTGGAAGACAGACTAATGGAAAGTAATCATTCTGGACAGGAGAAAGACCTTGGACTGAGACTGAAAGGGATCCGATCTCTAACTGTGGGTTTTCTTCAGACTGGGGCCGGCTCCCTGTTCACACACCTGGGGAGCAGGGGAGCCAGCCCTGGGTGTGGTAGTTGGTCAGGGGCTCAGTCCACAGTTGGAGAAAGTGGTTCCCTTCCTGAAGGACTGTGCAATAGTACAGAACCTGCCTGCATCTGCCACCCCTGGGCATAGTGGCTGGGCTGAGGGCAGTCTGCAGGAGGAAAAGGCAGTCGTCCCCCTGGAGTGCTGTGGGAAAAGACAAAGGCTGCCTGCATTCACCACCCCGGGGGGGGGGGGAGCTTGCAGCAAGGGCAATGGCTCAGTCCACAGTAGGAGAAGGCTGTCCTCTCTGAAGTGCTGTGGCACAGACAAAGCCAGCTGGGACCACATATCACTGCACTGAGAGGCGCTTCCCAGTGCCAGAGTACACATAGCGGGACTTTGAATCCTAGCCAAGCACAGGGTCAGGGGAGTTGGCACAGAGAGAAAGACTGCCCTGTCTGTGGCCACAGCACAGTGAGGATGAGTCAAACTGAGTCCACCAGGTCCAGCTTTGTGAAGAAGAGACTGGGGGAATCAACCACTCCCCCCCCCCACCACCACCAAGGAGGGGCCTCAGGGATCACTCCCAGGGCCCATAGGGGAGGTGGGTCAAGACAACGCCAAACCATGCCCCTTTGCACCGGGTAACTGCGTATCCACCTAAGTGGCGCAGACCCTGTGGACAGAGACTCCTGACAAGTGATGCAGCATTGCCTGGATTAACTCTAGGGCAATTCTGGATCTATAGATATATTCTCCCTGCCTCCCCATTTCTCCTTCTTATCTCTTCCCTCCCCTAGGTTGGTTACTCTGGTTAGTGGTCTATCTCAACAGACATATTTAATCCATTATCTTGATACATGTTTTACACCTCCTTCTTTACACTCCTTTCTCTCTCTCTGGAATAATCAAGCCATATAGTTTCTCTGGGTAATTTTACCTTTGTTTTGTTTTCCCCACCTCCTTCTTTATTTTCCTTTCTCTCTTTCTGGATTAAGCCTTTCAGTTTGTCTGCCTAATCAATGTTTATCCTCCACCCCCACACCAGCTCCTGTCAATTATCTCTTTGTATGTGCTCTTCCATCAGCACCACCTCCACCCTCTTCTTTACTTGTAGTTGGTGTTTTGGGCTTTTTTGTTTTTAGTCTTTAGTTTTTTGTTTTTGTTTTTTTTGTTTGTTTGTGTTATTTGTGTGTTTATGTGTTTTTGTCTCCTGTATGTCTGTTTTCCTTTACAGGGCTACTCCAAAGAAAAAAATCAAAGCAAACCTGGTGGAGGGTCCAAAATATTACTACAAGTAGGATAATAGAATAACCAAAGCCACAACAACAGAGAGCAAGTAACATTCTCCAAAAAACACCTCCTAAAAGGCAAGGCCCTGGACAGTGTATGACACTCCTTTATTATAGCAGTGCTCACAGGTGTAGAGCATACAACAAGCTTTTAAAATGCATAAGGGACAGAAAACTAGCCAAAATGACAAAACGGAAGAATTTTCCTCAAAAGAAATTCTAGGAAGTAGAGACAGCTAATGAATTGATGAAAACTGATTTAAGAAATATAACAGAACAAGAATTTAGTATAATAGTCATAAAATTAATCACTGGGCTTGAAAAAAGCATAGAGGACAACAGAGAATCTATTGCTACAGAGATCAAGGGAATAAAAATAGTCATGATGAATTGAAAAATTATATAAATGAGGTGCAAAATAAAATGGAGGCAGCCACAGTGAGGATTTAAGAGGCAGAGGAGAGAACAGGTGAATTAGAAGATAAAATTATGGAAAAAGATGAAGCTGAGAAAAAGAGAGATAAAATAATCCAGGAGTACGAGGAGAGAATTAGAGAACTAAGTGATTCAATAAAACAGAACAATATCTGTATCATAGGAATTCCAGAAGAAGAAGAGAGAAAGGGGCTGAAGGTGTACTTGAACAAATCGTAGCTGAGAACTTCCCTGATCTGGGGAGGGAAACAGGCATTGAAATCCAAGAGGCACAGAGAACTCCCTTCAGACGTAACTTGAATCGATCTTTTGCATGACATATCATAGTGAAACTGGCAAAATACAAGAATAAAGAGAAAATTCTGAAAGCAGCTAGGGATAAATGGGTCTTAATATACAAAGGTAGACACATAAGGGTAGTAGCAGACCTATCTACTGAAACTTGGCAGGCCAGAAAGGAATGGCAGGAAATCTTCAATGTGATGAACAGAAAAAAATATGCAGCCAAGAATCCTTTATCCAGCAAACCTGCCATTCGGAATAGAAGGAGAGATAAAGTTTTTCCAAAACAAACAAAAACTGAAAGAATTCATCACCACTAAACCAGCTCTATAAGAGATCCTAAGGGGGATTCTGTGAGTGAAATGTTGCAAGAACCACAAAGTACCAGAGACATCACTACAAGCATGAAACCTAAAGACATCAAAATGACTCTAAACCCATATCTTCCTATAATAACAATGAATGTAAATGGACTAAATGCTCCAACCAAAAGACATAGGGTATGAGAATGGATAAAAAAAAATACCCATTTATTTGCTGTCTACAAGAGACTCATTTTAGACCTGAGGACACCTTCAGATAGAAAGTGAGGGGATGGAGAACTATCTATCATGCTACTGGAAGTCAAAAAAAGCTGGAGTAGCCATACTTAGACAAACTAGGCTTTAAATTAAAGGCTGTAACAAGAGATGAAGAAGGTCATTATATAATAATCACAGGGTCTATCCATCAGGAAGAGCTAACAATTATAAATGTCTATGCACAGAATGCAGGAGCCCCCAAATATATAAAACAATTAATCACAAACATAAGCTACCTTATTGATAAGAATGTGGTAATTGCATGGCACTCTAATACTCCACTTAAAACAAGGGATAGATCATCTAGACAGAGAATCAATAAAGAAACAAGGGCCCTGAATGATACATTGGATCAGATGGACGTGACAGATATATTTAGAACTCTGCATCCCAAAGCAACAGAATATACTTTCTTCTTGAGTGCGCATAGAACATTCTCCAAGATAGATCACATACTGGGTCATAAAACAGCCCTTAATAGGTATAGAAGATTTGAGATTATACCATGCACACTTTCAGATCACAATGCTATGAAACTTAAAATCAACCACAGGAAAAAGTCTGGAAAACCTCCAAAAGCATGGAGGTTAAAGAACACCCTACTAAAGAATGAATGGGTCAATCAGGCAATTAGAGAATAAGTTTTAAAATATAGGGAAACAAATGAAAATGAAAATACAACAATCCAAATGCTTTGGGTTGCTGCGAAGGCAGTCCTGAGAGGAAAATACATTGCAATCCAGGCCTATCTCAAGAAAGAGGAAAAATCTCAAATATAAAATCTAACAGCACACCTAAAGGAAATAGAAGCAGAATAGAAAAGATACCCCAACCCAACAGAAGAAGAGAATTAATAAAGATCAGAGCAGAATTAAACAATATAAAATCTAAAAAAAACAGTAAAGCAGATCAATGAAACCGATAACAAAATTGATAAACCTCTAGCCAGGCTTCTCAAAAAGAAAACGGAGAGAATCCAAATAGGTAAAATCATGAATGAAAATGGAATTATTACAACCAATCCCTCAGAAATACAAGCAATTATCAGGGAATACTACCAAAAATTATATGCCTACAAACTGGACAACCCGGAAGAAATGGACAAATTCCTAAGCACCCACCCACTTCCAAAACTCAAACAGGAAGAAATACAAAATTTTAACAGACCCATAACCAGTGAAGAAATTGAATCAGTTATCAAAAATCTCCCACCAAATAAGAGTCCAGGACCAGATGGCTTCCCTGGTGAATTCTACAAGACATATAAAACAGAGATAATACCTATCCTTCTCAAGCTGTTCCAAAAAATAGAAAGAGAAGGAAAGCTTCCAGACTCATTCTATAAAGCCAGCATTACTTTGATTCCCAAACCAGACAGAGACCCAGCAAAAAAAGAGAACTACATTCCAATATCCCTGATGAATATGGATGTAAAAATTCTCAAAAAGATACTAGCAAATCTAATTCAATAGCATATAAAAAGAATTATTCACCATGATCAAGTGGGATTCATTCCTGGGCTGGAGGGCTGGTTCAATATTCACAAATCAATCAATGTGATACATCACATTAATCAAAGAAAAGATAAGAACCATATGATTCTGTCAATCGATGCAAAAAAGCATTTGACAAAATATAGCATCCTTTCTTAATAAAAACCCTAGAGAAAGTCGGGATAGAAGGAACATACTTAAACATCATAAAAGCCATTTATGAAAATCCCACAGATAATATCATCCTCAATGGGGAAAAACTGAGAGCTTTTTCCCTGAGATCAGGAACACGACAGGGATGTGCACTCTCACCGCTGTTGTTTAACATAGTGTTGGAAGTTCTAGCATCAGCAATCAGATAACAAAAGGAAATCAAAGGCATCAAAATTGGCAAAGATGAAGTCAAGCTTCCACTTTTTGCAGATGACATGATACTATAAATGGAAAATACGATAGACTCCACCAAAAGTCTGCTAGAACTAATACAGGAATTCAGCAAAGTCACAGGATACAAAATTAATGTACAGAAATCAGCTGCATTCTTATCCACTAATAATGAAGCAACAGAAAGACCAATAAAGAAATTGATCCCATTTACAATGACACAAAGAATCATAAAATGCCTAGGGATAAACTAACCAAATATGTAAAAGATCTGTATGCTGAAAACTATAGAAAGTTTATGAAGGAAATTGAAGAAGATACAAAGAAATGGAAAAACATTCCATGCTCATGGATCAGAAGGATAAATATTGTTAAAATGTCAATACTACCCCAAACAATGTACACATTCAATTCAATCCCAATCAAAATTGCACCATCATTCTTCTTGAAGCTAGAACAAGCAATCCTAAAATTTGTATGGAACCACAAAAGACCCCGAATAGCCAAAGTAATTTTGAAGAAGAAATCCAAAGCAGGAGGCATCACAATCACAAACTTTAGCCTCTACTACAAAGCTGTCATCATCAAGGCAGGATGGTATTGGCACAAAACAGACACAGACATATAGACCAATTGAATAGAATAGAAACTCCAGAATTGGACCCACAAAAGTATGGCCAACTAATCTTTGACAAAGCAGGAAAGAATATACAATGGAAAAAAGACAGTCTCTTTAACAAATGGTGCTGGAAGAACTGGACTGCAATATGCAGAAGGTTGAAACTAGACCGCTTTCTCACACCACTCACAAAAATAAACTCAAAATGGATAAAGGACCTGAATGTGAGACATGAAACCATCAAGACCCTAGAGGAGAAAGCAGGAAAAAAACCTCTCTGACCTCAGCTGCAGCAATTTCTTACTTGACACATCTCCAAAGGAAAGGGAATTAAAAGCAAAAATAAACTATTGGGACCTCATGAAGATAAAAAGCTTCTGCACTGTAAACAATCAACAAAACTAAAAGGCAACTGACAGAATGGGAAAAGATATTTGCAAATGACATATCGGATAAAGGGCTAGTATCCAAAATCTATAAAGAACTCACTAAACTCCACACCCAAAAAACAAATAATCCAGTGAAGAAATGGACAGAATAGACACTTTTGTATAATAGACATGAATAGACACTTTTCTAAAGAAGACATCCAGATGGCCAATAGGCACATGAAAAGATGCTCAACGTCACTCCTCATCAGGGGAATACAAATCAAAACTACACTGAGATACCACCTCACACTGGTCAGAGTGGCTAAAATAACAAATCAGGAAACTATAGATGCTGGCGAGGATGTGGAGAACTGGGAACCCTCTCACACTGTTAATGGGAATGCAAACTGGTGCAGCCGCTCTGGAAAACAGTGTGGAGGTTCCTCAAAAAATTAAAAATAGATCTATCCCTGCAATAGTACTTCTAGGAATTTACCCAAGGGATCCAGGAATACTGATGCATAGGAGCACTTTTACCCCAATGTTTATAGCAGCACTTTCAACAATAGTCAAATTACAGAAAGAGCCTAAATGTCCATCATCTGATGAACGGATAAAGATAATGTGGTTTATATATACAATGGAATACTACTTGGCAATGAGAAAGAATGATATCTGGCCATTTGTAGCAACATGGATGGAACTAGAGGGTGTTATGCTAAGTGAAATAAGTCAGGCAGTGAAAGACGGATACCATATGTTTTCACTCATATGTGGATCCTGAGAAACTTAACAAAAGACCAGGGGGGAGGAGAAGGGGAAAAAAAGTTACAGAGAGGTAAGGAGGCAAACCATAAGAGACTGTTAAATACTGAGAACAAATTGAGCGTTGATGGAGGTGGGGAAAGGAGAAAGTAGGTAATGGGCATTGAGGAGTGCACCTGTTTGGATGAGCACTGGGTGTTGTATGGAAACCAATTTGATAATAAATTACGTATATAAAAATGGGCAGAAGGCATGAACAGACTTTTCTCCAAAGAAGACATATGATGGCCAACAGATATATGAAAAGATGTTCAACATCACTCATCATCAGGGAAATGAAAACCAAAACCACAATGAGATATCATGTCACACCTGTCAGAATGGCTATAATCAAAAACTCAAGAAATAGCAATTGTTGTTCAGGGTATGGAGAAAAAGGGAGTCTCATTTGCTGTTGGTGAGAATGCAAATTAGTACAGACACTGTGGAAAACAATATGGAGTTTCTTCAAAGAGTTAAAAGTAGAACTAACCTACCATCCAGTAGTCTCTCTACCCTCTCTTTGTGGGTAAATACCCCCAAATACAAAAATACTAATTCAGTGTAATGCATGCACTTCTATGTTTATTGCACCATTGTTTACAATAGTCAAATTATGGAAGCAACTAAAGTGTCCATCGACAGATGAATGGATAGAGAAATGGCATAAATACATATTGGAATATTAGTTAGCCATAAAAATGAATGAAATCTTGCCATTTACAACAACATGGATGGAGATAGAGAGTATAATGTTAAGCAAAATGAGTCGATCAGATAAAGACAAATAATATGAGTTCACTCATATGTCAAGTGTCAGATAGAAAAAAAAATGAACAAAGAGGGAAAAAAAGAAAGAAACAAACAAGAAACAGACTCTTAGCTATAGAGAACAAACTGATGGCTCCCCGAGGGGAGCTGGATGGGGGAATGGGTAAAATGTCAAGGGGATTAAAGAGTATACTTAACATGATTAGCACTGAATAATGTATAAAATTGTTGAATCACTATATTTTACATGCAAAACTAATATAACACTGTTAACTATACTGAAATTAAAATAAAAACTTAATTTTAAAAAAAGAGCAGTTAAAAGAGCATATACTTGAGAACTGGAAAAGTGAGCTTTTTTTTTTTTTTCTTACTTCAGACAGTTCCACTGTGTGTGACTTTAGGCAAAGCTCCCAATCAGTATTGACTCATCTGTGTAGAGGCAAGAATAGTCAGCTCTTGGATTCTTCTTCCATGTTTGTCCTCAGAAAATGTACTTCCCGCTTTCCAATTTAGTCATATCCCTTTTAATATTCAAGAGGCTGGCTCCAAGCCACCATTATTTTTCTCCTATTCTGAGGTTGCTCAGCTCAAGTTAGTACTAGGAAACCTACAGAATGCTCATATAGCCTATGAATCAGTCATTTTCTTAGCTCATATGTGGTCATTTGCTTAGAAATCTCAGACTGTTTTGCAGAAAGTTCCCTAGGATTGCTGACCTTGTTCCCTACCATTATTGCACACCACTGCCATCACAACTCAGAAAACTTGGGAAATGTGAAAAAAGGGTAACTTCTTTGTGGTTCCACAGTTACCAGAGGGGCCTAGAAGTCAAAAGCAAGACTGTATTCACAATGGCAAACCCACAGAGATTGGCTCCTCAAGGGGCAGGGAAAGATAGTCTTCTCTCTGAGTCTTGCTAGTTTACACAAATAAAAGCAGCCTGAGGCCTAGTGCTACTGCTTCCTGTTAACAAACTTCTTCATAACACACACACACACACACACACACACACACACACACCTTACAATGTGTTGGGTCAGAAGGAGCTTCAGTATCAGACACAAATCCTCTAAAAGTAAATGCCTCAGAAAATGGAAGAATCCCCTCCTTCCTTTGCCTATAGCTCACTTTGATTTTTGAAAGCTTTTTGATGTATAACTAACATACATTAAACAGTACTAATTAAAATGTACAATTTGATGTTTTGATTTATGTACACACCTGAGGAGCCATCACCACAATTAAGATAGAGACCATATCTGTTGTCCTCTAAAGTTTTCTCCAGCACTTTTAATCCCTCCATCTTTCCCCTTTCTCATGCACCCTTTTTCTATTGCAGATATGTACTGGATGTGAACATCCTTTGGGAATGGGACCTAGAAAGCCTATTTTTAACTGGCTCCCCAAATGGTCCCCTACATACCAAGGTTTGAAAACCACTGCCTTGAGGAAAGAACTTTATATCTTCTTGGAAACATTCTCAACTGGGGCTTCTATCCATAAAAACACATCTTTTTTTTTTTTTTTTCTTCTCTCCTTAAATTAAAAAAAAAAACCTTCTTTCCTATATTTTTGTGATATATGTATATGTTCAGCCATTCTCCTCACTCTCTTATTTTTAGGAATTCCAAGTCAAGGTAACCATATCATCATAATCATACATACATAGCACCATGACATATAGTTCTAAGAAAGGAAGGGGGATAATACAAATCTCTGAACTTTGCAATGTTCTGAGAAGTTTTCTAAAAAGGCTCACATTTTATCATACAGAAATTTTCAATGATTTCTACATTCAAAGTTTTAAAAAATGTACAATATACACTTTCAAGAGATGGGATTCACCTTACAGTTGTAGATAATTAATTTTAAAAGTTATTTTTTGGAAAAGTATTCATCATCATTTTGTAAGTCAAGTTTTAAACAATTTGAACTTTATTAGACATATATAGACATCTAGTTCAAATGAGGCTTCTCCTCAATGAGAATATAGAGAAAGCATCAAATGTGATCACCAAAAATATTAAATAATTTATATTAATAATGTTAACATTGTTGACATTTTCTTTAATACTAATTTTCAAAATGTTTCTAAAAGGAATCAGATAAAAATACAGTATTTGGAAAGTCGGTTGAATGTGCTTATTATTTATTGTTATAATAAAAACCAGCTAAACTTCCACCTCTATAATTAATGCTTTAAGCTCTTATTTATTTATACTTTTGATTATTACAACCTGGGTAAAATTTAGAAAACATTTTTAAAAACTTAAATTTCAGGTAGAAGCATTATTATTTTACTCTTGAGCAAAGGAAAGCACTGTGAATCATTGTGATCAAATGGAAAAAAAATCCTATGGTAAATTATGCTTTCTTTTATTGTTGGTATAAAAAATCTCAGCTCTTAAGAGTAACCTAGGAGGCACTGCAAGTGATTTCCTGTGAAAAGAAATAAAACCAAGTGATCAATGTGGAGACTAGAATGTAACCCAGATCAGAATCAAGCAGGAATTCTCATATCCTAGTTTTTATGGCCAGGCTGCCAAAAGATGTTAAAACTAAATAGGGTGAGAAGTGAGGATGTAACTTAAGACTTTTGGCTTGGTGTTCTCCCTCCCCAGGAAATGATGCAACCTCTCAAAGATGTTTGGTTCGCTCTTTGATTATACATCCAAAATCCTTCTCTGAACTGTAAAGACTCAGTAAATCTCTACAATGGAGTAAAGCACTCTCTAAGATACTTCTGTGAATTCTAGAGGGGCCAAACTGATCCTTGATCACAATGGCAAGATCCTTGATCACAGTGTTTCAACATTTCTCCTCTGGCTGATTTCGAGTAACAATAAAATATATCAATAGAACTTTACTTTTAAAAGCTAGTACGTTAAAATTTTTGTTGGGAAATTCATTTATTCATTCAACAAAAGTGTTTTGAATGCCCACTATGTCTACCTACAAAAATATTTAAATCTCCTACTTCTAATATCCACTAGACTAGTTTATCAACATTGCTCTAAAAAAGGAAAAATCTTTATTACCTCTCATTCCAAAAGTGCCTCTTCCATGAAAGCCTTCCTTGATCATTTCAGCTAGAAACCATGCCTCTTCTCAATACCATATGGTCATATATCAATCTTGTGTTTTATTTAGTTTTATATCTTATCTTTCAATTTAGTCCATGAGCTAAATTGAATCTATCTATCTATCTATCCATTCATCCACCATACATTCACTTATTTGTTCAACAGGAAAGGTACTGAGACAGCATTTTGTGAAATGTAAACATAAATAAGACATAGGTACCATCATCAATTTGATTTTAGTTTATTTTTAAAAGGTTTTTAAGTTTATTAATTTTGAAAGAGAGAAAGTGCACATGCATGTGTGAGGGCAAGGAGGGGCGGAGAGAGAGGGGGAAAGAGGATCCCAAGCAGGCTCCATGTTCAGCATCAAGCCCCATGTGGCATTTGATCTCACAGCTAAGAGATTATGCCCTGAACTGAAATCAAGAGTCAGATGCTTAACCAACTCAACCACCCAGGCACCCCCAATTTGATTTTAATGACACAGGTCTTATATATATTACATATACATTATATTATATAATTATACATTACACACACACACATATATATATATATATATATATATATATATATATATACACATTAGATTTAAAACATTCTAAATTGAGCTGAAGATGTTTCCCAGGAGTCTTTGCCCCTGCTGCTATATATACCTCAGAAATTCAACATGATGTCATGGACAAAGTAGGAACTAAATAACTATGTGTTAAATAAACATTTGTTAAAAGAAATTTTTAGATTTCAATATTAGGCCCATTAAATTTCCCTTTTTGCTCATGCATTTCATAAAGCTACCCACTGTAATACTTTATTACATCTGCATTTTCAGATTCTGATGGCTCATAACTAATATAAGGAGAGAGAAATCTTAATAAAAATCTGAGGGAACAATTTGTATAGAGATAAAAGCATTGAGCTTTGAATCAGGGAATCAGTGCTGGACTTTGGTTCCTCCATTTCCTAGTTAAGTGAATCTTAACCTCTGACTTTGGGTCTCAGTTTCCTTATTTGTACAACAAGGATAGTTAATAACCACCTGACAATGTTGATGTGAGGGACAAATGAAAGAATGCAGTTGAAAGCACTTAGAAAACTGCAAAGCATTTTAGTATTTTATTTTATTTTAAATATTTATTTATGTTTGAGAGAAAAAGAGAGTATGTGCATGCATGCATTAGTGGTGGATAGTAAGAGAGAGAGACAGAGAATCCCAAGCAGGCTCCTCACTGTCAGTGCTGAGCCTGACGCAGAGCTTGAACTCATAAACAGGGAGATTATGACCTGAGGAGAAATCAAGAGTCGATCACTGAACCGAGTCACCCAGGCACCCCCAAAACTGCAAACCATTTAAAAAATAATACTGTGATCTCACAGGCCATGTAAGGTGGGTGAAGGGTAGCATGTAGTCAAGGACAATAGACAATAAGAATTTGCTTTACTGCTATGACTTCCCAGCCCTACTTGCCACTGAAACCATATCAATTTTAAAAACTTAAATTTTGTCATTGATTTTTAGCCTCTCTGCACACAACCTGAAAAGAGACTTTATAGAAATAAAGGCTTAATGGAATCCAGCATTCCAGGATCCTAACAATAGTTGCAAAATCTTCAGAAATCTTTATAATAAAGGTAATAGGCAAATATACCCTTGCTACTCACATATTAATAGAAGCTCTTAATTACAGTATTTTTTTCATGTGCAAAGCAGTGTTAAGCACTTTATAGACATTATCTTAGTACAGTGTATGCATAGAAACCTCAAATTTCAGTCACAAGATGCCACATGATTTGGAGTGCACTACAGTATAGAATCGGTTCTGCATCTGAAGACCTGGATTCAGATCTAGTCTTTATCTCTTAAACTAAGTGACTTCTGATACTTGGTTTCTCATTATTAGGAAAAAAAAAAGGGGGGGGGGACTGTTGTTAGTCTCTGCACATAAAGTTATTGTCAAGATTGAACTTAATTGAGTGAATGGAATGAAATTGAATTGAATTGAACTGAATTAGTTTCATTTTTTTTAATGTTTTTATTTATTTTTGAGAGATACAGACAGACAGACAGAGCGTGAGCTGGGGAGTGGCAGAGAGAGAGGGAGACACAGAATCAGAAGCAGGTTCCAGGCTCTGAGCTGTCAGCCCAGAGCTTGATATGGGACTCAAACTTGTGAACCACGAGATCATAACCTGGGCTGAAGTTGGATGCTCAACTAAGTCACCCAAGTGTCCCTGAATTAGTTTCATTTTTAACTGAATTGAATTCAATATGCAGAGTGTCTGACTCAATATTAGGTAGTTTTTTCTTCCCATCTCATCTCTTCCACCTACTAGCAAATTACTTTGGGCAAACTACCTAACACTTCCAGACTTCAATTTCCTTATCTGTAAAATGGAGATAATAATACTTTCATTACTGGGGTGCCTGGGTTGAGCAACTGACTCTTGGTTTTGGCTCAGGTCATGATCCCAGGGTCATAGAATCGAGCCTTACATTGGGCTCTGAGCTGAGCATGGAACCTGCTCGAGAGTCTCTCTCTCTCTCTTTCCCTCTGCCCCTCTCTCTGCTCATGTTCTCTTTCTCTAAAATAAAGAACAAAATTTAAAAATAATAAATAACTCTTTCATTACTATTCTATTGTATTAAATTAGTATATATCTGGAAAATACTGCAGCTATTTTAATTCATATTATCACCTCATTCTCTTTCTTTTCTATTATTTTATTCTTTATACTAACCACAGTAAATGACCAGGGTGTGCTTCCAGAAAGGAAATTCTGGAATCAATTAAAATTCTAAGAAAACTGTGCATTTTATCACCAAGAGAAGTTACCTCTCTTGGGTTATGTCAGCAGCAGCACCAGAGCCATCTAACTTGACAGTATGATACCATGTGGATTAGTGTTAGCAATCCTTAGGATGCAGTGGGCTGCAGAACACTTGGGGCACATCTCCACTTCTGATGATCCACTGGAAAGCAAAGAACTGCATTCCCAGATGTTCACCCATGCAATACCTACCAGGACTAAAAAGATTACAAGAGGGATCAATAAAAGTTCATTCCTCATGATGCTAATAAGGAGCAAGGGAGTTAGAGAGGCATCCTGTTGAAGTGAATAAGTGTTATGGGAAGAATTGAAATAATTAAATCATTTTTTTTCTCACAGGTCTGAAGGTCTGGACTCACTGACATGTACTTGAACAACTTTTCCTCCTTAGCTGTGTATATACATTAGACGTTTCTAAGTTAAAAAGATTCAAGACACAATGAAGTGCCATTTCTTAAAGAAAAGCCAAGCTATTTATTCTTCATCTAATCAATACCAGTATCCAGACAAATATACTGCTTAATAACCTATATACAACTTTTTGAACTTGACAAACATAAACATTAGTACTAGGCTATAAAGAGTGGTTAATTTTCTAAGAAAAAAAATTACTTAAACATTATTTTGAATGACATGTTTAGTATTTGGTTCCAGTTGAATGAGATACTGCAAGGAGTCAATGTCAGTAGAATGAAGCAATGTGGAGGGTATCCTAGCTGCCACATTCTACATGTATGTATGCATGTAATCATAAGTTGCAGAATCAGTGGGAAATTGTTGTCATAATTTTTAGTATGCCCCAATTTTTAATGCCTTTAACACTCACTACTTTTCAGGTTTTAATTACATAAACCATCTGTTAATATTAATACAGCCACATGAATAATGTATGTAACAGCACTGTTTAACTGCAAAACATTTTACCAATGTCAGTTATTATACCTCTTAGCCCTGCCCTAGGACAATGGAATCAATAATATTTACATATTATTCAGCAGTCCACCCATTAGGTTGTTTTTAAGGCTCAACTTAAAGTATTTTTTCCTCCTAAATTTAACTTATTTACCTCCACCCAATTAGAAACAATGTTTTTTTTCCTACATTCTCACTAAATTCATCACTGCCTCTGTTATAACATTTGCCACAGTCTACATGCATTAGATTTATTTATGTATATGTTTAGCTTCCAGATAAGATTCACAAAGACTAAACGGTAGTTCCTATCCTGCTCATCTTTGTGTAAGCCATCCCTCTACTTCTGTCTACCAGGAGTTTGCACCTAGCTGGAATGTAATGATTTTTTTTTAATGATTAAAAAAATGTTGCTGGCTGTGTCAGTTATATTTTAACTATGCTGCTATTTATTTTCTGATCCTTAAAGTAAGATAATTATGTAACCCACTCTCACCCCTTCTAAAAACATATGGTTATCTACTGGGGACACATGAAACCAGATTTATTTTGTGCCTTTCTCTCAGCTACATGGGACATTCCCTCCTGCAGTTCTTGGGGTGATACTTTCTCTCCATGCTATCTGTGGTAAGTGGCAAGCAGTGCTTTTCCCTAGTGAGAAGGAAGTCAATAGGCTGTATTTTACTGTGACAGCTGGGCCATTTGACTTGAGTCTTATTACACTTGATGGCTACCTTTAGGGAATGTCTTTTTCAATTGTTTATTTTCCAAGCCTCTTGTCAGTTCAAACTACAGAAAACAAAAGGGGAACCCACATTTTACTATCTGCTCCCACAATATGCAATCCACTTTATTAAACTTGGGCCCAAGAAGATATTTTAGTCTAATGAAATCCACAGATATTACTGAGTACCAGTAAGTTTATGAAAATGATATAAAAATTAATAAACTCTAACAGTCCACTTATGGATATTTATATCCAGGAGATACATTTATACATATTAGAAATTATCTGAATTACTTAAAAATAAAGTGTGGGGAAAAAAAAGCCAAAAAAAAAAAAACACAACAATTTGGATATGGTTTTAATAATGGGCACTCGTTTAAGGAAGGCAATTTGGCTGTACTTGTGAACCCATTTACTGAGTTTTTCAATGAAGAAACTATTGACATTTCAACAAAGCATACTTTATTCCATAGGGCTGTTGTAAGCATTACAGGGATTTAGTATCCCTGGCCTTTGGACATTGTCATTGTGACAACCAGAAGTGCCTCCTTATATTTCCAAATGCCCTCTAGGGTAGCACCCTCAGTGGTGAACAAACTGCATCAGTTAAAATAGGCTAGGTTTTACTACAGTAACAACCTCATACTTCAGGGACTTAATACAACAAAAGTTTATTTCTCTTTTATCCTACATATCCAAAGCAAGCCAAGAGGAGCATTCTGCTCATTAAAATGACCAGCGACCAAAGCTGATGAGGCTCCATTGCAATATGTACATGTGCAATTACTATGGCAGTGATCATGCTAGGGTATGTTGCAGAGAAGAGAGAGTGGAGCAGGGGCATTGAAGCTGCAGATATCAGAATGAGTAAGCAAAGCACAGTTCTTGAAGGTGATGGGCACACTTTGAGATGCAAAACTTAAATACCTACATTCTGTGGACCTAGTTTTGCTCCACAAACAAAAGAAGGTAAAGTTAAATAAAGAAACCCACCAAGAAGCCACATATGCAGGAAGCACACTGTCTCTGTGGCAGTGTAGGAGAAAAAGGACTCTGAAAGTAAAAAAGAAAACCCTCAAACCTGTCTATTCCATTCAATGGGGAGAAAATAAGCCTACATGAACTCACATAAGACTCCCTCAGCCTAGAGGATAATCTCAACTGGCCTGCAATTCAGTTCTGGCTTTGTCCTGATGTAATCTGCTGCTAATATAGGTGGGAAAACCTACTCTTCCAAAGATGCTTAATAAACAAGGGAACCAAAACAGGATGTTCAAAGATATACCAAATAAAAAAGGGGAAAAAATGGAAGAAGCAAGAAAAACAAATGGTAAATTCATAATGACATCCAGCAATATATTGTCATGAAGTATATAAAAATCATGCCCAAATATTTCTCCCTGAATTTCAAAAATTTAAAAACTAGTCAATTCTTTGAAGCAAGATCTCTCAATACAAATAAAACAACTTACAGACAAGATAACTAGACAGCAGGTAAAGACAAATATATATATATATATATATATATATATATATATATATATATATATATGAGTTCTCAGAACTCAAGTGAAGCAGTGGGAGAAGAAAACAAAAGCATCCAATTTATAGCAACAAAAGTAGAGGAGTATAAGAGATAACTGGCATTGCTTGCTATAAACACGTTAAGGAGCAAAGCTAAAATAAATAAGAAAACAATGAAAATAATTCGTAAGAAAATGAAAGAAGATACAACAGGGCATATAATTTGAATCCTGGAAGAAAAAAAGAAAAAGAAATAGAAAAAAAATATTAAAGAGCAGACCCTTACTGGCAACAGGAGAGGAGGAAGAAGGACTGTAATGGTTACTTTGCTGAGCCCACACCAGACTTCCAGGGCCCAGGTGAGGGGTTGCATGCAGTGGGTTACATTGCCTTATTGTTCTCCACATGCTAATATGATTCTCTGGCCACTGCCCAACCCACGGTCTATGGAAGTAATGTAGATTCCCACAAACATACTCATCAACAAAGGAGAACACATTGCTAGCTGCAGGAAAATATGTGGAGCTTAATTCTTGTCACAAAAAGGCAGCATCCATGAGCTGACATGGTCTAAACAGGCCCATTTCTCATTGGAATTGTAAATGGACAATAGCACAAAGCAGCCACTGCTCATTCTGGAGAGGTGGAAAACAGAGAAGCATGTGAAAGTATGAAAATCCAGCAGAATACGGGTAGGGATGTTACTCCTCATCTTCAGGTATCTCCAATCCTCTGCTGTGGAAGTTTAAAGCCCAGGTCCTTTTCTTTTCTGGAAATGGAGGCTCACAACAAAGACATCTCCAGAAATTTAGGGGGGTTGGAGGTTATACAAACTTGTGTTTTAAATTCAACAATGAATAAGCCAGTAGAGCCATGCATTAGAAACAAACCTTCAAAAGATGATTAAATAGTTATAAATGATCAGATAACCAAAATTGTATATCTACAGATGCATGTGGGGGAAAAATATAAAAAATAAAGAGACATATGGCATTCCTTGAGGCCAAAAATGAAAAAAGGTCAGTCCTTAAAAAGGACCAATAGAAAAGGAACCATAGGTAGATGCTGATTTTCTCGGAAAAAGAAAAATCAGAGTGATGGGGCTTGTCGTCACATTTAAAAATACATCAATCTAGCTGAAGTCTGAAGCAAATATAGGGACATCCAAGGACATGCCGATACCCAATCTTCTTGTCTTTAATGTTCCATTTCTAAAACTTCCTGCGAGGAATATTCTTCTTTAGAAAGTTCCAAAAGAACTTATATTTAAGTAAAATAGAAGAGCACATGAGAGGAGAAAAGGAAGGGAAATAATATAGTTCATACAGAACAACAATATACAGATAACTACCATGCCAGGGAAATTCCCTGGAAGTGAATGCATAATCTGTCAAGATTTCAGAAGAAAAGACAGACCCATAACTCAAGAAACAATCAGTGTATCTGATTTGTTGACTCAAGCTAAGGATTCCAAATTTGGTAAACACTGAAGTCTTAGAGTTCAACATATCCTAGTGTAAAGCAAATGGCTAGGAGATCTTTACCAAGGAACACCTTTTTTCCTTTTCTTAGAGTTATAAATGTATAAGAATGTATTTTACGTACTAATCTATAATGTCATAAAGGATCATTCAACACCCAAGTTATAATGAAAACCTAGGGCTTTGTTATGAAAATTTTATTCATTCATATGAGGTGTTTAAATTATATACCTTTCTAGATAAAACTAAGCATACCTCCCTTTGAGCTACTTTAACCATAAAGATTACATTATGACTAACAGAACTCTTTAACTTTCTATTATATAAGAAACAAATGATTAGTTTTTCTCTTAATTAACAGTTTACATAATTAGTCGGATACCTTGGTAAATTTAACTTTTTGTTTGTTTGTTGTATAGTGCATTATTTAAAAAAATATTAAATGAATTATCTTTTTGTCTTCAATGATGGATGAATGAATGGAAGTAATGTTAGTTGGCTGCATTTGGTGACAAAACAATAAAATAATTGTGCCTTAAAAGATATAATTCAGATAGACATTCTTGAAACAAAGATAAGAGAATGTGTATGTGTGTATACATATTATGTAATAATATGTATATTATTGCTTATGCCTGGAAAACTTAACTAGAAGAGTCAACAAAGATGTTGACTGGAAGATGTTGTTGGACTTTGACAATTTAGAAAGGAAAGGGAAGGGAGGAGAAAAGAAAATCAAAATCATTTGGGCATTTAGGCAAAAAGACCTAGTCATCTATATCAGAGAATAAATTGGCCTGGTCTCATAATTCTCCACAGCAATATTCAATGTTAGAAAACTGTAGAGTGGCACAAAACCTTTAAGAAAAGAAAGTGCTATGCCAAGTGGTTACACTTTGCTACCTTCAGGTTCTTCAGAGTATAGAGTCTGGGGCAAAGGTTTAATCAAGCACACATAATAGTTTCCTGCCACTGCTATAACAAATTGTCGAAAACTTGGTAGCTTAAAAGATCGGATATTTATTTTCTCACAATGGTGGAGGCCAGAGTCTGAAATTGGTATCACTGAACTGAAATCAATATGTTCACAGCGTCATGCTACTTCTGGAAGCTTTGGGGCCAGGTGGGGCTGGGGAATTTGTTCCATGCCTCTTCCAGTTTCTGGCAACTACCCACATTCATTGACTTGTAGCCACATCACTTCTTGGTCATACTGCCTTCCATTCTGTGTGTACCCTTTTTCTCTGGATGGTATTTATAAGGACACACAGGATTGTATTTACGGCTTCCCAGATAATCCAGTATAATCACTCCATTTCAAGATCCTTAATTAATCACATCTGCAAAAATTATTTCTAGGTTCCACACAGGTTACAAAAAATTAAAGGAATTGTAAGCGACTATTCTTCTCAATTTAATGCAAATAAACTTGAAAATGGGGATGAAATATATAATATTCCAGAAATGTATAATTTGCCAAAACCATTTCCAGAAGAAAATTTAGATTTATTTCCAAAATACAAATAAAGAAAGGTATCAAATAACCTCCTTTTTCACATCCCCTCCCTCTCCCACCAAAATAATAAAGTGCCTGGACTAGACAATTTCATAGGGAAATTCTAACAAAACCTTTAAAAAGCAGATGATTCCAGTGATATTTTAACTATTCTAAAGTACAGAAAAAGAAGGAAAGCTTGCAAATTTTGTTTACAAAGTGAGTATAAAAGTGTCACCCAAAGTCAACAAAAACTGCAAAAATACGAAACAATCACATATCAAAAGCTCACCACAAGGCACTGATAATTCAATATTAGAATATGTGGACATCAATAGCCTTCTTCTATTGAGACAACAACCAGTTAGAAGACACAACAGAAGGAAAAATTCCTTATTTTCAATAACAACACAAAAGATAAAGTGTCTGAGAGGAAATGTGTGAGATCATTATACAAAAAGACTTTAAAATGTTACAGAGGAACACAAAATAAGATATGAGCAAAGAAGAAAATTGTTCCATGTCCTTGGATAGGATGACTCAACACCATAAAAATGTCAATTCTCCCTAAATTAACCTAAAATTTTCACACAAGTCTAATAAAAATGTCAGCATCATTTTGCCAGAATAATCAAGCTAAGTCAAAAGTTCATGTGGAAAAATAAACATGTAAAAATATCCAAGAAAGGTCTGGAACAGAAGAATAATAAGGGGGAACCAGTCTCCAAGCATTAATACATTAGAAAGCTTCAGTAAGTAATATACTATTATATTGGCACATGAATACATAGAAAAATCATGGATCAGAACATGAAATCCAGGAATAGACATACATCTATATATGCCATTTTAGAAAAGGTGGCATATTCTAACAGATGAAGAAAGATGGATTACTTAATAAATAGTATTGAGAAAAATGAATTGGAGAAAAGAAAAGGAAGAAAAATCTGACTCCATTTCTAACACCTAATTGTAGGAGAAATGCCAGTTGTATTAAAATTTTAAGTGTTTTTTTTAAAAAGATCAAAATACCAGGGGAAAGCATAGAAAGTAGAAGGCCTTTCTAATTATGACACGAAACTCAGAAGCTATAAAAAGGAAGATTGTTAAATTCAATTAAATGTTTTAAAAATATTAATGATAAAAAGTACAAGTGAAATTAAAAGGCAAATACCAAATTGGGAGGGAAAAATACTAACTTATATTACCGACATAGTTAATCTGTCTAATGTATAAGGAGTTCTTAGAAGTTAATGAGAATAAGGCAGTCCGATGAAAATAATGGGCAAAAATATGGACAATTCTCAGAAAAGGAAGTGTGGATTGCACTTAAACATATATTAAGGAGCTAATAACAAGAAAAAGAAAATTAAACCACTTTTACCTATCACACTGGCAGAGATCAAAGTTATATAATTCACAGTTTGTGAGAATTAGAATAGAGAAACAGATCTCATACTTGTTGGTAAGAGTGTAAATTCGTACATCTTCTGTGAAGGGCAATTTGGTAATATCCATCAAGTTTATAAATACTTTATCCTTTTGAAATATATTCTAAGATATACTCATATGTTTGTGATATGATATATATGCAAGTTATTTACTGTGACACTATTTGTAGTACCAAAAGAGTAGAAGCAGCCTGTCTATTAATGTCCATCAATATGAGACCTATCAAATTCTGTACAGTACAGGCATACAGGGGAATACTACAGAGCCACAAATGCATAAAGAAGCTCTTTACATATTAACTGATATGGAATGACCCCCAAAGTCACTGGAGGAAGAATATACACATACATACTGACATCTCTGAAAAGATACACATGAAGCTCATAAGACTGGCTATGTGAAGGAAGGGAAACTGAGTGGTTGGGGGACAGGAGTGTGAAGGACACTAAAAATGCCTTTTGCATTTTTAAAATTTATAAATAAATAAGAGAGACCATGAGGCTTTCTGAGTCAAATGTGCCAAAGTAAACACTATGGTGATGATAAATAGTATATATATATATATATATATATATATATATATATATATATATATATACACACACACACACACACATACACACACATATACATAATACATATATATACACATATACATATACATATATGTATATACATGTATATACATGTACATACATGTATATGTATATGTGTATATATATGTGTATTGTGTGTGTGTATATATATATGCACACATATATATAATAGAAAAAATAAAATAATCTTTCAGCCTTCTTTTCCTATTTCTTTCCCCCAAAATGCACACATCTTCCTCCAATTATAATTTTGCTTGACTTCATTAGCCTCTAGCTTTATCCTCAGACCCTACTATTTCATTTATCTCAAGATGTGTCTTAACATTTCTAATAATTTTCCAATGAAAGTTATATCTCAATCTCATTTTAACATCTCAATTTCAATATGTTCTATGAGTAATAACAAACTGAAATAATTTATTTGAGGCAATCATAAGAGAAGAAACACATCTCTTGGAAGGTGCTTTAAAAAAAAAAAAAACAGGGGCTCTTGGGTGGCTCAGTTGGTTAAGCATCTGACTTTTGGTTTTGGCTCAGGTCATGATCTCATGGTTTGTGAAATTGAGCGCTGCATCAGGCTCTGTGCTGACAGCTCTTGTGCTCTCTCTGTGTCTCCCCTGTGTACTCTCTTTGTCTCAATAAAGGAAAAACAAATACTAGTTAAAATAAAATCTTGCCTGTTTGGAAAATGTGTCAGGGGCATTTTAATAATATTTGTTTAGAGAATTAAAGATGTCCTCTCCTGGCATCTTTAACTGTAATAAGCACAATAAAGAAAGCTTTTAGACAAAATATGAATTAATAAAGTCACAAGTCATATAACCATAGTGTCCATGAAGATGCAGAGCCTATGTGTTGAGATATGGGAAAATATAAAATTCCTATTTCTATTATTTTATCTTATCTTCATAATGTAAAAAGTAATATATTAATACATAATTTATAAATAATAAAGTATGCATACATGCTATTGTGTGTTCAATCATTCTTATCCACAGAAGTGTGTAGTTAAAATGTTGTTTGTAACTGCTGGTAAATGGTGGAGTTTTTCCTCATAAATAAGGGGAAACCATGTGCACTATAGAATATTGTATCAGGCATAGTGAAAAGAAGCAGCTATAAATTATTAATTTCTAAGTCAAATGCTATTGAATTCATTTAGTATGACACTTAGAACAATGCTATCTAGAGAGAAATGTTTAGTAAATAATAACATTTACAAGTTAAGAACAAGTGTTAGATATTACCATTCCAAATCTCCTTATTTCAAACATGAGGTAACTACAGGCTAGAGAGAGTAAATAATATTCTCTATGTCATATGGCTAACTCATGGTGACAAAGCTCACTACAGAACCCAAATTTCCCAACTCTTTGTCTTTCTACTGGACAACACATGGAGATATGTGTGTGTGTGTGTGTGTGTGTGTGTGTGTGTGTGTGTGTGTGTAAATGGAGAGGATCTTTGAAATTAGCATCAGGCCAACCTGTGTTCTCATGATTTTATTTTCTCCTATTTATCCAAACCTTTATCTTTTTTAAAACCTTCCCAAAATCACATCCCATTTTGTAAAGTGAAATAATGAATTTCTTTTTTTTATCATGTTAATTTTTAAGCCATTCTAAAGGAAAAAGGTCAAACCTGAAGTTAATCCTGTTTTCATCCACCTCCTCTAACAGAAACTACCTCTGAACTCTAAATGCCTTTTTCTTACCAGTAATCCTCTGAGACCAACCCAGGAAAAAAAAAACAAAAAACAAAAAACAAACAAACAAAAAAAACATATGCAACTCTACCCAAAGGAAATGAAAGGTGAAATGTGATGGGAGTGGATGATATAGCAGTTGACTTGCAAAGAAGCAATCAAAATTAAAAGTCCATTCTTAAGGGATGATAAAATTGTAAACCCGCAGGAATAGATCCTACATTAACTCTTCAAGTCTATTAGCCTGATTCTGAGTTGAATTATCTCCAGGGCCCTCAAAATAGAACAATATGGTGAGTATGACAACATTGAGATCATGACTTTAGGAAAAAAGCTAAAGAGAAAATGAAAAGTATTTATCCAGATAATTCAAACACATTTTTAACACCTTGATTATATTTGTGTAATCTCCTCACAATATTAATAAAGGAAATTTTCAACTTTGAATGTTTCCTGCTCTTGAGGTCCTAGGGAAGCTATATTTTAACATTTATCAAGGTCAAAATGACTTGTCAAAACCTCAAAGAATGGGCTCTATTTCTGTCCTAAGCACACATGGTCTGCTTTAAATAAAATAATAATAATAATAATAATAATAATAATGATAATAAATAAAATAAAATAAAAAATAAAATAAAATGAGTATTCTGAACATAAGAATAAAGAAATTTCCCTGGTTCCCATAAGTTTAAAGCCATGCAACTTGCCAATATCTTAAAAACATAAGATAAAAAAAAAAAAAAAAAAAAAAAAAAAAAAAGCTGTGACTTTCTGGAATGTTCTTCATCATGATGATTTGTAACTCTTTCTGTAAAAACATATATAATCTTGTACCAAATGTTCCTTTCCCAGAACACTCTCTTCTTTGTGAAAATTGTGTATATCAGGCAGCTGTTCCCTCTTGAGCTCGAATAAAACTCTTTTCCTTTCTCTTCAAAATTTAAGAAAAAGATTTATTCATTTTGCATCGATAATATGTACAGGTGACATTTAAGAAATTTGACTGTATTGACACAGACATTGGTTTCAAATATGGCTATGTCATTTCACCAGTTTTGTCATGTATTGGGAAACTGATATGTCATTGGATTGGAAAGATTAAATGGCATGATGCAGATGATCGCTTAGCAAAGTGTCTAGCATACAGTTAAGCACATACAAAACTTAATTCTTTTCTTGAGACAGGTGAGATGGCATGCTCAAGATCTCACATTTTTTGCTAGGCAAAAAAAAAAAATTAGAAATCCAGATTCCTCCTCTAAGGAAAGTAAGAGTTGAGACATTTAGGGGTTTACTAAGTCATAATTCTTAAAATGATTGGGGGAGGGTGTAGCGGGGAATGGCCTCTGGCAATGCCAAGTTTGTTGCCTCAGAAATCCACAAACACGGGCAGCCACCATCTTTTTTCCGTTCGAGGCAGGCCAGAACTACATTTCCCAGCGACCCTCAGCCTGCTTCCGGTGCAGTGAGCCGGCGCTCTGCTTCCGGCCGTATCTTTCACGTCAGTTCGGTCCGAAGACTCCCGCAGTTGAGACCGAGTTCTTGAATATGGGTTCTTTCTTGTCCCAACCTCTGGAGCCCATCAAAGTCGCTGCGCCTCCTGAAGTCACCAACTCCGCCGAGCCCCTGCCCCTCGCTGCACCTGGAGCGCCGACCTCTCCAGCGGAAGCGCCTCTACTTAATAACTGCTGGAGCTGTCGCGTGCTCTCCGGGTCGGGGCTGATAGGGGCGGGCGGATACGTGTACTGGGTGGCGCGGAAGCCCATGAAGCTGGGATACGCCCCGAGTCCAGGGACTATTACGCAGATGGTCATCGGCATCAGTGAGAGTCGGGGGATCTCAGGGCCTTTGGGCAGGGGGATAGGGAGAAGTGGGCCGCAGTCACGCGGGCGGGTTGCGGGGCTGGTCACGTGGCCGAGGCACACCAAACTAGGAGCGGGGCGGGGAGAGGAAGTTCTTGGGACGGTTTTTCTTTTCTTTTTTTCTTTTTTTAAATGACAGTATTTCTTGAGAACTCTTGTTAGCTTCAATCGTTAATCCTAACGATAACTATTAGAGATAGGTATGATTATAGTAATCCCTTTTTACCGCTGAACAAACTAAGCCATAGAGAGTAAGATGTTAAAGGTCAGACAATTAGGATATGACACAGGTGGTTTTTGATCCAAGTTTATCTGTCACCAGATCCATGCTTTGTTCTCCAGATTCTGGAGAAAGCCTTCGTGAGATAAAAACTAGGGCTTTGAAGTCACGTCTTAGGTTCAGTGCAAACCCACATTCTCGGTGTACTATGGGTGGATGGCTGGCCCACAGTCCTTAGCTGTAGCAATAATGACTGATTATTATAAGTGATGTTAAGATGTCTTAGAGTAAAATGCAGTGATTTTTTTTTTCCTTTTTTTTTTTTTTTTTTTTTTTTTTGCTCTTTAAACCAGTTGAATGGGTAGGATTTTAGGTTTTCAGATCTCTTAGCTTTCTAATTAGATTCCCCAAATCGGTTCTCCTTAAATCCCTTTCTTGCTTGGGGAGGTAACAGATTTTTTTTTCTCTCTCTCTCTCTAAATTTTCTTTTCCTTTTCTGAATTTCACTCTTTTATAAAAAAAAAAAAAAATGTAATGATGATGTGTCTTCTAGGAGTGTTGTGAGGATTAAATAAGATGGCATATATGAAAGCACCTAGTAAACTCAAGTGTAACATACATATGAGGTACTGTTGTTTTTTTTCCTTAGGCATAGCTTGTTGGGGTGTAATCATCCTGGCAGACCCCAAAGGGAAAGCCTTCCGTGCTGATTGAAAGTACCGCCAGTGAAGTTGGCATCTTTGTCCGTGTCCCCATGACACCAGAACAAGCATCGGACCTCCAGATGTTCTGGACAGACAAGTGGATATTGGCAGACTTCAGTCCTGCAGATACGACAAGACTGAAAAGACAAATGTAGGTTGTTATTCTTTGGCGATGAATATTTGTGGCCTTCTTCTCAGACTCCACAGGGACCATTAAATCCCTCAGAGAAGAGAACAAGTTCTGTGTCTTATCTAGAGGAAGAAGATATAATAAAAATGAAGACGAGATGATAAACCAAATTGGAAAACGAACCAAGTTATTATTTTTAAAAGTTCTCTTTACTTCTCCTATAATGGCATCAACACTTATTAGCAACTTAACACTGGGTTTGTATCATACAATGTGCAGAAGTACGTAAAACTTTACATGTGTACTGCTTATGATTTCTAAGGTGTTGTCAAATCAATTACCTTATGAGAGTTTCAAAGCTACTGCTGTAAGGTGCTTATTTCACTGGTGGTAAGTGAAACTTGAAAACAGTTCTAGTGATTTGCCCATGGTCATTCAGCAAGTCAGTGATATAGCTAGGACTTGTTCTTGTTTAGTTCTAGTTCTTGTCTTTTAGAACTAGGATGATTTTGTGATGAAACAAAAATGAGCATACAATAAAAGACAAGTACCAAAATATTTGAGAGAAATTCACAACATTGTCATTAAGAACAAAAATCAGATTTTGTCCACAACCACTGGAATTATTCCTGTGATGAAATTGAGATGCTTTTGAGATAATGACTTAAAATTTGATAGTTCACTTCTGAGAGAAGTCTATGCTTCCCTTCTCTATAAAGTTATACATAGCTTTTTGTTCAGAGCAGAAACATAGTCAAGTTTAGTTGCTAATCACAGTGTGTTAGTTTTGAAAGATAATGTTGAGCAAGTACTTTCAAGGCTTTTACTATCATGTATGTAGAAGTGCCTAAGCTTAATGCTGGATGTCTGTATTCCCAACATTTTCTTAGGTTAAACCAAAACTACATAAATGTAACTTGTTGGTCTTGGCTTGACCTGGATAAACAGAGTAAAATTTATATATGTAATGTAGGGGAACCTGGGCCGATTAAGCGTCCTTCTTCAGCTCAGGTCATGATCTCACAGTTTGTGAGTTCGAGCCCCACATCGGGCTCTGTGCTGACAGCTCAGAGCCTGGAGCCTGCTTCGGATTCTGTGTCTCCCTGTCTCTCTGCCCCTCCCCCGCTCACGCTGTATCTCTCTCTCCTTCAAAAATTAGTAAACATTTAAAAAAAAATTTTTATATATGTAATGTAATTTTAACATCTTTCTCAGAATTTGTACTAATGTGTAAGCAAATAAGAATTTTTTTTCCAAATGAACTTGCCCTCTCACTAGAATATTGCCAAGGTATATTTGGTTCTTCCCAACTTGGGTCTGTTTAACTAGGTTTGAGCAAAATAATGCTCTACTATGTCTATGGGCAGTTAACTAGGAATAACACCTCTCCCCCCCAAAAAAAATAGATTAGTTAAATTTAAAATGAATAGTTTTTTTTCTTTTCTTCTTTTGTTTAACTTTGGAAGTGTATTCCAAAAGTTGTTTTGAGTGGCGCCTGGGTGGCTCAGTCGGTTAAGCATCCAATTCTCCGTTTTGGTTCGGGTCAAGATCTCACAGTTGGTGGGTTTAGGCCCTGTGTCTGGCTCTGCACTAGCAGCATGGAGCCTACATGGAATTCTCTCCCCACCCCTCGCCTGCTCATGCTGTCTCTGTCTCTCTAAATAAATAAATAAATAAACTTCAAAAACTTGCTTTGATTTCTGCCAGTGCAGTCAGAAATCCAGTTTCTTTTAGAGATGAGTCTGATCTTCAGAAAGAAAAGAGCACTTTAGTCTTACAATGCAAGGAGTACATATAGTGCCCCTATTATCATCCCTTTTGTTGGGGATGAAGTAGAGTGAGGATAAACAGACGCAAGAATAAGTGGATTATTACTCAGTAATGTAAGAACCCATATTTATGGGTTTTGGAATCTCTTTATTGCATGGAAATACGAGTTTATAAAGGCTCATAATTACTTTTGGCAGAAGAGAAAAAGTATAAATAAAGGCAATTTAAAATTAACTTAGAGTCTTCCTTGAAACACAAACCAAAATGTGAACATACATGTAATCGCTGATAATGTTCATAATGTCCAAGGTATCTATTTACCTTTACATAGTGTAAACTTTGGTTGCTCAAGATAATCAAGAAATTATTACACCATCTCTTGTTCTGTGTATTGTATTGACTAGTCTGTAATCCTTTGACCAGCTAACAGTATATCAACATATGAAAGCACCCTAATGTAGATTGGTCTTCAGGATCTTGATATATTTTGGGAAGGAGAGGTGAGGGGTCTCTCTTTCTAGGCCGATTGCTATTGCTGGCAACACTGGAGTGTTCAAGTACAGATCTATCTAAAAAGCTACGGAGTTTCACCTGGCTGAGACTAGTTGCTGAGACCATGGTTTCTGGGGGGCCCTAGAGGTTAAGCATCTTGGGCATGATTTGTACTTCACCTCTACTGTCAGCATTTGCTCCTTGCTTCTTCTTATTACTGGTTTCTTAGCCTGACTGTGTCTGAATTAGGGGCCTCTTGAATGAAGCCAGTTGATTTGACAACATAAAGTAAATTGCTCCTAAATTAAATTTAAATACATGTTCAGGGCAAGCATATGTTCAAGTACTCCCTCTCCACCCCAAACCAGGCTTGGCCTCAACTGATTTATTGCCAGGACTGCATTGATCAAACTAATACTTCTCAAATCTTGGTCTAGGATAGTAAGCAATTTTGAGTTGAAAAGCCACTTTTTTTTTTTTTTCTTTCAATGACAGATAAATCCTTGCCTTGACCCAATGATTATATAGGTGTTAGGGGCACAGAGTCAGAGGGGAAAGACTTATAATTACACATGATTCAGAAGTACCCCAAGAGCATGGGGAGAAAATCTGTCACTCTTCTAAATTCATGTCTCTTGGCCTTTGAGATATTCAGCAACTTGTCATTCAAATGTAGAAGGAACATAGAGAAATAGCCCAAAGGGCAAATGTTAAATGTAGTAACGCTGCTAAAAGTCACTGCTCAGTCATGGGACTGAACTTGCATTTGCTTCAGGAATGTGGTAGACAAGATTCTTAAGATGGTCCAGATCCCTGGTGTACACACACTTTCTTCCAGTTATTCAAAGACCATTCTAGGTGCTTCTGTGAAGGAAATTTGTAGATGTAATTAAGGTCCCAGATCAGTTGATCTTAAGATCGGGAGATTATCCAGATGGGCTGATCACATGAGCCCATTAAATCTTGTTCTAGAGGTCAGAGGCAGGAGAAGTTGGAGATTAGAAGGAAGTGGAGGATTCAGTATAAGTCCCTGCAGTACTAGAAGAAAGCAAACATTCCTATGAACTACCTCTGGGGGCCATGTGGCTAGGAACTGCCAGCTGCCAGGAGCTGCTGAGAGTAATAGCTAAGCAGGAATCTGGGACCTCAGTTCTACAACTACAAAGAAATGAATGCTTCCAACAACCTGTAGGCTTAGAAGAGGGCCTTATGAGAAACAAGAACTGCAGCCCCAGCCAACACCTTGGTTTCAGCCTCATGAGACCCTAAGCAGAGTATCTAGTCATGCTGTGAGACCATGAAATAAATTTGTGCCATTTTAAGTCTCCAGGTTCCTGGCAATTTGTTACACAATAGAAAACTAATACAACGAATCAGGAATATTTTATGGTGTCACAGTCATGGTAGATGGCATGCCAGACCAATTATGCACCCCTTTTCTGGATACTCAGGAATTAGCAAGAAAAAGCCATCTGAATAGCATTTGTCTTTACAGTTACTGTCTTCACTTGTTTTTACTGGCAGTTACTGCCAGTTTACTGGCTTTTCTGGACAGTTTTTATTTTCTATTTTCTAGCAAAATTGTTCCACTGCTGAATATATATTTGAAAAAAAATTACAGCACCCTTTTGATGCGCCAAATATGCTAAGTGCTTTGTAGGAACTGTTAAATTCTCTCAGCAGCCCTGTTTTAAAGTTGAGGTAACTGAGCCCTGGAACAGAGAAGAGTTTTTCCAAAGCCTCAAGTGATGAAGCAGTAGTGGCTTGGTGAAGAGCATGATCTGGGAAGTGCAGATTCATGTTGCTATAGTCTTTCTCTTAGCATTCATTCTCAAAATGTTCAGATGTCAAAATTAGAAATTTTGAATGCTGATTTTCCATTTTTCTTGGTTATCCCTTAGTTAACATGTATCATTTTTTTTTTTTTTTGGTTTCCTCTTTATAATTGAGGTTATATCACTTATCACTCTGACAAGCAATTTACATATTAATCCAGGACAAGAAATTCATATCTCCCTTAGCAGGCTCATACCCTTCCATGACTTTACCCCAATCTCTCCTGACCATTTTCCTGAACTTAAACCCTATTTCCCAGCCACAGTAGGGCATCCTACCTACCTCTCTGAAGAAACCAGCATCCCAACTTGTCCAAAATGAACTGATCTCACTCCAACCTACTTCTATTTGCTGTATCTGTTCATAGCATTTCCAATTCATCAGCGGACCAAGCGAGAAACAATAGAATTATCTATGGCTCTCTTTACTCTTATTTACCTCTGATCTGTTAGCAAGTCCTAGTTATTTTAACCCTGTAATACTCTTTCCTGTCCATTTCCATTGCTATTGTTTTGGATAAGTTATCATTTCTTTCTTTTTTTTTTTTTTTTAACATTTATTAGACAGAGAGACACTGAGTATGAGCAAGGAAGGGGCAGAGAGAGGGGGAGACACAGAATGCAAAGCAGCTCCAGGCTCTGAGCTGTCAGCACAGACCCTGACGCAGGGCTCGAACTCACAAACTGTGAGATCATGATCTGAGCTGAAGTCGGATGCTCAACTGACCGAGCTACCCAGGCGCCCCCAGTTACCTTCATTTCTAGTGTAGATAGCTGTAATAGATTCTTCTATTTCCTTCAAAGAAACCCCTCTCATCTGTCCTCCACACTCTAGCCACAGTAACCTTAAAGCATGTCCCAGCTGAAAAGCTTTCAGTATCCCTGCGACATACAAGGTGATCTACAGACTCCTTGGCAGAATAGGGAATGCCCTTCACCCTCAATATCTTTCCATCCTCATCTTTCACTCCCTGACTTCTGTTCCACACACCCCATGTTCCTGCCACTCTTACTTAGCCAATTCTTCCTAAAAATGTCACTCTCCATGCCTTTGCATCTGCTGTTCCTTCAGCCTAAAAGGATATTCTTTTGTCTGCTCCATCTGGGAAAATCCCACTTGTCCTTCAAAGCCCAGCCCAAATGTCACCTCTCTGGCAAAACCTTCCCTGAAAAGTCTTAGTGTCATTACTTTCAGGGCTGGGCAACCATTACACTTTGTATGAACCTCTATCACTACACTTAACAGTTAGGTTGCTCAGTAATTATTTATGTATCTGTCCCTCCCCACTGATTGTGAACTCTTCAAAAAGAGGATTGTGCTTTTGTCATCTTCATGTTTCTGGTCCTTAGCACCAAACATGCCAGGTATCTGGTTCATGTTCAGTAAATATTGATGAATAAGAAAATTGTATTCAACCTTTTAGGTTGAACAAATTAAGAGGAAAGGAAGGGCAATTTTTGTTCTGTTAGACAACTTTACTGTATCTCAGGTATGGTCCTTGGCCCAGCAGCATGAGCACCACCTGCAAACTTATTAGAAATGTACATTCTTAGCCCCATGCCAGACCTACTACCGAGTCTGAAGCCCTGGGGGTGGAGTCCACCAATCTGTATTTTAACAAGCCATCTGGGTGATTCAAATGAACGTTTAAGCTTGAGAACTATGGATGTGTTTGAACCTGACTGACCTGTGTACAGCAGATTTCAGCTGTAATGTCATGGAAAAAAAAATATGACTGAAGCCATGAGGCCTAGGTTCTTAGCTTGTAATAAGCTCTTAAGCAAGCCGCTTAAACTTTTAGAACATGTTACCTTCTGTAAAGTCAGAAGACTAGGCAATCTAAATTCCTTTTTAGCACGGAGATTCCCTCTATGTATGAAAGAGATGTATTGTCTGATGCCAGAGGATGGAGATAGTAGTGGAGAACAGGGAAAATTGAAATAGCACTCTGTGCAGTGATTGTGTGAAACTTCCTTAACATTGCTCCTACAAGTTCACAATCTAGCATTGTGAAATGGCAACTGCTTGATACTTCACAGGAATTTCATAATCTCTTACCCCAATTAGTGCACCTGACCAACCAAACAATTCTGTAGGGGAGAAAAGAGTCCTTTCTGACCCTCTTGTGATCAGATCATTCTTGGAAGCATGAAATGTGATTACCCTGTCCTGGTGTGCATAACTTCCCAGACATTCAAAATAAATATGGGAAGTCAAGAAGGATTAGGATTGGTGGTGGTGTATGTGTGTCGGATCCCTTTCAATTTCCCAAGAACACAAATAGGAAAACCTTTTCTTCAGTTTCACTTTGCATAATAATGGTTTACTGATGTGAATTAAATTAAACACATTCTGTTATCCAGGCTGTGTCTAGAATAATAACAAACCTCAGCAAAAGAAAATATTCTATCAGTGGGTGTGCAAATCAAACCAATAAAAATTGCACATTCTGCCCTGTACCTAGAAGTATATTTCAAGTGTGTATATATATATATATATATATATATATATATATATATATATATATATTTCAAAAGTACATAATATATAAAATAATACACATTTAATCTGAGTATATATTTTAAATAAACATTATATATAAATCATTGAAATATATTTTTATAAATATGTATTATATATCTATCCTATCATATAGGCATGTGTATACATATGTCTTAAATGATGTCCACCTATATGTGAAGGTGAGTCTAACAAGTGATTTTATTACTGTAACAGCCAACTACAAAAATAGCCTTTAGGCCTACAGCCAAAAACCAGTACTGGTGAAATCCCTAAATTCTAGTGGTATTATCACCAAAAAAGTTTCAATAACTAGAAGAAATATGGCCTCATTTCCTTCAGAGGGATTTTCATTTTCAAGTATCTCAATTGCATTGAATTAAGATTCAGTCCAATATGCATTTATTAGCCTTTGTTATATACCAGACACTCTACTTGGGGTGTTAGGAATATTACAGGGCTCCTTCTCCTAGAAGTTGGGAGTGTAGTGGGAGAGACAGATGCTTTAAAAAGTGATTATGATATAAGTAAGGTTATACACTACATACATGGGAGCAAGGCAAAGGGACATTTTAGATCTTACTAAACAAGTGCAGAAATCAAGTCTGATACCTTACCTGGAGCAAACAAAGCCCAATCACCAGTAGGACAAACTCTGGACCCCATGAGGATGAACAAAGCAGACACATGTCAAGAGAAAGGGCTACCAACGCTCATATCTAGGCAAGTCATCAAACAAACTCTAAGGGAGAATTCTCAGAGTTCCTTGACTTGGGGTTGCTTTAAGCAGCATGCTGTGCAGCCGTGCTTAGAACTGTGACAAGAAACTGCAAAATGCCTTGACAAGTGAAAGACAGGCAAACTGGGTTGGGGAAGGCAGGTTTCTCTCCATCCTCACCAGCCTGTGAACACCTGTTACTGATGGAGCAAGCTGAGAAACACATTTGGCACATGTTGGCAGCACCAGCAGAATCAGCCCTTCCTCAAGATTTAGTGAAGATGTGATCCTTTTTCTGTGGCTTCTGCTGCACAAAAACCCATTTCAGTTTTCTTTGCTGTATAGTTATTAGAAGTGAGGGGGAGAGATAAGAAAACTCAAGCTGGTTTTACCATGGCTGAATATAACCATGCCAAAGATGTTGACAGCATTCTTTCTGAGGTGAGAAAAATCACACTAATGCCATTTGTGGGGAGTTTTTCAATTGGCAAACACCTTCATGAATTTATACAGTTGGCTCTACAGCAACCTGAGAGAATGGGCAAGGCATCTCACATAGTCCCCATTTTACAGATAAAGAAATGAAGGTGGATTCAGGCAGTTGAGGGACTATACAATCACGAGTAAGAAGCAGATTTGATCATGTGAGTAAAGGTCTCTGGCTTTGTTGCAGGACATTGGTTGTCAAAGAATTCAAGAAGGTGTGTCTACTTGAATTCTAACTTCCCATGTAGAAAGTAGTCAAAGCAACAGAAATTCAATTTGTCTCCCTTAGTTGAAGTACGTCAATTGTTTTTGGAAGCCTGAGATTCACAAGGACTAGAATGATGTAGGCAGAAGGTGTGCTGTTAAAGTCAGCCAGTTGGAAGTGTCTGTCCCTAAACAAGCTACCTTCTCTGAGCCTCAGCTCCCTAAAGTCATAAAATGTGGAAAGTCATACCCACCAAGTTTTATGGAGACTGAAAGTGTAGGGAATGACTTTGATATAGTAAGCAGTCAGTTATTGGTGATCATTAACATAGTTTTTTTTTTATATGAAATTTATTGTCAAACTGGTTTCCATACAACACCCAGTACTCATCCCAAAAGGTGCCCTCCTCAATACACATTACCCACCCCTCCCTCCCTCCCACCCCCCATCAACCCTCAGTTTGTTCTCAGTTCTAGGAATTTACCCAAGGGATATAGGAGTGCTGATGCATAGGGGCACTTGTACCCCAATGTTTATAACAGCACTTTCAAGAATAGCCAAATTATGGAAAGAGCCTAAATGTCCATCAACTGACGAATGGATAAAGAAATTGTGGTTCATTAACATAGTTTTTAAAAATACAAATAATGTACCACCGGTCCCCTTGCCTGCTGATTGAGGACTCAGCATCTGGACATGGGGAAGGGACTTCTCTGTTACTATTTGTGGAATTGAGTGTTTTTGGTCACATCATGTGTCACAAGCAGGAATTCTGCCCAAGAAAGCAGAAATTTTCAAAATTAAAAACCTGCACATTGCTCAAGGCATGTCTGTACTTGCTATTTGGCTCAGTTCATTCCAATTTTTTTTATTTTAAAATGTTTCATTTAGTTAGAAATGTAACCTTAAAATAAACAGCAAATGAAAAATAAAAAAAGAGAAATGACAAACTCTATCTAAAAAAAAAAAAAAAAAAAAAAAAAAGTTCTCTTCTAAGGGGGCTCCAGAGTTGGATCTACAGAAGTACCAGCTGCTAGTTTGTTTTATTATTACTTGATTTAAATATATCCATGGCTGAGGGGGAGGAGGGCAACTGACAGCAGCTTTGGCTTCCTGCAATGCTTCCTGCAATTTCACCAAGTTGCTTGTGGGACTGACATGCTTTTCTTTGACATGAGCTCTAAATGATCCCCTAGGCTGAATCCTTTCTCCACTATTTATTGACTGTCTCAGTTCCATTTGGCAAACAAGGACGATCTTCCCTGTCCTCCGTCTATGGCTTTTTCACATAGATCAAATACGGTAAGTGGATATGTAAATCTTTGAAACTGTACATGGCAACCTACCAGTTTTACTCACTTCTCTCATTCAATAGTACTTTTCCAAAAATATGCAGTGCAACTCTTCAGAAATGGAATGGTGTTACCAGGCATTCTGAATCCAAAACTCTCCAAGCTATCCTGTTGCTGAGCAATATTAGCCATTTTTCTTTGCAACTGGTTTAGCTCTTCAAAAACACCACTGACATCAATTCTTGAATAAATGTCATTATTTATTGGAACTTGCTTTCTAAGAGATAATTTTGATTAATGAAGACTTAGAGATTTGAATCCCTCAAATTAGAGGATGAAACATCAGGTATGCTCCTTCCTTCTCCTGTTAGTTCACATACTGTCCTATGATTCCCCTTCCTTTCCTCTGATCTTTGATGTGAAATAGGGTAGCTCTTTCCACAGGGTTGCCGTTCAGAGTCCCAGCTGTTCAGGGGCATGGCCACTTCTTCCCTTAAAAAATGGAGTTAAATGAAACATCCCACCTGGGCTTGCTAAGCCACTCTATGTTCCAGGTACACTTTCATGACATTTTACCTGTGTAAGGCATATGTGATCTTGAAACCAGTTAACACAGATATCATTCCTCAAACTCAACTCTCTTCCAGGGTTAAAGTTGGCTAGGAAGCTCCAGGTGATACTCTCTCTCTGTTTAAACTTTAGTTGAAGCATCATGTTTAGTTGAGGCCTTTCTTTTGCAGTTTAGAAAACTCTACTGGTTTTTAAAAACTTTTATGAGATCTTTTATATTCAGGATTTTCTCTTACTGAATGTGACTTTTACTTATTTTCTTGAATGCAGATTATATATGTGTGATAAATATGTTACATATATTTTATGTAAGATATGTATTTTTAACTAATACTCAAATAATATGCCAATATCTTACAAGTCTGTTTTGTTTTAGTAGTTATCTAGATACAGCCAATATAGATCAAAGGAGGTACAACTTATTTTTTTTTAATTTACATTCCAGTTACTTAACATACAGTGTAATTAGTTTCAGGTGTACAATATAGTGATTCAACACTTCCATACAACACCTAGTGCTCATCACTATTAGTACGCTCCTGAATCCCCATCACCTATTTAACCCATCCCCTCATTCACCTCCTCTCTGGTAACCATGAGTATGTTTTTAATAGTTAAGAGTCTGTTTCTTGTCTTGTCTCCTTCCTTTCTTTTTTTTTCCTTTCCTTGTTTTGTTCCTTAAGTTCCACATATGACTCAAATCATATGGTATATGTCTTCCTCTGACTGACTTATTTTACTTACCATTATACTTTCATACTCCATCCACATCATTGCAAAAGGCAAGATTTCATTCTTTTCTATGGCTGAGTAATAGTCCATTGTATATATATGCCACTTCTTTATCCATTCATCAGTCAATGGACACTTAGGCTGTTTCCATAACTGGGCTATTGTACATAATGCTGCAATAAACATAGGGGGTGCATGTATCCTTTGAATTAGTATTTTTGTTATCTGGGTAAATGCATAGTAGTGCAATTGCTAGATTGTAGGGTAGTTATATATTTTTAACTTTTCGAAGAAACTCCATACTGCTTTCCAGAGTGGCTGCACCAGTTTGAATTTCCACCAACAGGCAAAGAGGGTTCCCCTTTCTCCCCATTTTTCACCAATACCTTTTGTTTCTTGTGTCATTAATTTTAGCTATTCTGACAGGTGTGAGGTGGTATTTCATTGTGGTTTTGATATTTCTTTCCCTGATGATCAGTGATACTGAGCATCTTTTCATGTGTCTGTTGGCTTGTGTGTATTCTTTGGAAAGATGTCTATTCATGTCTTCTGCCCATTTTTAATTGGATTATTCATTTTTTGGGGGTGTTGATTTTTGTAAATTCTTTGGATATTAACCCTTTATCAGATATGTCATTTGCAAATATCTTCTCCCATTCCATAAGTTGCATGTTAGTTTTATTGATTGTTTCCTTCACTGTGCATACATTTTTTTTTTATTTTTATGAAGTTCCAATGATTTATTTGTGCTTTTATTTCCCTTGCCTCAGGTGACATAAGTAGGAAGACATTCAAAGAGGTTATTGCTTGTGTTCTCCTCTAAGATTTTTATGGTTTCATGTCTTATATTTAGGTCTTTAATCCATTTTGAATTTGTTTTTGTGTGTGGTGTAAGAAAGTGGTTCAGTTTCATTCTTTTTCATGTTGCTGTCCAGTTTTCCCAACACCACTTTTTGAAGAGACTGTCTTTTTCCCGTTGGATGTTATTTACTGCTTTGTTGAAGGTTAATTGACTATATACTTGTGGGTTTGTTTGTGGGTTTTCTATTCTGTTCTAACGATTTATGTGTCTATTTTTGTGCCAGTAGCATACTGTTTTGGTCACCACAGCTTTGAAATATAACTTGAAGTCCAGAATTGTGGCACCTCCAGCTTTGCTTTTTGTTTTCAAGGTCACCTTGGCTATTTGGGGTCTTTTGTGGTTCCATACACATTTTAGGTTTTATTTGTTCTACCTCTGTGAAAAATGCTGTAGGTATTTTGAGAGGGGTTGCATTA